>NC_072836.1:13697500-14332500 GCF_027744805.1 Dunckerocampus dactyliophorus
GCTTGCATATTTAGTACTTGTGACTTTAGCCAAAGACATACCGTAAGTAGATTGGGTGCTAATGAATGATTTTTTTAACCTATGGCAGTTTGTTGATATCGTTTTACTCCATTCATGTATATTTTAATTTTGATTCTTCTGTATTTTATACTCTTATCTAACAGAGATGAGGTGGTAATGTTGTTGTATGTCATGACTACGATGACAATAAAGCTTTTGTACATGCGCAAACTTTTTTTTTTTACTTCAAAAAAATTAAATACAGTCAAACCTGTCTTAGCGGCCACCTTTAAAGAACGGCCCCTGCCTATAGCAGCCACTGAAAAATCCCCCGCAGCAAATTTACATGTTATAGACCCTGTGTATAGCAGTCACCTGTCCAACGCGGCCAGAGGCCACCCATTTTGTCTCCCTTGGTCAATATCTGACTGCGTATAGCGGCCAAATTACCAACTCAAGTAGAAGCTTAATGCACGAAAAAGTTTCATTTTTCAATCAATGAAGCCGTCGTGTGTAGACTTTAATTACTGAGTCTTAGCTCAGTCACAATCATTCACAAAATCCACACAAACTGTCAGTTGTTCCACATAAAAAGCCATCTTCTTTTGAGCTTGCTATTTCCTGGTCAAACATGTAACTTTAAGACCAAACATTACCGCAAAGTAGGCTGGGAACACGACGTGCTCCCAGCGACACTACAATAAAAGAAAAACATACGCTAGCATGCATGCGGCAGCGGTAGCAAAACTGAGTTCGGTTGTACTTAATTGAAGTATTTTAGAATGTACTCACGTTATTTTTCATCAATCCTCATCCACAAATCCATCAAAGTCCTCATCTTCTGTATTCGACACAAAAAAAGCCGTCTTCTTTTCCGTTCGCTACTAGTCTGTTAACTTGTCAGTGTTATTCAGCTCCGAAGCAAAGAAGGAAACTTCTCCTGTTGCTTCTGCCAGCTTTATTTATTGAATAAGACAGCAGACAGCAGCTCAGAACACACACACATCTCTCAGCATCGTCTCTCCTTCCTGCTTGCCCACAAGGCAAAGGTTAAACAAGCCCCACTACATAGCTGTCCAGCCAAT
Organism: Dunckerocampus dactyliophorus; assembly: GCF_027744805.1. NCBI lineage: Eukaryota > Metazoa > Chordata > Actinopteri > Syngnathiformes > Syngnathidae > Dunckerocampus > Dunckerocampus dactyliophorus. Next base: position 13,698,586 of record NC_072836.1, read on the forward strand.
CCCTGTAACAAATGACACCGTTTATTTCCTGGTGTGCACTGGTCAATACTGTAATGCCGCTTGTTGTGGGGAAGGAGAGACTCACGTCGCCGATGCACTTTAATGGCTTTATTAACAGCAGAGAACACTGCAGGACTTTACATCCACGCCGACATAAACACACTTCCCAACTCTCTCCAAACTCACAGCTAGCACTGAGCCTAGCTCTCCTGCTCGGGACGCCCACCGTCACTTCCCGTCACTTCCTGATGAACTAAAGCTGTAATGACACTCTGCCGTATAAAAAGTAAAATATTAAAAACAAACGTAAGACATTACTAGCACAGCTTTGTTCTGTGGGTCGTGGATTTATTCTATCAGTTATTATTAAGCCTCTAGCTTCCTTTTAGTAAGTAAAAACCTTGGCTGTGATTGCACTACATTGTCATGTAGACCTACAAAGTACACTTGGAAGAACAAGAGGTGAATAAATGTATTGCAACTGATGTGAAACTGATGAGGGGTAGGATTAAATAAGCTTTGCTTCTTCCTACTCCATTTTGGACATGCAAAATTGTGAATTGTACTATGTGATGTGCTACTGTTTGACTCATATGCATGTTCAGGATTAAAATCATGAACCATGATAATAACAAGCCTAGTAGTGCTGTACAACTTTTATCCGCAGTTCGCAGTGCCCTCTACTGGTCATAATTATTATTTTTATTTTTTTCCCTTTTTTTTCTTTTTTTTCCCTCTACTGGTCAACATTCAAACTGGACGCCAACCTGTCTATAGAGGCCACCTGTCTATAGCGGCCACTTTTGCAGACTCCCTCTAGTGGCCGCTATAGACAAGTTTGACTGTAGGTGGATTTTGTTAGTTGCTGTTAGGGATGTCTTCAGGATCGGGATCGGCTGCTGATCCGCTGTATTGTGAAGATTGGATAATATAGAGAGAGGGCCAATCCGGTTGCCGTATAATGTTCATAACTCTGGGCCACACTCCAACATGGAAGGTGCGGGAATTCCCCCTTAAAGCTGGTTGCCACTCGACTCCCGCCAACCGCAAGAAGAAGAAAACACAACACCACCATGCTGACATGTCCGTGGTGTACCGTGGTGAAATTTGTTTCACGTTGGACGTTGGATATTCGGCTCCGTAGCTACAGCGGTAGTTCCCCTTCACTTTGTCCGGACTGCTGTGTCATTGTGCGGGGAGCTCGCACGGGACGTGCTGCTCTAACCGCTGGTTGTTTATACTAGGGACTGTCAATAAATTACTGTTGCGTTGGAAAAATGTCATATATTCTAAATCAGACCACAAATTGATCTTTAACCGTCAAATGATTAGTCCTACCCTAAAAATATTTTGCATGCCCATTTTTTCCAATTTTATCTTTTATTGGATGTTTTTATTGGATTAGGGACCCGACTTGCAGGTTTGTTCCAAAAGCCAAACAAAATTATTTTGAATGCTTTGAAGAGCTATTTTCATAACCATATTAAATTTCACAAATTTATGTTTGAAACAAAAGATTATTTAAAAGGAAAAAAAAAGGATCGGATCGGCAAGACTACGGAGGGAAAAAAAAAAATCAGATCGGAAGTCAAAAAATGTGGATCAGGACATCGCTAGTTGCTGTGTTAGGAAAAACAGGTTAATACAGCTATGCTTTTATTTTGAAGCATACTTTGCACTGAACAGGAAGTCACTGTGTACACATTTTAATTCTGTGTAGCGTGACAATAATTATGTTGCTGTTGACGTTTCACGCTGCTCAGCGATAGTGAAGTTAAAAATACTTCCAGCACATGTCGACGCAAACTGACTCATTTTTAATAGAAATTAGGTTTGTGTCGACAAAAGCGGTCTACCATGTATGTCGATGTTGACTTGAGCACTTAAAGCACACGCTGGGCCAGGACTTGATGATGTGGTCCACATAGGCGAGTTGTCGACTTTCAGTAAGTGGGTTCCACTGTGTCATGTACACACAACTTTGTAAGTGCGTCTGTGTGTGTGTTCACCATCCAGCGTGGGTCAGCGACAACTGCTTTGCCTAGCCAGAGCATTACTCAGAAAGACCAAGATTCTTGTTCTAGACGAGGCCACGGCTGCTGTCGACATGGAAACTGACAACCTGATACAAACAACCATCCGCTCTCAGTTTGAGGAATGCACTGTCCTGACCATAGCTCATCGCCTGAACACCATCATGGATTACACAAGGTACCATTTACCACATAGGCCTTATTAGATTAAACATATAAGTACATACTTCTCTTACAGAGAAGCCTCACTGTTCAGATATGTTTGAAGACACCATCATATTTATTAATGTGATATCAAAATGCCGGGTAACTTCCTGTGGGAAGTGTGCATGTAGGCTTCCCAGCATGCCTTGTGGGTTATACATTAGTCCATCGATCCATCCATCCTTTTTCTATGCCACTTATCCTGACTAGGCTCACGGGGGGTATGCTGGAGCCTATCCCAGCTGACTTCGGGCGAGAGGCGGGGTACACCCTTGACTGGTCGCTAGCCAATCATAGGGCAGTGATACATTAGTATAACATAGTATTGTTTTGCATGTAGATGAGTGTAAAAGCGTTAATTTTGATACCCACATAGTCCGTGTGGTACAGTTACATTGTGTGTTCCACTTGTCTCATTTTTGGTTGCACCATGTGATCAAATGTGATCAACTCCTGTTGGTTTGTGCTGTGTGATTAAAAGCACAAAAAGACGAGTTTTCCCACAAAAAAAATAAAAAAATACTTGGCTCAAAAATCCTTGAATTTGCGGAATCACGAATGCGGAATTGTGAATAATGGGGAGCCACAGTACTGCTGAATGAGCTTTTATAACGGTTGTTCACGAGCTAGTGAGAGATTGTGTGTGCTCAGTCATATTTTGTGCATGTTTTAAAGCAATAAGTTTTACTCATAACAAGTGAGCCATAGGTTACAGATCTAACATTTCTATACTACAAGTATATACAGCATATACGATACTAGGGCTGGGCCATATATTGATATTTTTTAAATATTGATATTTACTTTATGTACATCTTGCATGAAGCTTTATAATTTCAAAAAACATCCCCTTGTTAAGTATTTATTTTAATAAAACAACTTGACAAGCCCGGGGCCGCACGGTGGCCGAGTGGTTCGCATGTCAGGAGATCGGGAAGACCTGGGTTTGAATCTCCGCTTGGGCATCTCTGTGTGGAGTTTGCATGTTCGCCCCATGCGTGCGTGGGTTTTCTCCGCGTGCTCCGGTTTTCGTGCCACATTCCAAAAACATGCAGGTTAGGTTAATGGGCGACTCTAAATTGTCCATAGGTATGAATGTGAGCGTGAATGGTTGTCTATATGTGCCCTGCAAATGGCTGGCGACCAGTCCAGGGTGTACCCCTCTCCCCCGAAGTCAGCTGGGATAGGCTCCAGCATAAGCTCGTGACCCTAATTAGGATAAGCGGCATAGAAAAAGGATGGATGGAATTTGACAGGCATATTTGGCTTTGATTTTGTCTAAACGCACTTTGCTTTAAAAATATTGTATATAGCGATATTCAACCTAAATATATTGGGATATGAGTTTTGGTCCATATCGCCAGCCCGAGACAGTACTTTGTGTACATTGCTTAGCTGTACTTGCTAACAATGCTTTTGTAAGGTGTGCACATATTGCTTGTGAGATACAGTACAGTATGTGCAAAATCTGAACAGTCGACGTTCCAAATGAAAAGAGGTTGTAAAAAAGATACAACAAGGCGATAGCGGGAGTATCTGTATAGTACGACTGTACTGTTGCTTGTACTAAGAATCGCACTACTATTGTCCTTTTTAGGGTGCTGGTTTTGGAGAAAGGCGAAATGGTCGAATTTGATTCCCCTTCCAGTCTCATCGCTCGAAGGGGAGCCTTCTACAACATGGCCAAGGATTCTGGGCTGGCCTGAAACTTGGTGGCGCCATTCCTCTAAATTGACTCTGCGAAAGAGTCACCAGAGCGACTTAAGTTGTTATCTTCAGTTTGACAAAGACGGAGCGCCTCCTTACCTGCTTTTTCAAGGCAACCCAACTCCTGCTTGTCATTCTGTCAAAGGTGGGAAGGATTTTTCTGTAGCTTTTATTTTGCACCCTGTGTACGCGTTTCTGAAAAATGGGTGTCCCACTGTCAAAATGCCATATTGAGGATTTGCCCAGTTCCGAACTATATACAGTAAAAAATAGTTTACACTGCAAAGGTACAAATGGAGTGATGCAAACTCCCTCATCAAACATTTGGCTGATGGGGACAGATTTCAAAAAGATAAGAGTCCAAACCCGAACAACACATCAAGCCCCAGTCCACCATGTTCATCTTATTGCTAAGAAATGCCCGCTTAAGTTGACATAAACATACATGTGTGACAGCTTTTGTTGACATAAAATTTGATAGCCAGCGGGGTCAATTTTATGAAAAATGGGTTGGTTTATGTCAACATGTGTTGTAGTCTTGTTAACGTCATCATTATTGCTAAGCAGAGCGAAATGACAACAGCAGCATAACTACTCTCTAGTAAACAATGGCTAGTTTTGCTTTCCATTATGTCGACAATCCACTGTGAACTCCAAAGGGTTCCATTGTATTTTGACGTGGTACGGAGCTGGGCCGTGCTAAGTATGCAGGGAAAAGCACTTGTTTTATTTGAATGTTAACTTCTTTAGGATGGACAGGGTCGCGTACAGTTTTAGACCGTTTTCAGGTTTACCTTCAGGGCGTCGGCAGCAAGGGTTGAAGAGTGGCAGCTGCTTGGTCAGAAACATCTGCTTGCTGTTGATTGTTTTAATAATAAACCCCAAACGCACAAGTTCAAAGGATCTGGAGGACAGATTCGACTTTTCTGCCACTTTATGTGCTTCATTATTTATTTATTGAGTTTTCTCTGTTCAGCAGCTTTATTGTGGTCTAGTGATAATTTGTTAAATTGAAAATGTACTTGATTCTATTGTGGAGCTTAAGTACAGTCGTCTTTTTTTCTCTGGAAGCCTTGAGCAAATCGGAGAAATACGATTTTAGTATTTCTGGTCGATATAGTTTGATTGCTTGATCTGCAGAGTTTTGCCCCCATATTTTAGTGCACATTTTAGAGACGGTATATGGCTTTATTTGTTGGTAAACTACTGAGATTTCTTTGGTTTAAAGTACCAGCAAGCAGATCGGCAGCAGTGTTGTTAATATTGAAGACATGTTTTACCTGTTGTTGTAAGGAAAGCAAAGAGAAAACAAAGTTTGATTTGACATTAGGTTGGCATGTTAGGGGTGAGCAATACGACATGAGTACGGGGCCACACTACACAGGATACCGATACTTTTTACTCGAAAAATTTAAAGATCATTGATTTTATTTTCCCTTTAATTTCTTCAACATAATTATGCACTACATTTACACACATTCATGATTCAGCATTCACTCCCCCGCAAATAGACGCATTTTTGGTCAAAGAATTATAATTTTTCTTCAAGTAGGCCAATTTTGGAGCAGGCCATGTGTCAAAAATAGACATTTCTAGGGGTGTATCAATTACTTTACATTTTTTGCCATTTGCTGATGGTACCAGATGTAACCCCTGCAAAAAGAAGGAATCTATTTTAATCTGTAAAAGATTTTAGGCAAACAAAAAGAAGAGAACTGAAGGAGTAGTAGCTAGTACCTGTTTCGCTTCTGTCCGATACGGATACTACCCTTGGTTTCGATGCCTCAGTTGTTTTGGATTGAGCCGCCCACCCCTACTAGAAACACCTGGTGATGAAAAAAACAACAAAAAATTGATTATTGAATAGGTAGATGTGTGATTTTGATACCAGCAGACTCTCCAATGTTTATATGATGTTTGTCATGTTGTCTTTTAAGTCTCATTAGATATGGCATTATGTGCTTTCATTTCCTCACGAAACAGTATGGATGCTGGTGCTCAGACAGTCGCTGAGGTGGGGGAGAAATTATGTGTTTGTTGCAGCTTCACAGACGACTGTCTAGTTTTAATCAGTCGATGTTCTGTTATCAAAAATAGCCTTTATTTACTAAGTGTGTGTCTGTTTGCCGTCAATCAAGGCTCTGTTCTCTTTACAAAAGATGATTGTAACTTATTTTGTTGTTGCTCATGCAAAGCCTGTGGAGATTAAAGAATGTTCGTTACAAATGTATTATGGAGTAAATGGTTGATATTTCTTTGTATATGTTTCTTTGTATATGTTATCAGTTATAAATAAATGCAATGTTTACACATTGGTTTACTTTTTTTCATTTGTTATACGAATGTGAACATCATTTTTCAATGATGCATTAAAATACAAAGCCTGCGCCGGAAGAGGACACACAGACGTTTGGGAAAATAAGCAAAAAAAGACAACTGAAAAATATCACTCATGCTAGTCTCAACCTAATATTGATAGTTGACATTGATACTATGCGTCAATCGTCCTACCCCAGTTTGTAGTTTTTGTCAAAATAGTAGAAATCATGTATTAATATATTTGTCTGTGCAAGTTGTTGATAAACAGAAAAACAAAAATATATACACGCCGTAAATATCCAAAGTATTATAACTGGAAGCCAAGCAAAACTTGTAAGCGCACTACATTTCCCATAATCCTCTGTCTTGCGGCTGGAGGCAGAGGAAAATGGCGGCGATTGGTGAAAATGGGCTGCTGTTGCTCTTTTAAAACGGCATTAAAGCTGATTTTAACACTCTTATTTCGTATGATTAAAAAGATGCAGCTATGTGCAGTGCGCAAGTTGGGCTCTTAAATTGGACATAACCGGAAAAAAGGTAATTTGCGTACACAAGCGCTAGTTACTCAATTAGCCAGCTAGCCTCCCTCAGCTAAATCAGCTAGGTAGATCAATGCATGGTGATGTGACAAGTTCCTGGCAATGTTGTTAAATGTGTTATGCCCGTGTGTGTGGTGGTGAGGCTGGGTTATGAGTAATGCTCTAAAGTGCGTTTCAGTGCATTAAACCAATGCGGCAAGCGCAACGATGTAGCATTGATGCTAACAGTGGCTAACGCAGCTACGTGGTATTTACATGTAAACAAAGCCATGGTCTGTTTATCGTCAAAGAAATGTCCAAAGCATACTTCAGATTTGTCTTACATCTGGAATTAGTCTGCTCTGACAAGAGGGAAAGACCCGGACAGAGAGACAAAAACAGCAAGGCATGAAGAGCAACAGAAACAAGATAAAATGGTTTCTAGCTCTAGAAAGTAGTGCTTCTTTTAAAAAAAGTGACTTAATGTATTGCTGTACCCATTCGATTTTACTCGCTATTGACTGTACTAATGCAGATAAGTCAGGTCAAAGCGGAAACCAACTGAAAGAATACATAGTTTGACCTGTTTAGGTCGGTCTCCTTTATGTCGACAACACATCACTTTCGACCGCTTGAAAACCCAAGGGGGGTCAAAATAAAAGAAATGCACAAATGGAGGACATTTGTGTCAACAAACTGCTGTAGATTGAAATAAATCATTAAATATCACCCATTCTCTTTATGTCTCTGGCCAAAGTCACAAGTAAATGTGCAAACAATGACTAGTTTCGGTTGCCTCAACAATTGCTCATGTGGAAGAGTCAGCCAGTTCAAGGGGTGTCGTCTTAAATTGATGTCATTGTCTTCATGCATTATGCACATTTGTTTCAGTAAAGTACAGGCAGCAATTTTCAGCCAACATGTAAACAAGACATTCTAGTGTTTCCCAATATATATTAATTTGTTTGTTTCCTGATGTTTTGTTGTCATGTGGTTCCAAAATGGCTGAGCGTAAACTCCGACCCGCACCCGCTGGAAGCACTTTGGCTTTCACGTAGTTGAAGGTAAAAATGAGCTAGACAAGAGCCAGACAATATGCAAGCTTTGTCATACAAGCTTCACATATTTTGGGAACACGACAAATACGAGAAACCACATAGCACGTTTCCACCCAAACCAGGAGGAAAAACAGCCAGCTGAAGTTGCTGCCAGTCAGAAAACCATCGAACAGGTGATAACAAATGTTCAACCCAACTCGGAAAAGGCGAAGCAAATCACAAAGTCAGTCGCAACTTTTATTGTGAAGGATTTGTGGCTGTATTCGGTTGTTGAGAAGCAGGGCTTTCATGCTTTGTTGCGCACTTTGGAACCCAGATACAACGTCCCATCGCAGCAAACGTGCAATTGTGAATAAGGGCAGCCTAGTTTGTTTTTTTTTTTTGGTTATTCATAATATACTGACATCTGCAAGCATTATTCTTGTATGAGAGCCGCTGGTACAGAAATCTATATTTTGTATGAAAGCTGTTTTTGACTTTGTTATACAGCAAAAATCTTATTTTGTCAGAGATTCTATGCTCTGGGTTTTAGTTTGAATTCAGAAGTCAATTATTGATTTGTGAATAATGGCAGATTTTTTTATGTTGGTTTCTCAGAATATCCTGAAGTTTGTTATTTCATACATGCTGCTACTGGTGCACTTTACTTTTCCTGCTGGTTTGGTGCAATGGGAAATATGTTGGTAGATGTAACCTTGCATTTATAAGATAATGGAAGTAAATTCATCTGTTTCATGTTGATTTTAATTGTGGATCATTACAAATATGCTTTGTTTTAGTAGTACACAGTGCGTAAACATAAATTGTATATAAAAAAAAAAATATGCATGAAAAAACTGACAAACTATTGATCAGAAAAAAAGATGCATCGATATTCGTTTTATCATCGCATCGCAAACGTGAGGTGGCCAGAGATTCCCACCCCGAGTGTGGACGCAGCTTTTTTTCAACCCACCAAGAATGTTCCCGTGTGGACAGGGTCTTAGACTATGCCATTACCTAGCTTCTCCCACCCTAACCCACAGCCACAGATTGATTACAGCCTTGTGGAAACATTGCATCGTATGAATGGGGGCTTGTCTATGGTGATCATTTTCTGAAAAAGTGGACATTTTTTATTTTTCTAAGAATCCTTACCTTCATTCAAACTAAATCTGTGCAATCCAATTCATGAGCCACAGTTGCATGAATATTTTAAGTCTTTCAAAAAAAAAGTAACTAACAAGTGCATTACTCTCTCCTTACCAGGTTGGCGTGTGGTTTCTTATCAATCAGTGGCCTTTCCCTTAGCTTCTAACCTCTAGGTCCACCTTGACCCATGGACCTGACATCAGCATCAGGCCTCAAAAGGAGGCTTGCTGCCCCATCTTCACCCATATCCCAAAGAGATATCACCAGAAGCCCTCCTCGTTGCTCCCCCTCATTTTCTCGGTCATCTCCATCACCTGATCGGTCTTCGCCCTCATCGACATCGTCCTCTGCTTGTGCCAACTCATCAGTGTTTCAGAATCATGTAAAAGGTCAGACTCGGCGAGCAGAAGTGGCAATGGTATCTTCTACGTCTGCCCCTCTAGCAATGTCGTCCCTTGCCCCATCCATGTCCACATCTACCTTAGCAGAGTCCTTTCCTCGCACTGTATTGCAGTCAACTGTTGATGATGATGACGAAGAAAGTAGGAACAAGGAGATTTATGATCCTTTCCACCCTACTGAAGGGGAAAAGGATGTAAACATGGAAGAAGACGAGGGAGAAAAGTATGACCCGTTTGACCCAACTGGTTCCCCGGCATCAGATGGTAACGATGAGAGTGACAAAATGGCAGAAGACAAGAAAATTGATGAGGAGAAAGAGGAACCTCCAGATTCGACTGACATTTTCACTGATCCACCAAGCCCTCCTTTGGCTCCCCAGGTCCCTCATAGGCGGCGGGTGGACTACAGCACGACCAAAGCCCGAGGTCACAGAGCTGACTCAGAGAATTCTGAGATTGAGGAGGGGGAGATTGTTGTGGCTATTGAAAGAGACATTAGCAGCAAGAGAACATCAGGAGAACATCTTACCTTAAACTCTCCCAAGATCACCTTTTTTGATCCAAAGCCAGAACGCATCCTCCGGGTGCTGGATGGGGATGGATTTGTGTCTGTGTGCGCAGACGGTCACTGGGAAGAGCCTGTGGATGAGCCTGTAGTTGGAGTGGAGGATCTTAGACGGAAACTAGTCAGCAAGAGGAAGGAAAGATATCTCTCATGTCCCGGATCGTCCCCATTGTCTTCTCAGCCGCCGCCGCCTCCCCTTTCGCCCCCTGTTGACTCCACACCGTCTCCTCTCGCACCTGCAGCTGAGCAAGGAAGCAGGAATCGCAAGTCCTCGAAAAGTTCCAAGGACCAAAACAGACATCGAAGCAAGGAAAGGAAGGCTCGGGATAAGGATGAGAAACGAAAGAAGAGGAGGAAAGACAAAGATGGAGATCGAGAAAGGAGTAGAGAGAAGAAGCAAGGGGACAAGACCGATAAGGAAGGTAAAAGTAGGAGAAATAGCAGGAGTAGCAGTCGTAAGAGGAAGAGAATGCATCACAGTAGCCCAGAGGCCTCACAGTCACGTACCTCTTCAAGACGAGAAGGCCACAGTAGACACTCGTTGTCTAGCCCCTCTGCAGAGCGGCATAGAGACAGGGACAGAGATAAAGAGAGAGACAGAGGTAGAGACCGGGACAAGGGCAGAGACCGAGACCGAAAAACTGAGCCAGAGAGGCAGAGGGAGAGCAAACAAAACCGCAGTCGTAGAAGAGATGAAAGAGATAGAAGTTCCAGCTCGAGAAAGGATGAGAGGAAACATACGGGAAGATATCCCTCAAGCAGCAGAGAGCGGGACATCTCCAAGAGGTCAAGGAGAAGCAGGGAGAGAAGAGACGGTAACAGAGACCGGCAGAGGGAACGTCGGGATGGTCGTCCGGTTGTTCCACCATCTATTCAGGACCTTAATGGTTCCGACCTATTTGCCATCAAGCGAACCATCACAGTCACCACCACCACAACCACCACCACTGTACCCGGCTCTCCTATACTCACCCAAGCCTCGCCCTGTCGGACTGCACAGGACACGGACAAGCTCCACAAGAGGAAGAAGAAGAGAAGATGGCACTCTGGTGGAGAGGAGGCGGACCGAGGACCTTGTCATAGCCGATCCCAGTCGCTGTCTCCCCCAAGGTATCACAGCTACGAGTCTGACCGCTATTCAGATAAACTGGAGATAGACATGTTGTCTTTGGATGGTGAGGCTTTGGACTCTGACTATCCGTCATTGGAAGACACACCTCCACCAGTCCTGCCCCCAGACCCACCTGCCCCCAGCCCCAAATCCAAAACCACCCCCAAGACCGAACGACATCGCCCGAAAAAGAAAGGACGCACGTTAAAGAAAGTAACTCAGTCCTCCTCCTCGTCCTCCTCTTCTAATAAGACCAAAAGCAAATGCCTTTCCTCACTGTCAGGTACCACTGAGTCTGCCCCCGTCTCATCGGGCCTTCCTCTCGCCAAGCGAAATCGGAAGGTGGGAAAAGACAAAGCGTGGGATAAAGGCACCAAAAAGGATTTAGGTCGCACTAGCAAAAAGAAAGACGGCAGCAGTCGAAAAAGCAAACTTCAGTCCAAAGTGTCAGTTTTGGTGCGTGAGGGTGTGAGCAGCACCACCGGGACATCGGTTGGTTCCGGTAAGCTAGGTATGGACCTCCTTGGTTCAGGTGGTACTGGTGGGGGCTCTGGAGGGTCTGTGGTCGGTGGTTCAATTGCAGTAGTCTTCTGCAGAGACAACGAGAGCAGGTCGCCGTTCCTTAAACCTTGCTCTGAGCCTCTGTCAGTAGGAGTCCGCGCTAAAGATCTGGCCAGTATGGGCAAGCGTAATAGCCTGGCAGCACCACCACCCTCTTTAAACAGTCCTTTGGGACTGAAATCTAAGAAAACAAAGCCCGGCTCGATCACATCTACTTCTTCCTCTACGTCCTCTCCTTCGTCAACATTGGCAACCAAGCGCCGCCGTCGCTTGGCCAAGAAGGTAAGGGAAAAAGGTGGCACAACAGGCACGGCCACGGAAGATGCAGCTAAATCAAAAGCGCCATCTGAAGGCTGGACTGCGGCCTCTTTAGAGGGTCTTTCCGCTGGCGGCGATGGAAGCAAGTCTGTCAGTCCACTCACAGGCCAAGCTGGCCCCGTTCCTTGTCTGTCATCCTCCTCTTCGTCGTCCTCCTTCACAAGTCTGCTCCCACCCTCCTCTTCACCTCCACACACACCCCCACCGTCGATGGCTCCCATGCGGGACACAAGGGAGTCTTCACCAGACTCTCAGACTGTGGACAGCAGCTGCAAGACTCCAGAGCAATCCTTCCTTGCTGAGGACTGCCCGACCCAGACCAGTCCCCCTCTCCCCCCATCCAGTCCAGCCAGCACATCTGTGCCCCAGGGGGCTGGCCTCAGTATCACCTTATCTACACCGAGCAACCTGCCCCCTCTTTCGGACAATGCGCCCAAATCTGTAGCCTCACCTCCTTCCTCGTCCTCGTCATTAGGGGGTGGGCTGGCTTCCCTCTCTCTACCTCTGTCATCATCAGACCCTTCCTCCTCCTCCTCGGTGTCATCATCATCTGCTAGTAAGCCTCCTCCGCCTCCACCTCCTGCAGCTCCTGTCCTCCCATGGAGTCTGCAGACAGGAGTTGACTGCACAACTGGAGGAGTTCTTGCATGTGAGTATATGCCATCAATGACTTGATTTTAGAAAAATGTGAAGTTTTTATATGGCTGTATTTGAGCCTCTTATCGAGGGGCAAAGCTAGTATCTGAACTCTGGGGTTGCTTAGCCCTGAAATGTCAAATATATACAATAAATTGTAAAAAGGGAATTAATAAAATCATTCTCAATGGGATGCTGCATAATTATAATTAAACTAATGACTTTAGCAGTGTAATACAAATTTCAAAAATAAATGATTAGAAATGACGTTATAATAACACAGTGGCTCTCCACACATTTGCGATTGAGCATTCACAACCCCATTAATTTGCCCATTTTTGGATTACACACCCAGTTAAAACTGTTTCTTACGTGTTATATCTCATACCGTCCATAATCATTTATCCCATTCTTCCTCAGTGACTGCCCTGCTCTTCAAAATGGAGGAGGCAAATATTGCTAGCAGAGCAAAAGCACAAGAGTTCATCCAAGCAACCAGCCAGGTGAAAGGAAATCTGTACATAACATACATTTCGATTGCACTCTATCCTACTGGGAGCTATTTTGCATGTATGACTATGCTTCTTTATGGTCCTGCATTTTGCGAGTTAGTAGAACCAGACTGACGCCGAAATGTAATTGGGACGAAGCTCTGCTGCCCCTTGTGGTTTAGTGGGGTTAGCGTTAAGTATTCATGGGAAAAGCATTAGAATTAGGGCTGTCAAAAATAGAGCGTTAATGGCGGAACTAATTCATTTAATCAGTTACTTTAACATGTTTTGCGTTTTTAACGCATTTACATCATGGCAAGTCACACCTCTGTTATGACAGCAGATGGAATCACAGTGGAGCGTCCCGACACAGTCTGATGCTATTTTATTTACTTTATTCTGACCTGAACACATCAGTGCAATTCCAACACAATATATGTATCTCCTGCACCTTCTCGGAACGACACTTCGTCAGAGGCAGAAGAGGAGCGTGTGTGTTTCAGTTTTAAAAGTACATTGTGTACATTGCCCGGTCACGGCAGCGGCTCCTCCCGTGGCGGGCGACTCCTCCAGCTGTGCACTCTGGTTCTCCTGACCTCTGTGGACCTTGGTGACTTTGAACACACCTCTTCATGGCTCGGAATAGCACAGTTCAAGTGTGATTGAATTGTGCTACTACTAAAGAGATTCATGTTAGGCAAAAAAAATTTCAGACGTGTGCTATCTTTTAGCTTGAATTAAATTTTCAGTTAATTGGAGCTGTTAATACACACACACACACACACACCAATGCCCTGTCAAATATCTTTTGGTTCACAAGTGGGCATATTTCATACATAATTTTTAACTGATGATTAATCATGATTAATTAATTTGATTAAATGTTTTACTCATTTCACAGCCTTAGTTATAATATGTCATTGGGTCGATTTGGACCCCAGGTTTTTAAGAGTGTAGCTATACATGCAAATCTTGTTTTCTATACACCTTGCAATAGCGGGGGTCATGGAATTTAAAAGAATAATGATCAAAAGCAAATCCCTCCAATCTTTCATATAAATAAAACTGACATACATTGAGTCTAAAACATCAAATAAGCAAAATGTACCAGTTTGTCCCCTAAGCTACCTCGAGGGGTAATTATTAATTGGACAGTCAAAACCCTGCCAAGATAGGCTCTGCCCCATACACTGGCGGTTAAGACATTGATTTTAATAGCATGTGTGGCATACATGTACTGTCCATATGTAACCAGCCTGCTTCACACTGCTCGCTGCGGGGCTCGAACACAGGAGCAGTCGTAAAGGGAGACGAGGGCGCTGACCGCTCAGCCAAAAGCCCGGACTGTCGACCGCGCGTTTAGCGCAGCTCTTATAAGGCAGAGGGAGGGAGGTTTTACCAACGTACGCTTGCGCAGCCGCACAGGCTGGCATCCGTTATATACAGTCCTGTTTAGTTGCATAACAATGTCCAAATATTAGACAAAATTCACAGTATGAGGCAATGCAGTTATACACTACTACAAATCATAAACACATTGTTAAATGATATCCTTTTTTGCAATGTAAATGCAAACTCAACATTCCAGTGGAACCTATTTACTGTATGTTGATGCCCTTCGTACTGGCCTTGAACATTTACTTGTGGCTTTGGCTAAAAAGATAATGAGAATGGGCGATAACGGATTTTTGAACCTCAGCAGTTTGTTGACATAAGTGTGATTCCCGTATCAGAAATGTATTATATCACAGGTGGAGATTTCTGATCCATAAAACATGTCTGTGCTTTAATGTTGTCAGCAAATTTAGCAAGAGCAAGAGTATCAGCGAATGTTGCTGAGCCGTTTCCACGCTGCCTGATGCGTTCGCAGCCACACAAAACAGTTGGGCATCACAAATCTAAACACAACACAAACCCGCTGATTCACTATAGTATCATACTTGCCAGTAGAGAGGAGTTTATTACGGTATCATAAAAAAAAAATCAGTAATAATGACAATGTAGCTATCTGGAATTTATGTACGATATTGAGAGTTTCTGTTGTCCAACTGTCTGTGAAGCTGTGAATGTGTCAGGATGAGTGGTTTTGGGTGTGTGTGCGGCGCTGAATATGTGGCGACAGCTACATTCACTCATTCTTCTAGCTACATTTGCTGATATTCTTTGGTTGCATCCGACAGTAACACTTATTTCATTCAGTAAATCAACTGCTGACTGGTCCGTCTGTGTCTTATAGTGTCTGTAGACGATGCCATAATAATAATGTGAAAGCAAGCAGAGCCCTGGTATGCGTATAGTATTGGTATCTGCAGGTGTCCAAATTCAGGTGTATGGATTGGATCGGAAGTGGAAAAATGTGAATCGGTGCTTCCCCCATTTGTGCATTCAGTATACACATATCTAACAGAGCTGGTGTGGTAATTTCAATGTCTTGACTAAAATGAATATCAAGCTTTTGTACATGCACAAATCTTCCAGTGGCAAAAATAATAATACATTTGTGCATTTTGTTAGTCGTTGTGGTAGAAGCCAGGTTAATGCAAAATATGTTCAGACTTCTTGTTTGGATATTGTGCAAGTGGGCATAAAGTTGTGGCCAGTCTGATCATTTCTACTTGTCAATCAATTCAGTCTGGATAGGGTAGTAAGTTTATGTAGTACAAGCCTGCTTGTAGTAACTTTGGTCTCTCATTTCTCTCAAATGCAGATCCTCTCACAAGCCAACCAGAACCAGTCCCAGCCACATGCACCTCCTCCATCAGGCACCTCTACATCCTCCTCACAGATACCTCCCCCTCCTCCTCCTTCGCTCCCTCCGCCGCATGGATTGAGCCCAGCACAGTTCATTCTCCAGAGCTCCCTGCCCTTAGTTGGTTGCACCAAAACCCCACCGTCTCACCTGCACCCTACTTTAGGCAGTGGATGTGCACAGACTCCTCCACCTATGCTGCCTGTGGGGCTGCCAGGGACGGGGGGCTCTAGAGACACTTTATGGGACAATGAAAGTAAAGACCCTGATAAGGTAAAGTTGAAATTTATTACAAGAATACTTACTACTTTTATAATGTGTGTAATATAAGTGGCGGCATGGCTCAGGGGGTAGAGTGGTCGTCTCTCAGCCTGAAGGTTGCGGGTTTGATCCTCCGTCCTCCCGTGATCGTGTCGAAGTGTCCTTGGGCAAGATACTGAACTCCCAGTTGCTCCCGATGCTGCGTCGTAAGTAGGTAAATGTACTAGCAGTGTCAAAGCGCTTTGAGTGCCCTGGAGGTGGAAAAGTTCTACACGAGTGAAAGACCATTTACCATAAGACCGTAACAAATTTTACCCACATTCACTTTTGGTACTTCTGCTTAGTTGGCAGGACTAAGCTAATTACAAAATTGGAAATTGGATATTTTCCACCATACCAGTAAAAATATGGCGTCGTTATATCAAAGAATGCGAGGGCCATATTGTTTTGTTTTGTTTTTTTGTGAAAAAAAAGTTAAAGAGATAGTTGGGGGTTTTGGACATGAAGTGATGATGTTTTGAACACATGTTGTTTGATTGGACACATTTTGTGCATTGAAGATGCTTTAAACCAATACAGTGTCTCATGACAACATTTTAGCTTTGTGTTATAGACAACAAAGCAAATTAGCGTAATATCTAATAATATAGTTTATTAGTAATGTAATTAATAATTACATTTTTACAATATGCCAAAGGCCAAAATCAAGCTGCAGGCTGAAAATGGCCCCCGGGCTACATGTTGGACACATTGGGTGTTCAGCGCTGTAGTCTTGTGATTAGATAAAGTGCAATCTTGTGAAGCAATAGATGGTAGATGAATTATTCTATTCTTGGTATTTTTCAAGCAGATAAATACCAACAAGTCCCTCTGCTTTGCTCAAGAGCAAAAGCCATGTGGGTTTTTTTGTCTGTTGACAGAAATGACAGGCTCCAGACAAATGTAGGTTGCTGATCATGTTTGGATATCTTACCCAACCCTTGATCAGTTTTGTGAAAGCAATTACATGTATATGATTTTTATTTTAGTTGTGATTGTCTTATGTATGAAATTGTCCTTTTGATTAAATTCACAGTACCTGAAGAAGCTCCACACGCAGGAGCGAGCAGTAGAGGAAGTGAAGCTTGCTATCAAACCCTACTATCAGCGCAAAGACATCAACAAGGATGAATACAAAGATATCCTCAGAAAAGCTGTTCACAAGGTCAGCCGGACAACACACACATCTTATACAATTATATATATGAGGTAGATCATCTCATACTTTTAAGCAATTAAGTATTTGTGGCCCCATATACTTGCTGATTTTTTTATTTTTTGGGGAGGGGGAACCAAAAACCAAAACCGCCACTTTGTGCTTATGAGCTTCAGAATTACCGTAGGCTGTTTATTGGTAGAAACCCCATCTCATTTACCCTCCATGGGTATTGTATTGAGTTGCATAGAAAGTAGTCAGAAGCAAACTTCACCTTGATTCTCCATGGTGTTCTTTATACGCAGTGAATCACCTTGATATTTACACTCTTACTCACACCTCACAAAACCACCAGACCTTATCATCCCAAATCCACCCCATCCAATCCCACTCACAATGCAACCATAAATAACATAAGTAACACATGCGGAATACACAATGTAATTGCACCAGACTGACGATGCCAGTACACACTAATGTACATGCAAACAATATCATTTGTTACCAATTTATAACCTACAAGGCAGGCTGAGATTGCCCCGCATGCAAAATGTTACCTGATGCATGCAGTTATTTAAAGTTGCATCACAGAGCTGCATCACTTCATTGTGTTCCCACAGTGGAACGCATGTGTTTTAAGGTATACATCCATGTCTTTTAGCTGTATCAGGCTATTTATTCTTGTGTCATTGTTTCAGATCTGCCACAGCCGTACCGGTGAAATCAACCCCGTCAAGGTCAGCAATCTCGTCAAGCTGTACGTCCAGCGCTACAAATACTTCCGGAAACATGGCCGCAAAATGGATGAGGAAGAGAGGGATGACAGGGAGCAGGGATCACTGCATTCCTCTGCCTGATAGGAGGTTGAAATGCCTGGTCACTGACGTGTGGACATTCACTGATTGTTTTGTGCTTTTTTTTATTATTGTTTAGCCTACCGTATTCATGTTACATCATGTTTCATCCATTTTATCGCTTTATTTCACTGTAAATATGTCCCATAACAACAGGTCATGTATAGAAAAGATGGTGAAAACTTATCAGCCCATGTACTCCAATAAAGTCTCAACAACCTTGAAAATGCAATCAATTCATCCTTTACATTGTTTCTAGCGATCGCAGAATTTTAAGATTTTTATCTTATCTCTTGCGGGATATTAGAAAGACATCATATTTGCTTTAATCCACTGTCTTTTTGCGAATAGTATGCAAGCTGGACTTTTATTTATGATCGTTCCAATACTGTCGACACTCCGTTTTCAGATTGTGATGTCCTTCGTTCGTTTGCATGGGTTACAGATTTTGAGAATGTGGTTAAATCCCATACAAATATGACTGGATGAGCAAATCATAAAGGGTGCTCGGTGCCTATTTATTGTGTGTAGTATTTAATTACAAAAGTGACAGCTGATAAGCATGTTATTGCCACTGTTGCATAATGTGGGGGTTTGTAACGAAATATTTTTACGTCTGTGTTTCTCATACATTCGTATATGTGTGCCGTCCTGCCAAGCATAAATTTGGACCAAATTCTGAGTAAGCAAATTATTTCAAACGACCATTAAACTGATATAGGCTGTTTGTCACCTGACCAAAAGTTTAAGACCACAGGCTCTAAATGCCAAAGTTTTGGGAAAAAAATGTGGATTCAACCTAATTTTCTGTCAGGTATTTACGTTGGCGTGATCTCTTGATGGCAAAAGCAAAAAAGCTTTCAATGCAGGCGGGTTGTTGAGCTGCATAAAGTCCTTTTGCAGCGCGCCATTGCTGACGAGTTTGGACCCAGTAAGACAGTCATTTTAAACTTCTTAAAAGATCGTGAGTGTTATGGAACACAAATGTCAAGTAGTACACCCAAAAAAGTGTCACGGGCCCTGAGCCGGAAGATCAGATTGGCTGTCCATCAAGACAGGATGATCCTCAGCCCATACTGGTGTAGATTATGGTCCAATAACCATCAGACGGAATCTGCGACTGAAGGATTATAACAACAAAAAAACGTCTTCCTCGCCACATCGCTTGTTTGGAATTTGCATGAGAGCATCAAACATGGGACATTGAAAGATGGAAGAAAGTTTTATTCTCTGATGGCTTCCAATGTTACTGGCATGACAAGAAGATCCCACCTGAGATGTTTTCCACATGGCACAGTGGAGTGGGCACCATCAGGATCTGGGGTGCTTTTTCCTTCAATGGAACAATGGGGCTTCAGGTTGTGCAGGGGCGTCAAACGGCAATTGGCTCTGTAGAGATGTTGCAGGGGGCATCCCTCATGACTGAAGGCCCTCGTCTGTGTGTTAATGACTGGCTTTTTCAACAGACAAAGGACTAACCTCACTCTTTTGTACCATCCTGCATGTTCCCCTGATTTAAATCCAATTGACAACATTTGGGGAAGGATGGCAAGGGACGTTTACAAAAATGTAGTTACAGAGGATGCCCTCCGTAAAGCCATCTTCACCACCTGCAACAACATTCCCACTAGCTTCCTGCCCAATCAAATTTTTGAGGTGATGAATGGTGCAGCTACTCATTACTCTTTTTTTTTTTTTTACATTTGTACCTATTTTAGGGGGGTGTCAGGTGTTTTTAGCTATGGTCTTAAACATTTGATCAGCTGATGAATAGCCTATTTCAGTTTTATGATTGTATGCAATAAATTGCTTACTCATATTTTTTTTGTCTCGCTCCTATTTCTTCTTTTTGTATTTTGCAGCTCGACTGAGAACCTCTATAAGATCCAACAATGCAAAATGTAAATTCTTGCAATATTTCAGCTGGTCTTAAAACTTTTATCAGGAGTGTATGCATATTATCTGTGTAGCTTGACGTCACAACTTCGCACAGTAGATGGCATGTGCATTTCGGCCAATCAGAAGCCTGAAAAGGCTTCTACTGCTGACTTGCTCGCGCATCATAATGCGTCTGTTCATCAATTTAGTGAGATATTAGATGCACAATCATGTGGCGATTATCTGTAAAATCATATTTTCCTGTGTCAAGAAACATGATGGGTTTTTTTTAATCATCCATGTGTGATAAGGTGAAATCATGTGCGTCATATTGCTACTCGCAAGAAACACTTCTCGGGCAAGCTTTTGCATTCGTGGTGAACTTATTTCATTAATTCGGATTGGACACAAATTTCGATTTAAGATGCCTGCATGTGCAGCTTTTAACTGCACAAATCGCCAGTTCAAAGGCTGTGGACAAACATTTCACCTGTAAGTATGATTGAAATGTAGATTTATGATTGATAATTTAAGGGTTATGCGCGTGCATAACCCTTAAATTTTTATTATTATTATTATTGTCGATCGCTCAGATATTTTTGATCGTGTAAAATTCCTCTGAGTAAATGTATGTCCAGAATTGATACATTTATATAGCTCTATAATAGCTAAGAGGAAATTTACGTACTTTACGTACAGTTAAAATTAAAATCTCTTTCTAGAGGAGTAAAACTATGCATTGCTATAGGAGAGTGCTGAGACAGGGTGCAGAGTAGAATTTTGTCCCAAAGGCAATGAATTAGAAGGGGAAAAAGTACATTTAATATAGCCAAAAGATAGAGAATAACGTATCAAATCGTTTTTAAGGGACGAAGGTTGCGTTACTTGAAGGAATGGGAGAATCTCCCCGCTTTTTAATTAAAAATATAGATGTTCTGTGAGCCTCTTCATCTGCTTTGTACACTACATGTATGTACGCTGTGCGAATGTAGTCGCGGTGTGAGTAGTAAGATGGCGTCTCTTTGGTTTCAGCGGCTTGCACTCCGGCATGCGGCGTATGAGCTATCCAGACTTATTAGTGCAGATCAGTGCTGTACAGTGGTCACCAAACTTTTTGAGGCCAAGATCCCTGGTATCGGCCGTGAACAAGATCTACCCCCCCAACTAGGAAATGCATATATATGCTGAGAAAAAAATATATATTCAGCATATATTTGCTTTATATACATATGTATTCATTTATTTGTTTGTTTAGTTTGTAGAAAGGCTTTTAAAGTAAAGTAAAAAATGATACATAGTTAAAGCTTTGTCTTTAAAGCGAAAGCTTTGTGTTATTACTGTTTTTTCTCATTGTGCCTTTTGATCTGTTTTTACCTTTGTTGCTATTTTTTAAACTTTAGTTTGTTTCTGCAGTGATGCAATGACAAATGAGCCATGGGCCGTGGATGGCCCCTGAGCCACACTTTGTGCACTTTTGTGGCTCTTCGTCGGGGTCCGGGTTTGATATTTTACATTGTTTTAAGAGGCTAAAACCAGCCCATTTAAATATGCTAGAATGTTATATATATTTAAAGAAAAAAACAGCCTGCATGTTATAGGTGACAAAGTGTATTATTATTATATTCTATTGGTTTAACGATTTACAGTTAACATTGAATTTTTACAATATGTCCACGGCTAATAAAGAAAAGCTGCTGGCTACTAAAAAAGCTGCTGGAGAATGCCCAGGGGCACATGTTGGATACCCTTGCCTTAGCCGTTGCTGATTTTACGACGGATTTCGCCACTTTACGGCAGCCCGCCATTTTGATCACAGTACGCCTGCAAGCTCCACATTGTCCAGTCGTCGCGTTGCAGCTCTGTCACTTCGACGTCTGTGTTATTTGTATTGACCGTATATAAACTATTTTAAGTTAGCTCCGGGCTTTTATGCATGTCCCGACTCCGTCTGAAGTGGATGGTCTAATTTATTTGTCGACATTGGGGGAGTGAAGGTGAGATTATTCCAGGTTTCTTGTTAGCATAGCTAGTTTAGCGGCTAACGCAAACATTATCTTAAAATGATCATCTTAAAATGACGGAATAATTAATATAAGTCGAGCTATTTGACCGTAATGTGTCATTGTAGTTTTAAATGAGCAATTGTGTTTGATTATGAAATGGAACCGACTTTAAATTGGGTCCATGTTTGTAAGGGCCATGCTAATTATCGTATGGCGCTAGCTACAATATGTCTGGCTTTGTTTTCCACAGTTGACCTGCCATTTACCGATTGCTTCTTGCAAACCATTAAATGTGCAACATCTTTTCTGTTTTTAGGTGAACAATGACTCAGTTTTTGCCACCGAACCTTTTGGCCCTTTTTGCCCCGAGGGACCCTATCCCTTTTCTGCCTCAGCTGGAGAAGCTGCCACATGAAAAACACCACAACCAACCCTACTGTGGCATCGCCCCGTTCATCAGGCACTTCGAGGTTAAAATATGATTACTTAGGATACTTGTATGATTCCATCCATACGTTTTCTTCCTAATTTATTATTTATATCATTTGTTGTCTTTGTGATCAGGACCCCAGAGATGCCCCTCCACCTACAAGGGCAGAGACCCGGGAAGAGAGGCTGGCGAGAAAGGTGAGTTGTCCTATTAAAATGCAAATTGCAATAAAATGACTAATAAATAAATTAGTTTCAGTGCCAGAAACCTCACCGTCTTCCTTTAATTGCCACTGTTAACTCACAGCACAATCCAGGTTTAAGCCCTAAGTATGCATCACACACAACACTCAAAGTGTGTATGTACTTGCCATATAAAGAAAGATTTGCACATATACGAAAGTTTTATTAAGACACATAGTAGAATTACCGCAGCAGGTCTGTTAGTCTGTAATATCATAACAGAAGAATCCAATAAATATGCATAAATAGAAGAAAACACTTTTTTTCCTTAGGTTCAGACATCTTTCATTGCCATTGACTGTATGTCTCTGGTGAAAGCCACAAGTAAATATGTAAGCAGTGGCTAATTGTGGTTTTGATTTTTTTGTTATGTCAACAACCGCTTATGTTGACGTCTGGCAGCCAGTCCGAGGGGCATAGGCATAAACAGTTTTCACTTCTATGTTTCTTGGTCAGGCCTTGCCTTTTTATTGGTGTTGGCATTGAAACAGCCTTTACTGAGTGATTGAGGATGAACCTTTCCATGCAAATTGTTTGCTTTTGCAGAGGCGAGAGAAAATTGAAAGAAGACAAACAGTAGTGGAGACTGAACTGAAGCTTTGTAAGTTTAACATTGACACACAGTGCCACCTGGTTGAATTGTTTAGCTATTTAATAAACCTTACTGTTTGCATTATTTCAGGGGACCCCCATAATGACCCAAATGCCCAAGGGGATGCTTTCAAGACATTGTTTGTTGCCAGAGTGGTGAGTATTCTTGAATTATGCCATATAAAAATTGGACACTGACAGTAATATCTGTTAACAGTAATATCAATATTTCCTTTACTATAGAACTACGATACTACAGAGTCCAAGCTTCGCCGTGAGTTTGAGGTTTACGGCCCCATCAAACGGGTGAGTTTACCTCCATGAGTTCAGTGGGGCACTGCAGCTTCTGCAACAATTCCAGTGACTTGAAAGTACACCTATTCAAAGAGTGCGCATACGATGTGATATAAAGCCTCCATCTCTTCTCCTTTCATAGTTTGTGACAACACCAAACCCTGGTTGTGACATTCATGTGACACCAGTATAGTGCCACTTTGTCCACAATGTTTTTGTGCAAATTTCATGTTTAGGCAATCCGGATTCTGAAATTCAAGTAGAGCCCTATAATTTTCACTTTAACGGGATCGTGGGATTGGCCAATAAAAACTGAGGGGGGGAAATAAGGACGAGAGCCACGGCTGCAGGAGACACCCAGCTCGTCTCACAACAGTCGACATTCTCAACACACACAACACGCTTCCGGCCTTCAATATAAGGGCATCGCACGCTGTCTATTTATGCTAACAAAATAAGGATGCCATTAATAAAAGCAATTGCAATTGCATCGGCAACTACTTCTTTCTTAACCACATTATAGTTTTGAGGATTTTGTAGCAATGCTACATTGGTTTCTGAAATACTGAGCAACGACCCAACGCAACATGAGCCGTTAACAGCTTTTCTTGTCAAATGCACGGCGTACATAATGAAACAAGTTTACCGAGTAACTTAAGATACGAGCTGAGGAAAACCTTAATAAAAACCCCGCCCGGAGTGGATGCAGTGAACAACGCGACGCGAGCCGTTTTGAACTCCGTCTTGCCAATTGCGCCACGTACGTAAACGAGGCACGGCTCCTCTGACTGCAGCAAGTCTGTCTAGGGAGGAGCGGTAGCTGTGTGTGACTGGCCAATCACAGAGCGTGAAGTGTTTTGGTTTGGTTTAGTTTATTTGAACCTGAAGGTTACAATTGAATACATCTCATGAATCATCCTTTCACAGTTCCACATGTCCAAAAGGAGTAGGAAGAAGCAAAGCTTATTTAATCCTACCCCCTATTCATTCCGCATCTTGTACAGTACATATTATTCACTTCCTGTTTTCCATATCATATTTTTGTGTAATAATAACAATAAAAAAACATGACAGAACAATCATTTTGATGATCAAGACTCTTCTGCCTTGTATTTAGCAGACATCAACTGCTTGTATTGTTTTTTGAATTTGCTCATCTCGGTACATTGTTTGAGTTCTTTACTCAATCCGTTCCATAATTTAATTCCACATACGAAATGCTGTGGGTTTTCAGCGTAGTTCTCGCATATAAATGTTTTAAGTTGAATTTTCCTCTAAGATCATATTTCTGCTCTCTGATAGAGAAATACTGTATTAGTTTTTGGGTAACATCTTATTATTAACTTTATGCATTATTCTAGCGGTTTGAAAGTGTACTAAATCTGCAAGTTGTAATATCTCATTTTAAAAATAAAGGGTTTGTATGTTCTTTATACGCGGCATTATGAATTATCTTCAGCGATCTTTTTTGCAGTACGTTGACTGAGTGAAGATTGCTTTTATAATTATTACCCCATATCTCCACACAATACATTAAATATGATAATACTAAGGAACAGTCAAGAGTGTGGAGTGTTTTTTGATCAAGACCATATTTTTCTTTATTCAATATTGAAGTATTTCTCGCCACCTTTTGTTGTATATATTTAATGATTTCCAGCTCATTTTTTCGTCTTATGATCCCCAGAAATTTGTTTTCTTTCACTTTTTCAATCTCCACTCAGTTTATTTGTATTTGATCGTACGTATCCTTTCTGCTATTTCCAAATAGCATTATTTTAGTTTGACTTAAGTTCAAGGATAATCTGTTTGTCAAATCATGACTTTAATATGATCATATCATCCTTGACCTTTTTAATTAGTTCTTGTGTGCTTTCACCAGAACAAAAGGCAGTGGTATCATCCGCAAATATTACCAACTTTAAGTCCTATAATACCAACTTTAAGTCTTAAGAGTGGATACATAAGTAGTTACCCAATGAGGATTTTACGTTATCATGATTACAGATAACGAGCTGTACTCGTTTCATGTTCGTACTCAGCAAAAATGCATTATCCGTAGCCAGTTGCCCGTTTTAAACGAGTATCCGGCTCATGCCTAATAGTCGACACAAAACAGCGATCATTTCATTTTTGAAAAACTGAATAGATGATGGGGCGATGAGGTACTGTAAACACAGATCTTTTTGTTTTTAGCGTCAACATGTCATGTTTTTTCGTTATCATGCCCTTTTGCTCTATTTCATTTTTATTTTGAATCCATTTTTAAGTTTTTTTTCCTGCAGTGAGACACGAGCCCACAAAAAAAAGTCTATCCGCGGTTCACAAATGTCCCTCAAGCCGCACAAAATGTGGGTTACGTATTTTACCAGGAAGGGGAAGTGTTACCAAAGAATGGAAAAGTGTCTCCATGCTGTCTTCTTTGCACTATCGCCAGTTATGACTCACCTTGTCAAAGGCTGGGCTTGCACGTTTCCACACCTCACATTTCACAGCAGTGCTAATGCGCGCACACACACACGCCGGGCTTGTGAAGGTCCGCTCCAGCGGCAAATAGTTTGTCATTCGTGACCACTTGTATTTGATTACCGAATAAATGCATGATGCTGGAAACACTTCCTGCCTTTCAGTTTAAATGCATGCCGTGTAGGAATTTGGAGCAGAGCTATGTGTACTGCCACCTAACAGGTAGCACCAAATCCATTTGTGGCGCTCTTAATTTTTGTGGCGGGCTGCCATAAATGTATGGGTAACACTGGTTGGTTATTCCCAAAGTGGTTCTTCATCCGTTCAATGTAGCTCCCCGAACTAGCACCCTTATAATACAACACGAGAAAGTAACATCCTAACTTTACCTGTGCCTTTCAGATCTACATTGTCTACAACAAGAAGACAGGGAAACCTCGTGGATATGCCTTCATTGAGTATGAGCACGAGCGTGACATGCACTGTGAGTACAAATGTAGCACTCGAGTACAAACACACTGGTGACATGTTCAAGTCAGATTCAGGGTGGTTCTTCAGTTGACATCATCCTTTCCCATGTATGTGTATATTTGTATATATGCTTTTTATAAAGTGGGTTGGTATCTTCCTGTAATAGTCTGGGAGGGTCAGTGCCATATGATTATCATATGTAGACTGATTGCATCAAAAGAATGTGCAGTTCCTGCGCACCGTGTTCCACATTTTGCATGATGACCAACAGTCTGGTGGTTGTGTGACATTTGTGTGTCTGTCTGTTGCGTGTTGTCAGTTGACTAATGGTTTGGTTGAGGAGGGAACTGCTTCATTCAGTGGGGCATCATGGGAAAAGTGGGTGGACCGAGAGGTAAAGCGGTGCCTCATCTGTGAGCCTGAACATCTTTGCCTGTCAAAGGTTCTTTTAACTGTTAGGTGATGTAGCTCTGTGGAAGAGCCGCTCTCCTGGTTGGACTCTAATGGTAAGCACAAGGTTAGACTAGTTACTGAGCATTGAACAGGGTATTTACTGGAATATACTATTGACTGTACGAGACCTCTATTTTTAAATGGGCACATTTTTTTGGGTGGTCTTCAACCCTGGTCATGGTGAGATTGCATCCAAAAGTTAATACCATATTATTGAGGTATTAAAATTTAAGTTTCTTTAATGCCACTGTGGATATTGCTGCAGTGGGCGTTGTCATCCAGTCCATTCTAGAAAGTTGGTGTCAGCTCTTCAAGACCAGAGTTGCTGATCACGGCAACATAGTCAGGGATAAACTGAGGGGGGAGGCGGGCCTAAACATTATATTAACTGTGTGTTGTTCTCATTGCCACTGCAGCCGCCAATCTGTGATGGCTATTGGCCAGAGCTGGCTAGCAGATGATGATGATGATGATGATGGTTATGATACATCTACACCCTACTACCACAGCTCAGTGTATGGTTGGTATAATGGGTTTGTATGATGGGTAAGATTTCTTTCCACCCTCCATCTCCTACATAGGGAAGAGGATCTACGTTCAATGGGAAAAGCATCTTATATTGGCAAGCCCCAGGAGCTTTTCATGAAGTTAGTATGGTTTACAACTTGGGCTTTGACCATTGAACGCACTCCAGACCGCTAGCCTATTTAATGGTACCCAATCATTCTGCCCTTTTTGTTAAAGCCACCTCTGGTTGCGTAGAGCTTGTATTTTTCTTTATCCTGATACAGGAACTGGTTGGACAGCATGTATGAGAAAACTAGTACTGTTAATATTGCACGGCTGTCAAAACTTGCAATGTGATCTATGGAGAAAAGTAACATCTCTGTCTGACATTATGGCAGTGACATGCAGTCTTGGCTGGTTGTCATGGAAAGTGCTTGTATGAAGACTTTGCACTTTTATTTTTTGCTGTTAAGGGTACATCTTACAGCCATGTTTACACTTGTTGGTTGGCTCTTTAGGAATTGATGTTCACTGATTTTGCAAAGTGATATTGTCTGCTACAGAGATTAGCTTCACAGGCACATGCTGGCTTGGGGCAGCTTAATTATAAATGTCAAGACGAGGTGTGTCACGGTAACAAATTTTCCTGGAAGATAATTGTCCCACAAATGATTGCCGATAAACAATATTATAACATTAACATTACTTTGAGACCTTTTTTTTAATGTAATGATTATCTGGCATAACAAGCAACTTTAATTTCTCAAGAGTATTTAACATTGTAACTGGAATGCCAAGAGCCTTTGAATAAAATAAATTTAACAAACAAAAGACAGAAAAACCCCAATGAAAATAAGAAACTCCAAGTCTCTTTTAGCAAAAATTGCACTTGCATAAAAATCACAATCACAATATTTTTGATTTTGAATCAGTGTCACTTTTGTTGTCTGGATATTGACCAAAAACAGGGAAATAACCTGGAAATATTCTGAATTTCACTGTGTGTCAATGCAGACATCAGCTCATTTGCATATACACTTCCTCGATTGACTTTTAGCAATGTTGTGTGTGGAATATGCGGTTTACATTTAATGGGGTGTAATGTTTTGTCGGAGTTTGGTCAATGTACATGTTTTTGATGCAGCAAAATGCATTTGGTGCATAATGAGGTGTAAGTTCCACTGTTTTGTATTATTTATTACATTTTCTTTGACACAAACCTTTTCATGTCACAAAATGCTGAAATTGACATCAGATCGTGTTTGAAACACAACAGCACGAAGAAATTATTTGATGGTCTAGCACACGACACAGCTAGCGAGTGCACCCTTGGTAGCGCCCATCTCTCCCCACTGGAACAAAGAGACTGACTGACAGTAGGGTTCACTCACTCTGGTCAATCCACAATACAACCAGCACGGTCTGGTGTTGAGACAGATGCAGTGTGAAACCGCTCGTCATCCAGCCTGTTTGGTAGAGAGGAGGAAAACAAACACACGTGCACATGTCAATATATTGAGGCCAGCAAAATTATCAACTTCATATTTATTTATCGTGCGACTAATTGATTTATTACCGTGACAGGCCTATGTCAGACACAAGGCTGCCGACCAATTGGCGTTGAATGATGCGGTAGTGATTGAAGTGATGGGTCAAACCTGGATTTCGCCGTTGTATATTAACAGATAGTGCGCTTCACTTCAGCACATTCAGCAATTTATGCACAAATTACAAGCAGAAGGGGTATCATTCCACTGTTTGCCTATCTCACGTTACAAATGCAGAACATTGAAAGCACCGGTATTGCAATAGTGAAAGTTAATTTTAATTTTTGATCAAGTTTACAAACTTTTAATGTACTGGAGGAATGTGGTTTACACAGCCAAGGCATCTGCTTTCTTAAGCCTTCTTTTTATGGCTCTTTAGACATTTAGTGGGAGAACATTTGTGGTGGATATGTGATTCTTCACTACCTTTTGTAACGGCTTAAAAAATAGTTTTGTGTGGCATGTCTTAACTTGAATAGAACATGCAAAAATATGTGTATATTAAAATTCTTTAAAAAAAAAAACAAAACAAAACAAAAGCAACAAGTTGTTTTAACCGTGACATTGAGCAGTGGAAACCAACCAGCCGCTTTGGCCTTCAAAATAGAATGCCTAACATAACCTCTAGGCTAAATGTGTTGAGAGAGTGTGCCATTTAAAACTGAAATTTGTGACTGGTAATAGCGCTGAAACCGTTTACCAAGTTTATTTTTTATATAGGTGTGTAATAAACTGGTTCATTGAGGCAGCTGACACAGGGCGCAGCCCCATATTTCATTTAATGGAATATTTTTTTTTTTAATATCAAATGTAGTGGCAGACATGACATCCGTCTGAGCTGGCTTTAATAGAAAAGGCAGATGTAGTTTTTTTGGTACTTTTGAAACGGGCTACTTGTACATGATTTTATACACTACATACCCAAAGTAGTTAGGTTTAGCAGCATAGTATTCCGCATAACAATAATGAAAGAAAGATAAGTTGATTCATTTGTCTGATTGAAGCAGTTTAGATAATGGCTGTCATAATGACCAATTGAAGACAAATTCTCCTACTCAGCAGTAGTCGATGTAGGAGCATGGTGTTACTGGTCTCCATTAATTGGTTGGAGTCATGTAAAAGTAACCCCTACCTAACTCCTGACAGCCTGTTTTTTCCCTTTGGTCACTTTTGTGAGGCCTGGTGGGGGTTTGGTAAGGCCCTGTCAGTGGATTGGATTTGTATGGCATCCTTCATGAAGAGAGGTAGTGGAGGGGTTCTGGTAAGGCCCCCTGCCTGATGTGTTGCAACTTAGTGAATTCTGGTGCTGAAGGGTTGTGGTAAGGCCCTCTGACTGTGGTCTTCTGTATGGGTGACATTCCGTCTTGTCTGAATGGTAAAACTGAGAGCTTTTGGTAAGTCCATGTTCCTCAACGTCAACATTGTAGCTTCAGTGTTCCTCACCGCATCAGACCAGTGTAGTGGACCGGATTTTGAAACTTCCGCCCTTGTACAAGATGGATCAACAGACGTGTGTATTGTGTCATTGGATGAGGTGTGAGACTTGTTGCGAATGAGAGCGCCTTATTGTTGACGTCTTCATTGTGATGCACTTGCAATAAAAAGATGGTAAGCAGGTAAAAGGTCACATCAGAAGCAAACAACCACAAAGGGTTTGCATCGTTTATGATGGAAAACCACCGCTGTTAATGTCCCCCGCCCCCCAAAAAATCAATTATAAAGCATTAATCATTCCGGCCTTAAATTGTTGTACTGCTTGGTGTTTGCACTTTCTGCAGCAGTGGCATGATAGATTTTTAGCTGTTGATGAATATGCTGAATAAAGCACTATATCTTGGCTAGTAAAGTGAATGCAATAACACCGATTGGAGTTGTAGGTAATACATTTGCACTTTCAATGCATAATTGTGAACATTGCCATTGCACTCAGTCAGCCAAAGTCTTTAAAAAAATAGTTAACCATCCCAGTCAGATCACCTTGTCCTTATAATCAGCATTGCTGGTCACAATCGAAGAACTTAGAACCTGGATGTTAAGCTATGCAATAAAAGAGAAACGCATTGAACATTCCTCGGGTGGAAGGAAGTCTACTCCCATTATCCGTGGGCTTTTATCCAGAGAGCAGCCCTCTCGGCTTCGCCTGCTCCTGGTCAGTATGCTCATAGTACTGTTTGTTTCCTTGGCTCCAGTTATGCAATCATACGCCGACATCACCTGTGTCTCTCCTCTCCCTGCTCCTCTTCTCCAGCTGCCTACAAGCATGCAGATGGGAAGAAGATTGACGGAAGAAGAGTGCTGGTGGATGTGGAACGAGGACGCACTGTCAAAGGATGGCACCCTCGTAGACTAGGTCAGCAGGCTTTTTTCCCCCTCCACATTCAAAGTTTTCACTTCATGCGCCAAGCAAACTCAATGTGTGGCGATGAACTGACCACATGTTTAATTTGACCCAGGCGGAGGATTAGGTGGGACTAGAAGAGGTGGTGCAGATGTCAACATCAAGCACTCAGGCAGAGATGATGCATCTCGCTACGATGATCGCCCCCTGGGAGGGTAAGTTCTCTTATTGGAAAGCTTATGATTACAGTGGAACCCGCTTATGTCGACAACCACATGCTGGTCTTTAACAAGCATGTGAGAACCTTTCCACTTCCCATTCGTTTGGTAAAGCTCGGCCATTATCGGGGCAACCACGTCCTGCAGCTGGCACAGTCCGGCCCAAAATAAACTGATTCCACTGTACTGTATAATTGAGGTGTGTGCGTCACTTACCTTTCTTTGCCCTGACTACTTGATAGAGATCGGGATCGTGGAGACCGCAGGGAGCGTAGTCGAGACCGTGACAAGGACAGAGAGCGTCGGAGGTCCCGGTCTCGTGAACGTCGCCGTCGTACCCGTTCCCGCGAGCGAGAAAGGGACAGACAAGCGGCAGGAGGAGGGGAGGACACCGGCAGTAACAGCCGACGACGAGAGCGAGACCGTGATCGCGTGGCAACAGCTGGTGGAGACAGCAGGAGCAGGGAAAGGAGTAGGGACCGGGACAGGAAGAGGAGGAGTAGAAGTCGGGATCGCAAACGAGACCGTGAGAGAGGAAAGGGGGTTGAGGGCGAGGAAGTCAGCCAAGGAGATGGTGGCCCTGAAGCTGGGGAGCGCCTGCCAGAGGAAGCTGAAGGTGAAGCAGGTGAGGGTATGGAGGAGCGCAGGGACAGGGATAGGGAGAAGGATCGGGACCGCAGACGCAGCCATAGGGACAGAGACAGGCGTAGGGGAGACCGGGACAGAGAACGGGATCACAAGAGGGAGCGGGGAGAGAGGGGTGAGCGTAGGGATGACCGCCATGGCTCCGTAAGAGAAGACATGGGCCCCCAAGATGATGTGCCCAATGAGGAAGGAGGCGAAGAAGCACCCAACATGGAAGAGTACAGTCAGGATGGCTTGATGGACCAGCAGTCTGTGCCTGATGGATACTGCTCTGGTGAGAACGGCTACAAGATGGAGGCAACAGGAGATGAGTACTAATTCAGAACCCACCCACAGACTCACTCATAAAAGTTGTTTCTGTACTATGGCTTTCTAACCTAATGCTGTGACAAAGGTATGTGGTCCATAGCAAGCCTTCGTCCCAACAAGAAAATATTTCACTTGATAAGTTTCACAGTGTGTAACTTGATTTGTGCCACTCAAGTCTATTTCAACTATTCAAGCTCTTCATTTTGCCTCTTGATTGAAGATGTTTAAACCCTAAATCACACGTTGTCATCTTTGTTTTCAGGTTTATGCTGTTAGATTCCAAGTCCAATTGGTTACAGACACAGTGAAATGTATGAAAATTGAAGGAATTTCACAATGGTTCTGTTGAATAAAGCTTTTTTTTTAAACTTTATTTGGTTGTCCTGTAAGGTTCTTCTTCCTGGCAAATCTGGTTTTCATTCTTTACTGCTGTTAAAGAACTTGTGTGTTTAGGTAGTTCCAATATGTTTCCTGTACTTGTGTGCTGCACATGTTGTGCATTGATTTAGTGACGCCCAGTGGCGGAACTACGGGGTGGTCTTGGCCACCTCTGGTGACTCTTTGGCCACCCCACTGGCCATCTGGACATTTCAGGTTACTTATTGCCACCCTTATGAGTCACCCCAATGAAAAATATCAGCCTCCGCCACTGGTGACGACTCTAAAGTTGTCCTAAATGTATGTTTAGCACCCTCTGCTGGATGTGGAGGCGCATTGTTCTTTCCCCCCCCCCCATGCAAACTATAAATACAGTACAGAAATTTTGGTATCAGTCCTTTATCAAGGCCCGGTATTATTGATACTGATACATTTTTTTCAAGATCAGTGAATGATTTTTGCTTTAAATTTGCAAAACTAACGATTACAATCCAAATAAAGCACAGGACAAATATTTTAGGTAGAAATATTGTGAAATTTGTATTGAATTGTGAAACATTGATAAAACAATATACAAAACAATCAAGTGTATTGCATTTACAAATTATATACATAAATTATTAAATCAACAGTGCGAAAAAAACAACAGCAAAAACGGATCTCATTCAGATCTTTTGGCATTTTGCCCCCGAGTTTCTCCGGTGGCCAAGGACATATTCCCTGACTATATAAACAATACCAACAATGTAATAATATGAACACAAAAGTACATTTGTGAAAATCAGGGAACTGAAAAATATCGATGTAATCACGCCAGTATCGAGCCGATACCGCGACTACCCTTGGTATCGCTACTATTGACTCCATGACAAAATACTTAAATCACACGCAAAAATAAACCTTACATTACAAAGTGTACAAGTATTTTTACATGACCGGGATTTTTGCGTTATATTCTAATATGGATGTGTAACGTGCAATAGAAAGTATTAAACTATAAAGATAGTTTCCATTGTATTTAACCAGTAAGCCATCTAAAAGTGGTGTGCCACCGAATGGGCTTCTGTAAGGTCACTATTTGTATTTACGTCGCTTGTACGTCATCAATCCAGTTTACGTCACCTGTCAGCTACTCAATTGACGTTAAGTCCATTCATATCCTCGCCCTCGCTTGGAAGACTCCTGTTGTGTCCGTGTACCGTCCTTCACATCCTTCACTACTGTGTCTTTTTCTGACGACTTCCCTCGCCATGAAGCTGGCGATGCTGTGAAGAAAAGACATAGGCGGGAATCAGCGGATGGGAGATGAGAATGATGTCCTCTTACTACCATCCAGCCAAGGAGGCAGACATGGCGGCTATGGCGGAGCCGCTCTGCCTAGAAAGAGGTACTGTATGTAATTTAATAGTACATTCGTCGTGGCTTAATGTAGGGCATATTAGTTATATTCAAAGATTTGCTTTACTATCGCTAATCACACGTAGCAGAAACGCCGGTTATGACTAATCAAGAAGCTGATATGTTCCTGTCACCGTTAAGATATTTGTCGGTGTATATTCTAACAATATGGCGACGTCACAGCCCGCCATGTTAAAAGTGGACAAGGTGGGGTCAATGGTTATTTTTCTCTGCGTATGGAATTAACTGCTTGTACTGTAATAGTACAGTATTTACAGTAATCTGGCATTTTCTTTGTGTACAGTGATCCGTTACTCACGAGTGACGTCAGCCTTAGTGAGCGGGCGAGTGCTCAAGTCAAGCTCAAGATCATTAGAGCAGTGATGGCCAAAGTGCGGCCCGGGGGCTATTTTTAGGCCAGCGTGTTTTTTTAATCATCCCATGGCATATTATTAAAGTGAAATGAATGTATTTTTAATGAGATACAAAATATTATTATATATTACATTGATTTGCTTTGTCACCTGTAACACCAAGCTAAGATGTCTGTGTCTGAGCAGAATAGAAAAATATTGATCCCTTCATTCTAGTATTGATTGAATAGTGATACGACCGTTGGTATCGACATTATTGATATTTGGATCTAGACACCAATCCCTACTAAACACACTTTAGGGCTTGAAAGTTATAGTTAGACTTTGTTGTGAGCAGTGTTGTAAGTTTTCCAGTAACTGATCTAATTACTATTTCAAACTTGACAACGCCCTTCTGTTACCGATAGTCAAATGTGATGCGCTGATATCTATATCAACGACCTGGATGACGCTGCAGTCACTATTGCTCAGTACTACTCGACAGAAAGCTAAATAGCTAGTCAACACACTGCCCCCCTAGAGAATTGTGAGTCACAAGCTCAGCCCTCAGCCCTCAGCCATCAGCCATCATCTCATGAAACATCTCTTGCACGCCACTATAGCTAAACCTGGTTCTTTTACATGTTTGAAAGTTTTTCAATAAAAGTAACACAATAATTACTATTTCTGGTAAGTAATTAGATTTATAAGGAGTAATTCCGTTACTAATACATTTACTTTTTGGGGAAAGTAACTAGTAACTTTAATTAAGTTCTTGTTTTAAAGTAATTGCCCAACATTGGTTGTAATTAAACCTTATTTCCTCTACCATGAGCATAATCTTATTAAAAAGGTACGATTTTTAAAATTTATTTAGATCCTTTCCAGTAATTATTACCAGTTAACTCTGTGCTGCTGACAAATCAATTGTTGTAAGCCAGTCACCTACTTTGTGTGTGTGTGTGTGTGTGTGTGTGTGTTAGATGTGTGCAGAGTGATTGAGTTGTTGGACCGGTTGCAGCGCAGAGGTGAGCTGCCTCCTCCCAAACTTCAGGCCTTGCAGAGAGTCCTGCAGAGCAAGTTCTGTGCCGCCATCAGAGAGGTATGGAAGTGCAGTACTTGTATAACGACATAGAGTATCAAGTTTTTACATGCAAATATTTCTGCTGCCATTATCTTCTTTATACTTCCCAGCATCTGCAGCATTTAGACTTCATTCGTAGGATAAACAGTTTCAAGCAACAATATGTATTCCATCCATCCATCCATTTTCTATGCCACTTATCCTCACTAGTGTCACGAGTATGCTGGAGCCTATCCCAGCTCACTTCGGGCGAGAGACGGGGTACACCCCGGACTGGTCGCCAGTCAATCACAGGGCTGACATTCACACTCACATTCATACATATGGACAATTTAGAGTCGCCAATTAACCTAACCTTATCAACTTTATCCTTTTTGGAATGTGGGAGGAAACCGGAGTACCCGGTGAAAACGCAGAACATACACAGAGATGCCCAACGGAGATTCGAACCCAGGTCTTCCCGATCTCCTCACTGTGTGGCCAACATGCTAACCACACGGCCACCGTGCGGCGTGTGTATTCATTTTTTTAAATTAAAAATTTGCTTCAGAATAGTTTGACTTCACACTGGCATGCAATGGAGGCCGTTACAGTGTACATTATTTGTGATGTTACTGTCCTGACTAGAAAGCCACAAATCATGCAACAATGTAAAGAAATGTGCAACAAGTTTTGCTTTTGTTTCTTGCCTTATCTTGGCTATAATTGTGATATATGATTGTGTCTACACTTGGAATATGCTCTTTTGCACTTTAGGTATATGAGCAGCTGTATGACACTCTGGACATTGTTGGAGGACCAGAGGTGCGAGCCCAGGCAACAGCCAAGGTATTACCTACTGACTATAGACAAGTTCAGTATTGTTCAAGGGGACTTCCTAAAGTATGACTTTTACCTCCATTATATTGATCGCCTTTAACAAGGCATCGAAGCAACGCAAGTCTTAATAGCACTACTTTTTATTGAACTAACTGTACTTTTCCACAAGCGCAATCTATTTTTTTTAGCTACTGATTTAAATAAAATAGAAAAAGGCCAGTACTCCTTTTATATATTTTTTGCCATAGCGTAATTTCAGGTAAACCTTTTCCGAAAGGGAAAATACACAATCTAGTTATGAGTGTTTCCCACAGGGCTACAATATATCTGTGGTGTTGGTTTGGGGGGGGATTGGCCATGACGCAAAACTCTGGTCATGCCAGAGATTTTTTAAAACTTTGACTCTTGTGTGGGGATTCATGTGTGCACTTTATAACCTGCAGGGAAAAACATTCATAATGTTTTCATAATTTCCGACAGCGGCCGGGTTTTGGATCCCAAAATGCATGAGCCAAAAGTCTTGGTGTAGTAATATTTATTACACAATGTGTAATAATGTACACAAAACACAAAAATACAAAGTACAACTAAGGAAGAGAATACGAACATAAACTACCTCCCGGAACAACTCATGGGGAAACTATCATATAACAAAAAGAGCAGCCGAAAAGGAAGGCTGAATAAGAAAATAAACAAAGTACAACACAAAACCACTGCTGAGAAACCAAAACAGATAGTCACTCACCACTGCAGGAGGAAGCCTAGCAGGGTTACTAGCAGTGAATGGCCAAGTTCAAAAGTCACAAAACTACTTAGACAGAGTGATACTGCTGAGAGGAGCCGGTGTTGGTGAGGAGTTGGCAACAATCTGGCACCGACTGTGAGTCTGGCTGCAGCTTATGAAGGGCAGCCGGCTAATGAGCTGCAGGTGTGCCCAATTAGTCCCTCCTGCAGACTCAGGGGTGTGCTGCAACGAAAGATAGCCAGAGAGCAGTGAAGCAGCACATACAACATGACAGTACCCCCCACCCTTTATAAGACGGCCCCTGACGGCTTACCTGGCTTATCGGGATGGAGAGAGTGGAAATCACGGATGAGGGCCGGATCGTGGATACATGAGCGGGCTACCCAAGAGCGTTCCTCTGGTCCATATTCCTCCCAGTCCACCAGATACTGCACACCTCTGCCCCTTCTCCTCGAGTCCAAAATGGCTCTCACAGTATAGGCTGGCTGACCATCAATGATGTGCAGTGGAGGAGGAGCCTCGGCCAGAGGGCACAAAGGGCTGGAGTTTACAGGCTTCAGGTGGGACACGTGGAAGACTGGATGGACTTTCAGGGATGCAGCTTGAGTCTGACAGAGGATGAGTTGACAATAGATTCCACCTTGTAGGGACCCACGGACCTCGGACTCAATTTTCTGCAGCTTCCGGCCAAGGGTAGATCTCGGGAAGAGAGCCATACTTCTTGTCCCGGTTGGCAGGAGGGTGCTGGTCTCCGGTGCCGATCTGCCAGTTGCCTGTTGCGCTCTGCCATGCAGGATAGGGCAGCACGGGTGTCCCGCCAAACGCGGTGGGCCCGACGGAGATGTACAGTAGGTGAATGACAGGAATGGCAACCTCTGCCTCCTGGGAGGGAAAGAGTGGTGGTTGATACCCAAAAGCATGGGTGCTCACACTTTTTTAAGCCTGCGAGCTACTTTAAAAATGACCAAGTCCCAAAGATCTACCTATACCTATACTATCTATATATCTATATATCTACTATACTATACCTATACCTATACTATCTATAGTAGTAGATCTACAAGATCTACTACTATAGATATAGAAAGTATATATATTTACTATATTTATTTAAAAAATATGAGTTTGTATTTATGTACGTTATAAACATTATACGTATGTTTATCAGGAGTGCACGCACTTTCTCAGCATGCAAGTACAAGTCAAAATGATCTACCACTTTCTATAAAACATATAACATATACAAAATGTAACCAGTAAACTCTGAAATTGTATTGTAAATATGAATGATTAGCATTTCACATTCACATTTTGAAAGTTTACAGATAATCAAAGTAGTTGCTATCATAATTCACTTCAAAATGGAAATAAAGATAATTACACATAACTCCTAAATAGTTGTGTACATAACCTGAGTACTGGTAATATGTCAGTCAAATTAGCTATGTAACGTTCGTTAGGGCACACAGTTCATGTATTACATCCAGTTAACATTTGCTATCAAACATTACCGATATACAACAATTTAAAAATGATTATGCAAAAGACAATGCAGCTGAAGTCAAGGCAACAGATTGAAAAGGTTTCACCAATGGGCACATTTTTAATTTCATCATGAAATCATAGTTTAAGAAGCGAACGTGTAGAAAACACTGATTTCTGTAGTGGAGTTCATGACACCAAGCAAAGCCAGTAAACAATACACTTTTTTTCTACGTAACTAGCCGCTACAAGTGAACAGATAACTTTTGTTATAGATATAGACATCTTACTGCAGAGTTAGTTCATCCACAATAAGAATAATAAAGATGAAAATTGCATCTTTGTGTGTAGCTTGAAGCAAGCACGAATCAGGAGGGGATCGTAATGTCAGCTGACTGATGTCAGATCACAACTACTTGTACAAAGTGACGTTTGCGCGATCGACCCAAACTACCTTGGCGATCGACCGGTAGCTCGCGATCGATGTAATGGCCACCCCTGCCCAAAAGAGACTTTGAATGGGGACGTACCTGTGGCCGAACAGACTAGTGAATTGTGGGTGATTCACTAAAGCAGCACACAGAACATGACAGTTTCCTGGGCTGCCTATAAGTGTGGGCTGATTTTAAAGGTAATGTACAACATTGTACATCAAATATCTCACTATATTGATGATGCGCAACCAAATCAGTTGTGTTATGTGCACATGAAGTACATTACGTAGCAGAGTTACAATGCCACCTACTGTACAGAGCTGTAATGACAAGCTAGAAAGACAGTCCCATTATAATGTGTTTGTGAGTGAGGACAAATCAAATAAAATTAAGGTAATGCCAAATCTATCTGTGGCGGTCTGAAATTATTTATGGCGGGCTGCCACAAATAAATGAATGCACGGGAAACACTTGCGTTACGATTATTATTATTATTACTATTATTGTTAAATCCTGAGAAAGACCTTTTTTAACAAATTATTATACTTTTCGCTGATCACGTTGTGCTTCCTGACCAGGCCACGGTGGCGGCCTTTGCAGCCAGCGAGGGCCATGCCCACCCACGGGTGGTGGAGCTACCCAAGACAGAGGAGGGGCTGGGCTTCAATATTATGGGGGGCAAAGAACAGAACTCCCCCATCTACATTTCCAGAGTGATACCTGGCGGCGTGGCTGATCGCCAGGGGGGGCTGAAGAGAGGAGACCAGCTGCTGTCCGTCAATGGAGTGGTATGAAGCATCTTAGAACATCATGTCACAAAAGTCATCTTTTTTTTTGAAACTGAAAAATAATGTGTATTTCAGAATCATACAGAAAGACCTGTTTAGGGGACCACAAAATGGGTCAACAATTTTAAGCTGTTCTGGAGAAATGGAGGTT
This sequence comes from Dunckerocampus dactyliophorus, assembly GCF_027744805.1. Taxonomy (NCBI): domain Eukaryota; kingdom Metazoa; phylum Chordata; class Actinopteri; order Syngnathiformes; family Syngnathidae; genus Dunckerocampus; species Dunckerocampus dactyliophorus. The sequence continues at coordinate 13,738,722 of NC_072836.1, forward strand.
GATCAAGCCTTGACAGTTGGTGCAAGTAATTCCTACAGGTGTTTCAAGTTCTGGAGTACTTACTACTTCCTCCGTCTGCATAAAAACAGTTTTCGGAACACACCGTCAGTTGAACAGCATTGTATTGGAGAAAGTAATTTGTTTGTACTTAAATAGCAAGAAAAAAGGGAATTAACAACGGAAGAGAGACATACCATCTTAACACTTAAAAATGTAGGTTTTTCCTTCAGAGAAACTGGAGTGTTTTAAAACTTTAGAGCAATAGTGTATTTATTTACACATTAAACAGGCAGAGCAAAAGGGTTTGGAGATTTATTTCAATGTCAATGTAGATGTTACAGTACGCGTGAGTGAACATTTCAAGACAGGAAAGGCCAGAAATGTACATATGCCAGATTGTAGCCAAGGCTAACTTCCATCCATTGCTCCCAAAGCATCATAAAACACATACAACAAAATGTGCCATCAAAAATACAATATGTGCAGAACAAATGTATACATTGCATACAGCGAATAAAGCAGAAGAGAAAATGCATCAGAAGCCCTGTTTATTTGCTGTCTGTCCCTTTCAGTATATTGTAGAATCCGTTTGTGAAATTTGAACCAGAAGAAATAGCAGAATATATAAAATAACCAACGTTTTCAACCCAACAAATGCAATTTTGGTTTGGAGTATCTGAGTTATGTAGTGTCATCAGTTACAAAAGCTGCGGAATCATGACCTTACAATATGCTTACATACTTACTTTATATGATACATTTACTTGCGAATGTAGCAAGAGAAAAAAAGAATGAGTGATAATGAAGTATTTTTGAACCTATAGTAGTTTGTTGATATTGTTTTCCTTCATTTGTGCATATTTAGATTTTCTTTCTTTTCTTTTCATGTGATATTTTATACTGTTATCTAACAGATCTGCTATGGTAATGTACTGTATGTCCTGACTTTGTACATGTGCAAATCTTTTCTCCAGTGGCGACAATCTAAAAAAAGAAGTAAGAATCCAGGTTAATGCTGCCATGCTTGTATTTTGAGGCTTACTTTGCAGTGAACAGGAAGTCACATGCTTTAATGCAGTGTAATTTGACAGTACTTATGTTGTCGTTTCACGCTGCTTAGCAATAACGATGAAGTTTACAATACTACAACACATGTCAACACAAACGGATCCTTCTTAGTCTTAATAAGACCACTGTGGACCAGGACTTGATGAGTTGGTTGACATAGACGGGACCAACCTAAACAGATTCCACTGAATATATTCTGTGTCGTCTTGTATTTGGTCAGTTATTCTCATGGCCCTTACGACATATCATCCCTGTGGCATCATTTAAATACCTAAAACTAAATACGAAAAAACCTCAAATGCAGAGTTATAAAATGGAATGTTTCAGTGTCCCACCAAAGACCAACAAGCGTATGTTTGTGGCTGTGTAGAGTGTAGAGGGGGAGCACCACGAGAAGGCCGTGGAGCTGTTGAAGGCTGCGCAGGGCTCTGTCAAGCTGGTGGTGCGCTACACTCCCAAGGTCCTCGAGGAAATGGAGGCTCGCTTTGAGAAGATGAGGACGGCCAGGAGACGACAGCAGCACACAAGCTACTCGTGAGACAATATCATTAGACTGTATATACAGTACACAGCATGGCCTATCTGCCTCACCTGATAAGTTTTCTCTGCAGTTTGTTGTTTGATCAGCAAGAACAATGACGTCATTATCTTATAGACATTACACAGGCTATAGATGGTCATGGTGTATAATAAATCTGCAAACATTATGTTGGTACACAACCCAGTTAGTGAAGGATTGCACATTCAGCAATAAATTCAGTAATTTTTAGTAATAGTTATTTAAAATGATTTCAGTCTTACAGAAAATACATTTATAGCACAGATCAGTGGACAAATAACTATTTTCAGTTGGAATCACCTGGTTGTATTACTCACCTGACCATACGTCACTGTGATGTGTAGCTGTTTTCTATTGGAGTTGAACAGCTGCCGCCGTGTTAATGTCCAAGAAGCTGTAGTAATTCTACATTGGATCAAGGCTACTTACGATTTGTCAGGTCACAACACAATTGCTTAGGTCATCTGTGTAAAGTTGTAATACATACTATTGTACCGTCATTGCTTTGTGACTCAGTTAAATAAAAAAGTCCCTTTGCCCTGTCCTGTATTTTGTCATTGTAGTTTTGCAATGATGTTAAAATATTGTCTTGTCTCGTGAGCTAAGTGTATCGTGTCACCCCTACTGTATAGTAACATAAAAACTTTACATACAGTTGTGGTCATGTTGAAAATCATGACTCATCATTCTGTCTGTGTCTGTTTCCCTGCAGTTCTCTGGAGTCCAGGGGCTAACGGATCCAACGCCTTTGTCCATGTCATTATTCATCCTACCTGATGCTTGTGTCCCTGTTGGAGGCATGTCCATTGATGAGAAGTAGAAAACCAAAGTAGCCTACTAACTAACGCCTGCTACCTGAAAAGAAGCCAAACACTGCAGGTTGGCTTTGTTCCTGCTCCCCCCCCCCCCCCCATTTCTCAGAATCGTACAGAGGTGTGCGTTGGGTCTACAGTAATCCTGTGGTGTGAAATCATCTCCAGTGTCCAAACCACGTAAGGGCAAGGTCTTACATAGATATACAGTATATGGTATGTGACTTAACTACATCCTAGTGTTTATGTTCTTAACTTGTGCATACTTATGTGGTGCACTGTGAGTAGTCTTGAGAAAGTATTTGGAAACAGACACTTTAGACACGTGAGCCTTCAAGACCATTTCTGTGACAGAGGTCCCCATAGAGGCCTGACAATGAGCATTATGACAAACTACACTCAACCACTGGTAAATGCTACATTAGCTCTTAAGACTTTCTCTTATGTATTAATATGTGGTTTACTCATGAAATAAACTGCAAGTCAAACGCTGCCCTTCTTGCAACTCTTCCAACTGTTCTCATAGTCACGTTCAAGGAAATCAAAGCTGAACTGAAATGTCGAAAACTTTGTGATTGCATTCTCCATTTTTGTATCTTATGGTTAAACCACCTTTTTTTTTATTATCGTTCATTACATTATTATCGTTCATCACCACTGCAAAAAGTCACAAGTACGTGTGAAAGCAATGGCTAGTTTCAGTTTACAGTCCCTGACGATTATTGCCACTAAAATAAAAACAACTTAACCTTTGGGTGCTCATTTGGATTCAGAAATAGCTTATATGAAAGGCAAAAGCCTCGAGATCAGGGGTCTCAAACTCAATTTACCTGGGGGCCGCTGGAGATAGGGTCTGGTTGTGGCTCGGCCGCATGAAGTATTGGGAATAGGGCTGGGAATCTCAGGGTACCCACAATGCACGACTCCCAATAATAATATCTCGATACAGTGATAGGGTGAAACAAATACATTTCATAGCCCCCGCGACCCTAATGAAGCGGTATAGAAAATGGATGGATGGGACATAGTCAGATTGTGCTGGGAGAAAAGTCTTGTCGCATACCAAAAGGGACGGTAGAAAATCTATTTTCCTTTGAAAATACAATGCTACAAAACCATCAGAACATAAAGACTTCCAGGAGCTTGGAGGACTCCATCCATGCATGTCAGCAATGACTCACAATAAAGTCTGGAATGCAAAGAAAGCGGTCTTGCACAACTCCCAGACTTCATCCAAATTCTTTGGTTTCCTCCTCCCAAATCTAACCACAAACATGTTCAATAATGTTCATGTCTGGTGTCTGGGCTGGCCAATCTGGGAGCATCTTGAGCCTTGTTCATAAGGTTGGTTTTTCTGATTATTTAGCATTAGAGCCCCCTAGATGTGAAATAACACCCCTATAGTCGCCTTTACACTCCTACCCAATATATTACAATATAAAAACATCCCTACAGTTGAGTTATTAGATGACCGTTCTGACAAGTTAAATTATGGGAATAGTCATATTTTTTGTAATTACAAGTCATGAGAAAAAAAATAGAACATTAAAGTTTCTGGTAAAATGGAAGCTGTTTTTTCCATTTCTGCTGTGTGGTTGTGTTTTATTTTAACTAATTTTTGCACGTTTTCTTCTCATAACTGACTTAATCCCCTTAATATTTTGACCTCATTCAACTTTTGCATCCTAATTTTCCAAAAATTTCTGTTTGTCTCCCATTACAACTTTAAAAAAACTTCATATTTCAACTCAATGCTACTAAAATGTTCGATGACGCTATTCTTGTAAAATTACAACTTTGTCTTAATATTTTAATGTAATTCTTGTAAAATTAGTTTGAGATTAGAGCCCTCTAGACATAACACCTATAGTCACCTTTACACTACCAATGTAGACAAACTGTTTACGACCTATATGTAATTGCATTGTGCCACACTTTGGACACCCCTGGTTTGTTATTCAATCTTCTTGACTCATGGAGAAGCTCCATTACATTTGCATGGGTGTAGACAGCCAAAATGTAGCACACTTGGATGTTGACGCATCTTAGCACTAATGAGTCTTGAAATAAATGTCTTTCAGCCGAGGTAAGCATTGACTCACCACTCTTTCCTAACTTGCTAAACTTTATTGAAGGAAATCCAAACATCCTGTAGCATATAAACATTCTCATCAAAGACAAAAAGCAGAACGTCAGTTAGCGTGTTACATCCGAAATTTAGCCTTGGCTTGCGTGCAATATGGCACACTTGATCACAAAACATCCCCGTTAGCATCGCGAGCTTGCTAACAGAATGGCAACCGGGGATGTCAGCTACGTCGGCCGTCTATGTCATCAGCAAAAACGTTGACTGTTGGGACCTTCTGGAATGAATTGACAATGCAAACCAAATTTCCACTTTGATGTAGAAATACATCCAACATTTAAAGGGACTGTTTGAAACTCCCACAGCTAGCATGTCACCAGTAAAATACAGTCTAGTTACTTTCATAGTTAGCGCCCTCTAGCGACGCTTGCAAACAGTCCCTTTCTAGGGGTTAGGTAGGTAGAAGTACACGCAAATAATAAACGTTAGCGTATGCGGTAAGTGTCATCGGCCTATGCCAGCTGTTGAAAAAGCAATCCTAACGTGTGCGCTTCAAGTATCAGTAGACACAACTGGATCAGACCAGCCGATATCTATGATACCAAACACGTAGATTACACACATTAAGAAAACTCATCTAGCCATCTCATCATGCTAGCATCCACCCCATACTGATACTGCCCTGCCCTGGTATCGATAATATGGATGGATGTGCACACCTCCATCTAGTTTACAATGGGATGAATGAGGTAGCCGCTGAAAATGCTTTGATGGTGGCAACACTGGTAGTCATGAAGGGTATGTTCAGCATAGACAGCGACATACACGGTGTCTTCCTTCTCCAGTTGCATCACCAAGCTGTTGGTCTCACTTCCGTGATATTTGTTATCAGTGTTACGCATACGGCTCATCCACTCCTTATTCTTATACACACATAGGTCAATGGATCCCCCATGCGTGTGGTAGGTGAGGGTGAAGAAGTAGAGGCCCTTGATGGGGGCTGTGAATATGCCTGCAGGGGGACAATCACACCTTTGTTAGCGCCCCCCAACGGTGCTGATTCAAAATGCTAACACGCTATCAAGAAATGCTATGCTAGTTAGTCGTGACATCGTACCTGTGGCCTTGTTATAGTTGTTACCCACGTTGGTCTTCACATTAGAGAAGACCACCGTCTCCCCAAACTTGTTGAATTTATTCTCTTCATCGTTTATCATTGCTGTGAACGCCACCTGACGGGCTGCAAGATGACACATCAGGGGTCAGGTCAAAGGTCAAGGGTGACCTTTAGTCTTTCTGACCTACCTTTTTCCAGAGTCGTCACACGGGTGGTCAGACCCTGCAAGAGGACATGTTGTGGGTCACTGTGCTCAAATACCGTCCATGCATGTCAGGGGTGTCCAAAGTGCGGCCAGGGGACCGTTTGGGGACAACCCCATCAAAAATGGCAAAATTGTTAAGAAAAACAAGAAAAAGTCATAATTCAACAAGACTAATGTTGTAATATGAGGAAAAATGAGGGAAAATATCATTTTAGTAGCATAAAGTTCAAAAATTTTAATAATAATAATTAATACTTATTAGTAAATTGGATTATGAAAAAAAATTCAAATTGTAATTTCAAAATATTTTTACAAGGATTAGCTCACAATATTTGAAAATTTTGGAAAATTAGGATGTGGAAAGATTTTATGACAATAAAAGTCCAAATATTAAAATAATATTTCAACAAAATACTAACATTTTATGGGAATAAACTCGTATTATGAGGAAACCTATACACTGGATGTCAACAAGTCTGGAATTTATAGCAACAGTAAAATATGGTTGTGGTAGTGTGACGGCCTTCGGGACCTGGAAGATAAATGGAAGCAAGAATTCTGCTGAGAATGTCCGGCCATCTGTTGGTGTGACCTCAAGCTTGGGTTCTACAATGATCCAAAACACACCAGCAAGTCCACCTCTAAATTGCTGAAGATTTGGAGTGGCCTAGTCACTGACTCTGACCTGAATCCTACTGAGATGCTGTGGCATGACAAGTTATCACTAGCACACGGGGCCATGTAGGTTTGGATTTGTTTTCTCCTTTAATACAAAGTTTATCCTAAAAACTGCATTTTGTGCTCAGTCGTGTTGTCATTGACTAATATTTACATTTGTTTGATGATCGGAAACACTTAATGTGACAAACATACAAAAAAAATAGATCAGGAAGGTGGCAAACACTTTTTCACACCACTGTAGATAACTTGTTGGCATACAAAATATCCCAAATATCCCAAATGTGGTCAATTGTGCAGGTGTTGTGGGTCGCATTCACTCAGTCCGTGTATGCAAATTAAGCATCCAGGTGTGTGTTTACCTTCAGTTTTGTTTCCTCTGCATCCACCTTGGTCCCAAGTGTGGTCAGATCCTGCGGGTGAACACGTTGTGGGTCACTCGGGTCACTCGACTCAGTGTCCGTGTATGCAGATTAAGCATTCGGGTGTTTTTACCTCAAGTTGCACATTATTTCCTTCAAGAGTCTTCACACGTGACGTCAGATCCTGCAGGCGAACACGTTGTGGGTCACAAGCAGTGTCTGTATGCAAATTAAGCATCCAGGTGTGTTCTTACTGTCACTTGGTCCTTTTTCTCTTCAAGAGTGCTCAGACGTGCCATCGGATCCTGCAGTTGAGCGTTCACGCGTTCCGTCAGATCCTGCAGGCGAACACGTTGTGGGTCACTCGACTCAAGCGGAGTCCGTGTATGCAAACTAAGCATCCAGGTGTGTTCTTACTGTCACTTGGTCCTTTTTCTCTTCAAGAGTGCTCAGACGTGCCGTCAGATCCTGCAGTTGAGCGTTCACGCGTTCCGTCAGATCCTGCAGGCGAATACGTTGTGGGTCACTCGACTCAAGCGGTGTCCGTGTATGCAAACTGAGCATCCAGGTGTGTTTTTTTACCTTCATTTTTGTTTCCTCTGCATCCATCTTGCTCACAAGTGTGGTCAGATCCTACAGGTGAACATGTTGTGGGTCACTCGACACAAGTACTCTCCATGTATGCTCAAAGTATCCTGCTGTTTTGTTTTTACCTCAACTTGCGCGATTTTGGCTACTCTGTCAATCTTCTCCGTAAGTGTGGACAGATTCTGCATGGTTGCCGCTTGTGTTTCAACCATACGGGTCACATTCTGCAGAAAGACACGCTTTGGATAAATACTCAGCACTTGCTTGTCCACGTCTGTAAAAATCAAGTATCCAGGTGTGTTTTTACCTCAACGTAGTCAATAACTGCTGTTCTTTCATCAAGCTCATCCACACGTGTCACCAGGTTCTTCAAGAGGGTCTGGGGTCAGTACCATGCATGCAAATAAAGTAGCCATGTGTGATCTTACCTTCAATTCCAGTTTCATTGTCAGTTCCTGCAGGAGGATTTGTTCTGGGGTCAGTACCATGCATGCACATAAAGAAGTACCCATGTGTTCTTACATCAGTGGCCTCGGTGCTTTGTGCCGCAGCGACGGAGTCCCACGGCCAAGACAGGTTAGGCCACGCCCATGCCATCGCCACGCCGATCAAGACGAGCGCAGTGACCAAGAAGCCTGGGTGGACGGTGCTTTGTGGCTTCTTCTTGCGGGCGTGTGGGCCTTTCACCTTCCTCTGCATGTCGCAAGTTCTTCTGTGATCTGGGAACTGATCAGTAAGTTATCTCCAGTACATAATCAATGAGGGAGAACATGGCAGTCATAAGTATTGGGTCCCAACTTTTTGCAGCGAGGCCCACATAGTGAAATTTCAAAGGATGCAAGGACCGCTTTGATGTGTCGACGCTAAGGAGTTCTATATATATCTGCTTTAGGTGAAAAAGCATCTTTTTTGTCCCCGAATATTTCAACTTTCTCCTTCAATAAGCTTTGTCAATAGTAAGATCATGACTTTACTGCCATAACATTTGACTTGATTCTTATTTGATTATTAGATTTTATTCGATTCTCATAAAATGACATGGTTTTCTTTCATGAGTTTATTCTCGTAAAATTGCAACTTGTTTCTCATAACAGTCCAATGAGCCAAAAAAGTAGCCAAAAAAAGCGGTTTGGAATTTTTCTCAGAATATTTTGACTTTAATCTTGTGAAATTGCAGCTGTTTTGTTGACATCTGCTGCTGTTTAGTCTTCTAAATCTTGTAAATGGTCTCGTACCATGACTTTAATCATGTCGTATGTCAAATCGAAACATGCCCCGCTACCATTTTCCAAAAAGTCGATTGCGGTACTCAATTCACTGGCAGATGTGCAGCTTGTTCCAGTCAACAGCATACTTTCCCAGCAATAACAGTTCAGACTTACCAGTTGGCTGTGATGTCTTCTCTGCTGCTTCCAATCGCTTGTGCTGTGTCTGCTTCTCCAGCAACTCACAACCAGCAAACGTGTATATTCTTTTATATCAGCCATGCCATAGAGTCATTTAAAAGGTATGAAAGGTACGCATCACAGTCATAAAAGTCATAAAGGGCATCATTATCATCATCATCATCAGCTTTAATCCTATTAGCGATGGCATCTGGTGTTTATGAACAAGATATTTCCAAGTAATTCCAAAGCCACCATGTAAAGTGAATGAAAACAGTCCACAGCAATTATATATAATATCCAGCAGCGTATTAAGTCGCTTGGGGTCACAAGGCAAAGCCAGTCCTCCACATCCTTGTACCGCACCGACCATAGTTTTATTCTCATCTTTTGAGCTGCTTCTGCAGAATTAGCTGACTATTTGATTAAAGGAGGGATGTTTACTTCTTGACGTAGGCTACCGAGACAATGTAGTAGACATTAAAAGAGAAAATAAGACATGTAAGACGTTTTAAAAAAATGGTTAGGACCTTCTAAATGCGCTTTTTAACATTATTAGAGTCCCCTAGACATGAAATAACACCCCTAAAGTCACCTTTACACTCCTATTACCCAATATAGTGGACATAATAAGAGAAAATAAGACATAGTAAACTTGTTTACAACCTTCTAAATACACTTAACATCATTAGAGCCCTCTAGACATGAAATAACACCCCTATAGTCACCTTTACGTTCCTACAGGCCAATGCGGGAGCATCTTGAGCATTGTTCATTATTACGGTTGGTTTTTCTGATGAATCATTAATTAAACTGTATCCCAATCACCATAAATACTGCAAAAGACCTGTTGGAACCCACATGAACCCAAGATTCACCCAGACAACCGTCAAGTTTGTTGGAGGAATATCATGGCTTGCGGTTACATCCAGTAGGGGGGTGAGCAAGAGATCTGCAGAGTGGATGGTAACATCAACAGCCTGAAGTATCAAAAAATACATGCTGCCCACTCCCTTCCAAATCATGAGAGAAGGCAAATTCTTGAGCAGGACGGCACTCCTTCTCATACTTCAGCCTCCACATCAAAGATCCTGATAGTGAAGAAGGTCAAGATGCTCCCGGATGGGCCAGCCCAGACACCAGACATGACCATTATTGAGCATGTTTGGGGTTACTGTAGATGCAGGAGGAGGCTTGGAAGATGAAACTAATAATTTTGCTAAAGTCTGGGAGTCGCGCACGACTGCTTTCTTTGCCATTCTGGATGATTTTATCAATTACTTATTTGAATCATTGCTGGAGTCCTCCAAGCTCATGGAAGTCGTACACATTATTAATTCTTACCAAGGCACCCTGACTTTATGTTCTGATTTTTGGAGCATATTTGTGTTTTCAAAGGAAAATAGAATTTCTACCGTACATTATTTTGGTATGCGACGACTTTTGTCCAAGCAAAATCGGACCTTTCTGCCCCGATTAAATGCTAAAACTCAATAATACAAGACTCTATATTGCGATAATAAGCATAATCTAGAGGCTTTTTCCTTTCATATAAGCTATATCTGATTCCAAATGAGCAACTAAAAGTGAAGATATTTATTGTTCCTACAACTTGGATAAGTGACAAGACTTCTGTCAGGCATGGTACATTATGTTGACAACTGCTGTCATTGTCAGTCCACCAGTATGAGGGCCGTCGACATAAACAGGTTCCACTGTAATTTCGTTTTAATGTAATAAAATGGTGTTATTTTTCATCTGCATGGATCAAAATGGTAGCCACAGAAATATACAGTATGAAGTTAACATAAATGTGCAAGTGTGGCTATGTTATCATACTGCACCAATTTGCTCACACTAAATATATATCTGAAAAATAAATATATCATTTTTCTGGTTCTCAACCGCTAAGTGGCCAAAGCTACAGTCTACACAGGTCAAGAAGTTCAGACTTAAGTTTAATAAAGTTATCTTAAATGATGTTAGATCAAGACAATTATGTCAATATCACAAACAACAACTATAACGTGCAATTGTGTGTGACAATTATACTCATGTAGGAAACAGTAAACAGCATGCAGATGGCATCATGAAGGCACTTTAAAGTTATTCCACTTTGAATATAACCTGCGTACTCCACGGTGATCCATGTTATATTCTGGATGTGACCTTCACACTCCTGACCAGAGACCTGTTCACCTCCGATAAGGAACGACAACCTGCACGCACAAACACATGGTTAGTGATGTATAATGTTTTTTTTTATTTTTAAATGTACACAGTTTGTTTGTTTCATTGCGTTATTACCTGCTAAGGCCATGGCGAGTATCAGCTCGTCTTTGAGAAGTTGAAGAACCTTAATAACACCTTGTTCACCCTGCACACATGCGAAATATGAAATAAGTTGTCATTATTGGCTTATTTCGGGCTCTTAATTCCTTTAAAAAGCAAGAATTGGGTGCAGAATTTGGATTTTTTTCAACACACGGTCAGAATTACACCAGTACGTACAGACTAATAGTTTATTTTGAAACGTCTCCATGTCTCATAGTCTGTTCACTTCCTGTGCTAAACATGTTTTTCATATTACCATTTTTAAATAGTGAAGGAAAAGAATAAGAATGTGTAGTAGTCAATGATTGTGATGATGATAGTTTAGATAACCCATTCAGTGATCCTTTCCTCACCTCACAGGCGAGGCCCCACAGCACAGGCCGGCCAATGAAAACAGCCTTTGCTCCCAAAGCGAGCGCTTTGATGACATCTGTCCCTCGCCTCACGCCGCCATCCAGGTAGACATCACAGCATCCTTGCACTGCTCCCACAACCTCCTCCAACACATCCAGCTACACACACATTCATAAGGTGTATTAGTAGTCGCAGTATATTATTAGCATTAAGGAGATACGATAAGAAGGCAGCATGTGACTAACGGACAACAATGGGCAAGCGGGTGGTGGTGGTCTTTGAAATATATATAATCAATATAAATTTATATTTATATATATTTTTAATACAACATTTAAATTGCAAAAATAATAATGGAAATTCCTCTATCATAATAACCCTAATCCTAACCCTGTTGATATGAAATGTATTATCTACAGTGTTATGAACATTATTATTATAGGCCTACCCTTTCTTTGCTGATTGGGTGGGAGAAATCACATGACTCTACTGTCTTATAGTGAGCTGTTGGAGGTCCATTTTGTCTTAACTTTCAGTTACACGCACACACCGTGGCAGGAACCCCATCCAGCTGTCGTGCTCCATGATTGGACACCAAGATGCCATCGACACCGTGCTTCACGGCCAGGGCAGCATCCTCCCCTGAGCACATACACACAATAAATACACACACATTCTATGCATCCATCATTACATGTGTGATTGTTGGCATTGCGCTTGTGCACCATTGATGATTCCTTTCACAATCACAGGTAGGTGTGTGTGTTTCTTGAGCCAGTGAATGTCATCCCAGCACAGAGTGGGATCGATTGCTTTTGCCACGTATACAGCCAAACCACTGTCACTGCCATAGTCACCCTCAGAGAAAGCCAAGGCGTCTGTGGAGAAGTTAGACAATCTGGTACACACACACACACACACACACACACACACACACACACAGACAGGTATTTATACGAGGTTTTTAAGCATGGTATCACAGTTCAGTAGTTTATGGTGTGTGCATTTGAAGTCCGACAGTACCTGAGATGTGAAGGCAGTTTAAAGCAGTTCCGCATGTCATCCAGTCTCCTCCCCAAGTACGGCGTATCCACGGTAACAAAGATCGCCTTATAGCCTGCCTCCTCCGCCCGGCGGACCAGCGAGAGAGTGAGTTCCCTGTCCTTGTAGATGTAGAGCTGCAGCCATAGGACGCCCCCAGCACCAGGAGAAGTTGTCATAGCTGACATCACTTCCTCTATAGTGGAAGTGGCCCATGAGCTCACCATCATCCCCGTCCCCATTGCTTGACATGCTGCATCGGAATATAATCATGATTAACCATGGTTACTGCTAACAGTTCATCCTGTTACTTGTTAACAGGAAGTAAACACGAGTGAGACCTTGCAGTTAGCAACCTATAAATGCCCATGCCCATGCCCATACACCCCTGCCACCATGATGGACACATGATGTGGAATGCTTTGGATTTCACTGTTCAAACAATTCTGTTAATGAACGCTACTAGTAGTTTGCACCATGTTCAGAACAGTGTGTATTTACATTCGTTAAGAGGTGTCCAAAGCGGGCAGAGGGCCATTTACAGCTCGCAGCTCTGCATATTTTGAATATAAAATGAATTCTTGAAAAACGTCATGTAAATCGGCAGCATCGGCAATGCTGGCCCTGTATTTACTTGGTACCAGGTGCCTGCACAGGTTATTTGTCAATCCTGCGCGACTTTACATTTTTTGCTTGCTCTACACTCATCTTTAGTGAAAAGCAAACCAAGACCGACACATTTTACACTTTAAAATGAGTTTAATAAGTGTGAGGCGTGTTATACGGCTTAAACTTGGATTGAAAACATGGTAAAATGCTATTTTTGTACACATATACTGCATTAGGCCGCACAGTGGTCTAGTGGTTAGCATGTTGGCCAACACAGTAACAGTCTGGAGATCGGGAAGACCTGGGTTCGATTCTCCCTTGGGCATTTCTGTGTGGAGTTTGCATGTTCTCCCCGTGTGTGTGTGTCCAAAAACATGCAGGTTAGGTTAATTGGCGACTCTAAATTGTCCATAGGTGTGAATGTGAGTGTGAATGGTTGTTTGTCTATATGTGCCCTGCTATTGGCTGGCGACCAGTCCAGGGTGTACCCCGCCTGTCGTCCGAAGTCAGCCGGGATAGACCCTAATGAGGAGAAGCGGTATAGAAAATGGATGGATGGATGGATACTACCTGTATTGTATAAAAAGGCATCAATGGAGACTGTGTGCCCTTCGCTTGATCACCTTTCTCACCTCCTTTGTGTGCATACCTCTTGCAGTAGCTGTCTCTCCATCCGGATGCGCCATCCTCTGCATGGCTGTGGCTGCCACACACAGCGGCATGCTGAGCTGCTGGCCCAGCACAGACAAGCTCAGATCCACCGAGGACACATCCCTCAGCACCCGGGGGATGAGGCACCACCTGCAGTCACAAGGACTGCTTTTTTAATGAGGAAAGGTCACATATACAGCCAACACTATACGTGCACAATTATTAGGCAAGTTAGTTTTGAGCAAATACAGTGCTCTCACTCAATCCAAAATCTTAAAATAGCTCAAACCTGAAGTAAAAGTAAAAGTGCCATTTGGACTTGCTTAGGAGAATATTTGTGTGTGCTTTTAACTATTAGTGTGCAGAATGATTCCGTAACTAAATGAGAAAACAAGATATTAACTTGAACATATTTACTTGTTAACAGATTGATACCAAAAATGACGACATATCCTTACTTGTAGCAGAAGTAGCTTGGGCTTTTTCGTATTTAGTATTGAGTGTCCTGCAACACATTTCTATGATTGTGTGTGCACGGATACTGACGTGTGTTTGTGTAACCAATGGAGACGTGATAAGAGACGGAGATTAATATAATATATATTGTAGTCCATGCACACATGTTTTTTTACTTATTGGCCCGGTGAGCACATTTGTTTGATCCTGCCCATATGTGCCATATCAGCCTTGATAACTCTTAATAAAACATGTTCATTAGTGTGCTTTGACAAACAAAGCTGTCATGCACGGTTGGACAGCAGCATGAATGTACAGTATTCATTAACCCAAAAGTGAAATGAGTGAAAGCTGCAGAAAAAATGCTTTAAAAATGGATGCATTATTTTAAACATATATTACTGAACTACCTACATCTATCCATCCATTTTCTATACAGTTGTCCCTCACAATATCACGGTTCGATTATCGCTCCCTTGCTATATCAGAGTTTTTCAGAAATTAATTAATAAATGATCACTGTTTCGTGGTTGACTATGGTCTCTATCAGTCAAAACATATTGAAATACAAGTGATATGTAGTAATCTGGTCACTAGGCGGCAGTAATGATGCAAAATATTGATAAAACGTTACCTAACATTACATTACCTTAAGACTGCATGAAGTCAGACATGGCATTTCTGACATGGTGGTGTGGAAGTGGTACATTTTTGCCATGTTAACTTTAAAGAAATACATTCGAGGGTAACTGGTTATCTCGCTAGCTTGTTAGCTCGCTAGCTTGCAGCTGTCTCGAGTCCCTAGCATAAACAGGTTTTCTATGCTCTAACCACAAAAAAATCAATTTATTAACATTGAATCTTATATCGCAGAAATTCATTTATCGCAGTCGGGTCTGGAACCAATTAACCGCTATAAACAAGGGACTGTTTAGACAAGAGTACTGCTGTTCCTAGGGTCGTGGTTGAGCTGGAGCCTATTCCTGCTGTCGAGACACTCTGGACTGATCATGTCCCGTCAAAAACAATCATCAACACCTATGGACAATTTAGAGTCTGTAATTGGACTATCATGCATGTTTTTGGGACAGGAAGGTAGTGTTTCACGAACACAAAATCTTTCTGTGGCGCTCCAAATTTTAATTGTGGCGGGCTGCCTCGAATAAATAAATGAATGTATGGGGAATACTACAAGCACAGGGAGAACATGCAAATTCCACACAGGTGTTCCAATGGAGATTTGAATTGACGAAGAGACAGACGAGCTATAACCACTTGGCAGCTGTGCTGCCCAAAATCGATATTAAGGACAGCATTTTCAAAGATAATGATCATTAAATTAGTGTCAGTCACTATTAGCGATACTGATTTGACAATATGTTTATTACTGAGGTTGCATAGCATAGAACCGGTAATAATAACTCACAGAATGTAGAACATCGACATACATTCCGCACGGGAAAAACTCAATACTACAGATGCATACCAAAAATGTAAAAGTAACTAAGTACCTTTCGGTACTTAAATTAAATTAATGCAAACTCAGCCACCTGCAACAAGTGCTTGATGGTGATGTTGCACAAGTAACGTCTTCTAAGTAGGAATCATTCCAGCATCGTAAACTCGCACGTTTCAACACTTCCTCCTTATCCACCAATCACAGTTACGGCGAGCGAGGTGCATTCACAGACAGTGGAATCCTGGAAATCAACATTACAACTGGGGCACAAATAACGCGTTAACGGCAATAACTAATTAAAAACGTGATATGTGTACTGTATCTCCAACTACCAAAACACATATCTAACGACAACACTTACTCTTTCTCAGCATACAGTACGACCTCAAGGTGGAGGAATTCAACTTAAATAACGTGATGTTTTTGAATGCAACCCTTCATGGTTTATAATGACACGGTTAAAGTGTGATTCACATGTTCTGCTCCAATTATATAGACTAGTGGTGGTCCAACTACGGCCGGGGGCCACATCTGGCCCTCCAAGCGTTTGAGTCCGGCCCTCCAGTTGCTTCCAAAGTATATCATTTAAACTTTTAACATACAAGCTGGCAACATGACATGCGAGTAGTCAGAATAAGTCAACCTCAGGCAACCTTTTGATGGTTTAAGTAGCTTTTCACATGCAGTGATCCAGACAACTACTAGACAACACAACTTAACCTACCCATTGCACTGTCTGAGAAGTAAAAAAAGGTGGGACGTTGCAGAATGTATGCACTTAAACAGCAGAATGTATAAAACTGGTATTGCTGTGATACTGTAATTCAAACAATTTGTTGTGGATTTTATTTCATATCGGTGAATTTATTACGAAGTTATCATTTTATGTCAATTCTGATAGTCTTAAATTACTATTCTGTTCAACTTGCGACAAAATTCCGATTCGGCACCGGCATGGGATAGTATGTAAATGATACTTTTCACCCTTCTAATGGTGTGTGCTCCATACCTCTTGAAGGCTGCAACATTGTCAGCCAGCGTGGTTTCCTCCTCAGCGCCAGAGCGGTAGTAGTCATAGATACCTTTAGGAAGAACCTTCTTGGCTTCCACCTCAAAGTCGGACACGCACACACACGCACTATTTCCAGCCATTGCTTGTCCACCAAACCCTGCTCACGCTTAGTTCACTGTCAGTGCAGCACTGAGGTGCAATGAGAGACGCCAAACTGGTAAACACAGTCAATGTAATCATTAACCCACAGGGGCCCTCGCACTCATCTCTTCAATCAATCTATGACCAGGAGAAAGGGTGGGGGAGAGTGGTAGTGGGTCATTATTATAAAATTAACATGTTTTTGAAGAAAAAGGAGAGTGTGTTTATGACTTGGAGCTGAATGGACCATCAAATTCTTATTGACCATGCTGGAGTTGAAACGGTACTCAGGTTATACAGTACAACTAGTCGGCTGTGACCGTTGAACCGTGGCCAGAGACATCATAGGCTTTTGGTGGGACGCGCTATCACAGCCTAGACTGTACAGTAATCCCTCGTTTATCGCGGTTAATTGGTTACAGACCCGACGGCGATAAGTGAATTTCCAGGAAGTAGTATTCCTTATTCATGAATGTAATGCTGTAGGTAGGGCAGAGAAAAGTGTTTACAACCTTCGAGGAAAAGGCTTCTTGAGACGTCATCTGTACTTCTGTGTAGAAGGTGTCGGACGTTTCGCTCCTCATCCGAAGAGCTTCGTCAGCAAACTAATAAGTGCTGGTAGCTTAGGCCTTAAATACAGTAAGAGTGGGCGGAATTGGTGTGCCAACACCCTCCTCCTATTGGTTCGTTACACTAAGCCTGGGCGGAGCAGTGGTATAATCCTATCCTGTTATTCACACCTACGATAAAAGGGAAGTGTCGCTCCCTGAATTGGGTATGAACGACTCTGATACTGGCTTGTTAGCATCTATTGTTCTGGCTCGGCCCTGCCTTCACCTCATTTGCAAGACTAAGAGCTGTGGGTTTTGGTCTCAGTAACCTGCTGAACACAGGGTCCAAATTAAACCTCAAACCACCATTCCGATTCAATGATGGGTTCTGTTGTTTGACAAAAATAGCTTCCTTAACTCCTCTTTCAAACCATCTGTTTTCTTTGGCCAAAATCTTAACCTCGCTGTCCTGAAAAGAGTGATTGGTAGCTTTCAGGTGTAGATGTACTGCTGATTGAGGACCACTAGCATTGTCCCTGCGATGTTGATAAAGCCTTTTTTGGAGCATTTGCTTAGTTTCCCCAATGTAGTGCTCTTTGCATTCCTCATCTTTACAGTGGATGGAATAGACCACATTGCTCTGTTTCTGGTTTGGAGCCTTGTCTTTAGGATGCACTAATTTTTGTCTCAGGGTATTTACTGGTTTGAAATAGGTAGGAATTTTGTGTTGCCATAAGATCCTAAAGACAAGGCTCCAAACCAGAAACAGAGCAATGTGGTCTATTCCATCCACTGTAAAGATGAGGAATGCAAAGAGCACTACATTGGGGAAACTAAGCAAATGCTCCAAAAAAGGCTTTATCAACATCGCAGGGACAATGCTAGTGGTCCTCAATCAGCAGTACATCTACACCTGAAAGCTACCAATCACTCTTTTCAGGACAGCGAGGTTAAGATTTTGGCCAAAGAAAACAGATGGTTTGAAAGAGGAGTTAAGGAAGCTATTTTTGTCAAACAACAGAACCCATCATTGAATCGGAATGGTGGTTTGAGGTTTAATTTGGACCCTGTGTTCAGCAGGTTACTGAGACCAAAACCCACAGCTCTTAGTCTTGCAAATGAGGTGAAGGCAGGGCCGAGCCAGAACAATAGATGCTAACAAGCCAGTATCAGAGTCGTTCATACCCAATTCAGGGAGCGACACTTCCCTTTTATCGTAGGTGTGAATAACAGGATAGGATTATACCACTGCTCCGCCCAGGCTTAGTGTAACGAACCAATAGGAGGAGGGTGTTGGCACACCAATTCCGCCCACTCTTACTGTATTTAAGGCCTAAGCTACCAGCACTTATTAGTTTGCTGACGAAGCTCTTCGGATGAGGAGCGAAACGTCCGACACCTTCTACACAGAAGTACAGATGACGTCTCAAGAAGCCTTTTCCTCGATGGACAACTCCTGTACGACTGAGAGCCTACACAGACGTGTTTACAACCTTGTAAATATGGTTTTGAACATTATTAGCGCCCTCTAGACATGAAATAACACCCCCATAGTCACCTTTACACTCATATTATCCAACATAGTACATATAATAAGAGTAAATAAGCCATTTAAGATCCCCGCGACCCTAATGAGGAGAAGCGGCATAGAAAATGGATGGATGGAAGCCATTTAAGATTGGACCTATACACGCTACAAATAGTCCCACAATACACACACGTACACTACACACAGACATAAGAACGGACACGAGTGCTTTCAATTGAGTTCAAACATTTTGTGTGCTCAGCAGATAAGAGCACTTTAACTGTAGCATGACACGCTTCTCTAATCTCTGTTGTTCCGGTCTATTCTTAAAACCTTTTTTATCCTAAAGCACAGAAAAAGATTTTTGCAGGATACAGTCAGTGATGCTGTGTACAATATGCACTCCAAAGGGAACACAAAGCTTTAAAAAACACGTCTGATCTGATCTGCTTCCTGATATCTGCCTTTTAAATGCAGACAAAGTGAAACATTCATTTTGATTTTTGCATCGTATCATCCAACATACAGCAAGGGGTATTTCACAATGTTGCTTTCAACCTCAGACAAAACAAGCCGAGGTACTATCTCATACAATTAACGATCTGAATCGTGTTGAAAACCCATACTTTATCATTTCATGTTCCATTTTTCTTTTGTTAAATATGTATACTTAAATTTTCTTATTTGACTTTCACGTTCTGTTTTGCAGCAGCCTGTTGTGGCATGATTTCATCCTGGAAATTTACTTGAAATTGATGCCATATTTGTTGTATATGTTTACTTTTGTCTAAAAACAAAACAAACAAAAAAACTCAACCGATCTTCCGGTCCCGGCAGCACGAAGTTACACTTCTTGTATTCCTGCCATAAAAATAAAAGCACAGCAGTAAAACTTCATTCCACACTTTTCACTCCGAAAACTGATTTGCTGCTTCGGCTTTGCGGCATGTTTTTTTTTTTTTTTTTTTCGAGCAGCCCTTTCTCTTTTGAAAATGAAAAACATCTCACCCAGTTTCACCTCTTGTTCATCTGTTTGTGCATACTCGGACGGCTAAGCCACCGTTTACTTTGACTTGGTGAGTGGATGTGGCACTGCCCATTTGTGTCGCCATGATACGGGTTAGCAAGCAGCATTTAGCTCTCTTAACTCCGCTGCCCCATTAGCTATGCGCTAACCTGCAAAACAGCGGCATGTAAGACGTAACGGGCTGTTAAATCATTGACTGGACAGTCTTTGTCATTGTGTTGTATGTTGTCACCGCTGGTTGGCGCCTGCCAGTCATTTAGTTGCATTGCAAAATGGTACTGAATTAATTATGTTTATTTCATCGAATCATACACATACAGTAACTTCATCAGAATTTTAGAAAAGCATCAGTTTGACCATATGAAGACATTTATTTTCCATAAAATGTGATATTGTCCATAAATAAAAGAATACATGTGGCATTTATTATATCACATGGATATATCAAATACTGAGTATATTGAATGAAATGATGGTTCATGGTACTTGAAAGTAGTTTAGGACTGACTATACACACTAAACATCTTGACTATTCCCTCTCCAACAGCGTGTCTCCGTCTTCTCATGATGGAGGACTTTGGCTTTGGTTTTGGGATTCAGTGTCCCAGTTCTTGCCACGGTTCCTCTTCCTGTTCCTTTCTGCCATGACCACGGCTGCCACCACCGTTACCAGCACGGTGACCGTGATCACGAGTACGGTGGCGGTCTCTGCGATGCACAGCTGGCTGTCGACCCAGGCCAGCGAAGACCCGGCGAGCTGCGGCGGGTCGTGGCAGGTCACGTTCCGGTAGTCATCGATGTGGAGATGGCGAACGTGCAGGATCTTGCTGAAGACGCGGTGCAGGTCACAGTCGCAGCTCCAAGGGTTACCTGAGAGGAACGTACAGTAACCAGTGGATGAAGGGAAGTGTACTTATACAATATTCTGAGTTAAACAATGAAGGCTGTGTTCACATACTGTCATCAAATCCTTCTATCACTACATTGTAACATTTAACACCAAGATGCTCTATTACCATGTACTGTATGTTATAATGCAATATAAGACGCTCCGATCAGGGTTTTATGCTGCCAATTCCGATTGCGATCATCCATGAGTGAGCTCAGCGGATACCAATCACATATATTAACTGTAAATTTTTCAATTTATTTATAATGGGTGCTATTGGCCAGGGACACGGTATAGGGAGGAAAAGTTAGGACAATTCCAATGGACCCCAAAAAAGGGAACCATAAAATCACCTTAATTTATGCAAAAACATTTACAGTAGATGCCCCCACAATGTAAATAATCCGTTCCGAGAACCTTTATGTTATAGGGTTTTTATGTTACACGAAGCGTAAAATACATGTAAATAGCCTAATCCGTTCCAAGATCTTCCCACTCCTCACCCCTTTGGCCCTTCAAAATATTCAAAGTCCACCAAATATGGTGGGAAAATATAAGAAAACGTTACCATAAACATAGTACAGTAACATTCCAATATATAATAAGGTAATAAATAAGAATACGGTAAATGAATAAAACTGAAAAACAAAAACAATCCTACCATTCATGAGATGTCTTGATTAGGAGCGCAAGTGGAGGCAGGAAGGAGGAGGAGGACTAGCCTGAGTCGAAACACGACTCAAAGAGTCTAAGAGTCAGCTGGTCTCACAGACAAACGCACACGCACTACACGATAATGCTGTGTGCTGATAATCAGCCAATGAGATGAGAGCGTAGGCGGTGCCCCGATAATCAGCCAATGAGCCAAATGTTAGTCTGAACTTGCACGGACTAGAGGCATTATTAAAGTTGATTGAAAAAAAAAAAAGGCTTTACGTTATATGGAATTTCTTCTGTAATACGAAGCAAAAACTTTACATAAATTCTTCATGTTCAGTGGAATTTATGTAAAAGGAGGTTTACGTTATACGAGGTACCACTGTGCTTACATTTCCAAGAGAACATACAGGATATCACTTGTGAAGCTTACAGAGGATGAGACGCAGTCTTTAAGGAGACTTTAGATTGTGAGCATAGTCTGATGGCGCTCCGGCAGGGCTAACAGGTAGCATGCAGAAAGGCTGTTGGCGCTGAGAAAGGCTGATCATCTGGTCCGATGCATTCAGGTATTTTTCGGGTTATTTGCTTGGCCTTCTCACTCTCAAGCACATACGGGCGAGTGTTGACTATGTTAGCTGCCGTTTGACTGACGGTTGCTGCACCGTGAGCCTCGAAAACTCACCACACTCAGTTAAGTTGTTTTTCAAATGCTGTGTGAAATTAAAGCTTTTTACGGTGCTAAGGTTATTTTTCGTGGTATGTGCTGCAGGATACAAACTTTGCATCGCTCTCACAAACGGCATATAAGTGCCACACGGCAGACATGTTGGGTTTGCTGCCATACACCTGCGCAGTGTGAAGGAATGGGGGAGGGCGACAGTATCCAAGACATGAGAGCAGGACTCTACATCGCACTCTGGGGTCTCTACAGGCTGCACGCTGCAGGAGTACGAGCCACAGGTGATTGGTTTTTGAGGTCGGCATGTCATTCACATGCTTTTCCACACATATCGGCAGATATCGATTGGTTATAATGTATTGTATATAACTTATTGCACTTATATTATTACTTATATTATTATTATACAGCGTCATGCTTATGTACAGTGGAACTCGTTTAAGTTGACACGCCTCTGCGGGCCCTCGGTGTGCAGATCAATCCAATAATTGCTCTGATTGAATTGAGACTAGCATGATGAGATTGCTCATTTTCAGTTGTGTTCAGTGTTTATTTTCACAAATATCTGTGTGTTTTTGGTTGTGTTGTAAGACATCCTGTAGCCATGGCAGGTCAAATACATTTTCAGCACCCTGTTTAACTTTGATGAACTTAAAGTGACAATTGTGACCATACCTGTCAACACATTTGGAAAGCAAGGGAGCTTTTCCAGGAAATAAGGGATATTCCAGTAGAAATTCCACCACTGAGGGGGTTGAAATTTTGGTTGTAAAGACCAGAATTTCCCTCATTTTTCCTGATTTACTGTGAACTATCCCTTTTATTTTCAAATGCAAAGGATCGACAGGTATGTTTTGTTGTTTTTTTTTGCAGGAACAACACCAAAAAAATATGCAAAGTAGCAACCTGCGAGCTGGATGTGAGTAGCTGTTGTGTGCAGACTGATGAAGGTTTTAAATTTCAAGTGCTGCAGGTTGTTTCCCTCCAGAGCGAGAACGGCCAGGCTGTAGAGAGAAGCCAGAGCATTTGTGTCTATCTGAGAAATGTTGTTGTGACTCAGCTGGAGCACCTATATACACACACACACACACACACACACACACACACAGAAAAGTTATGGTTTTATCACAGGGCATCCCTATAGATCATCATATGATGGCGCTCACCTCTAGTGCAGGCAGCATATCCAGGCTTCCTTGGTGCACTACAGCCAGTCTGTTGTTGTGCATGTAGAGCTGTCTGAGTCTAGAGAGGCCCCTGAACACACCGGAGCCAACTGACACTAAATGGTTATGACTGAGGTCCAGTTTCTCTATGTTGTCCAGATACTCAAAGCTGATGGAGGAATGGGCGCAATGGGTGGAAAAAAGACTTAAATGAGATTAACACAACAAACACACACACACACGTCTGCTATGAAAACGTGCGCAAAGGTGACAAACACAGCAGCAGCAGCTTCATCAAAACAAATCCTGTGTGCTTAAAGAGCTTCACTTTTCAGAGCACACTGACACTGGGCCGTGCTTTACCGTGATTACCATCCACTCTTCCCCCGCAATCCCACTAACATGCAATCATTCCCGCTTTAGCATGTGCTCATCACTCCTCAACAGCGAATCCCAACCACTGTGCTGCGGCGTATTCGTGTGCTGTGAGAGATCATCAAGTGTACTGTGGGAAATGATCCAATTTCACTTACTGAAAATGATCATTTATGTACTACAAATAAAGTGTCTTCGCTCATCTATCAATGCCAGGAACGTATAGTTTAAATGCTCTTGCTCTAGATGGCAGCAGGTACATCATTCACCTGTGTATCCACCTGTTGCCTTTCATACAACATTTTTTAAAGCAGAAGGAAGCAATAGTCAACACATGCATTTGCTTATACCGTGGATCATTTATTTACTTACTGAATCATATCCTTGTGACTTTGGCCGGAGGTGTAAGGAGAATAGATGCTAAAGGATTTTGTAACCTATGGCAGTCCATTTGTGCACAATTCAAAAGGGTGCATTTTGTTCGTTGCGAAAAGATAAATGAAAGAACGGGTGAGAAGACGACAGTGAAACAAGAAATGATCTTTAGTCCCGTTCCGACGCTTCAAAGGTTTACGCCGGGGGTGTCCAAAGTGCGGCCCGGGGGCATTTGCGGCCTGCGGCTGTGATTTTATCGGCCCGCAAGCACAGTCTAAAAATGTAATTTAACAAAGAAATTTAAAAAAAAAAAAAAAAAACAGCAAAAATGGGAAAATCAGTCAATAGTAATAATATTAAGAGAAGAGTTGTAAACTAGCAAAGGAAAAAAAAGCCATACTTTCACAAGAATAAAGTAATCGTATGAGGAAAAATGTCATTTTAGTAGCATGAAGTTGAAATATGAAAGAATTTTTTAAAAAGTCAAAAACGTTGTAATTTTTGGGTGCAAATTTATAACATAGGAATAAAGTCAAAATATTAGGAGAAGAAAGTTGAAATATTTTGAAAATGATACAAAAAAAACAATAGCAGAGTTTTTACCAGAGTAAAGTCAAAATATTAAGAGAAAAAAATAGAACAGTTGCAATGTTATGAGAATAAACATGTAAAATGAGGAAAAACATCATTTTAGTAACAATGCTGAAATAAAGAAAATATACATTATAAAGTTATAATTACAAGAAGAAAATTTACAAGAGGAAAGCTGAAATGATATGGTTGGAAAATGTAAAAAAACCCCAGCAGAAATGGAAAACAACAGATGTAGTTTTATGGGAATAAAGTCAAAATATTAAGAAAAAAGTATTAATCGAATGAAGAACAAAAGTCGCAATTTTATAAGAATAAACTCGTATTATTATGGAAAAGATGTCATTTTTAGGAGCATATCACCTGTATTACAAAGGTGAAAGGCAGTTTTTCCTTGAGCTACATATAGCTTCTTAGCATCTATGTGTTGGTTTCCAAAATATCAAAGTGGCCCTTGCATCCTTTCATTTTTCAGTATGTGGCCCTCGCTGGAAAAAGTTTGGACACCCCTGGTTTAGGCTGAAGTATGTTACAGCATCGTCATTACGCCCGTGACCTTGTACCTTTTTTTACCTCTGCCACCTTGTACAATTTTGATGACTTTGGACCTGACTCGACAATATCATCAAAGACAAGTCGACCTGGACTTTGACATCAATGACTTGGGACTTGACGCGGACTTTAACCTGATGACTAGAAAATATAATTTTCAGTGAATGTGTTGAGTAAAATGTGTCCCCATTCAAAGTATTCAAGTAACGATCATTATGTAATAGGAGGGTAACGATTCATCGATGCATCATTTATATTCCTATGATCCAGCTACATGGAGCCGTGTCCAGCAAAGTTTCCATTCAGGACGAGGTATATCGATCTAACATCGTTTAAAAGGTAATCAATCGATTGAATCAATGCTAGGAAATGAAGCATTGGATTTAATGCTTACATGAATTGTTGTCTACTTGTTTGTTTATATCCAATTCGTTTATTTAGCAGATTCCCTTCCAAAAAACAACGGGAATCTAGGACACGTCACCTGCACTGTCCAGTATCCAGGTATTTATTTCACAGTCAGACTGGTTGAATGTTTTGGCTAAGAAGTTACTGAATCGATTCAAAGTTACTGAATCGTTTCGGATCGTATTGTTCTAAATGAGCCAATATCTTCCTTGAATCGACAAATCACGAATCGTGGTATGAATCGAATCGTTATTCATATGAATCATTACACCCTATTATGTCATTTCCAGCAAGACAACATATTGAATTTTCCCTTTGAATCTGCCACATTGAATGCATCTATTAACATCCAATCACGTTTAAAAACAAACAAAGAATGTGTGGATTAAAAATCCCGAATGCTATGTCAGCTATATTTTTCTGTGACTACCGTAAGTCTTGTCACGTTGGTCTTATTTTATATATATAAAAAATAAAACAATTCAAAGTGCATTCATTGTATATGTCAAATGTAAAAGATTGTTACGTTGTTAAAATGGTATTTTATTTGGGGGACACTAAACAGTGTTTAACGCGCCCTGTCTTGGAGTTGCACGTCTTTATTTGAGACATGACTTGTGACTTGAGACTAACCTGAGACTTGCAAAACACTGACTTGCTCCCACCTCTGGCATTTTGTCATTTAATATACTTGTTTCACACTACAACGACATGCTGTCAAGTATCACATCAACAAAAGCGACTGTATATTTAAAAAACGTACTTGTGGCCCACGTTTTACATGCTACTTTGAGTCCGAAAAGAGGTGGTGATTGCGTGGAATGAGGAGCACCTGAAAGCAGACAGATGATATAAGTTGTTGTGCTGCAGTCGCAGCTCCCTGACAGCAGACAGACTTGAAGAGAAGTCGGCAGGGAGACTTGTTATCTGGTTCCAGCTGAGATCCAACTTCTCCAGGTAGGACAGTGAGAAGAACGCCTACGGACAGTCATTAAAAATGTTATTCCTCATTTGTCACCTCACTTTCAATATTCCCTCCAAGCCTACCTTTGGCTGAATGTCCTGGATCTGACTGTTGGCCAACTGTAGCACCCGTAAGGACCACAGCCCCGTGAAGGCCCTGGTGCATATCTCGCTCAGGTTGTTTCCTCCTAGCTCAAGCAGCCAGGTGCCGTGTGGGAGTCCCCTGGGAACATGGTCGAGCCCACGGCCGTGACAGTCCACCAGGTCGGTGTGTTCGTAGCAAAGGCACTGATGAGGGCATAACCGCAAGCATGCCACGGTGGGGAAAAGGTGAGGAGGTGAACAAAATGTAAGAAGGAGTACAAGAAGGATAAAGAACATGCTTCCTTGGAGGGACGAGGAACCTCTCAGATGAGTAGTTTAAGTACGGATGAGTGCAAAGTCAGCATTGTGGCACCTACAAGCACAGAAATTGATTTTAGAATCGTGTCATGCATGCAGGCCCTTTTTGCATAAATAGGAATGACTGCAGCGGAACACGCTTAAGTCGGTCTATGTCGACCAACACATCAATCCCTTTGATTTTGGTTATGTCAACAAATTAAATGACACCACAGAAACACTTGCTGCTAGCGTTTTATTTCATGTTTAATGTTAACGCTATCTGCTCACAATCACAATATAATAGGACTGGCCGAAGGGCTTGTCATTACAACTCCGTGCACTAGATGGCATCATAAAGGCATCGTTAGAGGCACTTCAGCTTGCTTACGGAAGGTGCTCTTCAAATTTGCAGGTGAAAGCCAACAACTCGCTTGACAACACAGTGCAAACGGACAGATGGTCATCAAACACAACAAGTCTTACTCACGGTGCAAACCAGAAAATACCCAGAACAAAACACAATAATAATGGATGGATTAGTTCAGGGTAAATTATATTAGATACTGTGATATTCATTAAATAGTCATAGTAGATGAATTAATACAGGGTAAATGATATCAGACACTGTGGTATTCAATGATGATAATTCAGGATAAACACTGTGGTTCTTAGCGTTCTTCTGTGTAACATTTAAACATACTGTATACTTTTATTTGTACTGTTTTTTAAACAGACTCATATCAGTACACTGGTTGAGTACCTTGCTCAAGCCGTTCCATAGTGTGACTCCGCATACTGATATGCATCTACTATGAAGGCTACAAATGTGTTTTTGTGCACCCTGTCAATGTCTGTACGGTCTACAAGTATTTGTATTTTTATTTCATGTAGCAAAGAACAATATTCAGTATACTATTTATTTCTCATTTTGAAACTTATGTGTCCTTTTGTGAGGACACAACAAGCTCATTCAAAACCAAGTTAAGCAAGCTTTCTTCCATTTTCCCCAGCTGTCACTCACCTTTGCTCCTGACGTAGCCCGCTTCGGTG
Organism: Dunckerocampus dactyliophorus; assembly: GCF_027744805.1. Taxonomy (NCBI): domain Eukaryota; kingdom Metazoa; phylum Chordata; class Actinopteri; order Syngnathiformes; family Syngnathidae; genus Dunckerocampus; species Dunckerocampus dactyliophorus. The sequence continues at coordinate 13,766,837 of NC_072836.1, forward strand.
CAGAAAATGCTCCAGAGTTCATGACGGCGAGACAAAAAACAGACAGTGATGCCTTCCAGGGAGGAATGAATATGATGATGATAATGTGAGACTCGGTGCAGTCAGTCAGCTGTGTCAGTAATCCTATAATCCTTTCCAATCACCAAATGTTTCCTCTCATCCACTAAACTGGCATCTCTGATGTTTTCATCAGCCCTCTGTCTCTATGACCCCACACCACCCCCTCACATTTTCTCTTAATACTGCTGTGGTCTCTCTTCATCCATCTGTTTCTCTGACTCTTGTACTGTATTATATAAAGACTTCTAATGCAGAATCCAACGGGGTCTACCTGATGAAACCTTTCCACAACCATTTTGTTGTGTCACCTCTCCCAGTTGCAGCTTTATTGATATTGATTATTACAAAATGCTAAATGCAATGAGATCAAGTCATAGTCTTTGCTTTTGACTATTTTGCTTGTAGAATTATATGTAATAAAAGGGAATAAGGGAATCGTTTTATTATTTTGTTGATATTGTTCAATGGCTCACAAATAAGTTTGTTGATAAAAAAAAAATCTTTGCCCGTTGTTTCATTCTGATTATTTTCATTATAATCATGATCAACAAATTAAAGACAAAATTAGAAAATTTTCAATGTTCTTGAAAAATGTCAGATAAGTGTCTGTATTAGTATCGGATCGATACCCAAATTCTATGCATCTTCTATGCCGCTTATCCTAATTAGGGTTGCTGAGCCTATTCCAGCTGACTTCGGGCGAGAGGCGGGGTACACCCCGGACTGGTCGCCAGCAAATGGCAGGGCACATATAGACAAACAACCATTCACGCTCACATTCATACCTATGGACAATTTAGAGTCACCAATTAACCTAACATGCATGTTTTTGGAATGTGGGCGGAAACCTGAGTACCCCGAAAAAACCCATGCACGCACGGGGAGAACATACCCAGATCTCCTGATTGTGTGGCCAACGTGCTCACCACTCGGCCACCGTGCGGCCCGTACTCATGTATAAAATATGTAATATATTAATTCAGAGGTGGGTGGAGTAGCCAACAAAACAACTGTACTCATTTAAGAGTATTGTTACTTTAGAACTATTTTACTCAAGAAAAACATGTCATGATACACATATCTGTATCGGTTGATATCGGCATCGGAAATTGAGAGTTGGACAATATCGGTCATCGGTTATTGGCAAAAAAGCCAATATCGGACATCCCTAGTTATTACATTTTTACATGTTTCTCTTTGTGTTAAGTACATGTGGCGAAAATAAAACATTGTGTCATGTATTCACTTCCTCCATTTCAACTTTCATCGCTGCCATTACATTATGCGTTTGTAACTTTATATAGTATATCACGAGTATAATAGCTAACAATGCCGATTTTTTTTATTAATTCATTTTGTATCTAGTAAACATAGTTTTTACTATTCACCCAGTTTCTCCTGTTCCTGTTTGTGGACTTCCCAGGTCTGCCTTTCACACAAGAGTCCCGGATATTCTCCTTCAAAAGCTCACCCAACTTACTGTGCCCCCCTCCACCTGTCAGTCTACGGTCTACAGTGGACTCCTTCAGGTTCCTGGGCTCCAGCATTTCCCGGGACTTGAAGTGGTGCCCCCACATAGACACGGTTCGGAAAAAGGCGCAGCGGAGGATGTACTCCGTGAGACTGCTCAAGAAGTTCAACCTGCCTGAAGAACTGCTAACAACCTTCTACAATGCAATAATACAGTCTGGTCTCCATCGGGACCAGCATAGACAAAGTGTACGGGTCCAGGGCCACAAGGGCCGCTCACATCCCGTCCACAAACTAGTCCACTTCCTCTCCTCCGATAGGCAATACAAAGCACTGTTTGGCAAAACAACCAGACACAAAAACACCTCCTTCCCCATGGCTGTCAATTGATATTGAAGACAACACACACTCCCAGCCCCCACAAGCTGACCTGTCTGCATGGATGTAAGCTACTTTATTATTTATGTACATGTATATTACCAACCACTGCTATTTGCACCCATGGGCATTTGTAGTTCTGGAAGTCACACTGAATTTATAAACTGTAACACTGTAAATACCATTATTATAGTTATCTGTAATATTCTATGTAATTATGTATAACAGTATTGTCCTTCTCCTTTATATGTAAACTTTATATACTATTGTTGTAATTTGTAACAGAGAGTGATGTCAGACCGGGGTCAAATTACTGGTTTGGTTACGTACATGCAGAATAAAGCTATTCTGCTTCTGAGTTTACCGGTTGATGTCGATTAGCTCAGACGTCATCTACCCGAGTACGGAAGCCTGGAGGGTTGTGTTGTTGTACCTGGAGCATTAACGGCTAAAACTGTACGGCTCCATCATAGAAACACTTTCTTCACGTCTCTTGGGATGTGTACAGCACAAATAATGTATACACAGTATTGATATTGGTAATTAAATCGCATTTTGACGGTGTTAATGGATGTTTTAAATAAAGTTTTTTTTAATAAAGGCGCACAATGCGGAAGTAGTAGTGTGACAAGTGTCTTCAACGGATTTTGGAGCGAGTGTTGGTTTACGGAGACATAGAAAATGTAGCGATGCGAACAGTATTTTCTGTCTTTTCTTTAAAATGGAAACGATGTGTATTTTTTAACGACAGTGTGACATGTTGACAAAGCTGGAAGGGAACGTCACAGCTTTATAATTTAACTGAGTGAAAGGTAGGCGTCATTTCACTTATTTTTTATCACAGCATTCTTTAATTTCTGGACATTTTAAAGAAAATGCACTTGAAACATGTAACCTCCTTTTCGCTTTTCATTTTTTATTTAGTCTGGAGTTGTCCGATGTAACTATTGCTATCTTTTGGAACTTTGAACCCCTTGTGTTTACATTACCTTTTTTTCGTACATATTTTGGTCCGCAGCTGGCTTTTTATTGGCCCTCGACATATTGTAAAAACTAAATAAATTCATTTTTACTGAGATATATCATTATGCTTTGTCGCATATAACCTGAAGCTAGGTTGGATTGGTTTTGGCATCTTTAATGTAAAAAAAACAAACAAAAAAACTCAAAATGGTGCCCCGCATCCTTACATTGTTACGTATGTCGGCGGGAAAATTTTGGACACCCCTGCTCTTGTGGCAAAGTTTAAACCCCACGTTGTTAAATTATATTTTTGATGGGCAATTTATTTGAACTATTATCACAATTGCTAAGTGAATTCTTACAAAACTGGCTATAAATTAGGAATAATTCCTTCCCCTAAAACTAAAAATAAATCAAACTTTTCAGTTGAATGTGTGTTATTAAATTGTTGGCTTTCGGTGTTATCCAATAGAGTTGAATGTTTAGGAAAGTTTGGGCATATTTACATTAAATGTTTTTCATTCATATTTTGAATATGGATAACTTTTTTCACATTTGTATTAGCACCCAATACACCGACTGGCCAGTGTCAGTGCAAAGTAAGCTTAAATGACAGCATGGCGATATTAACCTGGATTCTACCACAGCAACTAAGAAACTGCACCCTTTTAATTCATTTGCTAAAGATTTTTAGCCACCTGAACAAATATTTTCACGTGTGTGAAAGCTTTATTATTATTATAGTCAAGGCATACAACAAAATTACCCCAGTAGCTCTCTTAGTCTAAAATATCATTTGAAAATCAAAATATGAAATATTTGTTATCGCCCATTCTCTGGTCAAAGTCACAAATGTGCAAAAAATAGTTTACGTTTTGATTATATTGGTAGCCGCTTATGTTGATGTCAATCAGCCAATCTGAGGGGCGTCGACATAAACGGGTTGTCTTGTATCTTGTAGTTGTGTGCGCTGTCGGTCAGCAGCAGTCATGGCTGAGGCTGGAGCTCATCTGACGTCCAGCACCGCGAGGGAGCAGCCGTCTATCTTTGAGGTCTTGGCTCAGGAGTCTCTGATGGATGCGGTGAAACCAGCACTGAGACATGCGGTCAAGGTGAGGCACCGCCTCCCCTGTTGTGCTACCAGTCGATTCTGATGCCCTTTTGTCCTCCTCAGGTTCTGGCAGAGTCCAACCCCTCGTGCTTTGGTTTCCTGTGGCGGCGCTTCGATGAGTTCTACCTGCTGCTGGATGTCCTCCTGCAGAATCACTTCCTGTTTAACTGTAGTGCGTCCTTCTCGGAGAACTTCTACGGGCTGAAAAGGGTTTCAGGAGGACGAGGCCTTCCTGTTCGCCTGGGACTGCGAAGGAAGACCCGCTGGAGGTCTCTTCTTCTTCTCTGCCTGGTACCGTATCTGCGGGCCAAGCTGGAGGCCACGTTTGCACGCCAAAGGGAGGAAGAGGACTTCTCCATACGGCTGGCACAGAGCAGGAGCCAGAGGCTGTACCGCGCAGCTGTGGCAGCTTACCCGTACGTCAACTCAGCCTGGCAGGGCTGGGTCTTCTGTCAACAGCTGCTCTTTGTTTTTGGAGCTGTCCGTACCCACAGTCCTTTGCTGTGGCTGGCGAGGGTCCGACTGGCTCGACTCACCGAGCGAGATATCCGAGACATGGAGCTGAAGGCACGCACAAGTGGCAGCCCGGCTGGAGCCAGGTGCGACTCACGTACACTCACTAGCCACAAGATTAGGCACTATTTAATTCTGAATAGTTTATAAAGCGTTTACAGAACTGCAATTGTGCACTGCTGCAAATAGACACAAGGTACTCAATGTTTATTTGTACTTTCATGTAAACTTGCTGGTTTTTGTGCAGCACTCTCCAGAGAATGTGGTGGTTGACGTCACAAGCAGCGAAGGGCGTGGCCATCTCCCTGTCCACCTCCCTCTCCATGGGGGTCTTCTTCCTGCAGTTCCTGGAGTGGTGGTACTCCTCTGACAACCAGGCCACCGTGAAAACCCTCACCTCCCTTCCTGCGCCGCCGCCCCCCCTCCACCTGGAGACGGCCGACCACAGCGAGGAGCGCGCCAGGACGCGGTGTCCGCTCTGCCGAAGGCTTCGCGTCAACGCCACCGCACTGTCCACGTCGGGATTTGTCTTCTGTTACCGCTGCATCTACACGTACGTGAAAGCCAACCACCGCTGTCCGCTCACCGGCTTCCCAACGGAGCTGCAGCACCTCATCAAGATCTACTCGCCTGAGAGCTAGACGGTATGTGACCAACTTTATAGTCTAGCACACAGGCAAACACCCCTGAGTGGAACTAAAAGGCGGGCTATTAATAGCAACCCGTTTATGTTGACAACCGATTATGTCAACATAAATGGGTTCCACTGCAGAAGGTCTGTCTTGACTCCCAGTGTTCATGTTGTAGTCTCCTTGAATAGGACTTAGATCCATGCACTGGCTCTAATTCTACCACTGCTCCAAAACGCTAGGGGGCGACGTTGGTCCTTTCAGCTGGTTTCAATGTGTGGTCCTCAACAAGGAAGATGGTGTGAAAAAGTGTTTGCCCCCTTCCTGACTTCTTATTATTTGCCTGTTTGTCAAGCTTAAATGTTTAGATCATCAAAGACATTTAAATATTAGTCAGTGACAACACAAGTGAACATAAAATGCAGTTTTGAAATGAAACTTTTTTTTTAAGGAAGAAAAAAAATCCAAACCTACATGGTCCTGTGTGGAAAAGTGATTGCCCCCTAAACCTAATAAGTGGTTGGGCCACCCTTAGCAGCAACAACTGCAATCAAGCGTTTGTGATAACTTGCAATGAGTCTCTTACAGCGCTGTGGAGGAATTTTGGCCCACTCATCTTTGCAGAATTGTTGTAATTCAGCCACATTGGAGGGTTTTCCAGCATGAACCCCCTTTTTAAGGTCATGCCACAGCATCTCAATAGGATTCAGGTCAGGACTTTGGCTAGGCCACTCCAAAGCCTTCATTTTGTATTTCTTCAGCCATTCAGAGGTGGACTTGCTGGTGTGTTTTGGATCATTGTCCTGCTGCAGAACCCAAGTTGGTTGGCTTGAGGTCACGAACAGATGACCGGACATTCTCCTTCAGGATTTTTTGGTAGACAGCAGAATTTATGGTTCCATTTATCACAGCAAGTCTTCCAGGTCCTGAAGTAGCAAAACAGCCCCAGACCACTGTTGGTATGATGTTTTTTTCTGAAATGTGGTGTTACTTTTACGCCAGATGTAATGGGACACACACCCAGACAAGTTTTGTCTCGTCAGACCACAGAGTATTTTCCCAAAGGTCTTGGGGATCATCAAGATGTGGCAAAATTAAGACAAGTCTAATGTTCTTTTTGTTCAGCAGTGGTTTTGGTCTTGGAACTCTGCCATGCAGGCCATTTTTGCCCAGTGTCTTTTTTATGGTGGAGTCATGAACACTGACCTTAACTGAGGCAAGTGACGCCTTCTTTGGATGTTGTTGTGGGGTCTTTTGTGACTTCTTGGATCAGTAGTAGCTGCGCTGCAGGAAGCTTCACCAGTGTTCCATGTTTGCACCATTTGTGCATAATGACTCTCACTGTGGTTTGCTGAGTCCCAAAGCATTAGGAAATGGCTTTTATGTGTTTTCCAGACTGATAGATCCCAATTAATCTCAGGTAAACTCTGCTTTTTCCACACAGGGCCACGTGGTTCGGATTTTTTTCCTCCCTTGATAAGAAAAAGTTTCATTTCAAAACTCCCTTTTGTGTTCAGTTGTGTTGTTGTTGAGTCATATTTAAATTAGTTTGATGATCTGAAACGTTTAAGTGTGGCAAACACTTTTTCGTGCTAGTAGCCGACTGTTAACTGCCAGAAGACCACCGGTCAAATTGATAGCATGTTAACGTGTGTATGAATGACTCCTGTGGTTTTGGTGCTCCTTAAAGGCGTAGGAGGAAAAAGGTGTAGTGCGTCTATAATACTTTTGCTACTACTTTAAAACATTAAGTAAATGTTGCAAAAGTAAAGGCTGCTCTTACAAAGAGCAGTAAATAAATACGAGGCCTTGCTCTGACTGACTATTTGAAAACAAGGGCTTTATTTTTAATGATGGATCACTTGTCAATCACACAGTCCACATCATTTTTATATTTAATAAAATTTGACTAATCCGACTGTTGCCGGTCTTTGGATGTTCTCACTCGCTAAAATATATCTTATTTACTAACATGTCCTCTAATTGTATATAACTTGTTAGAGTACGGCTGTTTGGTATATTTACTTTATACCCAACATGGATGTGATCAGAAGGTAGGTTGTTTTTCATCCATATACGGTGGATACCCGTCATTCAGCAATATTTTGTTTTATTTGGTTATGCCATTTTTTCCACATAAAACACCTCATTCACCGTAAGTTGGTAATATAACTATAATACAGGTAAATACATGTGAAAAAAGCCCACAATTAGTACATGTTTACGTCTTTATACTTCACTGATAAGGATTTCATGTCCAACATTGAGATTTTGGACTTGTTTTGGTAGTCCTTGAACGCACCATAGTTGTGTGCTGAAAATATAAAGCAAATACAGTGGAACCTTGGTTAGAGTCCACCCCGGTTAGCATGTTCTTTTTGGTTAATGTCGAAAATTTACACCACAACTGGAGTTTTACTGACTAACGGGCACTCGAAGACTCGAGTTTCACTAACGCACGGGTATTCGACAAAGACTCAAGTTTCACTGACTCACGGGTACTCCTGGGAGACTCAAGTTTCACTGATTCACAGGTATTTTAAGGATGCTTGGCAAAGACTTGCCTTTCACTGACTCGTGGGTGCTAGACAAGACTGGAGTTTCACTGACTCACGGGTGCTTAATGAAGACTCAAGTGTCATTGAGTCTCAGGTGGTCAATGAAGACTCCAGTTTCACTAACTCATGGGAGCTGGCCGAGCATCTCCAGGTCGGCAGCAGAACTTGTTCCGCACGCGTGAGTTTCTGCCCCGCTCATGATCCATAAGAGCGAATCAAATGCAACAAGCAGTCAGTGAATTGCTTTATTGAGTTTCCAGACAAATTTAACAACAGGCCCACTTAAAAAAAACAACAAAGAAACATTATTCAGGAGCAACATCACAACATTAAGAGTGAGGGAATTAAAAAAAAAAAAAAGTCCACAAAGCCCTGAACTGAAGGTGTGAATGATCACTAAAGTCAGCATCCCTTTCAAAGGAAATGAGACGAGGAGAAGAACGGGGCTGAGAACAAATATCATCATCAGTAATCGTCACAGTTATAGATTGCTTGAATAGCGTGTATTGCACATGTGTACACGTATTTGCACTTTATATACACGTGAGTCAGCACACAGTATGTATAGACACTCTAAGAGGAACGTTTGATTATTATTATTTTTTGAATCAACAAGGACAGAAGGAATGTGCTTGTGAGTTTTTGAACAAAACAAAGCCAAAAAGGAGGGAACGTCCCTCCTGAAAAAGAAGGTCCCACTCATATGCAACCTTCCCTTGAAATGGCCAAACACATACTCCCACATATTAGCAGGATACTACTGTACACCACAGTATCAAACATAGCAACAAATACGCAAGTCATGAGCATAATAAGTATGGACTGCAGAGTAGGGGTGGGCGGATCGACCTGAATATCGATAGTATCGACACAAAGGGTTGTATCACTATCGCGCTGATGCACTTCTCTTGAATGTCTTCTATGTTTACTTTTACAAATATCTGTGTTTTGTTGTTCATATTGTATTTAGATATTGTTTATAAGCTCAGGGAATACGTTCATCCACACAGGAAGGTTTTGGGGGCAAAAGAGCCAAGAGATTTGTATAAACGCACGGCCGTAGATCCTTGAATGTATGCAGGTTTCTGTCTAAATAATCCAGTTTTTATGCTAACTTACAAGAGAAAGTGGTTTGATGGCAATTATGGATCCAGGAGAGGGCGCTGTCTCAAGTTAATTCCATCAACATTTTCCAGCAGGAGGATGCTTTGACTAGATGTGATGTTTTGGAAGTAGACGTTCTTTATGAATTTAAAAAGCGCTTAATACGTGCGAGAGACATATTATAGGGTTTATGGTTAGCGTAAAATGACATGCTTTTTATGGGTGCATCCATTATCCACGGGCAGGGATCCACTGCATTGACTTTATTTTGCTGAATGATCAAAGATCTTGTAACATTTCCAGTAAATAGTGCAGTACTGGCCCTGTATTTACTTGGCATCGGAACGATACCAACATTTGCAGTATCGCCCAACCCTACTGGGAGCCTCCAAACACTAACATAATCAGTGGTTTACTACCGAGCGTGTAAGACTTGCTTTGTCTTGTCATGTTGACACAAAGCAACACAACATGACTTTTAAGTGTTGTATGATCTCGTTGACGGATGACAAACTGATTTGTGTTCCTCGGGCAGCAACCACCAGCAGTCTAAAATGTTTATTTCACTAAAAAGCAACTTGTTTGCTCTAAAATGTTGATTTGTCAGGGAAAGTGGTCCCAAGAGATTGTATGCGAGACACGCAATCATGACACAGTAACAACCAGTACTTCTACTGCAGGGGTGTCCAAAGTGTGGCCCACAGCTTGTTGTTTTTTTTTAATTAGGCGGTGGAACTGGGAATTGTGAAGCCTTGTTTATGTGCATTAAATAATAACTCGTTTATGAAAGTATTTATTTTATTAAAAAATATCAGTATGAAATACTTGAACAAGTAATAATTTGTTTTAATTTAATTTGTTTTTATTTTAGAAATAACTCGAAGGTTTTGAAAAGTTTCATGTACCATGTTGAGCAGTAGATGCAATTATACTAATGGCCGCCAGAGGGTGCCCAAGTGACACAAGCGGGGATACATTATACAGTAGTTCCATATTTTCCATCGTGTAAAGGCTAAAACCAGCACAAGAAGCTAAGTTTATGTATACCTCAAGGGAAAAAAACACCTTACACGTCCGTTTTGTGTTCTTAGGTTCAACATTTTAACTTTTTCTCCTTAAATTATGTTATTTTAGGTGTGTGTTTTTTTTGGTAGCTGTATTGTGGGCCATTTAAAAAAACAAACAAAACACACAAAAAAGAGCTGCATGCTGCAAATGGCCCCGGGCCGCACTTTAGACAACCCTGCATGAGTGGATCGTAATCGTCGCTGTTGCTGCCTACCACAATAAAACAAAAAAACAACAAAAAAAACATGTTAATATATAAATATTATGTCAATTACGCTTTGTGTGTGGTCCCACCACAGCGCTTATTGTTGTTTTCATGTGTCGTCAGCAATGCAGTGTGGCTTCATCACTGGCCACAGACTTACTTTTATAAAGCAGCCTTTGCACTCACAGAAGTGCTCAGACTACATTAAAACCCCTGGAAACGATCATGACGTAGGGCAGCGACTCCGATGCATGAAAAAGGACAGCGGTTGATGGTGTGCTTGCGGTGTTACCATGGCAACGCTCAATAGTAGTCTTCACTGCTGTCCTGTCAGTGTCATATTGCGGAGAACAGATGAGAAGCAGAGGTAACGGCACCAGCTACAGCTTTGTCACCGCCTACGCTGCAAAGGTTGATGGGGAATTCCGGAGTTACACTGAGGTTGAGAAGTGTAGCCAGCAGGTTTAGATTAGCTTCACCGGTTGTGGATCTGAGCGGTCCAGTTGTCCTGCACTGAGCATGCTAGTTCCAGTCAGAAGTTGGCATCCACTCATCGAGCCATTCAGCCGTATTATTTTCGTCATTCATGATTTATTGGTCCCATTCTTTTTACAGCATGGAACGATCACACGGCCGTGCATCTTCAATCATTTTTAAAAACAAGACTTGGGTCAAGTATTTAGAATTTATTTGGGATTTCTTGTAGTTTACGCAGGGCACGGACACCCTAGATGGCTGAAAATTTGACACAACAGGACTCCAACAGGACTCCGGGATCCCAAACTCGCTTCAAAAGTGGTTTGGCAGTGGATAAAGCTTCTTGAATGGTCTTCCTGATGTTTAACCCTATTGAATGTTTGCGGACTATGTTTAAAAGCGAAAGCAACCAAATATATTCTCTGGAAACAATACTGACACTGATTCCTGTGCACCTAATTCTTGTTTTACAAACATCACTGAAGATGTACATTGCTTAATCATTCCGTCCTGTAAAAAAGAGCGGTTTAAACACAGTGGCTCCCCGCACATTCGCGATTCAGCATTCATCGCCCTGCAAATTTGCGGATTTTTGATCCATTATATACATTATTAAAACAATTTTCTCCGATTTTCCTCCGTTTTTTTCCACAGAAGACATCTCATTTAACATAAGCGGGTAATGATGTACACATACGTGATGATACGGGTCAAACGTACAAACGACGGCCCATCATTTGTACCGTTTCTGATCATGTTTTTTCATCAAGCGCCGAGATGTTCCTTGAACGCACCATCGTTGCGTGCTGTGACTTCCATCTGTTCACGGATCATCGTACGTTCTCATTCATGAGTAGAGAGTACCTTTACATTTTATACCTTCGATGCGTTTCGTAAGTGTGTGAGGCATATTTTGGGGTTCAACCTGGATTTTGTCCTGGGTGAACAATGGCAATTGAAGGGACAATGGGAGGGTCTTGGAGATGGATGTCATAATAATGAATAATTACAATGATACAAAATGGGAGGCAATCGTCAACATGGGCAGCGACATTTTTGTCACGGGTTTTTGCCCAAAATCGATATGACATTCATTCCGACGATGAGTGTTTGTAAACTTATGACTGGATGTGTGTTTCCTGTAGGTAGTTTGTTATGTTTTAAAACAGTGAGGTGAATCCTCACCACTTCACACCCTGTTGGTTTGACTGACCACTGCAGAATAAAATAGTCCTTTTTTTTTGCGTGATATTCCAACTCGTACATGCACAACCCTCTTGTTCAACTTAAATGTGGGCAACGTGGCACAAACAAATAACAACAAAGACCCGTGAAAAGGTCAAACCCAACTACTTAACGTTGATTATAAATAGTTTGCATTGAGTTTAAAGGGAGAGCAGCTGCGTGGCCTTGCTCATATGCATCATGATGCATCCACAAATCCGAATTTATACGGGTTCATTGCAACGAAGGAGCAAATATACTGTACATCATCTTGCAGTCATGACTGTATTATCTCCACATGTGTCGTCCAGGCAAAGGGCAGCACAGCCCACCTGGACCAGAGGAGCCAGAACCTGCTGTCCACCTCCATCAACAATAACATCTTCAGCATGTGTGACCACACTACACTGTCACCGAGCCTCGTTTCAACCTAGAATCATAGAATATATCCATAGAACCACTCTGGCAGGATAAAACCCGGTTTTATCTAAATGTACATGTAGATATATGTGGAGACAGGTGACATACTGAAAGGAAAAAACACTGCAAAGCTGCCAAAACTGCTCCTACTGCGCCATAAATAAAGCTCAATGTTCGGAATTTGTCTAAAACAAAGCATTGTTGCATTCATTGCTATATCTCCTGTTACCTGTCACCTGTCTTCACATATGTTCAGTTCATGAGGCACACCTCAATGAACCTAACATATTATAATACAACATCCATCCATCCATCCATCCATCCATCTTCCTCGGTGAGGATCAGCGGTGACTTTACGGCTCAAGCCTGAAGGCTGAAACTCGTGGTGCTCTTATGAAATCAACTACACAAACGTTGTCTTTACATTTTGTCCAACCCCCTGGAAAAGAGTTGACAAAATAGCAGGTCTAGAAAGTCTCTTTGTGTTTGTACATAGAAGTATTTACAGGTTTAGAAAAAGGACGGACACGGCGATGCAACATGACAGGACACCGCTCTTACACCAAACATAAAATAGTACAATTTAGAAAGAACTTTTTTTTTTTAAAAAAACAAACAAAAAGGAGGAGGGATGTGGTGGTAGTGTTTTTAAAAACAGACCGCCTTTCTAAAGGGGAGGCAAGAAAGAGAGAGGTGGTGGTTTGTACATATTTGCTAATTGTGTTGCAAGCTGGCCTGTTTGTTATTCATCTTGCTTTAACATTCAAATGTCTGATGGAATTCTACCATTTTTAAAATAACATCATGTAGATCATCTATTTTATGATACAGTGCAACCCGCTGACGTCCCTCCGATTGGCTGACATGACCGAAATTAGCCATTATGTTACTCGCCAGGGAGAATGGACGACACGAAACGGCAGTCTGTTGACCCCGCTTTCCTCCATTTGTGCAAAATGTATTTAGCGTAATTTCCGGTCTACAAGCCGCTACTTTTTTCTTAACCTTTGAACCCTGCGGCTTACACAGCGGTGCGGCTAATTCATGGCTGTTTAATCTTGTGACATCTCCTTTAGTTCAGAACTACTACTAATCGTTTAAATACCGTGCCACTCGCAAGTCAGCGCTTTCTTTGGCAGGAACCAATCGCAAGCTATAAGCCCTAGCTGAGCTCAAGAGCGCCCTCCGGTGGCCCGGCAGCCATGGCTGCTTTTCGTATGTATACCTTTTGAGTGTTAAGTTGCTGTGTGATGATCTAAGATGACTCCACGAGTCAGATTGTTAATATTGAGTAATGACCTCCTGCCATTTCTGATGGGTTGATAAGCTCGTTGTGTTTCTCATCACTCACGATTGGCTCCTCTCAAATAAAGACCTGTCTGGTCCACACGGTCTTGTGCGCACCACAATATGTCTTTTTATGACGTGGACATGTGCGGCTTAAACATGCACAAATCTGTTTTTCTCTCTAAAGTTAGTGGGTGCGGCTTAAACATCGGAAATTTTGGTAGCTAGTTGTGTAAAGTTGGGATGAAAGAAGTTTACCGCAAAAGAAGAAAGGATGTTTGGTCGTATGCCGAAGCCTTGAAGGCAAAGACTCTGTCCCACACTGCCGTATAACAAGTCCGTCTGCTCCGTCTAAATCAGGGGTGTCCAAAGTGCAGCCTTGACTTGTTTATTATTGGAAAAATAGAGCAAAAAGGCTGAAAAAAGCTGAAATCTCGATACTGCTAATGAATAACACAAAGCTATGGCTTTAAATTTACAGTAGTGTGAAGATGTGTTTGCCCCCTTCCTGATTTCTTATCTTTGTGCATGTTTGTCACACTTAAATGTTTCAGATCATCAAATTCTGCTGTCCAAAAATTCCTCAAGGAGAATGTCCGGCCATTTGTTCGTGACCTCAAGCTGAAACGAACTTGGGTTCTGCAGCAGGACAATGATCCAAAACACACCAGCAAGTCCACCTAGCTACAAGACTTTGGAGTGGCCTAGTCCAAGTCCTGACCTAAATCCTATTGAGATGCTGTGGCATGACCTTAAAAAGGTGCTTCATGCTGGAAAACCCTCCAATGTGACTGAATTACAACAATTCTGCAAAGATGAGTGGGCCAAAATTCCTCCACAGCGCTGTAAGAGACTCATTGCAAGTTATCACAAACGCTTGATTGCAGTTGTTGCTGCTAAGGGTGGCCCAACCACTTTTTAGGTTTAGGGGGCAATCACTTTTCACACAGGACCATGTAGGTTTGGATTTTTTTTCCTGCCATATATTTCTCCCTAATAAAATGTTTCATTTAAATATATTACATATTAATAATATTTACATTTGTTTGATGATCTGAAACATTTAAGTGAGAAGTGGATAATGAAGAAAAAACTATGAAAAACATCTACAGTCATGGAAAAAATATTTGACCACCCTTGTTTCTTTAGTTTATTGATACATTTTAATACCCGATACAACTCAAGGTATATTTATAATCATTTTTTCCATGACTGTATCAATATCCAGTTTGCATCTTGTAAAAAGCCAACTGGACGGACCACATGACTTGTTTTAAAAATTATATTTGGATCACTATTAACTTGGAGTACTGTTAGTTTAGAGTACTACTAGACTTCGAGGCCCCTATAAGCGGCGTACTGCCCTGCAGGAGAGGGAGCGTGATGACAACGAGCGGGCATGTTTAAGCACATTTGATGTGTTTTTGGCCTAAAGCATTTTTAAGTGTAAAAATGGCTAAAGAAACTAAAATACAAATATAAGACATTCAAAAATTGAAAGACACGTTCTGATATGTAGTATTCTACACTATTTACATTGATGAGCATTGAACATTGAACAGCCACCGCAGGAAACACTATACAGTAGAACAACAAGGAACTCTTCCAATGCTAATGTGTGAGTCTAAATTATGTCTTATTTTCTGTTATTGGGTAATAAAACCGTATTTAGAAAGTTTGTCTATACTCGAACTACAAAAATATTCTATTTATAAACGATGAATCCAACTTGTCACAATCGGGTCTGGAACCAAATAACCGCGATAACCGAGGGATGACTGTACGTGACACGTCATGTCTGTGAAAACATTTATTTTTATCCTATTGTTGTCAAAATGTCATTTTTGCCTATGGTGAGTTCAGTGGCTGGAGAGGGACGAGCTGTCTGCCTGGCCACCAGCCACAAAAGTCTAAAAAGCGGTAAGATTTTGCTGGCGGTCGGAAGTTTTGAACATGTCCAGCGCGCCGTCTGTCAACAGGCTGAAAAATGAATTCAAATGTTCAAAAAATGTACGCCTTTGTTTTTCAGAGGGAATCGTTAAATTGCTATTTTTTAAGCTTGAGAAAAGCAGCCAACCGTTTATGTCAACGTCGGTTTAAAGCGGGCACTTTTTCGCAAAAACAAGAACACGGTGGACCAGGACTTGATGAGTTGGTCAGGGTTGACTTAAACGGGTTCCACTGTAATGATAGGAATCTCTAAATGTGTTCCAAACTGCCACAACCCCTCTCTCTCCCTCTCCAAAATATATAAGGTTAACAAATTAAGGCATCCAGATGAAAAACAAGAAAAAGAAAATGAAGTGACCAAGTGTAACTACAGCTGGATGTGTGTGTGTGTGTGTGTGTGTGTGTGTTTCTTCAGTCCTAAACGGCTGGTTTGTGTGCTGAGGTGTTGCGGTGTTTGTGTTTGTTTTTTTTCGTGTTTCCGGTTGGATGCTTTCTTCCCCCCCCCCGTGTGTGGACAAAAAAAGGCACCTAGTTCCTTCCTCATTCTTCCTGCTCCATCAGCCGAGCTCACTGCGACCGCCTCTTTGCGGAAAAGCCGAGCATTGCGCTTGGCGTCTGACACTTCGGTTCGCTCTTTGTCGCCCACAAATTTGACAAAGGAGGGAGACTCAGTGGTGCTGTGTGCAGGTTGCAAGACAGGAAGGAGCGTTACAGTCAGTTACACAAAGGGCGTGTCCTTGCTGACTTCCTCCTCCTCTGGTTGCCATGGAAATGCTAACAATTTGTCTGCTCCTCCAATGGAATCATCTGATACTGTCAGAGCTTCCTCCCTATTGTTTCCTCAGCCATTCGAGGTCCTCCACAACATTTCCACTCTCTCTGTGTGAATGTGTGTGTACCTATACACAATCCATAAGGGATGCCGAAAGGTAGAGAAGGTGCCCGGAGGAGGGTGAGGTGGTCTTCATGTGTGCTTTCCTTTTTAAGCCCCTTCTACAAAACAGGCTCCTCCTCCATTGGCTCCTCTGTTGACCTGCACGGGAAGAAAAGTCACATGTAAAAAGATTTCAGTTGGACTGGCTGCTTGCACATTTACTTGTGACTTTCACCAGAAACATAAAAAGAATGGGCGATGATAAAGGATTTGTTTGTTTTTTTTAATTTTCTGAAATTTCCCCTGCCACCTGCAGAGACTTCCACGAGATCCATCCATCCATCCATCCATCCATCTTCTATGCCACTTATTTTCACTAGGGTCACGGGGGCATGCTGGAGCCCATCCCAGTTGACCTCGGTCGAGACGCAGGGTACAACCTGGACTGGTCGCTAGCCAATCACAGGGCATCCACGAGTTTATTTATTTGTTTATTAGGGACAATGCATATTAATGGCCATCTGCAACCAATAGAGATGTACTGTAAATATGCCACACTGCTAGTAAGCAGGTAACAGAAAAATAACAATACACAATATAAAACAATTAACAATAAGACAATAAACACAGAACATAAAAAGGCTAAAATTGGTCAAAAATTGGTGTGTATGTCTGAGACCCTCTTATTGTTAATGGGAGTCTGTTCCAATATTTTGTTCCTTTCACTGACAGCACTGTTTGTCCAAAAGTGGTACGTCTGTGTGGTACCTCACAGTCCCCACGAGCTGCGGCCCTCGTGCCAATCCCACTCCCCGCCCTTCAAAGGGGTGTGGCAAGTCCATGCAAAACTTGAAAAGTTCCAATGGGTCTGTGCTTTAATGTTGTCAGCTTGTTGTCGTCAGCAAGTAGCAAGAAGAATATCAGCAAACCGAACCAAAACAAGTATCAGTGAACGTAGCTGTCTCCATAATGCACATACTCACCCTGACGCATTCACAGCCACAAGAAACAGTCGGACATCACAAACTCTACACAAAACTTCCAGCTTGCTACCGTACCATACTTGACTGTAGTGTTGGTAATGAGTATATCAGATGTTGAAGAAAGCCAACATAGAGCATCTGTGCTTACAGCCTGATATAAAATCAACAACATTGATGTAGTTATGTTCAATGTTAAGAGTTCTGTGTTGCCCGACTTTTCGACGAGGCCATGAAAGTGTCAGGCGGAGCGTGTGCATGTGTGGAGACAACTGGGCTCGCTGATGTTCTTCTAGCTACATTTGGTGGTACTCTTTGGGCGTGGTCGTGACTGACAGTAAAGGTTTCGGCAGATTCAAATTTAAGTAGCGGGATCGGATTGGAAGTGAAAAAGTGGGGAATGGTGCACCTGTAATTGGACATAAACATAGGAATTATCCCTCTGAAATTTTCAACCGTGTATGGCAACGTTGTCTTACGCAGGTACTTTTTTAGTAAAAAGGAGAAGGCGGTAGACCAAAACCTGGTGTGTTGGTCGACACAGACAAGTTGTTGACATAAGCGACATGTTATTTTAAAAGTTACTTTACAAAGTTACTCGGACAGCTTCCCACTGACCTGCTGCCATCAGTGATGTTGGCAGCCGAGCCTGACTGCTCGACATCGACACTCAAGGAGGCCATGGCGCTCACTGTGTCTGCCTCGTCCTCCTCCGATTGGCCGTGAGCTCCCAGGGGGTTGTCCAATAGCGGCTGGCTGCTCGTCTGAGACAAAGTCTGGAGGCAAGACCAGTGTTTGCCTGGAACACAGAAGACACGGTGTGATGGGGAAGACATGCTGTGGCTTCTCACCATTGTTCTGTGTGCGTCTGAGAGAGAGAACTCACTCTGGATCTCTATCACTCTTTCCAGCGAGGCACAGGCTTTAGGACACGGCTTCTCTTGAGGCCACTGGAATGCTGATCCACTCTGCAAAGGACACACTGAGTGAGTTAACATTTGTCATTCACCTTCATTGTGTTTTTCATCCCACCAATGTTCCACTTAAGAATGTCCGATAGTATCGGTCGACCGGTATTATAAAATGAGATATCAGATTATATTGCTGTTGGCTTTTCTGCCGATAGACGTGTGAGTGAGAGCTCATGAAACTGCACTGTGGTCCATAAAGCAACACAAGTTGTTAGCTCAGACCCAAAACTTGGAATTATTTCATATGTTGCTGTTCATAGTAGGAGGATATAAATGTTTCAAATAAATCTGGTATTTTTTCTATAACTTACACTGCATATTGCAGTATTTGTCTTATTTTGCACAAACAGTGTTTATTCGTGAAATGCATCCCGTGTCATCACAGTGAAAGAAACATAATGTGTTGATTCATTATACAAGATGTGACCTGACGTTAGTTTGAGGGAAGATCTGACGCTAATGTCGGTATCGGTTGATATTAGTATCGGTAATGAAGCGCTGCATAATATGAGTATATCGGATGTTGAAGAAAGCCAATATAGAGCATCTGTGCTTACAATGAAATGTACAGGATGGGCATATAAATGACACGTATGGTAATTCAGTTCCACCTGTTCAGTACTAACATTGAACAGTAATGTTAGTGCTGATGCCAAGCATGAGTAGCGTATTTTCCCGATTATAAATCACACTGTTTTTCATAGTTTGCCTGGTCCTGCAACTTGCAGTCTGGTGCGACTGAAATATCAAAATATATACAGTATTTAGTTTAACGACTTGAGTTTGTGACACAGTTAGGCACACAAATTGAACGATACAGAGCGTACCAAATGTGCTTCTGCCTGGGAGACTGCGTCTTTAAGTAATGTGCAACTATGACTACATGATACCTGTGTAGCTTGTGATATTTTGTATTTTAGACAGCAGTTTTGTTTAATTAGGATACTAATTGTGTCTATAGCTTCACAATTGTAGCTGCTGTGTCAATCATTGACTAACCAAACGCACACATGATT
Source organism: Dunckerocampus dactyliophorus (assembly GCF_027744805.1). Lineage (NCBI taxonomy): Eukaryota > Metazoa > Chordata > Actinopteri > Syngnathiformes > Syngnathidae > Dunckerocampus > Dunckerocampus dactyliophorus. The sequence goes on from NC_072836.1 coordinate 13,786,095, forward strand.
TTCAGTGTATTTTCATTTATTTGTGAACACAAAAATGAAGTTTTGGTGTTAAAATACGGATGTTTGGTACGTTTCTACACACCAGGGTGCATCCAGGTGTCATGTCACGTATTAAAAGGGTCTTCTTTGAGAACATTCTGACACTATTAAAAAGGTGCGTTTAAGCCCATTTACATAGAAAATGTGACTTATTTCAGCTTCTGTAGCTTTAGTTTCGTGTGTAGTGTCTCCTCGTTATTGTACACTTTGCCCCTTCCTCTGGTTTGGTCTTCTTCTTTTGTGGATGTTAGTTGTTGCGCGCCATGACACTCCTGAAAAAAGCTAGCTCGATCATAAATACCGAAATGCGACTTACAGCTTGGTGCAACTCATACATACCAACCTATAAAGATTCATTTTTTGACTGATGCAAATTATACTCCGGACCAATTTATAGTCCAGAAAATACGGTAGTATGGGTTAGTCTACCTTTACTATAGAGAATTTAAGAAGGCGGAGCCATGGTTGCCATGGAAATGAAAGAGATACGACTGTCCTTATTATAAGACAGTCCACCATCAACATCATTTTGAAGCAGTTAAAATAAGATACAGTGTAACGATATTCAGACTGACTCACCGGGTCTCCAAGGAGAGCAGAGACGCAGGCTTCTGATGCATCACAGATGGCAGTGAGGTCATGACCCCCCTCCAGCGCCATAACAATACGCCCATCAGCCAGACCCATCAAGAGCTGGGTTAACTGGCCAAAACCTGCCAAAATATAATATAACTTTCATGCATCCAACTGTTTTAATCATGATGAAACATCATAACAAAAAAAAAAAACAACTCCAGACGCTACCATACTTACTAACATTTGAGTTACAAACATGTGGACATACGAACATACTGCCGTGCTAGTTCAAATTTTGTACGCAATACTTCTGCAAGTCAGGATTTTGAATTGCAAGCCTCCAGTGTAGTACGACGTTTTGCAGGAACCGATGCCAAAATTCTGCTGCACTAAATCCAAGTCATATCATTCCCACAGCATCAGTTTGGTTTCACTGCGATGCAGAGAGAGACGTATAGTGATAGAAAAATGATAACAATCAAAAAATTGCAAAATAACGACTTGGAACTTTTAAACTGGAGACCTTTTTGTTGGCTAACATGAAAAATGGCAGTCCAAACACATGCGCATAAAAGTTAGCGGCACCTTTTCCCTCAAACCACATGCATTCATCCACACCACCATGTGATATCATTATTCTTTCTGATCAGACAAATTGCAGAGCAAAGTCATAAGGTGAGGCAGACAGTACTCTGCCACACCTGAAGAGGGCGTACGCGTAAATCTGACTCCAAAGGCATACAGGTTACTTTTTTGTATTGCACAATGGTCACCATGGTAATCAGGTTGGCACTCACATTTGGCAGAGACATTGTAACCTCCTAGAGGAGACTGATGACCTTCCACAGCATCAAAGCCTGCAGACACCATAATCACATCTGGGCTGTACTGCTGGGCAATCGGCATCACCACACTCCTGCACATCCAAACATAAACATACAGATAAGTGAGTTATTTAACTTGATTCATCCGCAGGTAACAACCTTTATGTAGTGATTGTGTGTATGTTGCAAAGAGTCACGTGTATTTACCTGAAGGCTGTGAGGTACTCCACGTCGCCCATGGGGGGCTCTACTCCTCCTGTCCATGCAATGTTCACATTAAAACCCACACCTGCACCTGAGCCCACCTGAGGCAAGAAGAGAATGATGGAGTTGTAAGTTTGAATGTGTATGACATCTCATCTCATATGAATGAACTTTAATCTAATGCAACCACCGCCCCAAGCACAGACAATAATTATAAATGATGATGATGGAAATCTGATTTTGTGTGTGTGTGTGTGTGTGTGTGTGTGTGTGTGTACCTCTTCAGGTGCTCCGCTGCCTGGAAAAAAGTTGCCATCATCGTAGCGATGGAGGGAGATGTAGAGGACATTAGGGTCACCGTAGAAGGCCTGCTGTGTGCCGTTGCCATGGTGAATGTCCTGCAGTGACAGGTTACATTGGCATCCGAGGGACTGCGTGATTGTTATGAAACACGGGACTGGAAATTAACTGCATATTGTGCAATGTGTTGAATTTGAAAAAGCCCAGCTTTTCGTGGGTTATATTCCGGGACCACCAGCAAATGTAAAAAAAATGGCGAGTAACTGATACGCCCATACACATGTCTCGCATGTCCACCTCCAAACCTTCCTGATAGCTTGATGTTGGCGTTCTCCTCCAATTCTGGATCAACATTTGCAGGAAAAGTTAGATTGTAACTGTTCAAAAGACCACCGAACATAGTGCGAAATCACAACACTTGATGAAAAAAAACATCATCAGTGAAGCATAAAGATGTAAAAAAACCAACAGCGGTACATGTATGCTGTACATTTTACTTGTATTATCTCATTTATAAATTATTACTGACTTAAGCTGAATGACATGTGTTTTCTGCTGAAAAAAAGACACCTAATAACTGCTTATCCATGAATTTGTCAAGCTGTGACTGCCAAATTGTGAGTGTAGATGATTTGTTGTGGTACTGTATATACTGTATACTGATCAAAAAAAATTAGAGGAACACTTCGAAAACACATCAGATCTAAACTGGGGGAAAAATGATCTTGAATATCTTTCCTGATAATAAGTGGGTGATGTATTAGTAACAAAATGATGCCACATCATTTGATAGAAATGAAAATGATCACCCTATAGAGATGCAGCAGACTGGTCCATTTGGCTAAAATGTAAAAATTTTAGCAAATTTGTAGCAACTCAAAATGATTCTCAGTTTGTGTGGCCCCCACGTGCTTGTACGCATGCCTGACAACGTCGGGGCATGTTTCCTAATGAGACTACGGATGGTGTCCTGGGGGATCTCCTCCCAGATCTGGACCAGGGCATCCATGAGCTCCTGGACAGTCTGAGGAGCAACCTGGCAGCACCGGATGGACCTAAACATAATGTCCCAGAGGTGTTCTATTGGGTTTAGGTCAGGTGAACGTGGGGGCCAGTCAATGGTATCAATTCCTTCATCCTCCAGGAACTACCTGCATACACTAGCCACATGAGGTCGGGCATTGTCGTGGACCAGGAGGAACCCAGGTCCCACTGCACCAGCGTAGGTTCATCCCAATACCTAATAGCAGTCAGGGTGCTGTTATCTAACCTGTAGAGGTCTGTGCGTCCTTCCCCAGACCACCACTGACCCACCACCAAACCGGTCATGCTGAATGATGTTGCAGGCAGCATAACGTTCTCCACGGCATCTCCAGACCCTTTCACGTCTGTCACATGTGCTCTGGTTGAGCTTGCTCTCATCAGGGAAGAGCACAGGGCACCAGTGGTGTAGTTGCTAATTCTGGTGGTCTATGGCAAATGCCAATCCAGCTCTACGGTACTGGGCAGTGAGCACAGGGCCCACTACAGGACGTCAGGCCTTCAGGCCACCCTCATGGAGCCTGTTTCTGATTGTTTGGTCAGAAACATTCACACCAGTGGCCTGCTGGAGGTCATTTTGTAGGGCTCTGGCAGTGCTCATCCTGTTCCTCCTTGCACAAAGGAGCCAATACCGATCCTGCTGAGGGTTGAAGGGCCTTCTACGGCCCTGTCCAGCTCTCCTTGAGTAACTACCTGTCTCCTGGAATCTCCTCCATGCATCCAGGTACCGCAGTGATGCCCTGGTCCAGATCTGGGAGGAGATCCCCCAGGACACCATCCGTAGTCTCATTAGGAGCATGCCCCGACGTTGTCAGGCATGCGTACAAGCACGTGGGGGCCACACAAACTACTGAGAATCATTTTGAGTTGCTACAATGACATTTTAGCCAAATGGACCAGTGTGCTGCATCATTTTTTCACTTTCATTTTTGGGGTGACTTTGATTTCCCCCCTCTATAGGGTGATCATTTTCATTTCTATCAAATTATGTGGCATCATTTTGTTACAAATACATCACCCACTTATTATCAGGAAAGATATTCAAGATCATTTTTCCCCCAGTTTAGATCTGATGTGTTTTAGAAGTGTTCCTCTAATTTTTTTTGAGCAGTGTATATATACAGTATGTGTGTGCGCTCACTTACCCAGTCCACAATAAGTATCTTGCCCACTCCCAGTTTCTGTTGGAGCAGCTTGGCAGTGATGGCAACTGAATTGAAGAAGCAAAAACCCCTGCTCTCACACACACACAAACACAGAAGCACAGGTAAATAATCTCCTCACAAAAGAGCAAATATTTGCATAGTTTTTTTTTTCAATCTTAGGGCTGTACAGACATGGCATTGGATTCCTCTGCATGATGCCCTGGCGGACGCACGACTGCAAAGCCATTCTAATAAAGAGATAGACAGTGGCAATAAAGGACATTGTCATTTATACAGTAGAAGACTGTGTGGTGTGTATGTGTACATCCATATGGTTTACCTTCAGTTCCCCTGCTGCCACTCTGAAGGCCAGCTCAATAACAGAGCCCACTGCCATGCGGACAGCTGCAGACGAGTGCATCTCATTCCATACAGTGTCACTATCCACCTGCAGGGGACAGCAAAGGATGCCAAACAGTTCTAAACATTGACTGCATAAATACCCAGAGATAAACGGTCTCAGAGACAAACTCACTCCTATTCCTCCACAGGGAAGAACAGCGTACATCTTTTGGCTGATTGGACCTGAAACAACACGTATAAGAGTACACAATGACCAGGATGCAGATGCCATGGATATGTCACTTTAACTCAAATGTTTCCAAATTAAAAATAAAAAAAATGTATCATTTGGTACCCAGTAGCTTCTTGTGGTCCAGTTTGTGTCTATTCAGTGGACTGGTTCCGTAGAGCAGAGTGTGGAACTCTGAATGGACAGTCTGGATCTCGTCCAAGGATGCTTTACGCCCACGAATTCTCTGCTCAGACACAAAAAGTGAGAGATTGAGAAAGATTTTTACAAAATTACACTTGACTTATTTTGGGTGCAAGTGTGTGTGTCTCGCTGCTACCTCACAGCGACCCAGCAAGCCCGTCTCCTGCAGCCTTGACCAGATGCTCTGCACTCTCCCGGCATGCTCTGGGTGGATGTGAGCATTGCCACATACACACTGATGCTTTAACATCAGACTGTCATAAACAAGTCCTGGAGGATGCCAAACAGAACAAGAAGCAACATGAGTGCAGTGGTTACACATCAAATAAAAACAAAGAACAGCGGGTGGGTTCTCCTCCATGATGACATCATGAAGCTGGTGCATGTTAGACACCTTGCTCTGCTATCACTAAAACCACCAGTGGATACCCCGCACATTTGTGAATCAGCATTTACTGCCCCACAAATTTGCAGATTTTTGGTCAAATAAATCATATTATGTGTAATACTGTACTGTATATATTTTTTTATATTATATGGGAACTGGTTTAATCTGTGGCTCCTTTAAATTAAATTGACCAAAAACATTTAGGGGTTTATAAAGTATGTCTCACCAATCAGACTGTAAGCTTTCATCACAATTGTTATCAGTATACAAGCGTGGATGCATTTGATTCATGAATCAGCTCTGTCTCTACTATCATGTGATGTCAATTCCTGGGAATTATTCTTCTTAACTTGGTTCCAGCCAAATGTGTATTACCTTTATCGAAGACATTCGTAAGCTTCAATGGACAGCCAACATGTTTTGATGCCAGTCAATTTAAATGCACATAACAAAACCAGGTGACAAGGCAGTATGTAGCCACACTGTTGACAATAGCAACTTTCAATGAGAATCTTTTCCCTGTTAAGCAACATGTATAATGACCTTTATTTGCTGCACACATAGTACTGACCTGTGGTGAAGAGATGTTTGACAGGATTGACAGTTGCTGCAGGAGAAGACTGTGCTCTTCCCAGAGGTCTGTGGGCTAACGAGGAAGGAAATACGCCCATCTGCTGCAAGGCCTGGTGGGAAGGTGAGAGAAAGTTATAATTCATAACATTTTCAATAATATATCAATCATTTATTCCTGCAATAATTGAGCTGAGAGCATGTTTAATGCATGTGTAAATATAAGGTTGTAGTTTTTTGCTGTTGAAAGTTTTCATAAGATTTTCTATCTGAACCATTCAAAATATATGTGAGTGTCTATATAGGGAATATTGCTGTGCTCCCTGCTGTGAACTGCGTGAGTCATCATGTGTGGGTGGACACAAAAGCACACACTTGAAGATGCTGAGATTCTGGAACACACACGCACATGCACACACACACAGCAATGAGTCCAGTGGTTGAGTCACCAGCTGGTGATGTCAATGCAGCGTCAAATAAAGTGCGTGTGTGCCTCTTTCAAAGTGTCGTTTGACCAGACACCCAGCTGCAAGACTCTTGACATTTTCACCAGCATATGCCAGGATGGAAATACTTTGTCTTGTTTCTCATTATACTGACATAGATTTATGCTATAGAATTGACTGAATGTGTGTGTGTGAGATTGTGTGTCAAGAAGTGACAAAGCATTGCGATGTTGTGCAACTTATAAACAAATTCCAAGTTCTTCCTTTATGCAAAATGTCACACATTCTGCGGTCTGATGAGGCATTCTGTTCTTTTGGGATGTGGCACATCTATTTAGCTCAACGTGATCATATCATTTCGACTGATCAACTATAGTGTGTTGGTTAGCAAGTTGTAATTACTCCCGTGGATGTGAAATACAATCTCAAGGATGACGTTTCCCATTGCATGTTGCAGGCGCGCACGCCTCTAGCTGTCAAACTTTGAACATAACCTACCAATTACATCAGTCAAGACCATGTCATGTTTTTTCAACCAATCTGGCTCAAACTTTTAGAAATGTGCTTATCCCTTAAAGATGCATACCAAATTTCCTGGTGAATATTGAAATTTCAAGTCAAGCCGACTTATGGGTAAAACATTATATATACACCATGTGGTGTATTTAGAAGAAAAAGTACTAGCACAGGCAACACAGTAGGGGAGCATATTTTGAAAAATGTTCAACATTTTGTTATTGTGTGTTCAGGAGTAGAGGAGTAGTGTGTGCAAATGTGTGTATTTTGTGGTTGGGGCATGACTGCATGAGATATGTAGGAAGGGGGTCATCGGGAGCGTTGTTTTTAACTGTAAAGCCGTGGTCCTCAACCCCCGGGCCATGGGTCATTTGGTACCGGGCCGACAGTCTCACTTGACGCATGTCCATTGTGCGTGTGCTAACTTTATCTCATGCTGCACAGATAGACTACTACTGTATTTTTAGCATTTTTCTTTCACCTCATATTTGGTGTAAAATGCTGATACTATGTGGGAATGCATAAAGGTAAGTTTTGATGACTTTTTGAGTGCTCATGTGCACATTTGTATCAAGTTAATTCATGCTAGCGCACTGCCTTTTACCACACGTCAAACAGCGATGTAATCATCTCTCTGGAAAAACTTGGCTGGAACTTGAACTGGTGGATGGTGGGTCGGCATTCATTTTGTGCTTTTAATTTGATGTTATTCATGTCTTAGTTTTACACAATACATAATAAATAAAAAATTAGATCGCTATAATGTACGAACCCCGGGAGATTTGTGGGAACACAAGCTGGTCCGTGGGTCAAAAAAGGTTGGGGACCACTTCTGTAAAGCACTTTTGGTTGCATTTTATATGTATGAAAAGCGCTTTATAAATAAAGTTTGACTTGATTTGAGTTACACCATGGAACCCCCACCCACAGAAGAAACCATTTATGTTGAAGGCCTTCTGACTGGCTGACTGCCATCGACAAAAGAGATCGGGGACATAACGAATGGAAACCAAAATAGCCATTTTTTTTGCACATTTACTCGTGACTTTTCCCAGAGACATAAGCAGAATGGGTGATAAGAAAGGATTTTTTAACCAAAAAAAAAAAAAAAATGAATTGGGTGCATTTTGTTAGTTGCTGTGGTAGAATCCAAGTTCATACTGCCATGCTTTTATTTAGACACTTAATTTGCACTGGGGAAGTGTTGCTATTGTCGTTTCATGCTGCCTGGTGATAAAGATGAAGTTAACAATAATATAAAACGTCCCCATAAAAAAAAAAAAGTAAAAATTCATAGAAATGACCTATTTGGATCACAGATTTTATGTACATGAAAGCGGGCGACCATGCACAGCAGTGGTCACCAACCTTTTTGAGCCCAAGATCCCTGGTCTCGGCCGTGAACCTGCGCAAGATTTACCCCCCCAACCAGAATATGTAGAAAGGTTTACTTTTATTTTGTAGAAAGTAAAGTAAAAAGTGATACATATTTCCGCTTGTCGCTGAACGCTTGCGGGGTGAGGCGAGCCGGTGTGCGTGCTCTGGTACCTTTGGCTTTGGGGACTGGGCTCCTGGCTGGAGCTTTGCGGGTTGCGTGCCTATAGGGTGGCGAGGCGTACGGGCGTGTTCAGTGGTCAAAATGAAGCCTGATGGTCACTCTCCAGAAGGGGAGGCCACTGATGTAATAATATATATTTTTTCTAATATTCTCGCGATTGACCGGCAAAGTCCCAGAGATCAACTAGTGGCTCACAATCGACGGGTTGGTGACCCCTGATGTACAGTATGTCGATGTCAACTTAAGCAGGAACTTTTTTTGCAATAAGAAGAACTTGGTGGACCAGGACTTGATCAGCTGGTCAACATAGACGTGTTGTCTGACTTAACCCTTTAAGCGCCAAAGTCGCAAAATTGGCAAAATTGCGACAAGCAACATTGCTGAACTGAACAAGCCACAGCTACAAATATGGTGCCTCATGTAGTTACTACTTTACTCCAGGGGATGGCGGACATCTGTGACGTCAATCTGAGCAACATTTGTAGGCGTGTTTCTATGCAAAGTTTTAGTGTGCGTGGCGGCAGCGAGTCCGCTCGCCATGAAAATAAAGCAGCACATGGAGCCCATGCTTTGCTACACCGTGTTCGGGGTGGCAAGGTGGATGTAGCAGGGGTGGTCAAAACACCGCTAATGGTGAGGGGGGTAGCGGGAATGTAAAAAAAAAAAAACGTGGAAATAGTAGCAGACGTGGCAGAATCCGCGGCAGATTGCTAATAGTGGTGGAGGCAGCAGTGGTGTTCAAGATCCTGCTGTAAATAATGATGATGATGGCTGGCTGAGAGATGAGGAAGAGTATCACAAGTGGATCAGACATTTTAACGAGCCTGTTGGGTATCGTGCAGACAGGGATCTGACAAATTCTGAGCCTGATGTCATAACATGCAGAACAGATGAGTGAATTTACTCCCATCACAAACGTTGGGTGATACTAATGATTTTTCTCATTTACAGTATACTACAGTATGCCTTCATCTCTAACCATATTCAAGCAAGCTTTTGAAATAGTAATATCAACATGTAATATTTTCATTAAAAAGGCTTAAGTGGAATTAACTGTCTGTAACTGTAACTTAGAACTGTTCAAATTACAGTTAGGATCAGATATTCTTTTGTTTCTTTCTTTTTTTTCTTTTAAACGGGATCAAACCTGAGAATAGCTCCCCTTGCTGTCTTCATCACCTTCCCCCAGCTGGATGACGTCGTCTTCCTCATCCTCTTCATCCAGTTCACTCTCTGTACTCTCTCCCTTCACGTGCACAACTCCTCGCTCCTCCTCGCCCTTTGAATGCACACTCTGTCGCTCCGAGGGAGTTGTGCTGTCGTCAGAACTCTCCTTCTGAAGTCTGATTGGTCAGAACACTTTCAAATTGAGTATAGTGTACATACAAACGAATTTGACATTAAGTGACTTGAGTGGTGACCACCTGTGAATGCTTGTCCCTACATCGTCCTCCTGCATGTCATTGGTCTCTGTTAGCTCTTCCTCTGTCTCCTCTGGATGCGTGGGAGGAGGCCTGGGAAGATCTGACCCCTTTGAAAGCATCTACAGTATACATGTAAAGCGATGTGAGAGCATGAACAGGTGCACTTGTAGATGTGTGGCTGTGTATGTGTATACCTTGTAATGTTTCTCCAGAAAATGCTGATGTTGCTGCTGAACCACCAGTTGCTGGAGAGCCTGGGGGGACTGGGGCAAAGGTGCACTCTGCGTACGAGCCAGTGGCCGATGACGAGGCAGCTTGTTGACTGATCGCATGCCGCTAGACACGCCCCTCTCTGCTGTAACCAGGGGCGACTGGCTGTACATGGGGCCTGATTGGGTGTAAAGACAAAGAAGGAAACAGTAAGTTGGACACCATTTTTTTTTACCTGTAAAAGCATTAGGGTCGCTGTTATTGTGTGTGTCCATGTGTGTTACATGTGTACCAGATAGCATAGCGGTCTGTTGTCTGGCCTGCTCCAGTAGTAGCACATGTTGCAATAACGAGGAATGAGCAGAATGAGAGCTTGATGTCTCTACATCATGTCCGACCCCTGAAAAAAAATCCAACAAAAATACTCAATAACAAATCTTTATTATACTTATTTATTTATTCATGAACTATATACCCCGTTAACACTGCCTATTATTTAATGATGAAGGCATCCTCTCCTTTTGGCCTATAGTTCTTAAAACATTGGTGTCAGGTTTGATAATACAATAAAAAGGACAAAAATAGCAGCACCAGCCATTGAGTCTGTTTCAGCTCTTATTTTCACCTCTCCTCTGCGCTTCCCTCCCATGGTAGCTCACAGAAGCCTATTCATCTGCTGGTAACAAAGTGGCTCGAGAGGTCAGCGGGACGTAGCACTTCACTTTCCAGCTAACCCACTGACAGCACCAGCAGAGCGTCAACACACTGCCTTGCTAGAAACCAATTATTGCTAAGTCAAGGGTTCTCAACTTGTCTCACCCCGGAACTCACATTTCCCCATGGTCATTAAGTCATAGATTAGTTTATATCTAACATATATCTGAACAAAGTGACAATAAGGAACATAATATGATTGCATTTGCACAATTCAACATGGCCGAAAGACCCACTTTTGTTGAAATAAAACCAAACATTTTTTTTCCCAATCGTCACTGTAAACACACTACAGTGGAACTTGTTCAAGTTGGCGGCCGTCGGACTGGCTGACTCACATCGACATAAGCGCTTGTCAACATAACCAACTGGAACTAGCCATTGCCTGCACATTTACTTGTGATTTTTTCCAGAGACGTAAGGAGAATGGGCAATCGTGGCACTGTTGTCTCGTATACTGCATACAGTGTTGCTGCTACTGGAACCTTTATTTCCCTGAGTGCACACGGGATCAATAAAATTCTATCTAACCTAATATGATTTTATACTCTTACCTAACAGAGCTGCTGCGGTGATTTCGTTGTATGTCTTGACTATGATGACAATAAAGCTTTGAAATATTTTGCAAATCTTTCTTCTACGAATCTAAACAAAACTTAAATGGGTGCATTTTATTAGTTGTTGCCATAGAATCCAGGTTAATATTGCCCATCTTTTATGTTTAAGATTACTTTGCACTGAACAGGAAGTTCCTCTAATGCTGTGTAGCTAGACAGAAGTTATGTTGCTTTCAAGCTGCTTAGCGATAATGATGAAGTTAACAATACGACAACACAAATGGACCCATTTTTCATAGAAATGACCCCCAAGAAATGTGGGGTATTTAGGCTCGGATGCAGCCACGCCTCTCTCTCTCTCTCCTGCCCACTGTGACTTCTGTCTCAAGCATTGCTGCACCCACGGCGCCATCTGATTGGTTAAGCAAGCCACAGCCCGCGAGAGCAAACACACATGTCAAGGTAAAGGCAGAAAACTCTCTCGAAATTGTCATAAACATCACAGTGCTCTACATCTCACAATTACTACTAACGTTACAGTGAGCAGCAGAATACGAATAATAGAAGGAGAATAGAATAGAATAGAATAAGAGCGGGATAAACATTAATGCTCGTAGTACCTCCCGACATGTCTGTGAATTACTTGAAAGGAGGCTACTGATAATGTCGACAGTGAAACAGGCCGTGATAGTAAAAGCAAGTGTGTGATTGAGAGAGAGTGTGTAAAAAAACTCAATCACTTGTTTTATTGGAGGGAATCACGCCAAGGTGGAGGCTGGTTGGCGTACCATAACATTAGTTCGCCGGTCTGGCTCTAAAGGCTCAGTAGACTATGTATTAGCACTGGGGAGAATGTATGTAATGTGGACAATAGTGTGTGTTTGTGTGAAAGTCACATGAAAAACTATATAGCTCACAACTACTATAATAACGTAGCGTTAAGAGCGGAGTAAACATAAGCGGCAGCTTTGTTAGCTCCCGATATGCTGTGAATCACTTGGGAATATCACTGTGGAAACAGTCTGTGATTGTAGAAGCTTGTGTTTGTGACTGTGAGAGAGAGTAGGAAATTCAATTCAGTCTTGTTTTGTTGCAGGAAAGTACGCTAAGATGAAGGCTGAGAAAATCCAGGGAGCTATTATATGTTACGTTTGTATTTAACTTTAGAGTTGCTGCTGAGATTGTTAACTCCCTGTACTTAGTGTTGTATTTGAACTGAAAACAAAGAAAAGTTATATATCAATGTTACTTTATTTACTGTGGAAACATTTCAGAGAGCTATTTATTTAAGTTTTTATTCAACTTCTAAGAGATGCTTAGGAGTCTAGGAACTCCATGCTCTTCTGGAGCTATTTTTTGGTTTGTTTGGTTAACAAATTTTTACAATTTTACTGCCAATGAATATCGGCTCCATATATGGTTATCAGCCTCCTTAACTACTAATAATCGGTATCGGTCCTGAAAAACCCATATCGGTGTATCTCTAATTTTTACTAATGGGAAGAGAACACAGTGGATCGGGACTTGATTAGTTCATCGATATATATGGGACCAACATAAACGAGTGCCACATTTTCCTATTTTTATACATCATTTATATTATGTACATTATGATGTATATTGTACACATAGAATTTAAATTATATGCTCTTGATATATTATTCAATTATATACAGATAATTTAAATTCCCCAGGTCATAGTTACACTTCCTCTTCTATTAATGTCAATCAAATGTTCAAAACTAAGCTCAAATAGATGTTTTGGGTTGCGACCCCAACAGAGGTTGACAATTACAGTGCTAAAAACTACTACGTTTGCTATTAAAGCCTAAATAACTATTGTTCATTTACCAGGTATGTTGAACTTTTAAATAATTTTTAAATTTCTAATTTCTCTTGGCGATCAATAAAGGATCTATCTTGCAGTGTCAATCAAATGAACCAAAATGCTGTGGAGACTTAAGAAAATGCATTTAGTTGTGAGCAATGCATAGCTGCAAGTGGCGATGGCCACCATCAGGCCATTGCTAATAATAGCACAAATGTTTAAACTTCAAGTACTAATGACAATAGAAGCCAAGTATCCCAGTTAATGCATACCGGCAGGTAAAGAGGATGTAGAGAGAAACTTCCCAGTCAGAGCTCCGCCTGCTCGTAGCGATTGGATGGCTTGACGCTCTGCCTCTTGTTGGCTTGACAACTTCTGGGAGGCCTGTAGGGCGTGACCATTGCATACAACAGGAAAATCCAATATGAGCAGACTCATATTAGAAGTAAAGCTTGTCAATGTCTTAATCTGGAGTTAACCACTATCAATTACAACAACCAGTACTGCATGTGATTGATAAGGGCCTTCACAATAAAAATACATTTGAAGTTATTTTCCAACTAAATGCTAGGAACCTTGTTGATTATTGAACAAAGCATCAACACTAACCACTACTACTATACACAGGTTTGTCCAAAAAGGGTCCCGGGTCGCACTTTGACACCACTGTTATAAGCAAATAAAGCCTGCAAAAGGCAGGTGTCGTTTTAGTGTCATAACCTCTATTAGATTGTACGAGGGGTGTATGAAACGTTTTAAGCATCGTGTATAAGAAGCATGGTCAAACCTATGATTTTTTGTAAGTTCAACCTTTTGCGATTCTAACATGCTAAATTTTAAGATTCTAACATGCTTCTTATATTTCTTGCAGATGTTTGCAAGCAAGTGTCAAGGATTCAGTGAAAAATGGAGAAAACAGAAATTTGTGCAGTGGCTAAGTGTACTTACGATTGTGGATTTGAACTTGTTCCCATCCACCTTATTCGCCAGACCTGGCCCCCTCCGACTTCCATCTTTTCCCCCAAATGAAAAAAGCCTTGGCTGGTCGCCATTTTGCCAGTGATGATGATGTCATGTAGCTGCAGTTGAGGGGTTTCTTGAGTCCCAAACAAAAGAGTTCTTCTTCACCGGGATAAAAGCGCTTCAGCGCCGTTGGAGCAAGTGTGCAGCCCTTGAGGGGGACTATGTTGAAAAATAAATTATCAAAAATCCCTTACCCCTTTTAGTTTTTCTGATGCTTAAAACTTTTCATACACCCTTCGTATAATCCACATTCTATGCCGCATGTTCTTATTAGGTTCACGGGTGGAGCCTATCCCAGCCGACTTCGGGTGACAGGCAGGGTACACCCTGACCTGGTCACCTGGTTCACACCCATGCGCAATTCAGAGTCTGTAATTAACCTAACATGCAAGCTAGGACTCCATATGCACTACTTTTTTATTTAATGTGCTGTGTACTGTGAACGTTTGTGTTTGTGTGTGCCACTTACTGTGATGTGTGTGCTTGCAGGGAGGCCCAACGAGATATTGGGCAGAGATGGCGAGGTGTAGAGACTTAGCGGACTCAACGTCCCGTCAGCCCCCAGTGTCTGATGAAGAGATCGAAGCTGCAGACACACAAAATGGTTACTTGGGGTTTATACAGTAGTTGTAGAATATGAGTAGATTCATTTAATCTTCCTATGCTTAGGATTAAGTCAACTTGCTATCACAACCGTGCACAAGCAATGGCTTTGTAGTACAGTGGAACCTGTTTAAGTCGACATCCCTCGGATTGGCTGACCCACGTCAACACAACGTGGGGTGTTGACATAACCGAAAGTAGCCATTGCTTGCGCATTTACTTGTGACTTTCACCAAAGACATAAGGAGAATGGGAGATAATACAGGTGGTTTTTGGTTTACGACATTCCGTGTTACGTTTCATAGTTACAAACGCATCACCCATAAATTGATTAGGAACTTAATTTTGGTCCGTAAACACGAGACTCGCGAGAGTCTAGTTACAGTAGCAGCACTGCAGTATAAAAATACTGAATGTGCCACTACAGTATTATGTCTCCAAGTAGCAGTGTGCCAAAGAAAAGGAAAGCCATCACCAAGGAAGTGATCATTCAGGATAAAGATTATTGAATGCTAATTAATGCCAGATGGATCATGGAATGTGTGCGCAGTTACAAGGACATCTGGGAGAAAAAGAGGTTATTCTTCCAGATTAGCCCGGCACAATATTGTAAGAAGGTTGAAAGGCCTGCAAGACAACCACAGGGAGAAAGGTAAGGAATTGATCATGGAAGACGGAAGCGCGGAGACCGAAAGAAGCATATATATGTAAATAATTATGCATAATTATTGAGTTTCACAGTAACGTCACTCATGTTTTGTTATATGTTCAACCATTTGCTACGCCATGTAAATATTTGCCATGTTTTGAATTGTTGGTTGTCACTAGTTATAACTAACCGGCTAACACCGATATCTAACTTCACTGCAATCCACTGCATTTCATAAATGAACAGACAATGATTAGATAGCGGCCACACTAGCCTGTTCATTGTAAGTTGTACTTTAAATAGAACATGGCCATATGTGGACAGCACGCCATCAATGTTTATTCAATCTAACATTGTCCCATTTATTTATTTATTTATTTTAACCATTACTCTATATATGTTTTCAGCACACTATTACCATACTGCTGTTACTATTCTTCTATAATCGTAGCCCATCAATCATGCTCCATTCTCTACTCCAGGACCATTCAAACCTGCAATCCCAGTATGGAAAAGTCAAATGCAACATAATTCCAGTCTGAACTTTGTTATTAAAGAATCTGAGTGAGAACATCAATGACAAGAGGAGAGCGAGGCCAAATCAGGGAGGTTTTTAAACCTTGAAATAATGCTTGATAAGGTTTATACATTTGTTGGTGAAGTTTGTTATTTTGTTATATTTCTATTTCGTATGTATATTTGATACATTCTCTATTTTTATAAAAGCTGTTATTTATTAGAGTTGTTTTGCAATAAATGTCACAGTTTGTAAATATGTGTGCCTTTTATTAAACAAAGGTGTTCTGAGGTAGGCTGTATAAAATTTAAAGTAATGTAGATACAGTATGTATGCACCTTACTTTATGGAAGGAAACATGTACAGTTTAATTATCTCATCTGCCTATGTCACTTCCAGCAAGTGGTGAAGGGTGATGATGTAATGACAATCAAGTGGTGTCCCATTTCTTAGTGGCTTCTTCCCCTTGGCCCTCGGTTTTAAGGGGTAGAGGTAGGGGTAAGACAAGGGATAAGACAAAGGGGAAGGGCTAAGGGGTAGAATTGGGATTCAGCCTATAACTCAACTTACAGTCTAGGCACAGAAGTCGTTTGCAACCTAGGGACCACCTGTAAAGGATTTTTTTTGACATTGTTGTCCTCTGTGCAAAAATGAAATGGGTGCATTTTGTTAATTGCAGAAAGAGGCAAGTGGCAGTGCCGTTACTGTTGCCCGTCCCATCCTTCTTTCTTTGTTTTTGTTGATTGACATAACCACAAACAAATCTGCTGTGGCAAACACACGCGACCAACACTGATGAAGTTAACAATACTACAATACATTTAAACATAAACGGACCCATTGTTTATAGAAATGACCCAAAGGGTCTCAAATTTTATGTGGACAAAAGCGGTCAATCATGTATGCCGACGTCTGCTTAAGCAGGTAGATTTTAGACCATATTTATAAGATACATATTTATAAGATACATATTTATAAGATACGGTGGACCAGGACTTGATGAGTTGGTTGACATAGACGGGTTGTCTACATAAACTGGTTCCACTTTATATTTATCTGTGAATGTGCTAAAAATGCAACAAAGATTAATAGACCCTTTTTTTTCTTACTTACAGTACAATTATTTATACATGCTCAAAAAGACAACATGTTTTTTTTTTAAGCGTCCATCGAGCCCCCCCACATGAACCTGATTCCTCCATAATGTAGTAATGGAGTATTTTAGAATCTGGCATACAGTGGAAACCCATACATTCAGTATTCATGGCCCTGCAAACTCACGCTCTTAATAGTCCAAAAATATTTTTTTCATCTCATTCACCATGAGTCGGTAAAAATTCATATTAATACAGTTAAAATGTACAGCAGAAAACCCACACTTTTTACATGTTCATGTCTTTATGCTTCATTGACAATGTTTTTTATCAAGGGTTGAGATTTCGCACTATGTTCAGTGGTCCGTAGTTTTTTGAGACGCAAGTTTGTTTGGCTACAGAAGCACTAGACTGTGGACCAGGTTGACTCCCATTCATCTGTTCATCGATCATCTTACATAATCATTCATTAGTGGTGAGTACCTATACATTTTCTTCTTTAAATGCATTTAATAAGTGTGTGAGGCATATTTAAGGCTTTAACTTTGATTGATTGTGTCACGAGTGAACAATGGCAATTGAAGAGAGAAGGGGAGAGTTTTGGAGCTGAATCTAATCTGATAATTACACTTATTGCAAATGTGATCCAAAGTTGGAAGCTAGCTGGGGAGTGAGAAGTGTGTCAAAAATAGACATTTCTACAGGCGTATCAATTATTCACGTTTTTTCGCCATTTGCTGGAAGTCCTGGACACAACTCCTATGAAAAGCGGGGATCTACAATACTGTATGTGCTTGCTGTATGTGTGGGTACCTCAGTTTGTATGTTGGGAACAGATCCAGTGTTTCCATTAGCAATAGCCGTATTAGAGCTGTTAGGACTGCTGGGACCTGAGCCTGGTGCACTATTACAGAGAGGGGAGACTGGAAAAGAAACAAACAAAAAATGAATTAATATCATGGTTAAAAAGCCAGGTAAAATGTTACTGCACTTTGAATTGCCAATAGCTTATTTTACAGAGTTGTGTATGCTTTGTGTTTACCTGAAATCTCTATGGCCCTTTTCTTGAAAGTGCTAATGACAGTGCCATCTTTCCTTCGGAGGAGCGGAGAGCTCCGCCTCTCCGCTACTTTCTGCTTCAACCGTGAACGCACCTTCAGGTTAGGTTCTGACACTGGATGACAGAAAAAAAAATATCTCATCTCGGAGCTAAAAATCAGTTTCATATGACTGATTACATGGACTTGAGAGAGCAAGGAGAAAATCTATTTCAGGACATTTGTGTGCTTTGGGCAAACGGCTTTCATTTGTATTTTTGGTCAAAAATGTTCATATCTCTATTGTCTGTTTCGTTACATTTATTTTGTTTGGATTTTGTTTGAGAATTGCACTAGGGTCTTTAAACTGCATGAAATGTGCCCACAGGAGCCCACTTTAGGATACTAAGATTAAGTAGATAAAAGATTTAAGGATATTAGATAATCCTGCATTACGTTTGTCAGGTTTTCTAAATGGATGAGAAGCTAAACTATTTTTCATTCTTATTTCAAACAAGACCAATTTGTGCCAAATGAACAGCTTTCCAGGAATTACTTTTTAATGTTTTAAAGTACAATGTGGTTTTCAAAACTGCAGTTAGTTTAGACCTTAACCTTTAGTTTTAATGTTCTCCAGGAAGTTAAGACACAGGAAAAATCCCAAAGTTTTATGGTATGGTTGGCTTAATCACACAATCTGCGATTGACTGGCGACCAGTCCAGGGTGTACCCCACCTTTCGCCCAAAGTGAGCTGGGATAGACTCCAGCATACCCCCGCGACCCTAGTGAGGATAAGCGGCATAGAAGAGGGATGGATGGTATCACATAATGACCATGTTCCGCTTTTCAGACAGGTCAAGCTGAGGTTATTGTTGCAGAGCAATTGAGATAAATAACTGTATAAGTCACAAAGCTATGGTATTGTTTACCTGAAATAAGTGCTATTGCACTATTGTGTTTTATGTGGTGTGTATGTATGCAACATTTAAAAAGAAAGCGAGACAGCGACAGACACCTTAACGCCTCACAGGACATGGAGGAACGAGCCAGAAGATGTCAACTGCCCTCTTACTGGACTAATGCGAAACAAAGCACATGTACTGTATAAGCTATGTCCACACAAATATGCATTTTCAAAATGCAGATTTTTTGATGCGTTTTTGCCTTCCGTCCACAGACAAATGTAGGTTTTGGTCCCTAAAAACTGAGCTTTTGGAAATCTCCGGCCAGGGTGAAGATTTTGGGAAAAACTCGTATGCGTGTCAACGGTGAAGACGGAGCTTTTACACTAGTAAGCATAATTTAATGTGTGCAATGGCAAACATTACAATGCTGGTTTTAAGCGTACTGAAATGACTTTTTGTGTGTTTAAGAGTGAAAGTTTTGTGTTTTTTTCATTTTCGCTTTACACTGACCAACAATGGCGCGCCATTATGGGCTTCAGAGGACCTTTGGACAACCTCTAGCTGGTGGGACAATTTGACACGCATAACTACTGTTGTGGAAGCAATTAAACAAGGACACGCACACAATTATTTCAGCAATGATATCATCACAGCCGATGGGGTTCTGTCTTGTCCCGATAAAATGAACTACCCACTACATGGTAGTGATAATCAACATCTGTTATATTTCAGTAAAGAACATGTTTCATACATCCATCCATCTTTTACCGCTTATCCGAGATCGGTTCGCAGGGGCAGCAGCCTAAGCAGGGAGGCCCAGATTTTCCTCTCCCCGGCTCCTTCGTCCAGCTCCTCCCAGCGGATCCCGAGGCGTTCCCAGGCCAGTTGGGAGACATAGTCTCTCCAACATGTCCTGGGTCTTCCCCGAGGCCTTCTACTGGTCGGACTTGCCCTGAACACCTCCCCAGGGAGGCGTCCGTGAGGCATCCTGACCAGATGCCCAAGCCACCTCATCTGGCTCCTCTCAATGCGGAGGAGTAGCGGTTCTACTCGGAGTCTCTCCCGGATGACAGTGCTGGGATTACCGCCACGACAGGCACCGACTACCTTATGGCCACAGCTCCGATTACCTGCCTCGACAATAGAGGCACGGAACATGGCCCATTCAGACTCAATGTCCGCCACCTCTCTCGGAACACGGTCGAAGCTCTCCCGGAGGTGGGAGTTGAAACTCCTTCTGACAGGCAACTCTGCCAGTCGTTCCCAGCAGACGCTCACAATACTTTTGGGCCTGCCATGTCTGACCGGCATCCTCCCCCACCATTGGAACTAACTGACCACCAGGTGGTGATCGGTTGACAGCTCCGCCCCTCTCTTCACCCGAGTGTCCAAAACATATGGCCACAAGTCCGATGATACAACCACAAAGTCAATCATGGAAGTGCGGCCTAGGATGTCTTGGTGCCAAGTGCACATGTGGATACCCTTATGCTTGAACATAGTGTTTGTTATCGACAATCCGTGACGAGCACAGAAGTCCAATAACAAAGCACTACTCAGGTTCAGATCGGGGGCTGTTCCTCACAATCACTCCTCTCCAGGTCTCACTGTCGCTGCCAACGTGAGCGTTGAAGTCCCTCAGCAGAATAAGGGACTCCCCTGAGAGAGCACTCTCCAGTACTTCCTCTAGAGACTCCAAAAAGGGTGGGTATTTTCAACTGCTGTTTGGCGCATTAGCACAAACAACAGTCAGAACCCGTCCCCCCACTCGAATGCGGAGGGAAACTAATTTCTCATTCACCAGGTTAAACTCCAACATACAGGCCACAAGCCAGGGTGCAACAAGAATTGCCACCCCTACCCGTCGCCTCTCACTGCTGGCAAGGCTAGAGTGGAACAAAGTCCATCCCCTCTCGAGAGGACTGGCTCCAGAGCCCTTGCTGTGTGTTAAGGTGAGTCCGACTACATCAACCTTGTGCACCAGCTCAGGCTCTTTCCCTACCAGAGAGGTGACATTCCATGTCCCAAGAGCACTAGCTCTTCTGTAGCCGAGGATCGGACCGCCAAGGTTCCCGCCTTCGGCTGCCACCCAGCTCACACTGCACCCGACCCCTTTGGCCCCTCCCATGAGTGGTGAGCTCATTGGAGGGGGGACCCGTGTCGTCTCTTCGGGCTGTGCCCGGCCGGGACCCATGGGCGTAGTCCCGGCCACCAGACGCTCGCCATCGGGCCCCTCCTCCAGGCCTGGCAAGGGAAAACGTGGTCCAATGTTTTCTTTCATCATAGAGGTCTATTGAGCCACTCTTTGTCTGGTCCCTCACCTAGGACCTGTTTGTCATGGGTGACCTTATCAGGGGCATAAAACCCCCCGACAACTTAGCTCCTCGGATCATCGGGACACGCAAACTCCTTCACCGCGATAAGGTGGTAGCTCAGGGAGGAGCTTTTCGTACATTTTCAGTTTTATATTCAATAAATGTTGCTGACAAATGTGAAATAAACTACCGAAAAGTAACGCCATTTCGCGAGCTGTCCACATGTATCTTCTCCTGTGCTTCCCGCTGCAGCGCCAGCATTACTTTGGCATGCGCATGACAGCCTGTGAATGCGTACTTGTGTGGACAGACATAGCTTTAAAACACCACAGTGTGGATGGAGATTTTTTTGACACCAGAGAGGGTCAAATGTGCTCATGCGGACAGGCCTTATTCTTAATTTAGGAATGGCCATTAATTGTAACTGCTGCACCATGTTTTCTCCATTTGTGAAGTCAAGAGTTTACTACAACCAGTGTACATCTCTTTTTAAAGAAAGGAATAAATCAGTATATTGTATTTTATCTATTTTCTATAGCGCCTATCCTGTTCAGGATCACGGCAGGGGCTTCAGCCTATCCCAGCTGACTTTGGGCAAAAGGCAGATGACACCCTGGACTGGTCGCCAATGATCACAGAGCAAAATGTGGCATAGAGTGGGAATCACACCTACGCCAGTTGCACAAAAGTAATCCCAATAGCCTCAAGGAAGGAATTTACTTTTTTTATCAAGTGAGTTGACACATCACTCTCAACAAACAACAAGTTTGGAAAACTGTGGAGTTTTCCAATCTCATTTCAATTTTACCTTTAAACATTTTAAATTAATTTTAATTTTAATTTTCACCTTTAAACATACACGCCTACCTGTCTTGCGGAGCGGAAAGTCATCTTTGCCTTCGTAGTTTCCCAGTAAAGTGGGAAGTCTATAAGAGGGAGGAGTTCCTGGAGTATTACTCTGGGGTGGGGAATTTTGCTCCAGGGAAGCGTTCTGGCCTCCCCTGTAGCCAGCAAAATGAAAAAAGTTTGGTTAGGAAAAAAAAATAATAATAAAAAGAGTCACAGCGTACAATTTACTGTCTCAGAAAGCACAACATTAATCTACTAGATTAGAGTTATATTGCGGATTAAAACATGTGAAAGTTGATTTAAGTAAGTGACCCTGAGTACAACTATAATGGATCCCCACACATTCGAAATTCTGCATTTACGGCCTCTCAAATTAGCAGATTGTTTTTTTTTGTCCGTTTGTTCCTCATTAATCTCATTCACCCTAAATCAGTAATTTATTATGTTATTTATACATGTGATAATAATAAGGTAAAATGTACAGCATACATGTACCACTGTTAAAGAAGCCCACAATTTTTACATCTTTATGCTTCACTGATGTTTTATCCCGCGGCTTTGAGATTAAGCAATTTGTTCAGTGGTTCTTGAACGCATCATAGTTGCTGTGAGACCCTGCTAGCCTGTGACTCCGATTCGTCTGTTCTATCGATCGTCACTGTCATTCATTAGTGGTGAGTACCTATATATTTTATCATTTAAAGTGCGTTTAATAAGTGTGTGAGGAATACTTTGGGCTTAAACCTGCATTGTGCATTTAGCATTTAAGCTTGTTAGCTTCTGTTGCTGAAAAATGCCAATTGAAGACAGAGGGTTCGGGAGCTGAATTGAATCTAATAATTCCAACAGTCACTGTTATTGCAAATGTTGATCCGAAATCGGAGGAGAACGTCACCGCAGGAGTAGTTGCAGGGGTAGGAGCCGTCTGTTAAAAATAGACATTTTTATGGATGTACCAATTACCCGTAACTCTGCGCAAAGCGAAGATCTATTGTACATTTTTACTTTATTATTACCCATGTTTGCCTAAATATTTGAGGGAAAGACAAATATATTGTACACATAATAAATATAGATGTTTACAGATTCAATACTGATTCAAACATGCAATGACATTCTTACACATTTTTATTATTGCTCACAGAATACCCTACCAGCACTTTGGGGAGAAGGAATGGTTCAGTCCACCAATACCAGGTTCTTTCTTACTGAGAAGGAATTCCTGCAGTTTCAGCTTCACCTCTGTACTGGCAATGGCACCTTTTATTACATGCACACAAAGGCAGTTAGCACAAGAAGAAGAAGAAAGATACTTCATTGTCTTGTACATAGTGCAACAGTCGGAGCAGAAGTAATAACCTACTCTCTTTGCCTTTCTCTTTATTCCGCAGTAGAAGCAGCTGTTGCTCCAGTCGTTGTTTCTCTTGCTCTTCATGCCTTTGTTGTTCCAGTTTCCGCTTCTGTTCCAGCTCTTGCTGTCGCTTGGCTGCCAACAGCTCCTGTTGTTGCTTACAAAGCCATACAATTCTCTGAATGACACAACAACTAACAAGCTGAATTATTTGACGTTACGTTTATGATGTGTGACCGACATACATAGACAAGCAAAGTTGTGTCTAATCCATGTGTTCAATGTGCAAACTAAATAAATACCTTCAGGTGCTCCTGGAGCTGGACTTCATGTTGCCTGGTTAGTACTTCATGTTTTTTCTGGAATTCGGCAAATAATAGTTGTTTCTGGAGTTCTTGCTGCTGTTTAAGGAGCACTAGTTCATGCTGGAGCTGCTGCTCTCTTAAGGTTGTGTCCACTCCTGCAGCCCCCGCAGACAAAGATCCCACCCTGAGTTCAGTACGCAAGTCAACAGGGCCTCCTCCCCCTCCACCTGAGCTTTCTTCTGAACCTTGGAAAGACATAATTACCTTCATTCATTATGGTTGCTCACACACACAAAAAAAAATCAATCAATCTTAAATGTCAAAGGAACCCTCTAAAGCAGTGGTCGGCAACCTGCGGCTCTTCAGCGCCCCCTGCGGCTCCCACGCCGAGCTCTGTGATTTTTTTAAAACACCAAACACTGCGTTCTGACTGCTGACTGGATGAGCAATGGAGGGGGGAGGAGGGCCAGTGTGATAATGACACACAAAAAAAAAACACTTGAGAGTGTGCTACCCCTGCAGTAAGCTATCCATAACTATGAATTCGTCCCTAAAAAGACAAATGAGAAAAATAGAGAGTTTAATTCTGAATGGATATATTCCTTTGCCTTCACTGACAATGACTTGATGCTGACCCACCCGTGTGCTTGATATGTGGTGAGAAATTAGCAAACAACAGAAAATGTAACGTTGAAAGACATTTTCAAAACAAGCACTCAGCTTTTTCTGAAAAGTACACTGCAGATGGGTGTAAGGGAGCCATTTCGGACCTACTACGGAAGGTTAAGCAGAGCAAACATTCTTTCAAGAAGTGGATGAAGGCTCCACACTCAACTACAGCTGCTGGTGTTGTAGCTGACTCGCTGCACTGGAGAGCATAAGGAGAAGAAGCGGTTCACAGATGAAGAATACATGGAAAAAGTCATTCATAAAGATGTCGCAGATGTCTGTGAATTAAAAAAATAAACATTAAATTCTTCAGAAAATTAAAGAAATGCCCCTTCCTGCAAAGTCAGTCAGGGACAGGACCGATATAATGGCAACAAAAATCACCAGTTGGCAAACTGGTTAATTCAGTCAAGTCATGTAAATGATATTGAGCAGACAGTACTGATATGTAGATGTGTGAACTCTGATGGGCTTGTTTGTGTTAAAGTTGGCAACATTTTCTTTTAAATTTTACACAAATACGTGAAGAGCTCAAAAAAGCCTACATAGTTCAGTGTTTAAATTATTTCAAAGTAAGCCTACACATGCCCTTTGCACTTCTGTTAGTTGAATTCTGTTGCGATTAAAAAGATGAAAACTTTTAAAAGTTTATAAGCCGTGTCATGTTTTGCAGCTCCACACCATTTTTCTATGCTGGAAGAGGAGGAAAATGGCTCTTCTGATGTCAAAGGTTGCTGACCCCTGCTCTAAAGCATTGTCGTAGAAGGCGGAGGTATTTTTCCATATAAGTGCACTAGCTTGGCTCACAGTGGTTTGGTTTGGTACGTCAGACCTTTGCGTTTCCATCACAAGACTGCACCCATTCCGGGTGTTTGTAACAAAAAAAAACTTTGATGCTTCTGATAATTTTATTTGAGCAATTAACTGAAATTTGAAAGAACAAAAAATAGTTTGTAGGACAAGTCTAAAGTAGAAATTAACTCACAAAAAGCTACCCAGGGGTGCTTTTTCAGCATGTGAGCTACTTATGAGCTACCTCCTACTATATGTATACATGTATATAATGTACCTTGCATTACTGCATGAACCCATAGTGCACAATACAACTCCATGCACATTTTTTGTCATCACCTTACTCTGATGACTGGCACTGAATGGAATAACTGTCGGGGATGCATATTCTGGACAGTAACTGCTGATAGTCAGCCTCAAGCACAAAAACAATCATCAGCCATGGTGGAACGGTATTTGGACTTAATCTTTTGTGTGTAAGTTCCAGAACTTCGAAAAAAAATGGTCTCCCCATTCCGTATTGAAGTAGTAGATTTTTGGCTTCTTATTTTATGCATCTCCCCCACTTATTTTTATACCCTTTTAGAAGAAAAGGCAGTTCAATGTGCATGCGCGGGGACTCGTGTGTCAGAATTGATAGTACATGTGTAGAGTTAAGAGTTTGTGATGTCCGTCTGTTGAGTGGTGTGTGTCAGTGAAAGCTGAGGAGAACGGCTGCTGTGTAGATGCTACAATATGATGTCGGACTGGCTGCTCTGTATGTCAATCAAATTACAGTATAGTGTAGTCATAGTGACAATGGATGATAGGCAACCCAATCCAAAGTGCAACCCTGTGGCCATTTTCAGCCCGTAGCTTCCTGAAATCCTCGGTTACATTGGCATGAGACAGACGCCATTGTTGTTTGACTTGTCTGATTCTGACTGCTAAGAGGAAGTGCGCATCAAAAACAAGGTACTGTTGTGAACATTAATCATGTTGGTTTTGCATGATATTGTGTTGCAAATGTTGCACTGGACCGACTGTTCTTTTTTACAAAGTTAAGCCAAACTTCTTAGCGGCTTCTTCTTCGCTGGCGCTCCCCTGCTTCTTTTTCGTTGGTCTTTGCTGAAATTTTTTCCGGTTGGCAAAGTGGGCACCGAAACTCTGAATGATCCCGGGAGAATCTGAATGTTAGTCCCGGTTCCAGTAGGGCATCGAGTCTCGAGCATCGAGACACAGATACACGACCCTACCTATGTGGCATGTGAGTAGCTCTCTATGGCTAGGCATCAAATCATAAATGCAGCTAATGTTGTCATATATTCTGCAAAAAATGTGAATCATGATTTTCTTGCTTGGTATTGACATCATGATTCTCTGAGCAGATGTTTTTCCACACACATGCATACGTACACACAACATGTTCAGGGTCATGTGCCTACAATATGTGCTTATTATTATCATTCTTATTAGACTCCTCACTCTCTTGTCTCTCATTGTCTGTCTTTCTACCGCTCTTCATGGGAGGTCCCATAAGGATAGTTGACGGGGGACTTTCTTAATTGAAATGAACCAAAAGACTGAGAATAATCCACCAAGTCAAAAACATGGCATGCTCACTCACTTGACAGTACATTGATGTACGTAATAAAGCCAAGTCAAAAGAAAAGCCAATTGCAAAATGCGAATGGCCATCCCGTGAGCCTCGACGGTGGTGTCGAACGTCAGCGGGCAGACTAAATCCATTCCCTTTTCCACTATGAAATACCTCTCAAGGATTAATAAGTACTCCCCACTCACCTTCTCCACTTCCTCCCCGCTGTTCATTTGCTGTTCCTACTGGGCTCTGCATGCCAGATGGGAGGCTGCTCTTCACCTCCAGTACTGCAGGGGAGAGAAAGAGAATGATTGATCAGTGTGGACATGTTGTCAGGGGCACCTCAGACTATTGCATCATTGCTGACAAACACACACACACAGTTCATCAGTTCATTCAGATGAGCAATGATACTGTAATAGGAGAGGAATGCAACATCCTGCTGCCTATAAATAGCCACAAGCTTTGCATTAGTCTAGCGTTGACTGGTAGCCGGCTTCATTTCACCCCAATCTTAGCACTAGTTGAACTAGGTGAGTATGTTCAACGACACTAATCGTTCAAAAAATGTCAGATACACTCTCGGCTATGTTCACAACTCACTACTACTTTTGGATCACATGGTTCTGGTTAACTTAATGTTCACTATGGGATTTTGACTTATTTTTGGGACCAAAAAAAAAAAGTCCCAAATTGGACAGCATCTGCGATGTACTGTGTGATAAAACTCAACAATAATGCCTGCTGTGTTACATTTGTTTATGCCACAAGAGCCTCAGGAATGTATTTTAAAAGGCACCAGGAGTTCTTCATTCCTCATCCTTGTGCGCAGACACCGACAGAGAGGAAGATGGCAGACATCAAAGTAGTTAGCATTTTAGAAGAATGTTGCCAAAAACAAATTACAAACGTGTCCTCTGACACCGGCTACCTCAGATCTCAGGCATCTTTTTGATCACATTATCAAAAAAAGAGAACGATATGAATCAGCAGGGTTCAGGAGAAAATTGCTTGAAAATTAAAAGACTACTCAGAATTGTTCTTAAATTTTTTGTTCAGCCCAACTGCCTGCACATTAAAGTGAAGTCAAGTACTTGGCTGCCAAAAGTACACAAGATGGCAAAGGTTTACTGCTCTAACTGTTCAAGCAAATACATTCAATGATTCAATTGAATGAATACATTATTGTGTACTGTAAGAAAACTGCAAGAAAAAGCCCATGTGCAATACAGAAGAATTTCCCAGCTTGTTAAAAAGCAGCTGTAACCTACATGAGTGGAAATGCAATAAAGTTCCTTCTTCCAGAATTGGCTGTTCAGGACTATACCAGATACGTTTCAGCCGTAAGCCTGCATTA
Source organism: Dunckerocampus dactyliophorus (assembly GCF_027744805.1). Lineage (NCBI taxonomy): Eukaryota > Metazoa > Chordata > Actinopteri > Syngnathiformes > Syngnathidae > Dunckerocampus > Dunckerocampus dactyliophorus. Next base: position 13,814,256 of record NC_072836.1, read on the forward strand.
TTTTTGACAACTTTGTCTTTTTCCGATACCACACACGCTTAAAGCGAAGATTTTAAAAGAAAAGTTCCTAATTAGCTTATCTGCTTCAGTCAGCCCGACTGGTCAGTGAATATGTGTGCTAGTGTGTGTGATAGGGCTTTTAAGAGATGAACCAACACTGACCCTGATCTGTCACATGCTATGTTGGCTACTCTGTCTTGAGCTCAGCTGATCCCTGCTATTGGATTAGGCTACTTCCTGGAGAATGCTAAAAGGCACCATGTTAGAGCATCAGGATATTTCCTGTCTGCTGGCCAGACAGGAAATTAAATTAGGCCTTACTTGCTGACAACGATGACTTTAGACCTGATCTTCACTTTGCATACCCTGTTTCCCAATTTATTGTGATTTATTCTGCCTCATTTTAACCTCAATTTAGTCTGCTTTTATTCTCCATCAACAGTATGAGTTAAGATCATCAAACACTTACCTCCACAATGGGGGTAAGCTTGTTAGCTCTGTCCTGATGGACTACGAAGAGGACCAATGATATTATTCAACTCTTGACTGTATTTTGTCCCAATTAGACATTTAACTTGTCCTTGACTTGTTTTGGATTTGGTAAATAAAAAAAAAATCAATATAAACTATAGTTGGCTGGTGAAATGACTTTAAAAATATGCCCCCTTATCTGTCCAATATATGCAGGGACACACAACCAAAGAATTAGTTTTAGATTTGGTGGTACGTGACCGTTCAGTTGGCACAGTTACTGTGGCTAAAGCAAAAAAAAGTTGCGAAGAGCCTAAAAGTCTAAACACGGCCGTGTGCCTGTGAATGTGTGTGCAGCCACTCACTTCTCAATTACCTAAACAAATATTCTGGTGTTTCACGGTGACGCACGTGTCTCCCTTTCCACTACAACACACGCACTGTCCCAGTATGTGTGTGTATATGTGAGACTGGCTTGTGAGTGTGTGTACACAACAGTCCTCTTGGCAAGAGAGACACATTCCACAGCAGCCAGCCTCTGACGTCAAACTAAAGACATTTATAGTCTTGTAAACACACACAAACTCACACTAACATACAGTCTGGCAAAGAGGCGGGTCGAAGGCAACATTGCAGTCGATCATATTAGTCTCTAACAGCCAAATTAGTCTCTAACGTTGCATCCACATTGTCCAGACATTAAATCTCGATAAGCGTGTAAACCGTAGCGTAGAAAACCCATCTCACTTGCCCTGCATTCGTAAAGCTTGAGTTTCACAGAAAGTAGTCAGAGGCAAACGTCAACTTGCTTGATGAGCTGTCCTTTAAATGCAGTGAATCAGCCTGATATTTACACCCTTACTCGCACAGCACAAACCAACAGGAGCTTATCAACCTTAATGCCTGACTCACTCACGGTGTAATCAAAATGAAGGGAAGCCCACACGCACACTTCCCCAACAGGAAGCTCCCCAGCATGCCTTGCGGGTTACAGATTTGTATAAAAGAAGATTGTTTTGCATTGTACATTAGAGTGCAAGCGTTTATTTTGCAATGTGTGGTGCAGTTACAATGTGTGTTCCACACGTCTTACTTGTTCTGTTTTTTTGTTGCACAGTGAGTGAGCGAGGCGTTTTGTTTGTTGACCTCCTGTCGGTTTGTGTGAGAGAGTAAAAATTGGCATTTTTATGGGCATCTCAATTACATGCGTGCAGCGCAACCCCATGAATAGAGGGGATCTACGGCGTTCAATGGAATTGTGTAGTAACATGGCCCCCTGATAGCTTTAAATTAGGTGTGAGATCAGATCGCAAACCACATTTGGTGCAGGACTTAGCTACAACTAACCACATTTCGTGTCAGCGCGTATACTTTGATGTGGGTCACAATGTATGACTGCCAACGGATATCCTCTGCTTACACAGGAAGTATTCTATTTTGCACATCATATTACAGACAGAACAGAAAAAGACATCAATGAATAACACGTGAAAGTGAAGCACTTTAGCTCTACTTTTAATCAAAATGGTTCAGAAACACACAAGTAGTCTGAGATCCAGAGTAGAATTTGTTCTTCGTCTTCCGGTTTCTCGTTTCCGTGATTCCCGTCTCATCATGTTGTTGCTTTTGCTGCATAGATGTATTTTGGGAAGCTAATATTCATCTTTTCTTCCCCCTCTTCCTGCTTTGTTCAATCTCTACTGCTTAAGGAAAATAGGTGCTATGATGTCAGCCCTGCAAAACAGCAGAGGGAGGCACACAGTAGGATAAAAAAAGAAAAGACAGAGCAAGGTAAAAATAGTATAATGGCTGTGTGTGCTTTGGACAAATTAGAAGCCTAGAGCCAGAGAGAGTAGTCACATGTGTCCTGTTGCCATAGAGACAGAAGGGTGGGCCAGATGTATTATGAGATGGCTGTAGGTCATCCAGAGAGATGCTGTCTGATGTGTTGCATAAAGCGTCATGTCTTTGGCAATGACCGCTTGATGCACATCATCTCTAGTCACTCAGCACTCACAATGATATCACCAAGTGTGGTGTGGAATGGTTTGAGACTGCATACTAAATACTCCTTTAAAGAGTGTTATACTATTTTCAGCAGTCACATCCAGATGTTTTAGGTCATGTGGATTCAAAGCGTCAATTTTCAGGACCAAGTTAGTCACTCAGTTGATTGTGAGCGCAGGAGAGGCTGACAGTTAGAGGTTTGAAATGATCAAACAGTAGTGATGTAACTGTACGCCACAATCACGCTTCAATACATACCGCGGTTTTTAAGGTCACGGTTCGGTTCATTTTGGGTACAGTAAGGGAATAAAATTCAAAACATAAAACTGCTTCACTTTTGTGTAAATAGCTTGAATGATTTAAACTGCTGGCAGGTAATTTTCCATTAAATACAATTCTTAAATAAAAAAGGGGGAGGGGGGCACTTTGATACACTTACTACATTAATGATGCAAAAAAAACAATCCAATGCATGGTCAATTTGTGTTAAAGGTGACAAAGCAAATTAACATAAGAGCTAACAGTATATTTAATTAATAATGAATTCATTTTATTTTTAGAGTATGCCAAGGGTCAATAAAAAATGCAGACAAGTGGTAACAGTTTGAAAAGACAAAATTATCATTTTATTTTTAGGAAATTAAAGTTACTTATCGGCTGACGCACGTTAATAGCTCCAGCTTGTAGCCCCGGTCCCCATCTGCACTCAACAATGACGGCACACTGCTTTAATCTTATCCACTCGTCTTTGTATTTACGCATTTCATTGGGAAGGCCAAGTGTTCCTAAATAGAAGACTTTAACGATGGAGGAGGATTTTCAAGGTCGGGCTTCTACTTGGCACTATCGCTGGCCATGACTCCCGCTAGCCAAAGGCTGCACCGAGCAGATGCCTGATGCGAGGCACACTTCCTTTCACTTTTAATGTGTACCATGTAGGGAATCGGTATGCCTCTGTTCTGAACCGAAAGTTCTGTACTGAAAACTCAGTTTAGGGTAATCGTAAACAGTAATCAAAATAGAATTACTGTTCATTCTCAGGTTTTGGCTAACGTCTTTGCTTTATAAGGGAATAATGTGCTGTTCTGTCAAAGCTTATTCATTATACAGTTATCCCTTGTTTATCGTGGTTAATTGGTTGCAGACCCAACTGTGACAGGTGAATTTCCTTATTTATAAATGGAATATTTTCGTAGTTAGAGCATAGGGAACCTATTTATGACCTTCTAAATACAATTTAACACTTTTACAGTTTTAACACTATTAGAGCCCTCTATACATGAAATAACACCCCTAGAGTCACCTTTACACTCATTAATGTAACACTGCTTACACCACCAGTGTAGAATACTACATACCACAATGTGTCTTTCAATGCGTTTTTTTTAATGTCTTACATTTATATTTTAGTTCATTTCATCATTTTTATGCTTGAAAATGCATAAGGCCAAAAATGCGTGAACTTGTATATTTACTAATAATAGGCCATAGCCAACCATGAAACAGAGCTGATTTATTAATTAATAAAAATAATTAAGAAACCGTGAAGCCACATAATTTGAACTCTGAAGTGGCAAGGGACGATGAGCCGACAAAATCTCAGACTGCTTTAAAGATTAGAGGAATAATAGCCATTGTCCCATCCCTTTTTCAACTTGCACAAACAAGTCCATCAGCTATTCAATGTACAATCTCACAATCTTGATTAGCACTTGTACAGTATATGCAAAATAGTTGTGACATAAAATTCAAAGAATTGCAACACACTGCCTCTGACACCCAAGGGAAACACAGTCAAGTACAATTATGCTGTCAATACTACAATGGAATCTCCAAAGCTGAATGCCTTTAAAGACAAAAACTAGAGTTGCAGCAAAAATATTGTGGAAAAATCATGTGTGATGTCAGGCATCAGACATGAACATATTGCACACGAGTTCAGCAACGCTTGTTAGCATCAGTGAGCATCAGCACGGTTAACGCCACAAGTGTGTTTTCCTTTTTTTTGACTAAGTGTCGGCCTGACAGTCACAAGATCAAGGATTCGTATCTCCATTGGAGCATCTCTGTGTAGATGCATGTTCTCTTCATGCATGGGTTTTCTCGGAGTACTCCATCTTGCTTCCACATCCCAAAATCATGCATGTTCGGCTAACTTGAGGACTCTACATTGTAAGTGTGAATGTGAAAGAATGTGAATATAACGATGAACCAGGCCCAAACCAGGAATTAAATTTATTGCGACGTAGGAAAGCACTGCACATGTCTCCGTCCTAGCTCCTCAGTACAGTATGGCTAAGGCAACAATAAGTCTTCCCTCAAAAGTGTTAAAGTGAAGGACTCCCTTCCCAGGCACACATACTTACTAGTTACTGCATGTTCACTAATGCACATGACTCTGTGAACGTTATACCGTTTGTTGTTGAGTTTTACTGTACAGCGGTTAACTCACTTTTACGCTTCATCCAACTTGTATACCAACAACACAATTCCAGCCATCACCCTAAAAGCCTAGCGCATTTCATCATGTCTGCACTGAACAAAATCAAAGTAGCTCACAACAACATCGAATTAAAAGCACAGAATGAATACAGACTCACCATTGGTATGAGCCTAGACTTTGTATTGCAGAGATTATCACATCATTGTTTCATGTGCAAGTGCCAGGCAGTGTGCTAGCATGAATTAACGTGAGGTTATGCGCCGCTCCAACTCAACACTGACGTAACGTCATCAAACCTCGCCTTTACGGATTCACACACAGCATCAGCATTTGGAAACAACGAAGTGAAAGAAGAACAGAAGAAATCTCAGTCTATTTGTGGCAGCATCGGAGACAGCTGTACGGAACTTTCACTCAGAGCACACAGCTATGGTGTGTTCAAGGACAAAGTGAGAATAAACGCTTTGAGAAAAACGATGAAACACAACAACATAAACACACAAAACTGCGGGCTTTTAAACTATGTATTACTTTTCCCAATAAAATAATAGTCCTTGTTCCCAAAATTTATATGCATTTACATAAAATTTCCTTTGGTTAATGACAAAATTCTTTTAAAAACAAGCATGTTTTTTTTTTTCATTGCTTCTGAAAGTTTTCCGTAGGGGCCTTGGCCCGGTGGTTGGGGACCCCTGCTGTATATGATTCAAAAACTTCACTGTCCTCAAGGACTACGTGTCAGAAGTTTAATCAATGAGTCAACGGAGCAGGGGATTAAAGGGAATGTACGTCTGTCGTGTTCCAAATATACTTAGCTATTGGCATCAAGCCCCAACCCATAACCCTACTACCTCACCGCACCTTTGTTGAATGTCACTGGCACAACCTCCTACCCAATTCATCTACAAGGACACATGACTGATCAGGCACAGTTGTGAACCAGTACTTGGACTTTGTTGGCAATCTGAGCTTGCAATATAGCATCTGCTGCATTTGTGCCCTTCCTATCTTGAAATACAGTGGAACCTTGGTTAGGTGTCATTAATTCGTCCCAGAACCGAAACGGACAGTAACTGAATACATTTTTCCCATAAGAAATAATATAAATGTAAATAATCCATTCCAGAAAATGACAAAAATGTTAACACAAAACATGTTTTTAGAGTTTTACATGCAGTAAACAATACAATACGAATCTTGCTATGACTGTTCCCAAAAACACAATGTGACAGTGAGACACCACAAGAAAGCTACAAGTGGATACCACGATCATAGGGTACGTAGTAACTTTTTCAAGTGTCAATGAACAACTTTACTATCTTGTTGTCATTAAACTAAGTATGTCTTGACCTCCAAACACAATTTGTGTGCAGTTGTTTATTGAAGATAAACACATAGTGTGTCCAACCTTATGATGGTGATACTATGACAGGGGTCCCCGATCTCGCCAGCTGATTTAGAGTAGCTCACCAAAGGGTCAAAGAATATTTGCTTCAACTCTTAGTGGTATTTTATTATAACTGTTGAATTCAGACTTTATGCCTTTTATATAACGACAAGTGACCACAAAATAGCATAAAGGCGATGGCTCTCTGTTTGAGTGGAGATGTACTTGGTAAATAAAGTAGAGTACAATTTAAATGTTGCCACCCACAACACAAATAAAACACAAATAGTTTACAGCTCTCGTAGTGATGAAAGTTGGACACCCCTGCAACCTGGACACTGAATTTATTCTGTTTTAAGTTGAGCAGGACAGATTTCTTTTCAATGAAGATATTTATTTGTATTATTTTATTCTGTTCATTTTGTTATCCTGAGCTAAAAAAAACATCATTGAACAATTTATTTGCCATGTATTTGTAAAAAAAAAATTACATTCAGGTGTGTCTCAAATAGCACAAAAATTGTTTCACACAAATACAGTAAAAGGCAAAAAAAAACCTATTTGCCCTTGGAATTGTCTGGCCAATACCACTCATAATAAATAAACCGAAAAATGTACAGTTAATCCATGTGATCTCACACACGGATGATAGGTATCTGAATCGGCAGCACAAAACCCTAATCAGAGCACCCCTACTCAATACCCGTAACATCCAAATATAAAGATTTTTTTTTGATCTGCGGATGATCGAATCACAATTCTAAAAAGTGAAAATAATAGTACTAGCTGTAGCACACACACATTCAGTGGCACACATGGCTACGACTGCATATCCACTGTTACCTTCTCTCATACACCACAAAAACAGAGAGGCCTCCTCACACGTTTTCCTTGCAAGCCCTAAAAGCAATTCATGCTGAGATACATAAAGTATGTGACGCCTCCACGTTCTACATATAATTATAAACCTTTTGTTAGATGCCCCATCAGACCTCCAGCATACACTCTGCCCGCCCCGTCTCCTTTCCCAAAGATGACTCACCGGCTGTGGGCATGGCAGTGGTAGAGCCCCTGCTGCTACTCAGGAGCTCCAGAGGCTGTTGGCTGTCTGTGCTGGCAGAGGAAAAACAGGACTCAGTCTCATAAATGGTCTGCAACATGGTGCACAATCCTGACACCGTGGGATGCAACAGCATGCCAAGACGAGAGAAGTGGTCTATTCTGTCACAAAACAGTCAGTTCCTTTTCAAGAATACTGCCATGTATTCAAGAACCGTGGATTACTCATCTTGTGAGGCTATTAGTAATCACTTAGAATCATTTAAAGTTGGTGAAAGCTTCTTTTCTTAAAAAAATATAGATATATTTCAATGGGGAGAATCCGTATCCGTCAAGATCCGTCAAAAAATGTATGTTTTATTCCGGGTTTATGGAGGGGAAATTCTTGACAGGTTTTCTGTTACTGTTTTATCGTGGCTCACAAGATCCTCTTCTCTGATACAGTCTCCCGAAAGTCTTCCCTCCGCTAGGCTGGACCGATCAATCACAATAAAAAAGGATGTACTGGAAGATGTACAGCGACGAGACACTGATGTTAACAGACTCCTTAGAATGGATCAAGGTTGGCTGGTCTCATCTATATCATCTGGAATCCAGATCCATGCAAAGCACTTTGCCGAGCGTGTGATAATGGCTGGTATGTTGAAGGATGTAGCGGCCACTCTTGCAGATCAGAAAGTTTGCCTCTTCTGGTACATCCACTCCAAGTTGAACAAAGCGACAAAGATCAACTGTGAAGAAATCAGCGAAACCCCAAATCACTTTGCAAAACCTTTGTAAAACTTCCCAAAAATTCCACAAGCTGAGAAGTGATGGAGGTGATGGGTTCCATGTGTGCAGTCAGCTTGCATCAGGACGGACGAGCCGAGAGCTGCAGCTGCCTCTTCGCCACTTCCCACAGCTAATAACACCACACAAAAACAGATAGAAGAAGAAGCTGAATTCCCCTGCATCAAAGGATCCTCATGCTGTTCTCCTCCTGGCTGATGAGAGGGAGAGGAGGAGAGGAGGAAGATAAGGAGAAGCGAGGACATAAATAGCTTTGGGAGAGCACTCCCCGAGGTTCCATGCTTCCAAAATTAGAATCAAGCGCTGCGAGAACGATAGAGAGAGGGAAATGGAAGCAAGGAGGGTGGGTGAGGAAGCGAGTGACATGAAAAGATAAAAAAAAAATAAAAAGGAAATGTGAGGCTGAAGAAGACAGCGAGTTAGAATCCTCCCCAGAAAAATGAACAGCCACTGATCACACGTTATCCTGTCATCCCTGGTTGGAAACTCACTAAAAGGGCAGGCTTCTGCGTCGTTCACCTTCATACACCCACTACAAATAACTGCCGGTCAGACGGCTAATATTCACCGTCTGACAGTCATTGGTGTGCGTGTTTGTGCATACGTAAGTCATTCTGTGACGCTGCTGAATGGGGGTGGGGGGGAGCTGAAAGTAGTGGAGAGGACGTTAAGACGGATAAACAAACAGGTTTTCTCATTTGATGAAGAACAAGGAAAACACCTTTTTTCATTTGAGTCTTCCCTGCAGCTTTCACCTGATGAAAAGTCGTGAAAAGAAAAGACATGGAGGGGGGGGTCGGGGAGGGGGGTGGGGGGTGATGGAAGGTCTATAGATGAAAATAGCTTGCTTGAGAGAGGGAGGAGTTACAGATATAAATAGACAGACAGCGCGAGAGAGAAAGAGAGAGAGAGAGAGAGAGAGAGAGAGATAAGCCTCTAGCGCTGGGTAGCTGGGGTGGGGGTGGGGTCGGGGGTGCACACAACTGCCATGTTTCTGCACTGAACTTCCCAGAATTCCCTAAATTGTTGTAATTGTTGTCTAAATTGTTCATTTCTGTTGGTGGCTTGTGACAGTTTACATTTCACCTGCAATAACAAGGAGGTGGCATCCAGTGTTCCCCATACAGTCATTCATTTGTGGCAGTCCAAATTTGTTCGTGGTGGACCGCCACAGTCACATTTGGCACTACTACCTCGCCCTCGCTCCTGAACACATTATACCGGGACAGTCTGTGTAGCTTGTCGTTACAACTTCATACAGTAGATGGCATCATAAGTCTGCTTCTTCACACACCTCATACGCACTTGGTCTGCCAGGGAATAAGAAAATGTAGCAGGACGGAATTCAGTGTTGCCATTTTAGTGAATTAGCAACTCAAAAAAGAGAATAATGAATGAATAATGCCAATTCAGTGACCTTTTCTGGTCTGTTTGGACACTTTTGGAGACTCTAACATAAAGGAACGCATCGCTCTTCTGATCCTGCACATTCGCCGACTGCCATGCACATTTTGGCCAATCAGAAGCCTGAAAAAGCTACCACAACTGAGACTTGGTCGTGCATTATAACGCATCTGTTCATTAACATAGTGAGATATTAGATGTATAAAGATGTGGATATTATCTTTTAAATCAGCACACACTTACATGGAGACCAGGAAACAACATGAATGTTCTTTTTAAGTGCACTTGCATCTATATTTACTACCTGTTAGCATCACTGGACAACCCCCAACTCTTAACATACATGAAAAACAAATTTCAGCCTCTTGTTTTAACCCATAAAAGGAGGTAAAAAATGTCATCAATTAACACACACTACTTGTGTACCATGCAGTACCTACGGCATGCATCTAGTTGGTCAGGGGCTCATCCGGTAGAAAGATAATGACCCAATGTATAAATCTAAGATATGCCAGAACTATTAGGAAAAAAAAAGAACAAGAGGATCAGCTGGTTTGGGATGAACTGGACGATGGGAGCACAAAAAAAAATTTGCTCCACTGCCCTGGTTCTGACGACCAAGCAAGGCCAGCGGCGAGGCTCCCTGGTTATCATTCATCAGCTTGCGGGAGCAGGAGTCGCATTCATTAATTGACTTTTCTTTTGAGTTGTCTTTATTACGTGCATGAATGTATTGTCGAGTGAGTGAGGGTGCCATGTTTTTCGACTTGATGGATTATTTCCACACTTCCTATTAAGAAAGTCTGAGAAACTGTTGTAATTGCCCTATGCTTTCATTTCAGAGTACAGTGAGACACTAAACTCCACAACTGTCAATTAAAAAAAATGGTGGCATTCTTTCTACAATGGAAATCATATGTTCATCAGAAAGTTCTTAGAGACTGTTGCAGAAAGTCCCATAAATGTGTGGAACTTGTAGGTTGCTTTGCTTTCAGTGTTGTGTCCAGTTCATCCCAAACCAGCTCAAAGGAGACTGTGCTAGCCACCCCGTAGTTTCAAGATTACAATATTTATGGGTAATAAAATATATATATTTTTTAAACCGACTAACCTCATACATGCACAGATATGTTTTCAAGAGGATACCAATCATGAAAAATATTGGATATGTGCATTTTGTCAGTTGCAGAAAGGGGGATGAAACAACGGCTGAGAAGTCTACTGCGAAAAAAGCCAGGACATTTGGTCCTATGCCGAAGCTTTTAAGGTACAGTAAGTGCCAGTGCCACAAATCTGCTTTCGCAAAAACCTTCAAGTTTTTTTAGTTAGTTTATACATAAACAGTCAGACTTTTCATTGAGATTACACCTTTGGGTGTCAAATTTTATGCCAACAAAAGCAGACGTTGGCTTTAGCAGGCACTGGACCTGAACTTGATGAGTCTATCGACTTACACAGGTTGTCGAAGTAAACGAGGTAGTCTTAAACGCGTTCCACTGTACCTGCAAAATGTTCAATCCGTTCTCTTTGGTTTACTCCAGGAAGAAAATGAAATAAGAAGCTGATCAATATTATATTCAAATTTATACAATGCGAACATTCAGGGGAACACTAAAATAACACATCCTAGATCTGAATGAATGAATGAAACGTTCTGATTAAATACTTTGTTCTTTACATAGTTGAATGTGCTGACAACAAAATCAATGTAAATCAAATTTATTATTACTAATATAATTACTATTATTGGGGGTGTGTTGCTGTCCACCTGTTGTCTATTCCATTTGCACAACAGCATGTGAAATTGATTGTCAATCTGTGTTGCTGTGTCGCGGACTGTTTGATTTCTCACCCCTTAAGAGGAAGGCAGGGAGCTGACAAATATCAACTAAACGCCACATGTTGTTTTTTCCAAATCCGATGACGCCATACATGGATGTAGATTATTTTACATCCAAGAAAACTATTTTACTATGGTGCACCTGGGAAATGCCACCAAGCATCATCATGTACGCATTATTTTCAAGTAAAAGCTGCACTGCGCACTTTGCTGTCAGTGTGGATATTATTAATTGAAACTACTGGCTGCTATTTATAGTATTTGTTTGTTCCATTCAGCACTTCTTTCCGAAGTGAAACTCTGCTTCATGGATTTACGGGAGGGGGAACAGAATGAAGACAATCATAAGATAAACGGTTATGACTCCTTTGGTTTTAGTTTAGGCTCCCTTAAGGACAGTTCCCCTTCCAGGAACAAAAATCTCATTAAATCATTTTCATTAAATCATCACCTTCATTCCACCGCCTCCTCACCCTCATCATCCTCACCTCCTGTGTAAACAGCTCTGTGTGTCCATGGGCAGACTTAGGTACAGTATACCTCAGTATGACTCACAGGCAGAGAGACTGAATGCAAAGAAACAAGAAAAAAAAAGCTACTAAAAACATAATCATTTACATACATTTATCTAAAATTATGATAATTTATTGGTCCTTTCAAGCATCCTTGCAATTGACCTAGAAATAAAACAGTGGGAGAAACACCAGGGACAAAGCAACATATCTGACATCTCAGTGGTCTCACATACTAAACACATCTGCTGAAGGTGTGTATACTGCAGTAGCTCAGAGGATGACTCATCTCTGCGTTTCTATTTGAGGCGCATCAACCACTGGAGTACTGTGAGTACTGTGAGTATGTGTGTGTATGTATGCTTTTGTGTGTGCCATATCTGTACCCATGACAACCAAATTACAGACTGACAACTGACATCTCTCAGTCTAAGAGGGTCTGAAGAGGCCTTGGAGGCATCCTGGTGACTTAATTATTCTGCTGATTTTATACTGCATGATGTAGACTTTCAACATGGTAAAACACGCATTCCCATGCAAAACTAACGCTCTGTTAGCACGAGAGCTCGGCCGATATGGGATTTTTGGGGCCGATGCCGATATCCGACATACTGATATACGCAGGATATAAATTGTACATGAGCATACATTCCTATAATACCCATAATACGAGTCAATACAAAGGAGCAGAAGACTACTGAATGAAAATTAGGAACTTTAATTAGTAACACTGTCAACATAAGCAAATGCCTCTTTGTCATTTACTTTAAGGTGTTGCCACAAATTTGTCGTGTTCTTTGCTTCGCTGGTGCTGGAGCCCTGGCTAACTTGCGCACTGCAGATGTTGCATCTGACGCCTGTTGTCTTTTGTCAAGTGGCTCCACACCTTACTCTTCCCCTCTGCCTGTGAAATGAAAATATATAAAGTTAGTGCATTTGTTGGTAATTAGCTTAGAACTTGATACTATAGTTGACCATTTAAAAATACAAACAAGTCGCTGCATTGGGCTGAAAGTGACAATACATAGGCTAATGTGAGGTGTTTTTCAACTAAAACATTAATGAAAGGCTTATTGACAAAAACATCTTATCGATATCAATTAGTCATATTTACTAGCTATTGAAGTTCTACCTGCAGCCACTGAATATTTGCAAACAGGTGAAAAACAAATGCTGAAGCAAACATTAAAAAGAGAAAAAAAAGTTGACTGCAAACAAAATAAAAAAATCAAAACATGCATCACATTACTACACTTAATACAAGGGACTAAACTAAATTTTATGTTACAATGTAGCTGCTTTCAAAACATGCAATATGTCAAATTACAGCTAAATACATTACTTGGAACATTTTCAAAATTATTTTAATGAAGGAATTAACTTGTGAATGCATGAGCCCCTGTAAATATATATCTGCATTCATCTTTTTTCACTTTAAAATGTTGTATAATAGTCTTAGATAATGGTGGTCATGTCAATTAACAGTTGCATCTATCTTTGTTTGTCTCACAGAGATGCAACTTACACAACGCTAAAACACTGTTATACGCTCTCTAAAACTTGCATGGAAAAAAACCTAACTGGAACGTTGTGACAGAGTGGCACTAAAGTGTAGTCTTATATTGTTTTACAAAGTCACAGCTTACCATGGTGTAAAAAAAAAATGCAGTTTCGTTTGGTTTTTCTCTCGTCGTCTCCTCCTGCAGCTGCTCGCTGTTGTCTGTGTGAGGGTAGCGGGGCCAGGCACTCTGGCAGGGAGCAGCACAGACAGACACACAGGAAAGGAGCAACAGAACCTCCACGCAGCAAAAAAAAAAAAAGGTTAATATATCGGTTACATATTCACCGATATTGATTAATCGATGATATGTCATAATCGGCCTGTCAATAAATTGGTCAGGCTGTCATTAGCACACACCTCTGGGCACTGTGGTTACATCATACTTCATATGATAAGATCTTGCTTTTGTAGCGCGCCTTCATATTAATATCAGTCAGCCAGTCCAATGGCCGTTGACATAACCGAAATCTAAACCGAAAGTAGATATTTCTACCACATTCCTTTGTGACCATCATTGGGAGTTTTGTTTATTAATTAATTTATTTGTTTGTTTTCCCAGTGACGGCTACCATAATTTCCCGCTGTGGCTAATTCATGGCTAAAAGAACTACAGTTCCCACGAGTGCAGCTTTAGGAAGGAGTGAATTGGATGAGTGAAGTGGATGCTAATATCAAAACTCATGATAGTCTTATGCAGCAGTCTTATGCAGCAGTCTTCTGCAGCGATCGTGTTTTCATCTGACTAATATTTAAATTTGTTTGATGATCTGAAACATTTAAGTGTGACATGCAAACATGCAAAAAAAATAAGATAGAAGGGGGCAAACACATTGTCACACCACTGTAAATAAGACTTGTGCTTGTGTGTGTTGCTATAAATGTGTTCCCTGGGGGAGCTGAGTGGCGGGTGAACAGGAAGTGACGTCAAGGGTCCAGATTTGAGTTTTAGTTTGGCGTCAGGCAACAGTAGCCCGTGTTTTCATTAAGGGATTTTTACGTTGCAACAGGCTACCACTGTGACAAACAGACACCAACCAGGAAGACACACACTCATTCAGTGATTATTCATGTATATACAGCAGTACTATATATTACTGTACATACAAAGTTCCAGCTCCATTTTCACAGTGGTAAAGGGACATCAAAAAAATTAGTTAAAAAATTAGTTAGCACATTGAAATTACATTTCATTGGGGACTTCTCTATGGATGCAAACAAGTTTGTTTTATACACATGCTTATTTGAAATAAACATGGATCTATAGAATCTTACCTGCGGTGTGTGATGAATTCATGGAGGCTGAATCAGGCCTTCGCACTTCAGTCCTTTAAGCGTGTGTGTGTGTGTGTTAAAGTGGGTCCTCTGAGTCAGCCATGTGTTGGAGGACAGATGATGGACAGGCAAACAAATGAATTAAACCGCTTCCTCAGCGTCAGATTTTCTGAAAAAGAGAACAGTAAGATGTCACTTACATACAGGAGTGCTATCATTTGTATTAGAATGTTACATTACAAATGTGACAGTGATAAACCTTCATTATTTTGTAAAAAATCTAGCAGGTTGTTTTCTGGTAATGTTTTCCATTATTGATCATGCTAAACGATTTTCAACTTACAAAGTCAAATTAAAACTGACTGATTGTTATTTCTAATTAGCATCTTTGTTCCTCCAGAAGTACTAAGATGAAACCTTTTTAGTTGTATTAAAAACAATGGTACAAAAAGCTCTCTTGGCGTCGATATGTCTGGGCCAAGTACTTCAGTGTAATACCATGTCTAAGTTTTTTAGTATTTTTTTAAACCACAAACATGAATATTAAAAGGTCAGCAAGACATGTGGTGTCTGCAATTGGCTGGCGACCAGTCCAGGGTGTAAACACGAGGCTCCAGCATACGTGCAACCCTAGTGAGGCGAAGCAGTCCAGGAAATGGATGGATGGACATAATAAATGGACAAAATAAGTACTACAATTGAGCTTCATTAGCAAACTATGTAATATGTCTATCTACATGACATTTGAGGGGATACCAAAAGTCAAGTTCCTGCATTCATCTAAGCTTCAAATTCAATTTCTCATTTTTACATTAGCTCATCATCTCAGATTTTAAATGAAATGTTTCCAGGCCCCCCATTCATCTTTTTATATTTATCATGTTTTTTTATTTACAATTCTTATTAAATGTTCTTTATATACATTTATACAACATTGTATACCTACATTTAATTAAAGCGTTTTGTTTTATCATTACATCTACATACAAATGAATGTCATTAACTCAGTTTTGGAACTAAGCAACGTTTGGTTTACTTGACTACCCAGTACTCTGGTGCCACCTACTGGCTCACTGATCTCAGCAAAAGAGAGAAATAGACCAGCTGAATGCCCTCAGAGTGTGGATGGGTACGAAACATATTACAGTGGAGTGAAACCCATTTAAGTCGGCTGACTCATGTCAACATTACCAAAAATAGGCATTTCTTGTACATTTACTTTTAACATAAGGACAATGAGTGATAATACAGAACTACAACAGTTTGTTGGCATTGTTTCCATTTGTGCAAAAGTTAAATGGGTGCATTTGTGGAAAGGGGGATAAAGGAATCTTCCCAGATTCAAACACATGCAGCACATCAACTCAGAGCAAAGCCAAGAAAGTGGCATCTTTACAACAATAACTCAATAACATTCATTGCTATTGTGTTGTGATAACTATGATATATATAACACACACACAACCTATTTGTTGAATGGTAGCGAATCGGTCTGTTTTTAAAATACAGTTTACCGTTTTTTTTTTGTTGTTTTTTTAAAATCGTATCGTAACCCGTGTATCTAGATGCGTATCAAATCGTTTAACATAAAGAGATTTACATCCCCACTTATTATAGATAAAAACTTTTTATCTGATGATTAACTGCAATTAATTATGAGTTCACTATGGAGAAAATGTGCTTAATCGCAATAAAATAGCAGCACCAATAAAGACATAAACATGAAAAAAATCTGAGCTGTTTTTTTGTAACAGTGGTGCAAGTATGCTGTACATTTCACCTATATCATCACATATTTAGGAATTATTACCGACTTATGGTGAATGAGTGTTTTTTGCGGAAAAACAAACTTTTTTTTCTGCAAATTTCCTGAAACGAATGTGCAGGGATCCACTGTAGGGCAATTTCATTGAATCTATCAGTGACGTTGATGAACACTAACAGATCTAATTGGAGTCTTAGTGTTTAGCTAGCTTGGCAGTTTGTGGATCTTGTCCAGCTTTGTAAGTGTGTTAGTGCCAGGGTAATGGGATCAAATACTCTTGAGTGTGTGTGTGTGTGTGTGTGTGTGTGTGTGTGTGGAGTGTAGTGGAGTGTAGTGCCTTAACCTAAAGAGGTAACCAGGCTAACCTGCTGGCCAACTGCACCAGGTTTAAAGGTGACAAGGAGTCAGACTGGCAGACAGAACAAATGGAAAAAAAGAACAATTGAGTCATGTGCCTCACTAGAACATGTTCCCAATGTAGCCAAAAAAAATCAGCAAAATAACAATCTCTCACTCTTGCTGTGCTGCCGCCGCCTCCTCCTCCTCTTCACACCAGCATTTCCTAAAATACCTGGTCCCTCCCATTCAGGAGCGGAGCAGGAAGTGCTGCCTGGCAACCAGAGAGCTGGGTGCCGTGGTAACGGTCCACCTGAACACTTCTTCCCTAAACAAACAAGTGTAGATGAGCAGGACGGGGAGGCGATCACAGGTGGAGTGAAAGCAGTGGCTTCATCTCGCCCTTCATTTCAGTATGAAATCGGAATTTTTGATCGTCAAATAAATCATTCAAAGGAAATAAATATTTGATGGTCTAACTGGGATCACAAACAAAGTATTTGTTGCAAACTACAGCGCAATCTATTACAGTGGGACCCGTTTAAATAGACATTCCTCGGATTGGCTGACTCACATCAACATAAGGGGTTCAGTGTTTCCCTCAGGACTGTAATGTGTTTGTGGTGGTAGTGGTTTGGGGGGGGTAATAATGTCAACATATAATTTACATAACTTTCTTCTGTCGCTTCTTTTTGTTGATTTTTTATGTCACAAACAAGACGGAGCCACCCGTGAATGCTTTGAGATGGGAGAAGAGCCCACAGCAGCACCAGCTGCTTGTTGAGAAGAGCAATTGGTGCTTTCATTGGTAAGAGTCTCTGTAGACTACAGTATTTGTACATATTTATGTCTTGGTTTTATTGAAGTTTTTCATCAAGCATTAAGATTTCGCCATAGTTCTGTGCAATGAGAAGCAAAAGTGACACCTAAACTAGGGATGTCCCGATCCGATCATCAGGATTGGGATCGGCTGCCGATCCGCTGTATTTGTGAAGATCGGATAATATCGGCTTTTGCCACGAGATCGAGCCGATCCGGTTGCCGTATCACGTTAGTAACTCTGAGCCACACTCCAAAATGGTAGGTGCGGTAATGCGTCCTCAGAGCTGGTTGCCACTCGACTCCCGCCACCCTCAAGAAGAACAAAACGCAACACCACCATGTCCGTGGTGTACTGTGGTGAAGTTAGTTTCACGCTGGACGTTGGATTTGGCTCCGTAGCTACAGCGGTAGTTCCTCTCACAATGCCCGGACTGCTGCGTCATGGTGAAGAGAGCTTGCTCTAAACGCTGGTTGATAATAGAGACCTTACAAACACTACTAAACATGTCAAAACGGCGGCGAAAAACCTTGGAAGCTCGGCCCCAGCTGCAAACAGTTGCTTTAAATTAAAGATATTTGAGAAGCTTGACTGAAAAAAAACTGTCTGCAATTTGGGTTGCCACTTGTCAATGAGGGTGATGGTGGGTCCTATAGCCAAACCAGTTAAGAACCACTGATTAAAGTACATATCTATACCTTTGCCACTCTAAACCAGTTAAATCCCAAGAGATCCCTTTTCAGAGCCTCTTGGTTTCAGTCTCCAAAAGTCTCTTCACTAGTTTCGTTGTAATTCGCTTTTTTGAAAAAAAGAGTATCTAGACAGGTCTGCTTACTCGCCAAATATAGCGACAATGTCGCTAAGTTGGCAACACTGATCCATCCTGCTACATTCTCATTCTCTGGAAAACCAGGTTCATATGAGGTGTGTTAACAAGCAGAGTTTAGACAAACACTCCCATTATAATGTGTTTATGAGCGAGGGCAAACAAGTACTGTAGCGCCAAATCTATTTGTAGCGGTCCAAATATATTTGTGGCGGCAAATGAATGTATGGGAAATGCTGCGGTCGACATGACTTTTTTGTAACAGTAAGAACACGGTGGACCACGGCTTGATGAGTTGGTCAACTTAGACGGGTTGTCGACATAAAAGGAGTCGACTTATGCCAGTTCCACTGTATAACCATAGTTTTAAATTATGTTTGTGGTGCATTCACCCAAACAAGATATCCACAAGTGTACCACACCGTCATCTTAACATAGTCAGACTATAGAGAATCATATCATATCATATGTACATTCTGTAAGTTAAAGTGGGCGGCATTGCACAGCCAATAGAGACATTATGTAACTAATGCGCCTAATGCACCCTTGACCTCTGAGATCTGACTTCTGGGCTTTGGGTGGGGGGGGGGCATGCATTATACAGCTGCAAATCCCTCATCCAAAGTCCTTCCAACCACACGATCAGCAACTCCGTGTATTTGCGTGTGTGGGGGTGGGTGGCGTGGCTTGTGGGTGGCAGTATCAGACCCCTTGAGGGAGGAGGTGGCATAAAGGAATTAAAGTGGAACCAGTGTTCTGAGAAGGAGATCCATTCATTGCTCATAGCAATGAATGTCTTTAACATATTTCACTCTAACAATAAAATAAAACACTCTCACTTTTGGTAAGGTCACAATTCTGAAGAAAAGAATGGATGCCATTATAACATTTAAAGACATTTGAACATTTTAAAACAAGAAAGTAGACACGGAATGGTACCGTGAATCTGACTATTGAGTGATGACGAATATTTGTGTGAATTGCTGCTGAAAATGTCAAATCTTGACAAATGTCTTTGCTATGATTCAACATTCATCAGAAAGAAAGTGGTCGGCATTACATCTGGTCAAGATTATATTTAAACCAACATTTCAGAACATATATGTATCAGACACATTAAAAAAATAAAAAAAGGTGCACTCTAACAGAAGAAAACATTAAACATATAATACACGGTCCCATTCAGACCAAGGAATCCTAAAATGATGGGAGTGATGCAGAAAATAAGACAGAGGAGGGAGTGTGGGGACAATACAGAGAGACAACAACCTAGCAACAACAATTGCAACAACACGGGCAGATGGGCACCGGGGGCCACAAACCCGCAAGCCTAGAGCCGCCCCCGCCAACAGGAAAGAAGCCCGCCCACGACCGGCAGCCCTCTAGACATGAACTAACACTCCTATAGTCACCTTTACACTTGTATTACCCACTATAGTAGACATAATAACAGTAAATATGCCATTTAAGACACAAATAAGACTGTGCTGGTGTGTGGTGCTATAAATATGGTCTCTATGGGAGCTGAGTGGCGGGCGGATGTCAGGGTTCAGAATTGAGTTTTAGCTTGGCGTGGGTTACTGCAGCAACAGTAGCCCATGTTTTTATGTTATAATCTATGGGATTATTGTGACTGATGTGAGATAATTGAGACGTTCAACAAAAGCCTGTCATTCCGGCGGTCAAACCTTTTTTGTTTCTTTTTTGTTTCTCACCATTTGTTTCTCACTGAATAGTGTAGACCAGTGGTCCCCAATCACCGGGCTGGGGCCGAACTGGGCCGAGAAACCTTTCAGGCGCAATGATAAAAAAATACACATACAAAAAAATATACTTTTGTAAGTAACTAAATGCAATTTTAAATAAATGCATATCAATTTTGGAAATTTTCAAAAAATAATATAGTTTGAAGTTTTTGCATGTTATGTTGTTGTTGCGAGTGTTCCACTTTGTTTGACAGTCCTTGAACGCACCATTGTACGTGCGCTAGCCTTCTCCCACTCTGCACTGATTGTCAACTATACTGTATTTTTATCTGGGTTTTTTCACTTCATATTTGCTCCCAAATGTTGATACCCTGTGGGAATGCATAAAGGTAAAGTCTTATGACGTTATCGAGTGCTAATGTGTATATTTGTTGTGTGCACAGCTTCAAGTTAATTCATGCTAGCACACTGCCTGTTACCACACACATCAAGCAGCGGCGCTATAATCTTCTCTCTGAAAAACAAACTCCAAGCTTATGGTGGATGGTGGGTCTGTGTTCCCTTTGTGCTTTTAATTTGATGTTGTTCCTGTCTTAGTTTTACACAATACATACTAAATTAGATAAATTAGATAAATTAGATCGCTATACAACCCCCACCACCACCACCCCGGTCCGCGGAGATTTGTTAGAACATGAGCCGGGCCATTGGCCCAAAATGGTTGTGGACCACTGGTGTAGACTAACAGTGTAGAATCATTCACGGCATCTTTGAATGTGTGTTCTGAATGCCTTACATATGTATTTTAGCCCATTTGGACATTTTTATGTTCAAAAATGCTTAATTTAGGCAAAAAAGGACATACAATTTCGCTCAATATGCATATTTTTGACTAATAATAGGCCGTATTCAATCACGAAAAAGAAAAGTCATGTATTTTTGAAAAACCATGATAGAGTGAAGCCACAAAATTCGAACGGCAGAGTGGTGAGGGGCAACGGTATCGGATTATGCATTATGCATCTAAAATCTCCAATATAAGCACTAAGATATTGGCTGTGTGACTGTGACTGTATTTTTTTGTTAACATCCGAAAAAGATGTTGCAGCTGAGTGTAAAACTTGCACAAGTTTCTTGTGGTGGCACAGAACCGGTGAAGTTTAATACCACCAAACAGAAACAGCATCTCAAAAAACAGCATTAGGATTTTTGAAAGACAACAGAGACGTAAAAAAAAAACAAAAAAACAACAAGTGTTGTCCGAAAATATCTGCAACACGTGTGAAACTCTGAAGAGACGGTAAAAAGTCATTAGCTATAACAGAAAAGATAGGCCAATTTATTGTGCTCGATGACAAGCACTGTTGGTGGTGAGCGATGTCGGGTTTCAATACCAACTGTTGCTGATTATTGTTTTGTTTGAGTAATATCACTTCATCAAGCCTTTTCTAATCTTCCACACTACAAAATAAGTAATACAATTGTGTATGATTCCTGCTGATATTGGGTCGATATCGTATTGGCCGATACTCCGGGCTACAATATCGGTATCAAAAGCAAAAAAGTTGCATGGGTACGGCCCTTGTTGTTACTGCGCATTCAGGTCAGGTCAGGGTCAGATTTCTTTAATAATACCCGTAGGTAAATTAGTGTGCAGTGCAATAGAGGCATCATATCAGTGACACACATACAACACTTACAGTAAAACTACATAAATAAAGATAAAAGATTAAAAGGTGTGAGTTCATTGCCCTTATTGACAACAGGACGTGCTGTTAAGAAAGACAGTTCCACATTGGAATTGTGGGAATACTGTGTTCCCTCGCTCTATCGCGGTTCACCCTTTGCAGATTTTTTTTTAGTGCTTCTTTTTTTATTAACGCTGTTACGGGTCGAGCCTAGCCCTTTAAGAAGAACTGCATTTTGGGAAGTTGAGTGTCCATCCATTGCCCATTGCTTCATTGCCCATTAACAAAAAAAACACACACAAAAAGAAGCTACAAGAAAGTTCATGTTTTTTTGCTCACTTTTGTCTATACTTCAGCGTTATTGCGTCATAGCCAATTATGCAAATAAGATGATGATGTCATCACACAGACACACCACCACCACAGATTGCAGTCCTCTGGGATACTGTAATTTCGATGATCAATCGGTTTGTTTATGTTGACATACGCTATATTTTCATCTTCATCATTATCACTAAGCAGCTTGAAACAACAACAGCAACATAACCACTGTCTAGCTCAGGGGTGTCCAAAGTGCGGCCCGGGGGCCATTTGCGGCCGGCGGCTGTGATTTTATCAGCCCGCACCACAGTTTAAAAATTTAATTTAACAAGGAAACTTAATAAAAAACAACAGCAGCAAAAATGGGAAAATCAATCAAAAGTCAAAATATTAAGAGAAGAGTTGGAATCTAGCAAGGAAAAAAAGGCATAATGTCACAAGAATAAAGTAGTAGTATGAAGAAAAATGTCATTTTAGTAATCATTGCACTGTTGCCAAGGCGCAGTTTTTTTTAACTACAGTGAAAGATTGAAAGTAAGATTGAAAAGTAAATATAATGTAATAAATATCATTTACAAAGGGGGCAGAGCAATTCTGAGTGAGCCCGGTATCCTAAAGCACAAACAAATGCTTACATTTCAACAGTGTTCGACAGCAACACAATGCAACCGCAAAAATGCATGTTGGCAGAACTCACTAATGAGGAAAACAACAAGCAGAAATTAGAAACCTCCAATTACCCAGTTCAACTGACAATTAGAGAAACCGACTGCTGAAGTGTTTCCAGGGGATGGCGAGATATGATTAACATGATTAACACATGAGAACATCTCAGCTGACATACTACATGGACCAAAGTGCTGGGATTCCAGCCCTTCCAATCAGAATTTGATCCCCTGCTGATTTTGTAAGATAACCGCCTTTGAAAGACACGAACAGTCCATTATTTTTCTGCTATGTATATTTCAACAGAGAAAGAGAATATCAACAAAATTGCAAGAAGGTTATGAATTAATTTGTGTTTGATTGCATGATGTAAGCGTTTGCTCCTAAACCAACCAGACGGAATTCTGACACCCACAGACCGGTTTTGTGCCCATGAAGTACAGTGTTCCCTCATTTATCGCGGGGGATTGGTTCCCAAAATAGCTCGTAATAAGTGAAATCGGCGAAGTAGCCAACTTCATATCTTTACAATGATTATATATGTTTTAAGGCCGTAAAACCCCTCACCAGCCACTTTATACACTTTTCTCAGACATTTATCACATTTCTCTCTTGTTTAAACACTCTCAAAGAAGTTCAAACCTTCATTTGAATTTTAATGATCAACCTACAGGTAGGACACAAGAAATGATTAAGTCGCTCACACGTATGTTTTCTCCTGTGACCGTGCCTTTTCGTCCTGGCGCCGTTCTGCTGTACTGTAGCATTTTTGTGAGGGAACACTGTACACAAATTAGCCCATTCAGCAAGAAGCTTGGTGAAAAAGAGACCACTGCTGCGTGCGATACTTTGAAAATGGAAGGAGTACAAAATAACAGTCATTGCCCTTAGACGAGAACTTTCTGGCCTCAGCCAGAACAATGAAGAGAGGTTTTGGATGGGAAACCAACTGTTTGATACTAATGGAGTGAGTCAAGGAGAGCACATAAAGATCCTGGAGTGGTCTAGCCAATCTGTGGATCTCAAAAATTGGGGAGGGATCTGAAAATTTGATTTGCCGAGTAGCATCCTCAAAACCTTCAGTATTTGGGGAGAACAGTCAAACCTTGGTTATTTATTGCCCCAGTTTTTGTATGATGTTCACCTCAGTTCTCATACACTGTCTCCGTTTTCGGATAATATTGTGCGTAACAAACTGTTGGCACATTGAATCGTGTGGTATTATTAAAGATGTAGAAACCAGGTTCCCAAAGTGGGGTACACGCGTACCCCCAGGGGTATGCCAATTGTCATTGGGGGCACGTGAATAAAAATGAAAAACAATTAGTGCCTAACACTCACAATTACGAGCGCATCTGAACGCCTCATAGCACAGAGCTCACCGTCATAGCAGAAAGAAGGAAGGAGACACGGCATGAAGTTCTTCATTGCTCTGTGTGAGTTATATAAATAAGTAAGTTTGATGATTATGTTGTGTATTTAGAGCGTGTAATCTTGAAGGTTTAACTTCTATTGGTGTTTCAATCTCCACACTGTGGAAACCTGTCAATGTACGTGTGTGTCAAGATGGGAGAGAGTGGCTATTCCCCCAATAAAGAGGCTACATCGCTGCTTGTATGTATTCTTGTACTTTGGCTACTGCTTTATCATGGTTGTTCAACTTTCCCTTTCAATTTGGGATCAAACTAATATGCAGATTTAAATCATAGCGACTGCAAGTGGACAAAAGTGAAGCTCAAGTTCAACCCATTCAAAAGGGGAGGATCCCAACATCCGGCTGAAATAAAAGATATGTAGGACCAATACTTAGATGCTTTAGTCATCTCCAAGAGAACTTCACATCTTATCTATTTATCAGTGCTCATGCAAAACGTTTATCCAAATCTGACCATGCACGGTACACATTTTTGAACCAGAATTACTTATTATAAAATTAATTCACCAATTAATCATGTTTAACATTTCAATTTAACAAAATGTAAGAATGGTTTATGTTTTTCAAGTGTGCAGCAGTCGGGGGCACATGGCTTCAAGTCAAATGTCTGAAGGGCTAGGCGACTGTAAAAAGTTTGGGAACCACTGATGTAGACCAACACCAAATCTTGCAGGACTTAGTTTACACAATACTACGGAATCATGCAAGGCACATTCATTCGGCAAACCCAAATGAGAATGTTACACCAACTGGTCAATTTGCTGCATCGAGTTCTACCTTGGCAACGTAATCACACGGCCAAAAGGGTAAAGGTGGTAACGTAGCGATCACAAACGATCAAACATGTTGAGAAGTTGTTGTTGGTGTGGATCCCCTCCTCTCTCTTACCATGCCCTACTCCCTCACAGCTCCTCGCCGTCTTCGCCAACAAGAGTCTTCAATAAAGGTAAAAGTGATGTTAAATGTTCATTTATCCATTTCATTTAAAAATCTATTTTCGAAAATATATTTTTGGGTGCCTTGAACAGATAAATTGGACTTACATTATTTCCGATGAGAAAAATTGCTTCGGTTTTCACAAAAGCCTTAGTGTAGTGTGCATACCACTGAATATCTCAAAATGAGATCACCGTTCCTTGCCGTCTTCGCCAAAAAGAGTCTGCAGTAAAGGTAACAGTGATGTTAAATGTTCATTTATGCATTTAATTAGTCATTTATAATTACTATGCACTGTTTCCTCATGTAAAACTATAATTACTCCCAAAAATGTGGGGGGTTTTTTAAATATATTTTTGGGTGTCTACATTGGATTTACATTATTTCTATAGGATAAAGTGCTTCTGTGCTTTTATATGCTTCGGTTCTCACGAAAGCCATAGTGTACTGTTCATACCAGGGAACATGTCACATTAAGATGTGATTCATCCACATGTAAGAAGGTTTCAAAAATCCTTACGATGATATAAATAGTAGGCTTCCTTGTAACAGCAACTGAAGGAAATCATGTCCTTCCTCATAGTCTTCGTATCGAGCAACAATTTCAGTTTAGGGCATCTAAGTGTAAGTGACATAATTATGTCTGCCATGCCAAAAATGATTTCAAAGTCATTAGTAAGGCTATCCAGCATAACCGCATTTTGGCAAATTTTACGTTTACTGTGCAGTGCAAGAGTTGAACTTGGACTACACGTGTTCTGGCTGCTCAGTAAAAGGCGGTCGTTGGACAATAACATTGAAAGAACGATATTTATACAGGAAAGGTGAGCTGCGTTTAGGTTTAGCTGCATTATCAAAGTCAAGGGTGCTGCATTTGTTGTTTTGAAGGTTTACTATACAGCGGTTCACTTATTTCTGCACTTGTACGACAGTTAAGAATATTATGTAAAACGAATGAAGTCTCTCTCCAAGGTGACATCCGCCCCAGTTAGCAAGCGTCCCTCTCCACTTCCTCATGCACTTAAAACATTGACATTGCAATAAATGTAAGTTTTATGATGGAATTTCATTGTTTTGTATGTATTTTTTTGTTTTTAATTCAAACAAGTCGGACGTCGACCAGCGAATGGATGGTGTTTGACCTTAAGCCTTCCACTGTGCACCAAAACTGTTTTGAGCTTTTGGTTTGTACACCCGTCACGCCTCACTCGTAGGTTTAGCAAACCAAGACGCCAAACGCCCTGAAAATCGACTATAAAGATAAGATCATTAGTATCCCTTCGACACCAAGGGTGCCCACATTACACCATACAGAAAATTTGAAGTGGGGGCATTTTAATACAGTTTGTAAATTAAAAGATGCTAACAAACTGGACTTGTGTGTTCAGCGAAGGTTGGCTAAACTCATAACCTGGTCAGGACCAGGTTATGTCCAGGCTTTCATCTTAAAAATCAGCTATGAAAGTGCCACTGTTTAACTAATTCGGAGATGGCATCACCATTTATTGAGAACCTACAAGGTTCCCGAGTGGACATGGAGAAAAAAAAATGGAAAAAAAAAGAGCATTCCCTGATGATGTTACCCATCTACAAGCGAGGCAGATTGAGGCTAGATATGCTCACACGAGCACCAGGAATAAAAAGCAATATCAAATATTAATAATTAGGCCAACGTTAGCAGATGTAAACGTCTCCAGTCCTTGCGTGAAGACTCACGTCAACACTCCCATCTAGTGGTCACAACGAGATACAACAAGAAGACATACTGCAAAGAGTTAAAAATAAGTTTTTGCTCCAATTTATTTATTTTTTTAAGTGGATAAGCCCTGAAATGTCAAAGTTGTGCAATGTTGAGCGTTGATAAATGAAAAGACTTAGTAGGGTATAGGGCCACACTCTGGGCACCCTTGTTCTACACCAGTGGTTCTCAATTATTCTCTGCCATGCCCTCACTGGGGAACAGAAATATTTTCGCACCCCCCCGATTGGAAATACTATTGAGAAACTGATAAGATCTATTCATTTATCTGTACTGTGTAGACAAAACTCGAAACTGAAACCAGCGAAAAGCAACAAAATGGAGAGCAGTGAAGCATACAAGTGTATTTAAGAATCAAATTGCATGCCAAGTACGACAAAAACGAGTACACGTTGGCAGGTCTGCACAGTACATGCATTCACACATAGTAGCGGGTCAGAACATCAAACAAACCTATTGTGCTACAATGTGTGGCAACAAAAATGTGATCCTGGGTGTATTTTAAACTTACAGAGGATCCCCACATATCCACGATTCAAATAGTCACTTTTATTGCAAATGTTGATCTGAAAACGGAGAACGTCAACATTAACATATAGGTCACGTTTGAAGAAAGCATCCACATTTTAATAGTCTACTGATAAAAATAACTAATTACATTTTCAATATATATAGAAAGGGCCAATAAAAAAAAAATGCGGAGTGCCGAAAATGGTCCCCGGGCCGCACTTTGGACATCTTGGCTGTTGTTCAGTTAGCACTTAGCTTAAGGCGTGTACAGTATGTAGTAAAGACCCACCAAGGCTGCTTACTTACAGTGCTGTCAGCTTCAAGTTGCGCCCTGGTTAGCTGTGAGCTGTCAGTTTGACTCAAACTCGGCCAACTGCTAGCAGGCCAGCGTGTGTATAAATTTTGTGGCGGAAAGTAACTGGAAAGTATTTTTTTTGTACACACTGTAGCCGTGTTTTATCTGTCAGTTAGGTCAGCTTGTGTGCTTTAGCTAGCAGTAGCGGTGTGTTTTCAAGTTAGCTACTGTGTGACACAAGTGTAGACGACTCAAACAAGCTCAACAATTCACCAATAAAGCCGTCACGCATACACACGCACATACATACTTGTATATATATATATACACATCTATATATATATATATATATGTGGATATATATATATATATATACACACAGTGTATGTATATACACACAAACACAGGCATCCACACACTGGCTTTCTCCCACTCTACAGTTACCGTGGATGTCGGTGGGTCCTCCTGGAACGCGTATTAGTGCGGAGGTGTCTTCCTCCCGACTTTAGCTCCCGCCGCAGACCGCTACGTCCCCGTACAAAGCTATTCGGGCCGCCTGGAAGGTCGCAACGTTAATTTTCACCTCCTAGCGCTTCACCTCCTCCATATTTACAGTCCGCCTCCTTTTCCCTTCTCTCAGCCGCCACCAACAACATTATTGACGTCCTCCTCCTGCCACGTGACCAGTCTGCTGAGGCTAAAAATAGACGCAATAGAAACTAATAGACAGAATAGAGATAGACAGGATAGACCGACGGGATAGAGCTATACAGGCAGAGCTACGCTGAAATGGACTACTCCAAATTTATTACTCCAGACGTGTAAAAAAAAACCTCAACAAAATGTTTCTGATGAATAATACGCAATCAGTTGAACTGTCTCCAGTTCAACAAAAAAATATTTTTTATCAACAACCTTATTTGTGAACAATTTAATACAGCAGTATAAGACAATGGAACCTCAATACTGCAAAATAAGTAAATAAAAGCCAAAACTTCTATTGGCTCTCGTTCAAATCCTTTGGCTTTTGGCCCCCCAGCGCCCTCCTGTGTCCAAGAACTTATTGGAGTGCCTTAATTTTGTGAACAATATACAAATATAACAGTATCAACAAAGTAACAATATGAACAACACAACAAAAAAATACAGATATTTGTGAAAAAAAAACATAAAGTAGAACTGAAAAATATTGATCTCATCACCCTAACGTCTACTTGATGCTGTTGCTACCGATATTTGGAACGATCCCCTCCCCACTACGTATTACTAAACAGCAATGTTAGCATATTTTGTCAGTATTTTAAACCCATGAGTTTAGTGTTATAAAATAGGTGTAAATACATTAATACTGTTGGGCAGTGGCAAAGCTCCGGAGATGGACGAGTTTCGACCTGAGTTCCTCAAGGAATGGATGTTGACGGACTGTCTTGGCTGACACGCCTCTTCAACATTGCGTGGAAGTCGAGAACAGTACCTCTGATTGGCAGAACGGGGTGGTGGTCCCCCTTTTCAAGAAGGGTGATGGTAGGATGTGTTCCAACTATAGGGGGATCACACGCCTCAGCCTCCCTGGGAAAGACTATTCCAGGAAGCTGTCGAGAAGCGTACGACCGTTCGTCGAACCTCAGCTACAGGAGTTGCAATTTGGTTTTCGCCTGTTCATAAGCCCACAGCTTTTACACGTTTACGTCTTTATGCTTCCCTGATAATGTCTTTTCGTCAAGTATTGAGATTTTTCACTTTGTTGGAGGGTTTGTTCGACGGTCATTGAACGCACCATAGTTGTGCTACACTGTGACTCTGATTCCTGTTGTTCGTCGATCATCTTTTCATTACAGCGTATGAACGCTGTTACGGGCGAGCCTGGCCCTTTAAGAAGACTTGGATTGTGGGAAGTAGAGTGTCTCTCTTCCCTCGCTAGTCTGTCTGCACCCTCATTGTTGTCTGTGTCCTGATTGGCTGTAGACCATTGTCAATCAATTTCTGTCGTGCCGCCCTCATGTGTCGTCGCTGGCTTGCTAGCTTGTAATGAATGTTGGGTTTAAAGGACTGCAGCAATATGTTTTAACAAGGATACAAAAATGCTACAGGACAGCGGAACGGCGCCAGGATGAAAAGGCACAGTCACAGGAGAAAAATACGCGTGAGTGACTTAATAATTTCTTGTTTCCTACCTGTAGGTTGATCATTCAAAATTCAAGTGTATAAAGTGTATGCTGAGTTTTACAGCCTTAAAACAGATATAATCATTGTAAAAAAATGAAGTCGGCTACTTCGCGGATTTCACTTATTGTGGGCTATTTTGGGAACATATCCCCTGCGACAAACGAGGGAACATTGGGCCTCATTCACGAAACGTTCTTACGCACAAACGTGTTTTCTTAAAGCCTTCTTACGAAGATTTTTGGCATTCACGAAAAGTGTTCTTAACTCACAGTCCTTAGATCTAAGAACAAATTCTACGAACGCTCAGGAGGACTCTTACGCACAAGCAAAGCTTGCACTTTCAATGCACAATCGCCCTCATGATGGATTTTGCAACCTGATCCCAAAAAATGTAGTGCAAATAAAATATCCCAACAATTATTTATCATCCAAACAACTAAAATATACTCCATGGATAAATATATATTCAAATCCCAATTCATCAAAAAAAAAAGTAGCTGGCTGGACGTGCGCTGCGCAGAGAGAGAATGTAAAGGGACCATTAGATTTATTTGCTGAAAGCCACCAATATTTGATGTCCCGCTTCAGGCTTCAGGCTTCCCTCTCTGTTCTTGCAGGTGTGCAGGATCATCAGAATAACATCGCAATGAAACGTGGTGTGCCTATTGTGCACGTAGCACCCCCAGATAACGACATGCGCCCCCAGCCACGTCTTGAGCCAGAGCACGGGGCTGCTGTATTAATTAGGCAGCGTCTAATGAAATGTAACCACAGAAAAAATACATTGTCACACACAAACTAATGTATTTTGACTTTATTTTTCCATCATGATTGTGTAAATATTTTCTAGAGTTTCCGAAATGGTTTGGTTTCTGATTGATGGCCCACCTCCCGTTTCCTCCAGATCCCTCCGGTGCAGTCCAATCTTTTTTTTTTACTCTATTTTAAGTCAAAACACTTCTTTTTAACCTCTGCGGTGGTGCGTTTCTCCGTGGAAACGGCATTTATGTTTCCTGCAATGGTGCTCCATGCCGACTCTTTTTGGATGGCCTGATGACCGGTGGATACACGTGAAAATAAGGTGGTCTTGTGTTCGCTCACTCCTTGTAAAAGCACCTCTATTTCTGTACAATTGAAGTTTTTCTTTCGTTTGTTGTCCAGCTGCTCCTCAGTCTTGCCCTTGCGCGTTGCCATCTCCGCCTCCAGCTGCCCGTTGCGCACGGCACATTTTTTACCTTGTATGGGAAATAATAGGCGGTGACCTATGCAAATTAGGGCTCACATGCACGGGCATCGCAGTTGGCATTCATCAACCTAAGAACACCGGTGCGAACGATTATCCCTACTTAAGAACGTGTCGTGAATGCGGCGCAGTTTCCAACCCGCGCCTTCTTAAGTACACTTCTTAAGAAGACTTTTAAGAAGATGTTCGTGAATGAGGCCCATTGTACCGATATTTCATACTTTACATGTGTATGCGAGATGTATTTAGGGCTTCAACCTGGATTGTGTCGCGACTGAACAATGGCAATTGAAGAGAGCAGGGGTGGGTTCTGGAGCTGAAGCTAAGATAATAATGTAATCACTTTTATTGCATATGTTGATCCAAAATCTGAGGACAATATCAACGTCAAGTTAGCAGGAGGGTTTGGAGGGGAATGGCGATCGAACCGTGTGTCAGAAGTCGTCATTGCTCAGGGCGTCTCTCAATTACTCAAATTTTTTTGCCGTTCGCTGATGGTCCCTGAACGCAACCCCCAAGAAAAGCAGGGATCTACTGTAAAGGAGTGCAACACGGTGGGAATACAAAAAGAAAATAACATGCATAGACTAGACCTTGAACGTGAGACAGAGGAGAGCATGCAAGCGAGCGCGGGATGGGAGATGACGGTGAATGATGGATGCACAGGAGAGGAGTTCAAGAACAGAGAAAGCTGTGGAGGTGGAATGAAAGGAAGGAGAGACACAGAAATAGAGGAAGAAAGAGTTATTCTGGTAATGATGTTGTTGCCATGGAGATGCTATTTCTCAGTCATACTCAGCTCCACAGGTACCTTGTGGGTATTTTTTTTAAGAGGTCATTGAGTGGTGGTGATCTTTAAAACGGTGGCTCTTGATTGGTTGACACGCTACCCTTCAAATGTATTTGCCTTCTTGTGGCACTTCAATCTGTACACCGTCAAGATACCCACTTCCTGTGACAGTCTGTTTTTCACACGTGCTCTTATTTGAGAAATTAAGGAAAATGTCAACAAAAGTTCATCAAGGGTATCACAAAGTTACCCTTTACTTCAGGGATGTCGAAAAGTTTTCCACCGAAGGTTGCATTGCAAGCAATGTAAGCGTTACCGGTGCCAAAGCATAGTGTAGTATATCTCATTAATAACCAATTATATAATAGATCACTTTTTTTTTAAGGGTTATTTTCCAGGACCACCAGGGAATGGCAAAAAAGTAACTGATATGCCCATAAAACTGTCAATTTTTAACACATGGCTCACTCCTCGCCCTCCAAACCCTCCTGCTAGCTTGACATTGGTGTTCGCCTCTGATTTTGGATCAGCATTTGCAATAAAAATGGTTATTAGGTTAGATTCACCTCCAGAACCCTCCTCTTCTTTTCAATATGTGTCACACACTTATTAAACTGTAAAATGTATAGGTACTCAACACTAATGAATGATAACGAGCAAATTCGTTATTTATAAATGGAGTACAATATTTTTGTAGTTAGAGCATACAAAACCTTTACGTGTTTCCCTGTTTGAGTCTGGTGATGGTCTCACCAAACATTACAGTAACATGTGTAGAATACTAAATATCACAATTTAAATGTGTCTTCTGAAAGCCTTATATTTGTATTTGGGTTCATTTAGCAAATTTTATGATTGAAAATGCTTAATTTAGGCAAAAAAATGGGCTCTGGGGTAGAGGGGGTTGGTGGGGGGGGGGTGCAGATTAATTAGATTGTATGGGATTAGTGCTTGTTTGGGGGCGGCATGGCTCAGGTGGTAGAGTGGTCGTCTCCCATGGGGTTCGAAGTGTCCTTGGGCAAGATACTGAACCCCCAGTGGTTCCCAGTGATGCTGCGTCATCAGTAGGTAAATGTGCTAGCAGTGTCAAAGCGCTTTGACTGGCCATTCTGTACCTCTTGATTGATCCATGACGGGAAGCTGCTGGGCACGTTGGACTGTTGTCTCCGTCTTCCGAATTCTGTGATACACCAGGACAGTGCCTAATCCAATCAGCAAACAGATCTGTTATCATGGTACCGAATTGGCAGATGTCTTTGATGTCCTCAATAGAAAGAATCACCAGGCACATGACCCTCCACTTCCCCGAACTCTCCATAGTAATAGTAATAGTAATAGCAGTGACACTGGCAGCGCACAACATTGACAAGTTGCATGCATTGAGGAACAGAATCAACACGTCCACTTTTTTAAATGTAAAATGCAAATCATTCAACAATTCATACATTTTGACATGAAGTTGTATGACATCCCCATCAGCTGTGTAGTCCATCAACGATGACTTACCCCTCACTTGGTCCCGTGAGCTCAGTTCTGGTCGGATTTCTGTGATGAGAAACGTAGTTCCGGTTAGTTATTGGGGTTTCTTAAGTAAAGAGTTTAATGCATCTGCATGACAAAAATGCCTCCTAGGAAAAAACAGATCTCACAAATGGCTCGGCTTTACCGTCTGCCGTATTAATGTGCGCTATCGACTGTCCATTGTCGTTTGTGTGATGAAGATGCATCCGGCGTGACGTCGCGAGCCATCTCGTTTACGTCTGTGTTCCACAGCGGATGACAATGCGAGGGTCGCATCCATCGTCATCACATACACAACAATGGACAGCCGATACGACTACAGAGAAAGGAAAGCGATTTGTGAGCTGTGATTTTTTTTTTAGGAGGCATTTTTATCATGCAACTGTGTTACTCTTTCAAAAGCATATTGTCTTGAGAAGCCAAACTCTTTACTTAAGTAACCCCAATAACTAACCGGAACTGCGTTTCTCATCACCGAAATCCGACCAGAACTGGGCTCACGGGACCAAGTGGGGGGTAAGTCACTTTTGGACTGCACTGCTGATGGGGATGTCATACGACTTCATGTCAAAAAAATCCCTTTAATAAGCAGTCATTGCATCAACGCTTAACAGTTACAAACCAAACACAGTTTTTAGTAGAACACGTCTCTCTATATTCTCCATTCTTAATTCAGTCCAGGGGTACCCAAAGTACAATCTGGGGGCAATTGGCAGCCTGCGGCTTGTTTTTTTATTAGGCCACGGCACATGATAGAAATATAATTAAACAAAAAAGCCCCCAGCAAAAATGGAGAAAACTGAGCTAAAGGCACTATGTGAAGAGAAAAAGCTTTAATCTTGACCTGTTAATAAATAACAAATCTTTGTCTTTAATTATACTGGATGTTTTTTACATTGAACCTTTTTACAAAATATTAAAACAAGACAAATATCAAAGTGGTCCCCGCGTCTTTTCACTTTTCAGTATGCTGCCCTCTGTGGAAAAGGTTTAGACACCCAGATATATGCCAACTCAATTTTTATTTTATTTGGAGAAATAAAACTCATGATGTCAAAAAGGGCAATATAGTCAAAGAATATAAAGATAGAGGACTCATGGTAAAAGATTGTGATTGTTTAAACAATTAGTTGAAACCATGGATAAAAAAAATAGTGATTCCTATTGGTACTGCATCCCAAAAACATTATTTGATAAATTGGGAAGACTGGAATTCTTACTGAGGTGCGACTTCTACATTGAAAAGCTCCCTGTCATCTTATCGGACTTTCACAGGCAGATTTTGTTTGACGTCAGCGGATTCCAAAATGGAAGAACAGATTTATTTTATGCAGGAATAGATTGTTGGATTATGACACCTGGCTGTAGAAGAACATACTGTTACGGATAACATACAGGAAAGAATGGGAGTCAAACCCCGATTTTAAAGGTTGGTTAAAGCCATGCACTGCGGAAAATACAAGGGCATACTGCCTCTGTTGTAAGGCAGACTTTTATGCCAACTCGGTGACATTAAAAAACACATGACAACACAAAGGCTCATTCAAAAGGCAAGATTGATAATAGTTCCAGTCAAACCAAGCTGCCAGTGATTATACAGAAAGATGACTCAGAAAAAAAGGGCTGAAGGTACAATAGCATTGGCTATTGCCGAGCATTGTTCCCCGCTTGCATCTGATCAAATCGGGGAACATGCAAATCTGCTTTTTCAGATTCCACAACGGCTACTCACTTTAAAGTGCGCAGGACAAAGTGTACCGACATGATCGATGGTGTGCTAGCGCCATACTTTCTAAAGAAGTTGGTTGCAGATGTACTGTAGGTGACCAGTGTTTCAGTTTCCTCCTTGATGAGCCTACAGATGTGAGTGTTGGGGGGTTCTGATAAGGTACTTTAGTGACACGCAATTGTGTCCACATTTTTGGGGCTTGTAAAGCTGGAGGAGATGCCAGCGATATAGCCCACAGGTGTCAAACTCAAGGCCCGGGGGCCGGATTTGGCCCGCCATATCATTTTATGTGGCCCGCGAAAGCCTATTTGCCATATTTGTATATATATTGTAATTTTGATAGTAATATTAATTTTGTCTTTACTTTTTAAGCTTTATTTTTCATTATTTAACTTTTATATTATTGTAAAATTATATTTATATTATTGTATTTTTATATGTATGCTGTAATTTAATATTTTTTTTACTTTATATAAATATATTTAAATAAGTAACAATTTTAATATATAAAAAATATTTTTTAAATAATATTAAAAATTTAATAAACATTTACCGTTCCATTTACAATAAACAATAAAATATTAAATTAAAAACTAAATTAATATTACTAACAAAAACAACTTAACTTAAAACTTAAAATAGCTTTTTTTTTTTAAATCAAAATGACAATCTTTCTTGCTGAATGTATTTGTTGTCAATATTGACAGAAAACCTTATATTTTTTTGTTGTCAAATCCAAATTAAAATGACTATTTTTTATTAGTTATTAATTAAATATTAATGTAATATTTAATTTACAAAATTATAAAATAATAATATAATAATATAAAATATAATTATAAAAAAGTGGCCCTCTGAGGATAACCATAACTGCGATGCCGCCCACGGTGAAAACCAGTTTGACGCCCCTGATACAGCCCGAGCTGTTGTCGTGTTCTTGGAGAAGTGCTTTAAATAAGACATACTACTGATTACAGGGGCAGATAATGCCTCCATTATGACAAGGATTAATAATGAGGGTCTATAAAGTGCTGAAAGCACTGCCAACATTTAAATGTCACCATTTACAAAGCACATCTCCACTCTGTGTACTCATTTGTCATGAAATACTGGTGTCATGTTGGAATAGAACACTTATACAAATACTAAGAGGTGAAGCAAATATTCTTTGGTGAACTACTCAACATCAGCTGCTGCTCAACTGTTAGCTTACGTGCTGCCTGTTGGAGACCCCTTTAATAGCGTCGCTGTCTAAACCTGTAGACACTACGTGTTTCAGGTGCACAACCTCGACACACAACTAGTGCTTTGAAGACAAACCATAAGTATTGTAATGATAACAAGAGAGCAATATTGTTACGTGACGCTTAAAAAAAACATACTTTGTGATGATAAACGCCGATTGATGTATCCTATTAACAGCCACTTGTAGCTCGAGCTAGCTTGTTGTCGCCAGCCAGGCATGTAAACAAAACTGTCAGAAAGTGGAATGATATTGAAATGTGAGCGATCACACACGCTGGCATTGATAGGCTTAGCATGTGACAAGCTGTCGTCAATTGACTACACATTTTACGGGCTTTTGTTCATTCTCCCAATAATAAAAAACAAAGTGAAAGTCAACACAGGACTCGTTGTGAAGCTGGTCACTGGTCAAGCGCCAGCAAGGCAGACAGGCACTTCCTGTGCATGCTTATCAAAATAAAGTGCAGTGAAACATTTTTATGATATTTGAAATCGTTTCAAACTGTGTAAATAAAAATTACAATTACATACAGAGGAAACCCTGGGGAGGAAACGCCGACAAATAACCAACACTAAGGTGTGTGGCACTTCTTGGCTGTACATTGAACGAGCAGTTTAACGCATTTTAGACCAATGGGAGGGGCTTAAACTGCATTTTGCAATGGCGCGCGAACACTGCTACATGGCTGAGGTTTCATACTTGATGTACAGGGATCCTCAAAACATTTTCTATTGTAATGCTTGTTTGCAATAAATTGTTTACTCAAATCCCATTTCTTTTTGGATTTCCAATTTTATTTAACACACTTGCTTAATGTTGTAAAGTTAAACGTAACTGTAGTAATGTAGTGATGTGGCTCATGTAAACTGTAATAATGTGTAATGTAAACTGTAGTAATGTTAAAGAAAGAAAAACAAGTCCTATTTACTAATGTTCAGGGCTCATCAAATCCCCATCAAGTCAGCACATATGTGTGGCATATGGGCGCCCCCTACAGGCATGATAGTCGCGCCCCCATGCTGGTCAAATGCCGTCAATCGTCCACCATGTGATGTGGATCAAACCAAAGAGGAAGCGAGGGGGCGGGTGCCGCTGGGCCTCAGGTCAATTACAAGGTAAAAAATGTAAATTACAACAGTAATTGCCCAAAAATAAAACATATTTAATTGTTAATATTATATTATATTAATTATATCGCAGACCAAGAGTCTCAAACATGTTATTTCATTATGAAAATGTGAACTAAAAAGGAGGGAATTGTGAGTGGATATGAGTTGGTTTAGCCTTGACTGCTAGTTGGGAGACGGTGGGAGATGATGATAAAGATGCTATGCTGTTAATTTGTGTCAACAAAACTTGGAAAATACAAAGTTAAAATCATCAGGTGCACAATTTAGAAAGAAGAGGAAAGAAGAAGAGGAGATACGGGTCAAAGATAAAGGTACGGGGCTATAGCATCACTTTATGTACTCCACATTATAGAATGTGTGTGATCAAATAAGCTAACGTTACTTGTTGGCTACAGACCAACTGCTGTTTATTTCTTTTCTTGACTGAGAGTTTTAATTGTGTAAGTGTGGATTTAAGTCAAATGCAATTTAAGGGGAGCTTGAGCTTGTGAAATAAGCACCGTTTCGTTGTTGGAACAAGTTGAGGTGGGGAGAAGGGGAGCTGGGAGGGGTAGGACTTGAAGGATTTGTTATTTTAATATATTTTGTAGGCTTTTGTGCCACAGATTCGGTCCACCCAGGGCGTCATTCAAGCCAGAACCGCCACTGCTCAACACTAATGGATGCCGTCGGGCTAATTAGACGTACAGGATACTATCTTAAAATCTAAGTTTTTAAAGTAAAAATAAGTATCAATTATGAAAGCAGGTCTTACAACTGGGTTATTGGATAATATATAAATTACATGTCTATTAGACGTTTTATTTTAATACCAAAAGACGGAAGATAAGCACTGTTAGTGACGTTGTTACTGCATTATTAATGGCCTGACACGAGCTACAGTGTATATTTTATGTAAGTATATTAAGTATTTACATAAATTGGACTGCTGGCGTGGCAGCAATGATTCAGTGTCACACACACCGATGATCAATCTCCTTCTTCCTTGACAGCCCCCTCCTCCGCGTTGCCAAGCAACCAACCCTTTACGTTAAAGCTGTTCGTCATCAATCTGCACCGTCGCCATTCCATATAATTTGCCGTTTTCTTCCGCTCTTTCGTTTCCCCTCCACGTTTAAACACAATGTTGCGCATATTTCAAAACACACAACTGAGAAAAATGCTGCGTCCTGGAGGTTGTTTTCGCATTGTAGTCACGTGGGTTGGGCGTGTTTAGGAAGTAGACGTGGGTGATACTGCAAAAGGTGGTGTCCATTCAATACCGAGTAGTATACTGTTGTAGTATAATTGTATTGCCGATACAGATACTCATACTTTTTACTTGCAAGGCCCTTCAGTGAGTTTGTGATTTGGTCTTTTTTTGTTGGTCATAATATAATCAGAAGAAAACGCATATCAACAGGTATTTGTGAACATTTAAACTACAGAAGTACAACAAAAGACGATGTTACAATATCAATAAAATAATGTAATCATTCCCTTTTAATTACATGCAAAAAATTGCAAAGTAAAATCGTTCATTCATTGGACGAATTAATGAATGACTCAAGCTAGTATCGATCCAATTATACTAGTTGGTATCGGTACTGTCGATATTAGAATCGACCCACCCAACCCGACTAACAGCACACACGCAGGTTCACGCGGGCGTGTACGACTTGAGGCAGGAAAAAGGCGGATATAAATCCGCACTCCGGGAACTGGGCTTTGCCAACACAGCGCGCACGTTGCCTACAGCGAAGTAAGTATTAATATTAAGCAAGATATTTCCTAAAATACTGCTTCTGCTCTTGTTTTTAGTGTTAAAATGAATGAGGCACGATGACGGATATCAGTGGCATCTCAGTAATGGTCTTACTATGACGTGACAACCTTCATTCTCCTGTCACTTTTATTTTATTTTCCTTACCTGCATGTCCTTCTCGACACTTGCTGCTACGTTTTTTTAAATGCTGTGCCTATTGTGCATTATTATTTCATTGAAATACTTGCTCTTTTTAGGCGTCAAATGCAGTGGAGACGTGAAGTTTCATTTTCCCTCATTCTCATAGTCATGGATGGAGTAGTTACCTTATTTCATTTATTTATTTGACTAGAGAGTACGGAAAAATTGTGACGCTGACTCGAGTTCTATGAGTCATGATCGGGTATTCACTCGTTCACTCCTCACAGAGCGCGTGCAAAGAAACTCGCACATGCGCA
This sequence comes from Dunckerocampus dactyliophorus, assembly GCF_027744805.1. NCBI lineage: Eukaryota > Metazoa > Chordata > Actinopteri > Syngnathiformes > Syngnathidae > Dunckerocampus > Dunckerocampus dactyliophorus. Next base: position 13,854,091 of record NC_072836.1, read on the forward strand.
GTGAAACTGGAGTAAACGCGGGAAGAACACGCATGCCAAACTCCACTGAAAATGAGTCAACACTCAACCATTATTGTCGAAGTAGCTGGCGAAAGTCACAACTGCACGGCAAGTAACGGCTAGTTTTAACCTAACCGAAATCAAAACGTCTTGATTTCGGTTATGTTGACAACCGCTCATGCTGCCGTCAGTCATCCAGTCCAAGGACCGTCGACATAAACGGGTTCCGCCTGTGTATTGTCAATTGGTTCCAATTGTAATGGATGACAGACTAAAAATAATGTTTATATTGGACAAGTAAATGTGTTTACTGCGCTATTTGATGTTCTGACCTTATCTCGTTCATAAGTGGATTTGGTGTACAAATAGCAGACTTCCAGGCATTGGTCCTTCTTAGTGATCTGTCTCTCTCTCTCCTCAGATGGACAGTTCTGGTCCGCGCTCTGCTTGCTCCATGTTTGCGTTGCTGGTGGGAGGCTCGCAGGTTTTGGGCCTGACATCAGTGGTGCTGACCGGAGTGTGGATGGGTCACTATCGCGGGGGCTTCGCGTGGGACGGCTCTGAACAGGAGTTCAACCTGCACCCTCTGTGCATGGTGCTGGGCCTGGTCTTCTTGCAAGGAGACGGTGAGCAGCACGACACACCACACTTGGAAAACATCAGCCTGTCAGTCAACGGATCCACAAATAAGCACTCATTTATTTATTAGGGCTGTCAAAAATAGCCATTAACAGCGGCAACTAATATATGTCATTAATTACGTTGCATTTTGTTTGCAACCCACGACTCCCTATTGACGACAGACGGCGGCACAGTGTAGCTCCCCACAGGGTCCCACAGTGTCTGACGTTTTTTTATAACTTTATTCTTACCTGAACACATCAACAGCAGTGCAATCCAACACCATATACAGTATGTACTCCTACTCCAAACAAACACGTCTCTAGTCCATTCATTGCAACAACACTTCCTCATCGTCACAAGACAGACAGAGAGATGCGTTCACAGACACTCGGAACATCACAACATGGGGCATGACAGAAAATCATTGAGAATCATTAGCTTACTGTAGACCAAGCATGCGTCCAATGTCGGTCAGCATTTCTCCTCCTTGTGAGCACTTTATATATCCTTTTCATTGACGCAGGGCAATCGGAAGAGTCCGCCTTATGCCTGGGAGACATAATGCGCGCAAAAGGTTAACCAAAACGAACAGAAGTGACGTCGCACTTGTACTCCGTCAGTGTAGCTACACGTGACTGTGTATTCCTCCGCCACGTGCACGTAACCACTTCACCTTTTCTTTTTGTGCAGTATTAATCATTTATGGGTGTGCGTCCTAACTACGAAGCGTCGTAACACAAGGACGGCTTTTACATATGGTAAACGTGGTAAACTTCCGAGATCGCAGATCAAATACTTATTTTCAGCTGGTTGGTTCCAGTGATGATTCCAGTCAAGGGGGTACGTCCTGCCACATTCTTCGACCATTCGCTCCCCAGACACACATTTAATCCACTGTATAAAATGGAAAACACATGGTCAGCCTTGTCTAAAGCTGATGTTTGAGTTAAAATCTCATGAAGGTGGTGTGCGTTCTGTTGTTCCTGCAGCTGTGTGTATTTTAGCAATAACCAGATTAGTTGCACTGGTTCCACAGGACAGCTGTCTGTTACAAAGACAGATTACATTAAAGTGATAACAGCAAAGGTCAGCTAGACATTAGTGAGGGACTCACAAGTGATGGAAAGACCCTGAGGGAACTCGTCACGCACAGGCACACAGACATGTCCCTAATGTCCCATTTATTGCCTCAAGCAACACCCACACCCATGAATCCACATTAGACCAGGCAATGTCTTCAGTCATCATTTGTATTCACACTCATTGAAACATTCGCTAGCATGGACTTTGTTTCCTTTATAAAAGCCTTGCGATTCATTTTTTGGTGGTGCACTTTTGACGCACAAAAGTTCATGCATGTAGCCTGTAGCCTGGTCGTCAGGCTAGCGCTAGCAGGCTGGAGAAGGTGTTTCTCCAAGCCGTGTTTACATCATTCATATTGCTTCCCTGTTGTAATTCCAGTAAGGACGTGGGGTCATGTACAGTGGTGTGAAAAAGTGTTTGCCCCCTTCCTGATTTCTTATTTCCTTGCATGTTTGTCACCCAACAAATTTAAATATTCGTCAATGACAACACAACTGAACACAAAATGCAGTTTTTAAATGTACCTTTTATTATTAAGGGAGAAAAAAACCCAACCCGACATGACCCTGTGTGAAAAAGTGATTGCCTCCCTGTTAAAACAGAGTTCAATTTCTGTAGTTATAAAGCTATTTCTAAAGCTTTGGGACTCCAGCGAACCACAGTGAGAGTCATGATCCACAAATGGCGAAAACATGGAACAGTGGTGAACCTTCCCAGGAGACGACTCAGCCAAGAGGTCACAAAAGACCCCACAACAACATCCAAACAACTGCAGGCCTCACTCGCCTCAGTTAAGGTCAGTGTTCATGACTCCACCATAAGAAAGCCCCCGGTTAAAAAATGGCCTGCATGGCAGAGTTCCAAGACGAAAACCACTGCTGAACAAAAAGAAAATTAGGGTTTGTCTCAATTTTGCCAGAAAACATCTTGATGATCCCCAAGACCTTTGGGAAACTACTCCATGGTCTGACGAGACAAAAGTTGACATTTTTGGAAGGTATGTGTCCCGTTACATCTGGCGTAAAAGTAACGCCGTATTTCAGAAAAATAACATCATACCAACAGTAAAATATGGTGGTGGTAGTGTGATGGTCTGGGGCTGTTTGGACTGTCCGGCCGTCTGTTGGTGACCTCAAGCTGAAACCAACGTTGGTTCTGCAGCAGGACAATGATCCAAAACACACCAGCAAGTCCACCTCTGAATAGCTCAAGAAAAACAAAATGAAGACTAAACTAAATCCTATTGAGATGCTGTGGCATGACCTTAAAAAGGTGCTCCATGCTGGAAAACCCTCCAATGCGGCTGAATTACAACAATTCTGCAAAGATGAGTGGGCCAGCGCTGTAAGAGACTCATTGCAAGTTATCATAAACGCTTGATTGCAGTTGTTGCTGCTAAGGAAGTGATTTGTTTAGCGTCCGTTTCGGTTGGAGTCACATCTTCTGGAACAGATGAATGATGCTAACCAAGGTTCCACTGCACTCGCAATCCCTTCATTGTACTAACCCTCAATGATTTCCCTTCGCAGCGATCCTGGTTTATCGAGTATTCCGCAACGAGGCAAAGAAAAATGTGAAGCTGCTTCATGGCATCATTCACTTGCTCGCCCTCATCATCAGCATCGTTGGTAAGACGCGCAAAAGGTGTGCTCGTGTTGACGTGTTACGCAAGGGGTAAGAATGACATCCCGCTTTTATTGTGTGGCATACAGTTGCACCTCCATTAGAAATGACATTTTTAAGATTATGCAAGCTTTCAATAGATGGACACTTTAATTTTGTGTTGACTTTGCAAATAAAGCCAATGTACGGTGCTAGTTGTGTGTCTGTTGTGTATAGGTATTGTAGCTGTGTTCGACTCCCACAGAGCAGCCAAGTATCCAAACATGTACTCCTTACACAGCTGGTGCGGGATGGCTACTTTAGTCTTATTTAGCTTGCAGGTAGGTGGACGTTTACACGCAAACACACACTGCACAGTTGTGGTCACGACTTTACATCCACACATCATGGCCATGAATGTCCTATTCATTTTAGACTCGCATGATTCTTAAAAACAAGAATTAGGTGCACAAGGTTGAATGTATTTTACAGTTACACGGGGTCAAACGATCTAAAGCTAAAAAAAAGTATCTGTGGTGCTCCAAATTTATCAGTGGCGGGCTGCCACAAATAAAATGTTAAATATGACATGTAAATGTCATGGCCGTGATGCGTGTACGTAAACTTCTGAACTGTTTAGTCCTATTTGTCGTTATCTCCCGCCAGTGGGTCATGGGTTTGTTGTTCTTCCTGTTTCCTGTCTCGTCGTCATGGTTGCGAGCCTCGTACCTCCCCGTCCATGTGTTCTGTGGTCTGGTTCTGCTGGCTATGGCTGTCGGGACCAGCTTGCTTGGTATCACAGAGAAACTCCTCTTCAGCATCATGTATGTCTGCGTCCATGTCTGTCACTATGTCACTTATCTCTCTGTATACTCTGTACTACTATGATGTACTACACGCCGCTGTTTTTTATTAGCCTGAAGCACATTCGTCACTAAAAACGACAACAGCAGCAAAAATGGAAAAATCAGCAGCAATTTTACAAGAATAAAGTCAAAATATTAAGAAAAAAAGTTTAAATCTACAGAGAAAAAGACATCATTTTACAAGAATAACGTTGTAATATTATGAGGGAAAAATAACATCATTTTAGTAGCGTAAAGTTGAAATATTAACGAACAATGTTATTTTTTTAAAAGACGCAATATTATGGGAAACAAACAAAACGATGAATAAAGTTGTACGTTTTGCAAATGTAGGATGTGGAAACAGCTGTAATGTTAGGAGAATAAAGTGAAAATATTCTAGGAATGAAGTCCTCATGACGAGAAGAAAACTTACAAGAAAAAACAGCCGAAATGGAAAAACCAGCTGTCATTTTACGAGAATAAAGTCACAATTTTGCGAGAGTAAACTTACGAGGAAAAATGTCATTTTAGTAGCATAAAGTTGAAATATTAAAGAAAGAATTTTTTTTTTTTTAATAAAATAAAAATAAAAAATATTTTCTCCGGGTACTCCGGTTTCCTCCCACATTCCCAAAAACATGCATGTTAGGTTAATTGGCGACTCCAAATTGTCCATAGGTGTGAATGTGAGTGTGATATGTGCCCTGCCATTGGCTGGCGACCAGTCCAGGGTGTACCCCGCCTCTCGCCTGAAGTCAGCTGGGATAGGCTCCAGCATACCCGCGAGCCTAGTGAGGATAAGCTGCACAAAAGATGGATGGATGGATGAGTTTGGGGGAAAAGTTAATATTATTATGGGAATAAAGTCAAAATATGATCCATCCATCCATCCATTTTCTATACCGCTTCTCCTCATTAGGGTCGCGGGGGCATGCTGGAGCCTATCCCAGTTTTTTTGGATGAATTAATTAATTTAATAATGATGTTATTAAGATATTATTATATTGTATTTAATATTACCGCTGTATTATTTCTCACCACTCCACATTTTCTTGTTCAGCAGTCCTTTGTGTTGAAGTGCTGTTGTCGAACATCGATGACATTTCTTCGTGACTACAACTTGCTTACCTTAAATCGGAGATACTAAAATCTGACAAGAAAATGTGCCGTTCCAAAACAAATATGACGTGTTTCAAGAGTTTGGATATGCACCGTGTTTGCATGTCACTTGAGATAAGTAAATTGATGAAACATAGCAAGTTCCCGGGAAGAAGGAGATTACAGGTATTTAATCTTTTGCAGCGTAAGCCCCTCGGGCATTTTAATTAGCAGTTCGCATGAGCTCACTAACAGCTGAGGTTTGCACAGAAAAGCATTGAAGCTGTCAGTTAAAGTGAAAGAGGTGTAACAATCGTTGCATGAGGAGGATACGTGAAATCTCAAAAATACATGGGGGGTAATCACCCGACATGCAGTCTTATTTTATTTATTTCTGGCCCAGGTCTACTTATTCCACGTTTCCCCCCGAGGGGGTGCTGGCCAACGTTTTGGGTGTCCTGCTTGTGTGCTTCGGCCTGCTGTTGGCCTACATGATCACCAGGGATGAGTACAGACGGCCACCCAATCCAGAGGAGGAGTCTTTGGCGGTGCACTTTAAGACCCTGACTGAAGGAGGTTCACCCACCATGCCTTAAGTCACCTACTTTTATTGACGACGCCAACTGAAGACATTATTTCAGCCATGAAATACAGTGGAACCCGCTTATGTTGACAACCTGTCTATGACAACCGGCTCATCAAGACCTGATCCACCATGTTTTTGTTATTACTCAAAAGTACTCGGTATCTTGACGTCGTCATACGTGGTCGACCACTTTTGTAGACATAAAATTTGAGCGTCCGAGGGGTCATTTCTATGAAATCTTGTGTTGTAGAATTGTCCACTACGTCATTATCGTTAGCAGCGTCCAACAACAACAACAGCAGCATCATTCCTGTCTAGTTCAGGGGCGCTCAAATATGGGCCACATTCAGAAAAATGTAAGAATAAGGGGTCCTCTCTGATATTTTCTTGTATTTTTTTATTTAATTAAAATGAAATACAATTTTATTTAATTTAAATGACTTATTTAGATAATTATTTGTATTAGTTATTTGTATTAATTATTAAATATGTTAGTTTGATATTTTTTTCAACTTTTTATATTTTAAATGTGGCCCTAATCCTCCTCCTTCGTGTTTCATGTTTCATTTTAGGACTATAATATTCCCTGGGGGCCAACAAAAATCAAGCTGTGGGCCACAAATGTCCCCCAGGCCGCACTTTGGACACCTCTAGTCTAGTTACACAGCATTCGTCAACATAAACGGGTCCTACTGTATGGAGTTATTAGCCACTTCATTAGGTAGGCCTTATCGAGGAAGATTTGATACAAGAGCTGCATCAAAATTAAATACAGAGGATCCCCGCAAATTCACGCTCCAGCATCCGCAACCCCTTAAACTGTTGGATTTTTGATGAATGCATTTTTAGTTTTCGTATGTTTTTTGCGTATAATCTCAAGAGCCAAATATCCAACGTGAAACTAACTTCACCACGGCACACCACAGCATGGCGGTGTTGCGTTTTCCTTCTTCTTGCGGGTGGTGGGAGTCGAGGGGCAACCATCTTTGAGGCGCATTACCGCACCTACCGTGTTATACGGCAACCAGATCCATATTACCCGATCTTCAAAATACAGCGGATCGGCGGCAGGTGGGATCGGGACACCCCTATAGGCTACGCTGACTTTTTTGTTCATACTGTCACGACAAACATTCTCTACCAGATTTCATGTCGATCCATGAAACTGGTGGCAAGTTACAGGGGCAAATGTCGCAAAAGTGCATATGGCTCGGGTCCGCCAAAATTTATAATTTTTCGCCGTTGCTGATGCATCTACAAATTTTGGTATTGTATTTTACTCATCAAATGATGTCGGGTAGGCGTACCTATTGAAGTGTCCACTCTTCACATCTGTAACTTCCTGTTCTCTATATCATGTCATCCATCAAACATGGATTTTTCGTGGACATTGTCAAGGAATACCAAACATGGAAATTACACATGCTAACTCTATTACTGCACGTGATTTCGGGTTTTTTTGCAGGATTTTGGTGGGGTGTTTGAGAGGTAATGTTACAGCAGCAGTGATGCATCATCCAGCGCTTATTTGTTAGACCGTAAGACTGCTGTGTTGTTTCAATTCTGACATAAGTGGAAAAGGAGACTTCATCATCACGCTGTCCCTGTGCAGCCATCAGTAATAATAATAATGAGGATGATAATTGCTTTGCTACATTTTGCAAAACAGTACAAATGACAAATTGTAGACTAGTGTGGTGATGTAATTGCTTGAAAGAAAAACTGCTACAAAACCATGTATGGAATTCCCTTTATTTGAAATGTCAAGTCAATAGTTTGTCGCCAATAAGAAAGATTTGCTCGAGTCAGAAGATGATTTCATTTGCTCGCAAATCTAAACGTGGTATTTCCTGGCTATTTAAATACATATGTTGGAGTTGAACCTTTATTTTCTCTGTACTTTGTTTTTAGACAGGAACTTGTCTTTATTTGAAGACTGAAGTACCATTTTGATATACTGTATAATGGACGCCACAGACAGGAGGCGACAAGCGATCGTGACCAGCTACACAGGTGAGCGACGCGTTCACACCCAGAGCGAACCGGTCGAGTCTCCCGCGGTCTGATTGGCTGTCAAATGTGGAGGGACTTTCCGGGTATCAAAGCAGTTCAGAGGAGGCAACGCGGCTGGTGTTGATCGAGCGCTCTTGCTAGTACCGGATCTTGCTAGTATTGAAGATAAACTTACATAAATGTCCGTGTAAATTAATGTAAACTTGCTAGATATGTTTACTCTGGCGCCGACGAGTTCCCAAGCCGCTGCTTTTGTCGTTAAATCTCTATATTGTTTTTTTAGAAGTGTAAAAATATCTGACAGTACAGCGTAATGATTAGCATTCTGTCCGCTCATTGGTCGATCAATGAAACTCCCGCTGATTGGTCCTCGTCTGGGCTACAGCGACGAAAAGATTATATTTTTTTCAACTTTCTGGGATCGCGTCACGAGCACAAACTTTCACATGCACGAATTTCGCGTGTTGCTTGGCTGGACGGTGACACGCGATAACCGCCCAATGGCGCAGGTTCCATTGAAAATGGAAGGAGTCGAGGCGATATCGCCTCCCGTTTGTGGCGCACTTTTTTATAGTTTGGCTGGTCCTGCCACTTATAGTCAAGTTTGACCAATATACAAAAAAAAAAACATGTTTTAAATATTAATTCATACTGACTGACATGAGCCAATGAGTGGTCATTACAGTCGATAGCCACCAGTGGGCGCTCTAGGCTTGTAACAACTATATGCTCTGTGTGCTATTTAACTTGCCTTTGCAGATTATAAATGTCTGTTCTCGAAAATTAAATGTGATTTATAGCCCAGTGCGACTTATTTGTGTTTCTCTTTCTCTTCATGATGCATTCTTTTTGACTGACACTGCGGAGCGACCTATATGGTGAAATACGTTAAATGTATTTTCCATCAGTGACTTTTTGTCTTTGTGTGATGTTTAAAAAATACAGCCTTAAAACGTACCGTCCGTGTCTTTACATTACTGCCTATTTGCAAACGGCTTACAAATGGAACAGAGAAATATGGAGGCTAAGGAAGCTAGGCTAATGAATTAATGTGTGAAACAAAAGTAGTTTGGTGAATAAATAAGAAAATGTCTTCAAAGAAGTTAGAGCATAGAAAACCTGTTTGACTTTCTAAATACGATTTATATCATTACTACAGCCCTGTAGACATGAAATAATACTTCTAAAGTCACTTTTACACTCCTTTTATTCATCGTTTACACCACAGTGCACAACCCTTAATTACTACAGGTATTTGAGACGACTGCTAGCTAGCGGGCTAACCAGTTAGCCTCGAATTTATTTCTTCTAAACTTAAAGGGTTTTAAACAGAGTGGAGAAGAAAGAAAGAAGCCAAAAACGTAACACTTCCTCATGGAATGAGATCTCAGCCATAGCATGTCAGCTCTGCAGCCATTTTACATGCAGAGTGATCACTGTTGCCAGTTTTTAAGTAAGAAAAGTAGCTATTGGCTGTCGTGGAAGTCGCTAGCTGTAAAATGCTGTAGGATAAAAAGCAGAATCTCATAGCAAAGACCAAAAAAAAGTGTGTAAAAACACCTTAATTATGTTTTGAACAGATTATGCTGTGTTTATTAACACCGTATTTCAGAAAAAGAACATCATACCAACAGTAAAATATGGTGGTGGTAGTGTGATGGTTTGGGGCTGTTTTGGAAGACTTGCTGTGATAAATGGAACCATGAATTCTGCTGTCTACCAAAGGACAGAAGGAGAATGTCCGGTCATCTGTTCGTGACCTCAAACTGGAGCCACCTTGGGTTCTGCAGCAGGACAATGATCCAAAACACACCAGCAAGTCCACCTCTGAATGGTTGAAGAAAAACAAAATGAAGACTTTGGAGTGTCCTAGTCAAAGTCCTGACCTGAATCCTACTGAGATGCTGAGGCATGACATTAAAACGGCTGTTCATGCTGGAAAACACTCCACCGTGGCTGAATTATAACAATTCTGCAAAGATGAGTGGGCCGAAATCCCTCCAGTGCTGTAAACGCTTGATTGCAGTTTTTGCTGCTAAGGGTGGCCCAACCAGTTATTAGGTTTAGGGGGCAATCACTTTGTCACACAGGACCATGTAGGTTTGGATTTTTTTTTTTTCCTCCTTCATAAAAAGTTTCATTTAAGAACTACATTTTGTGTTCAGTTGTGTTGTCATTGACTAATATTTAAATGTGTTTGATGATCTGAAACGTTTAAGTGTGACAAACATGCAAATAAACAAGAAATAAGGAAACGTGCAAACACTTTTTCACACCACTGTGTATAATGATGCTCCTCATTCATTTTAATAGAGTTATACGCCAATGTGGTCTCAGGAGGACTAGAACATTTTAATATCATCATCTAGCAAACATGAGCAGAAGAGGTGAGCGTTGAGTACACAGCTTTCATTTCTCTTTATTCCTTCGGACAATGTCAAGCCAAGCAGTCATTCATTTGAAATGTTTCTCACACCCCCAAAAAATGATCATAAAACAGAGCTGAAAATGCAGCCTAACACTTAAAACCGACTGTGCGGAGTTGTTACTCACTATTTATGTTTTGCATCCACTCAACTGGCTCATTCAAGTAGTCGGTTCACTGAGCTTTTCCACTCAGAGTGAAACTAGCTGCTGAAACAAGAAAGCAGGACAAGTCATGTGGAAAAACCGCATTCATGTTCACAAAACACGCGAAAGTTTACGCACCCTCGCCGTTGTCACTGCACAGAAAACGGATGACGAAACTCTCATAATTGAGATTTGAGATGTTCACGGATGGCTACTTGTGCTGTAACATCAGTCCAATAAGTGCTCTTCAGCCTCAGATGTTGGCTACAAGCAAATGACTGTCACTGGCTTCCACGGCGATAAAAGTTACAAAAAATTATACAACAATTTAGCACATTTAGAATAAAGTTGTAGTTTATACAGCAGGAGCCCCAATATTCTCACACCTCCATCGAAAAGCAAGTGATTGAAATTGAATTTTGTTGAGGGGGGGTCCTAATAGTCATATCACAGCATCCACATGATATACAAAAACACATTTTAAAATGTTTTTTTTGTTGTTGTCTTTTTTTTTAAACTGCGGGCTCACTGCAAAGCGATGTAAGAAATATGTATACAAAATGATATACATATTACATCTTTAATTTGTATCCTTTCAAATAAGTCATTCAGAGTGAAAACATGTAAAAGCAAAATACAAAAACAGTTCAAAAGAGAACAAAATGTACACATTTTAAGACAAACATAACTTAAACACAACCCCCCCACACACACACACAGTAAGTCAGCTGATGCTCATGTTTCTCAAAGCTATGGCTTGGGGTTGCGGGTATCTTCTAGTTGTTTCTCCAGGTTTCAATGGGGAGCAGATAAGTGCTTTGTGCTGCTACTGCTGAGTCATCATCTGCATCCATTTACTGTACAAACCCATTTGCATGTACTGCAAAGCAGACACGACAAGGGAGGGCAGGACAGAAGAAAGAATTCCATTTCTTGCTACTTGTGCTTGTTCAAACAACGTAAGCCCTTTGGTCTTTCCCTCATTGTACTTGTTCCTGGTTACTTTGTTAGTTTGTAGCATGTTAACAGCTGACCGATCTGAGGAATGAACAACACGTGTACAGTTGACTTCCTATTGACTTTCACAATTGAAATCTCAGCAGGATTTCAGGGCATGCTCAGACTACGGCACAGGTGTCAAACTCAAAGATGAGTACCAGGAGGGCCGAGACCGTGCAGGCCCTAAATACGGTTGGTGAGCTAGTGCTAGCAGTGTTGCCAACTTTGCAACTGACTCCGTATTTAGAGAGTACTAAGACCCCTTTAGCGACAAACCTAGAGACTTTTTCTGGTGTTATTGGGGACCCCGACGTAAAAGTATGTATCATTCTTAAGGCAATTAAAGACAGTGTTATTGGAGATGGGTTACATTTTTAATGCAAATGTTGCTCCAAAATCGGAGAAGGCGCTTGCATAGGTGTGCTGTACCCCCGTTGAACGAGCCATGTGAACGCAGGCTACGGCCGATCATGAAAATTAGACAGACGTCATTTGGCAACTTCTAGCAACGTTTAAGACAGCCGATAGCTACAGTACTTTCCTTACGGAGGAGTTGGCAACACTGGGCGCTAGTAGGTGGGTGCTCCATGGAGAAAACCACAGCATGGATACCTTTTGTCCACATACCAAGTGTTTTATATTCTGAAATTGTGGTGACCATGTTAGCTAGCTGATAGCATATCCTTAACCCTAATTCTAATGCCTAATCTTCACCCTAACTGTAAAACCTAAAACCCTATCCCTAACCCCAACTCTTATCCTTAATCCTAACCCTAACCATAGAATCTAAAACCCTATCCCTAATTCTGTTATCCCTTACCCTAACCGTAAAACCCTAGCTAACCCTAACTCTTATCCCTAATCCTGACCGTAAACCTAAATCCCTATCCCTAAATCCTAACTATTATCCCTAACCCTAACGGTCAAAGCTAAAACCCTATCCCATCATCCTAACTCTTATCCCTAATCCTAACCCTAACTGTAAAAACTAAAACCCTAACCTTAACTATTATCCATAACCGTAAAACCTAAAACCCTATCCCTAATCCTAACTCTTATCCCTAATTCTAACCCTAACCATAAAATCTAAAACCCTATCACTAATCCAAACTATTATCCCTAACCGTAGAACCTAAACCCTATCCCTAATCCTAACTCGTATCCCTAATTCTAACCCTAACCATAAAATCTAAAACCCTATCACTAATCCAAACTGTTATCCCTAACCGTAAAACCTAAAACCCTATCCCTAACTCTTACTGAAGCCCAACTCTTATCCCTAACCATAACTGTACAACCTAAAACCCTATCCCTAATCCTAACTCTTATCCCTAACCCTAACGTCAAAACTAAAACCCTATCCCATCATCCTAAATCTTATCCCTAATCCTAATCCTAACCCTAACCGTAGAATCTAAAACCCTATCCCTAATCCCCTTTTATCCCTAATTCTAACCCTAACCATAAAATCTAAAACCCTATCCCTAATCCAAACTGTTATCTCTAACCGCAAAACCTACAACCCTATCCCTAATCCTAAACCTAACCTTTACATGTAAAAACCTATCCCTAATCCTAACTCTTATCCCTAACCCTAACCGTAAAACCTAAAATCCTATTGCCAACCCTGACTCTTATCCCTAATCCTGACCCTAATTGTAAAACCTAAAGCCCTATCCCTAACCATCTCAGGAAATCTGGGTTCAAATGCCCATTTCTGTGTTGGGTTTGCATGTTCTCCGTGTGCGAGTGGTTTTCTCCAGGTCCTCCAGCTTCCTCCCACACAAATTGTCCATTTGAGTGTGAACGCTTGCGTGTCTATATGTGTCCTGTGATTGGTTGTTAGCCAGTCCAGGGTGCACCCCACCTCGCACCCAAAGTGAGCTCGAACAGGCTCCAGCTCCCCCCATGTTTTAAGGCTGTATGTTAAAAAAAAAATAGTTTACACCACCCATACGTCGCTCATGGACTATCATTTAATTTTGAAGTAGCCTTTCAAAATAACAGCTCTGATACCGACTTTCAGACTGATATTGAACATAGATGCTTTCCACACCCTTAACTCATCTCAGCACAGCATTTGAGCTTCACGAGAGTGACAGTAACTTTCTGAAAAGATGTGCAGAACATCATTAAAACCATTCATGCATTCATAACACACATAGTTGCTGATCTTTCTTGCTCAATGCAAAACAAAAAATTGCATGGCAACTGCAATTTTTCTTCACTTCTTACACAATACACAATATGACAAGCAAATGTTTTTGTGACCAAACCCTTTTTTAAATAAAATGTACAATAGTTGCATACATGACTATCTGCTTACCACTACTTTTCATTAAATTATTTTTTTTAATTGTAGGTAAAAAAACAAAACAAAAAATAATGACATTTGTTAGAGCCACTACTTTTACACTGCTGTATTACTGCAATTTTTCTTACTGTCTGGAGTCTTATTCATAGAGTTCTATTCATTTCTACTCTGCAAGGTGGCAAGAGGAGCGATTGCATTAATGCAATTACATCATGACAACTGGTGGACTATTTTAGAGCTGGGGGTGTCCAAACTTGTTTCCCCCAAAAATGCTAAAACTAATCCAATGTAGGTCAATATATGCTAAGCTATCTGAACAAAAGATCAGTGTGTTACACTGTAGGTGTAATACTGACTAATAATAAACTCATTTTAATTTTTCCAATATGCAGAGGGCCAAGAAAAATACGAGCCCCCCGGCCCTGATTTTGAATCTTTCCATTTATTTCTAGTATGAAATGTTGCAGTGCCATCACTCCTCACATTCCGTTGCCTTGGCTACGCCGCACACGCACGTGACCGATCATGCCGTGCACTGGCCCACCTCTTCCAATCGTGCCCCGCAAGACAGGAAGTGTACCGAACTTTAGCATGGATCAGAGCGCTCACACTCGCCGGATTTTATGTGTTGCGTACGGCCTAGTGCGTGTACACCCTGAGTTCGACACACACGTTACACAAATTCGGTTTCAAGGTTTTTCCCCTTTTTTTCATGCTTGTTTTTCCATTTCTTTATACATTTGACTCGACAAAGGGTCTTTTGGCTTTAACAGGAGAGGTCGGACATGCCTTTCTGTTCACTGGCAGTGTTCGAGCGAGCTTCACGTCAAGGTAAGGGAACTTCTGACCACCAACCTGAACAGGGTTTTGACCCTGGGGATTGTGGCTTGGTATCATGTCGTAGTAGGGCGGCTGGTTGTCATAATGGCCGTTGTTGTTGCTGCGGTTGTGGTAGGCGATAGAGAAGGGCGGTTGGGATTGGTTCAACTCAACCTGTTTGGTGGGGTTTTTAACAGGTGACGTGACGATGGTGTCCACCGAAGACACGGCCCAGGATCGAGAGGGGCTGAGGATAGATGAGGAAGTAGGAGGACCTTGTTGCTGTGCCCTCACAAACTTATCATTAAGACCCATGTAAGGAATGTTCCTTGAACGACTGGCCTCTCCGGGATAAGTGCCCCCCCCGACCAGACAAGCGTCTGCCTGTGTAGAGGAGATCAGTACGAGATCGTCACGATGGCCAATCACCTCTCCTGTAGAAGGGTGAGAAGGTAAGTCCATGTACTGGGTGGAGGCTGAGGACCTGAAAGCTGCGCCTCGATTAGCCTGCTGCCCGCTAGCGAGGCTGCCGCTGCTTGTGGAGAAACGAACACTGGGGCTCTGGGAGTGGTGGGCAGGTCTCGGGGGAAAGGCAGGAGAGGTTGGGTGCGCACTAAGTGGGCGTCGTAGTCCCCCCTGGTGGAGGTACTGGTGTTCATCTTGTGGGCCTTTTGGGACTTCAGTTACTTCCATGGGGTAATAGGCGGCTTTGGATTGGTTGCGGCTAAACTGACGGCCCTGTCCAAAATGACTTATCCCTACCCTGTCCCCTCCTCTCCCATACACAGGTGCAGGTCTTGGCTGGCAAACCAGGTCAACATCCACATTGTCTTGTTTATATGAAGCTCCAGAGCCCAGGCCTGCATGGCCCTGCTGACTCTGTTGCATATCAAAGGGGCTTGGGCAAATACCATCCCCCAGTTCAGCAAGTTCTTGTGGCAGCTGGGCAAACTGAGAATAGCCTGAACTCCCCAAAACCACGCTGGAATGAATCGCTGAACTGGGTGGACTCGTTCTGACCAACTGGACTTTCGCTTGCTGGAGCCACTGGGTCTGAACAGGGTTCTGAAACGATCTTGGATTTGCCTGATGGTGATACTGTTGTACTCCCTGGTTCTGGTCTGGGTGGTGAGCAGATAACACCATTTGCGCATGTTGCAGACTGGACTGGCGTTCCAACACTGGGCTGGTTGGCTGCTGATGCTGCCGTGGAGAAGTTGGAGGGCTGAAGCGGTGGTAGGAGGAGGAGGGCGGGGGTGGAGGTCCAGAGTGAGAGGGGGAATGGGTCGGACTGGATTGGGCATGATACAAATGTGTTGGGGAGAGGGAGGAAGGTAGCTGCACTCCTGGACAACCATAAATGTTAAGACTTTGAATCATGGGAGCAGAAACATTCCCTTTCCACCGATTCCTGTCCTCTTCATTGTCTTCCTCCTTAGTAGTCTCCTCATTGGGATGCACCTGCAGATAATCAGGATCTCTGCCCCTGGCATCGTGGATGGAGAAGTTTTTTTGACAAACATGTTGTGTTGAGGGAGTGGAAGAATCTTGTTGTCGACACTCTTCCTTGACCCGAGAGAGCAGGCGTTGAATCTCTCGGTTGGAGGGACACAGGCGGCTGGCTTCCAACAGATCTTCAAGGGCCGCATGAAACTGCCTACATTTGTGAAAAAAAAAAAACAGTTACAAAAAAGAACTACTTAAGAGACAAAGCGTATTTGATATAACAGGAGTACACAGACTACCTGCAACATAATACTGACACCTGAAATCCGGAATGCAACTTGCCTATGAAGTTGAACAATGCAGAGTTTAACCCTGTAGCATTTGTTTTCGCTGAAACACCTACAAATTCGCACCCAAACTCAAGGTAAAGCTGCCATTGAAACATTTGGTAAAGGGATTTATTTATATATTAACTACATATTATTCATTTGTACAGAACAAAGTATGAGTTGCTGGCACCAGCATCGTTCAATTTCAAGCAGAAAGACACTGACAGACCTACCAATGTTGAAGACATTTTATGAGTAATCCCCCCCCGCCTCTCATGCCCCCCTTAACTAAAATACAAATATAATGCATTCAGAAGACTCATTCAAAATGTTGTGATGATATGTAGTACTCTACACTGGTCACTAGGTGTCAGTCATGTACTGTTTATTGTAATGACTTGATTGCCGGAACAACAGCCTTTTATGCAGGATTGAATTATCTCACAACAGGCACAATAATTCCTAACACGAGCTACAGTTGCGGCCGTAAACCATGCCAAGCTAAAATTCAACTCTGAAGCCCCAATGTCACTTGCTGTCCACCCACCACTCAGCTACCCTAGAATCAGAACACATTTACAGCAACACACACGAGCACAACTACATAAACACAATAATAATGCCCTTAAGGGTCATTACATTACACTGATGAGACAATAGCCGCTGCAGGGAGTACTGTACAGAACAGGAAGTAAATAAACAACAAGGAACTCTCCCAATGCTAACGTGCGAGTCTATATTGTATTATTTCATGCCTAAAGGGCTCTACTAATGTTAAAACCGTATTTAGGAGGTCGTAAACAGGTTTTCTATACTCTAACTACAAAAATATTTTATTAATATTTGAATTCACTTATCACGGTCGGATCTGTAACTAACTGTGACAACGAGGGATTACTGTCATTCATTATTAACTCTTTCACTGCCAAAGACGTCTATTGACATCTTTTGTTTTTTTCCACGGGAGCTACAGATCAAAGTCTTATTCATCTTGCGTGTGAATTTCTGCCTTGCAGGCAATGTATTTCTGTCCCAGTAGGGGGCAACAGTTCCCTTGTCCTCCAATCGGCAGCGACAGATTGTCTATGAAGAAGACGGATTGTGGGTTGAGAGAGGAAAATGGCGAAATACATTCAGAAATCGAGCAGAGACAAAAAAGGCAGCCAACACTGTCACAGAGCTTGTCTGGCGGTGGATCTGCCTTTAGTAGGGACGCGATCGCGAAAGATAGAGGTGACATGGGTGATGTAGGTGACGTAGACGCAAATGCAGTTAACAGTGGCAGCCGAAGCAACAAGCTAGTGCTTAGCGTTGCTGAGCCATGTGGCGCGACACCGGAAGCAGTTCAGAGTCGGGTGACCCAGAACCCGACCCCGATTCTTCGGACGAACGGCTGCTGTCTGGATCGGTCAGCAGCAGGGATTCATCCCCACATCCAAAAAAAAGTGTTTTTGTTGAAACTACCCTATGTTCTAGCGCCAATATCTAAAAACCCACAAAGGCTAGAAACAAACTTTTTTTTCTGACGAAAGAAGAGAGTCTAAAGTGTCTTTAGATAGTTTCAATGTTTATCAACTCCTAAAACTCAATATTCTGTGGGTCTTGAAACTTCAGCAAAAATGCCCAAAAACTCTGGCAGGATGGCGCCCTGTGCTCTGAACATGACTGGCACTCAATGGGTTAATGAGATTTTTCAACGCTTTAACACGAGGACCACCTGTAGCTATCTTGTTAGGGTCCGATTAGCTTGTTCCGTTTAAGTAAATTCTAGTCCCATGGTTGCCACGCTTACCTGCGACTGCGTTTGGCTCGAGCTCGGGCATAGAAGGCCTCGTACGATTTGGCTTTCAGTTCGAGAGCCTTGGTGGCAAACTCCTCAGCGAGGCTGAAATCCTGCAGGCGAAATAGTAGACCATGCCAAGACAGAGGATATAATATTTGTGAGATCCATTTTCATTCAAATGAGAAATCACACCAGAAGCACAAGACATTGTATTCAGCCTCACATTCATCTTGCGGCGACAACGTGACAGGTTAAGGAGCACACACACTCTCAGCTGTCTGAAGGTCTTCATCTCGTCCCCTGGAAACTTCTGTAGCGCTGACTGATAGGAATGAGCAGCTTCCCTCACTTTGCCTTGCTGCACAACAAAACGCGACACACACACATTCCTCATAAAAACACTCAATCCTTTTTTAAAAGTGACTCATTTAAATTGACGTGTTACCTTGTATAGTTTGTCCCCCTCTTGAACCAGTTTACTAATGAGCACCATTAAAATGTCTGGTTTAGACGTAGCCATAGCCCAGGTTGCTGGTCCTTCACACACATAAACAAGTAAAATCTCAAGCGATGGGACCTTTACTTTACCACAATGTAATCAAATATACAGTACCAGTAAAATGTTTAGCGACACCTCCCCATGTCATTGCATTAGAAAGTGTTTCCAAACTTTTACATTTATTGAGCCACCTTAATTTATATACAGTACAGCACCAGTCAAAAGTTTATAGGGGCTTTTTGATGCTTTTGTATGAGCGAGTATGTCTCCAAACTTTTATTAAACGTATAGAGCCAAACCTGGGTCAGGTGCATATGTTTGAGGTTGGCAGGTTTGTTGTGTTGCCTTTTTTGTTGCTACCACTTTTGAATAAATTTGGCATACTTGCTCTTTCGTGGTGATGGGCTCACCCTGTGCCATTTGACTTTGCAAGCATCTTTTTCCCTCCTAGGGAAAACTACGTTACCTTGCATTGCGCCTCACGATGCTCCACTTTTGCTGCATGTGTATGCTAGCGACTAGGAGTGTGACAATATTTCGATATGGGGCTATATCGCGATATTTTATCTCCTGATCGATTATCGATATGCGCCCGCCAAGTATCGACAATTTTGATTTCCATGCGTTCACTATAAGCTGCCTCACTCATTATTAGTTCCTTTTGCGCAATTCCTTGGCAGTCCGCTAGGGGGCCTCCTCGCGGGAGCGGCGGAAAAGTCGGCAAACGAAGTAAACACACAACAAGAGAGAACATGGCGGACACGAGCGGAAAACGGTTGAAAGATGCACCGGCAGCCTACAAGTCAAAAGTGTGGATGCATTTGGGGTTTTACAGTACTGATGGTGGAACAAAGCTGGAGAAGGACTTTGCTACACGCAAGAACTGTTTCACAAAAGTTAACATATACTGGAAACACAACGAATATGCGCAGCCACTTGCAGCGCCATCACCCAGAGCTAGTAAGCCAAAAAGCCGTGGCCAGACCACCGTGGGGGCTCTACTTCAAGCAAAACTCCCTTTCAACTCCCCCAGGTCAAAGTCAACCACTCACGGCATATCTGTGTTTATTTGCAAGGATCTGCGGCCGTAAAGTGTTGTCGAGAATGATGGGTTTCGCTTTTTGATGCGCACTTTGCAGCCACGCTACGAAATATCAAGTCGAAAACATTTCACCAAAGCATGTTTATCAAATTTTGTTGGTTCCCTCAACTGCCTTGCAGTAAATTTGCACTTTACATCAGTGTTGCACAGAAATGATGTCACCGTTTATAAAATAAGCTACAGGTTTGTTCCTGAAATGCTGCACTACAATAGTGACTGTGTTAGAAAGACACTCATTTGTTTACAGGAATATTGCAATAAGTGTCTTAAGAAGACATTTGTTTACAGAAATGCTGCACTAAGTGCCAAATAAACATGTTTTTTTTCTCATTTTAAAATATGTTTTTCTCTTTTAATAGTAGTATCGCAGATTATCGTAGATTAATTTCCTGACCAATATATCGATAATCACTGTATCGCCATATGGTGAGATAATCGTTATCGTGAGCCTTGTATCGCATATCGTATCGTGAGGAACCCAGAGGTTCCCACCCCTACTAGCAACCCCGCCTCCCACCACAGAGACAAAGCGACGATATGACTGACAAGAGGTGTCACTCTGTGGCAATATACGGAGCCCGGAAAATTTATCAAGTTCATTTTAATTTATCGTGTGATTAATTGATTTATTTATTATCGCAAGACAGGTTTTTTCTGAACGGGAAATCTTGTGACACGAGATCTTGTGACCCCGCTACTAACGAATGTGAAAGTGTCTCCAAACTTTTAACAGGTGCTGTATATAAATTAAAATGTAAAGTTCTTGCTGTTTTTTTTACATGCTGAGAGATTTCCATCTGCTGAATTGGCTCTTTCTTGCTGAAAACCAAGTTTTTTAAGGCACAAGCAACGTAACATTCAATTCACTGACTCGTTACCTATCTTAGCTCCCTTTTTGAGCAGAGCAATAACTGCTGAAGTGTTTCTGCAACCGACTGCTCGGTCCAGTGGACGCATGCCACTGGAATCTGTGTGTTCCACGGACGCTCCATGATCCACCAGGTGCTGCACCTGAACAAAGACACAAATCTTGAGCGTGGTGGATTGACTGCAATTTGGAAAGTATCTAGCAAAAGACACATGCCACAAATGGCACTGACCACTTCGGGGTCGCCACGGAAGGCAGCCAGATCCAACGGTGTGCGCCCACTGCGGTCAGTGTGTGTTGTGGTTGCGCCTCTCTCCACCAGCTCTCTGACCAATTGGAGCTGACCTTTCAGACAGGCCCAACTCAGCGCTGTTAAACCTTCCCTGTCAGCCTGATCCAGAGAGGCCCCTAAAAACATTGTGTCCATTATGTATCACAGCTAGTACAAGTGAATACAGACAAAACATTTAGAACTTCAGCTATTTGTTTCCATGTCTTTGACTCAACTGACCATGATCCAGCAGCAATTTGGCTGTGGCCATGTGACCCTCTGATGCAGCTGTCATCAAGGCGGTCCGACCCTGCTGGTCCATCATGTTGACCTCCGCTCCATGATTCAATAACAGCTCCACCACCTGAGACAATAATCGAGAAGGCAACTCAAAAACGTCCACTGCAAGAATCCAACTGATGCAAATGTACAGTGGAACCTGTTTAAGTCGACATCCCTCAGGTTGGCTGACTCACGTTGACATAACCAAAAACAGCCATGGCCAGAAAAACTCAATCAACAAAAGAGCTCTACTAAGTATGGAGACGCTGACTTAAGTGGGCAATAAGAACACACTGGACTTTAAGACAGGTTGTCAGTTTAAACAGGTTCCACTGTACACTTGTGTGGTTCTACCGCACCTGCCAGTGGCCTCCCCGGACTGCGCAAAAGAGTGGCACGACCCCCCGTCTGCTGCTTTGCTGCAGAGCAGCACCTTGATCCAACAGCCGGGTGCAGACTGACAACCTGCCACCTCCTGCTGCTGCCGTCAAGGCTTAGAGAGACAAGATGGACAAAACATAAACAAACATGTACACTTATAGCAGGCAGGAATATATATGCCGAATAGTGTTTTTTGTTTAGTGGTTAGAAAATGTATGAGAGTATATGACAACATAAGAGAATTAACAAGAAGTGGACATGTAGAAAATGCCATGTTTGTTTATAAAGGAAACTTAAAAACATTCAGATTGGCGTGCAGTATATTTCACCTAAGATTTTAAAGGTTTTACACATAAAATCAATGAAAAATCAAAAGAAAAGCATTTAAAAATAAGCAGCCATTAGTTCCACACTGGGCCGCACGGTGGTCTAGTGGTTAGCACGTTGGCCAACACAGTAACAGCCTGGAGATCGGGAAGAGTTCGATTCTCCCCGTGTGCGCGTGGGTTTTCTCCGGGTACTCCGGCTTGCTCCGACATTCCAAAAACATGCAGGTGAGGTTAATTGGTGACTCTAAATTGTCCATAGGTATGAATGTGCGTGTGAATGGTTGTTTGTCTATATGTGCCCTGCGATTGTCTAGCAACCAGTCCAGGGTGTACCCCGCCTGTCGCCCGAAGTCAGCTGGGATAGGCTCCAGCATGCCCCCGCGACCCTAATGAGGAGAAGCGGTGTAGAAAATGGATGGATAGTTCCACACTATTTCATGAAATGTATCATTTTTAACGCTGAATTGACATCACAAACAAAGCGATCAATGTTATCAATTCTACATAATGAATAATAACTACTATTCAATTACTAAACAGAATCAATACTAAACACGTGCACACCTTAGGATGTGTTCTAATTCGGGTAAAAGCACAAAATGAATGCCGACCCACCATCCACCAGTTCAAGTTCAAGCCAAGTTTTTCCAGAAAGATTATAACTGTACATCGCTGTTTGACGTGTGTCGTAAAAGGCAGTGCGCTAGCATGAATTAACTTGAGACAAATATGCACATTAGCACTCAATAAGTCATCAAAACTTACCTTTATGCATTCCCACATAGTATCAGCATTTGACACCAAATATGAGGTGAAAGAAAAATGGTAAAAATACAGTAGTAGTCTATCAGTGTGGCATGAGATAAAGTTAGCACACGCACAATGGACATGGGTCAAGTGAGACGGATGTAACAGAGAGAATCCGGCCACTTTTCAAAATAAAATATATAAAAAAATTAAATAATGGAATTTTTTTTTTTTTCTGTGCGGGATCACTGTTCTAATTGACAAAGCCATGTTGTCATGATTGCGCTGTAATGCACACGTTCCAGTAGAGGTCAGTGTAGTGCAACATTCATGAATGATTTACATCATTAATGACGTCAGTGATCGAAACCTGTCTTTACAATTTATAACTTTCAGACGGAGTCACATGAATGACAAAAAGACATACACAGGACAAGTATAAAGTATAAAGGCAAGTATAAATATTGTCATTCACACTGTCAAAGAAACAAACATTCATTAAACGATATTTAGTATTTTGGTGGTACTAGTTCACAGTAGTGTACAACTTCATTGCATCATACACACAGCAGTTTCTAATATTTTTCCATGGCATGTAAATAAATAAGTTAAATAAGGTTACCAAACTGCTCTTAGTATGATGTACAATTGTATAGTACTGCAACTACCACCACAGTAATCACAAATTCTAGTCAAGTAAAGCTCACCAAAATATACTCTACTAGCCTCCGCACACCAATACCTAATGTTACTCCTTTTAATATATATAACAATAAAAGAAGCTAACAGGCTAAAACCTATTTTTATGTTCGTATTTATCAACAATATACATGGGGGGCATAGGGCGAAGCAAGTTGAGTGGGTTAGCGAGCTGTCTTGAGTTGAAAGCTGGACTTGCGTGTTAAGTGATGGTAGTTCTCTTTTCAAGCAGCTCTATCGCCATGGTAACTTTGGCTAAACTCAAGGCTTTCAGCTTAAAATCAGCTATGAAAGTGCCACTGTTTCAATGTTTAACTAATTCGGAGATGGCGTCACCATTTATTGGGAACCTAGGAGGTTCCCCTGGGGACATGGAGGGAAAAAAATGGAAAAAAAAAAAGAGTATGATGATATTATCCATCTATAAGCGAGATAGATTTTCAGAGGAAGGAATACGCTATGCTCACCAGGAATAAAATGCAATATGGAATATGCAATATGAATAATTAGGCACTCACATCGACACTGCCATCTGGTGGCCACAACGAGATACAACAAGACCTACTGCAAACAGTTAAAAAAAAACGCTTTTGCTCCAATTTATTTATTTTTTAAATTGATAAGTGTTAAAATGTCAAAGTTGTGCAATGTTGAGTGTTGATAAATGGAAACAAGTGTTAACGTGCCCATTACACGCTCAGCATTACTCTGTCAGCAGTCCTTCCTCGATCTATTGGCGGCGACTGTTACGATGGTGTTTGTCGCTCTGCTGCCGCCTGCTGTGTGTGTGCTCTCTGTGCAGCTTCAGCCGGTGTGGGTGGAGTCCCCAGCACACACCTGCAGGCAATCTCATCTGGCACCCTTCATATACTCAGCAGCAACTCAGGACCAGTGCCAGATTGTACTCCTTGCTACCTGTTCCCCGCTTTCTGGCTCACCCTTGTCCCTCTGCTCAGTACTATTTCCTGTTACACTAGTTATTGTTCCAGCTCAGGTTTGCCTGCAGTATTTCTTAGTTGCATTCTAGTTATTCCTGTCAGCCTTCTGCTGGCAGCGTTTTGTGTTTTTCTACTTTTGGTTTGTGACTTTCCCTTGTGTTGTACTTTTCCCGCTCGGGACACTTTATGTTATTAAATACCTTTTGTTTCTATTTTTGGTCTGACTCCTTGCGTTGGGTTCCGCCCCTTTTTACAAGTGGCGACTCCCACTTGTGACAGCGACAGTGTTGCTTTTAGCAGTCAATCTTTTGGGAACTCCTCATAACGCTCCATAATAATTACGTACTCATATTTCGTAAAATACACGGGCTGGGATCACTTCATTCTTCAGCAGAATAATATGACGTCACCTTTGGCCCGGGGCAAAGGTAATATTATAAATGTTTTTCCTTGAAAATGTCCCGACTTTTTTTCTCGTAAATGCCCGACTGTTTTCTTGTAAATGTACGACTTTTCTTATAAAAAGGTACAACGTCTTTCTTGTAAATTTACAACTTTTTTCTCTTTGTGTCCCTAACACGCTGTCGTAATTTCAGGTACAGTGTTGATGAAACAGTTTCTGTTGACTAAACCCTCCTCAAGGAAGGCACGATGTGTGTCGTGGTTTGCTGAAACAAAATTGGATAGACAATCAAAACAGGATTAAGTATGTAAGACACCGACTTGCACGCCTGTCTATTCATTTGTTTTTGTAATCAATTTGTAAAATGAGACTTGATGGGCATCCGGTACGAATAATGTAATACACGTGTGCATATTCATTTTTCTACTCATGTTATAAATATTAGTCCGTACTGCAATATTGGATATTGTCATTTTTTAAATGCATTGCACTTCTGGGACTTTAAATACCTGTTTCTCCCCACAGACTGTCGAGGGTGTTGATTTCTGGTCTTTCCTCCTCTTTATTGTCTTCATCTGGAGGATCCAGGAGATGAGACACAATCTACACACACAAAAAAAAAAACAGTTGTAGTAAAAAAATAATAATAATTAAAAAAAATCTCTTTATTGTATTAAGATTGAATAAATCAGTATGTTTTTAATGAGTCTAAAATACAATATAAAATGTTATATGTGTACTCAGGACCAAAGTAATGCATCAAAATGATCAATATTAAGACAATATAATAAAATAAATAATGATTAATATATTATTAATGCAATAACAATGGATCAAATCAATACTCTATTAATAATAAATCATTAAATAATCAAAATAATGTGTAACAATACTACAGTGGAAACAGTTTACGTTGACAAGCCAACCCAAAACACAACGAAATTACTGCAGCAGCTTTGTTATAAAGTATACTATCATCGTCTCCAAGAGAAATTCAAGTAAAGGGGAGTTTTGGTTTCAGTTATGTCGACAACCGTTTATGTTGATGTGAGTCAGCTGGTCCGGGGGGCATCGACATCAACGGTTCCACTGCACAATCAATGTGTGTACCTCTGAATGGCCCATGCTGGCTGCTGCGGTCAATGCCTGCTGCACCGCCTGGCTCCTGCTCACCCCCCTGTGGCCACAGCAGGAAGTGCAGCTCCAGTCAGCGAGCTTCAGCAGGAAGCGTAGCACCTGGAGGTGGCCCCGCTGAGCTGCATGCACCAACACACACCGGCCTGAGCTGTCCACGTGACCCACCTGAGTACACGCAGACACAAGAAAGACACGTCTGTTTTTGTTGCCTTCTCCACACCTTGGCAGACATTACTGCAAAAATCCAGTTTATCTTTCCTCACCATTCTAAAATCTTAAAAGATGTGTGATTTGGTTGGTGAGTGAGAAAAACTACAATTGTCAGCCATTACCTTGGCTCTGTGCTGACTCAGCAGGGTGATAACATCCAGATGTCCAGCTGAAGCAGCAAATCCCAGTGCAGTCAAACCATCTTGTGACTGTGCATCCACCTAAACACACGGAGTTTCAACTGCAAACCAACATATTTCCATGTTCTACAATTATAATGTTTATTTTTTGTACCTGAGCTCCGTGGTCAAGTAAAAGGGCCACGGCATCACCGTGGCCCAAGTGAGCGTGGACACACAGCAGAGGAGCGTTGTTCAGAACACCACTGCGATAATCCACATCAGCCCCGCTCATAATCAGCAATCTGCTAACCTGAGAAAGCAGGGAGCCAGGTCACAATCCACCATTGTTAAGCATTTAACTGGGGTGGGCGAGTTTTGATATCGAGCCGACACAAAGTAAGTATATACAGGCAAGTGGAAAATGTTGTGATTTTGCCCTTCACTTGTTGATCTTGGTTGTAATCACAATACCTTGATGTTTGGGGTGTAAAGGTTTCGCAATGATGACAGTGCGTCATTCAAGCTCTCCGTGCTGTAGGACAGCCAAAGGCCCTGCAGAATCGAGGACGAAACCCCAAGCTTCTTGCTTAAGCCCTGGGCATGAGAAAAAATGCCACAGTGCAACAAAATGTTAGACACGTTTCACATTGGGCATGCATAACTGATCCTACAGACAGAGCAGGAGGCTGAGGCATTTTCACTTTTACAGAAAAACAGTTAAAATATAGTCATATTAATTTGTTTTGAAAAATTTGGTCTATTTATATTGATTATGTGTTTAATATTGTTAATTTCCCCATAATTGCTAAACAGCGTGAAACAACAACAGCGACATAACTACTGTCTCATTACGCACCATTAAAATATGCACGCAGTGACTTCCTGTTCAGTGCTTCAAACTAAAAGCATGGGAGTATCAACCAGGATTCTACCACAGCAACTTACAAAATGCACAGATTACATTTTTTAGATAGCTAAGTCACTGAGAGAGAAAGATTTGCATATATACCAAAGCTTTATTGTCACTGATCGCCAGCCAATGGCAGGGCACATACAGTATAGACAAACAACCATTCACACTCACATTCATACCTATGGACAATTTAGAGTCACCAATTAACCTAACATGCATGTTTTTGAAAGGGAGGAAGCCGGAGTACCCGGAGAAAACCCACACACTGACGGGGAGAACATGCAAACTCCACCCAAACGGAGATTCAAACCCAGTTCTTCCCGATCTTCTTGGTGGCCAGCATGCTGACCACTAGGTCACCGTGCGGCCCGCTAAGGCATAAGAACCTACATGAAAATATGCACAAATGTATTGATGCCCGTTCTTCTTATGTCTCTGACCAAAACCACAAGTAAATGATTTTGGTTATGTTGACAACCACTTATGCTGACGTCAAGTGTTGACGTAAATTGGTTCCATTGTACAGTATGTATTTTTCTTCCTTCCACCTCAGATTAAATAGTATATTTATTAGTATATATATTGTAGTTGTTATTATTTTATTAATAATCATAATAATTGATTCCATTTTTATATTGCGCTTTTCAAGGCACCAAAAGTGCTTCACAATGAAGTGAACCCATTATTCATTCACTCCTCGGTCACAAAGTGGTGGTGGTAATCTACACCTGTGGCCACAGTTGCCCTGGGGTAGTCTGATGGAAACGTGGCTGCCAATTCTCGCCAACGGCTTCTCCGACCACCACCAAGATCACTCCTGATTCTCAAACTAAATCTGCTTGATAAATCTCCAACTCGACCATAAGCACCTCAATATCCATTTGACTGGCTATTCATGGTGCAGTGCCATTGATGAACAAGCCCAATGATATGCATTTTCACCAATGAGGTGTTTTGCATTGATGCTTCATGGTTGAAAGTCGGCGTGCAGAGAATGGGGATAGGAGGCCAACCCTGAGTGACACATTTCCAGGTGGAGTGTGATTTATAAAAGAAACATTATGTGCAGATGCGCATGTGCAATTTTCGGCACACTTGTAGCCGGAATTCTACGTACGTTTCCTGAAGGGATAATGATCCTTAAGAAGCCATCTGTTAGGAACCGAGCCACTTGACTTTGTACGTGAACCTACCTTGTAGATATGAGCCTTCAAGATGTGATGTCCCAGTTCAAGTGTCTGCTGCCAATTCAACTTTCCTCTCTGTCTGCAGAGCCAGAAGGCCAGGAGAGTGTGACCGCTCCTGTAGGAAAAACATTACAATGCTGTCTCTTATCCATCGCATTGCGTGATCCAGTGAATGAACACCCCAGGAGATCCTGAAATTGAATCAATTCAGTCTTTTCTTTTCAGTGTACCTTGGGTCGCACAGAAACCTGTCGTCCTGCCCCTCCTCCCTCCATACCAGCCATTCCCTGAAGGAGGTGTGGTTGAGCATCCGACTCCCATCAGTCCGTTGCAGCAGGAAAGGAGACAGCTGCTCCAGACGCTGCAGAAACTCAGCCCATTGAATTGCCCCTCCTGTAAGTGTGCCGGCATTCACCACCTCAAAGAGCTGATGGAAAAGGGGAACAGTTACAATCCAGGTGTACTAGTCAGGATAAAAAGTAGGTACGACCCAATCCAATATTCAGCATCAGTAATCTGATACTGATATTGCGTTAGTACTAATACTACTACTGTTACTGTGAGTTGCTTATAGTGCTTGTACAAATTGGCTAATGCTAAAAAATTCTAAGACAATGTTCATTTCAGTACATTTTTGTTTTGTTAGCGTTTAGCACATAAACGTATATGCCCTTTTAAGCTACTGTATTTACGAGGGGTGTAACGGTACGCCATAATCATGGTTCGGTATAGATCTCGGTTTTCATTTTTGGTAAGGTAAGGGAAGAAAATGCTAAACATAAAACTGCTCATCTTTAGTGTGAACAACTTTAATGGGGTTTATACTGATTGTATTAGTCCAGAGTTTTACACTTTGCACTTTACTTTGTTCTTATGTGGATGTTGGTGCCACATAGAAATGTGCAAATTGTAGATTGCCAGAACGATTTAACTGGATTCTCATTTGTGAATTTGAATGTGTTGTAGGTGACAAGGCAAATTTGTGTAATATATAATGATATCAGTAGTAATGAATTTATTTTACTTTTAGAATATGCAATTGGACAATCTTTTTCTTTTTTGGGAAGTGCAACGACGCAGGAAGGTGCAACACTAACAGTCTGAACAGTGTGAATTATATATTATTTATCATCGCATTTCTAAGCAATGAAAGTTTCTTATTGGCTGAAGTTCCCCATCTCTACTGCACAATGGTGGCGCACTTGTCTTTGTCTGTTCACGCACTTCAGTCCAGTCTTCCCAAAAAAGGAGACTTTATCGACAGAAGAGGGTCTGCAGCCACTGTATTTGTTTACGGTTGTGTGCAAGTTCCATACGTCCCGTCTCCCACTTTTAACATTTACCGTGTGGGAAATCGGTATGCCTCAGTACCAAACCAAAAAAACCGTTAAACCCCTGCTATTTACATATCAGCATAAATAAAAACAGATTTCTACTACCGATGGCCTGTACCTGTTGGTCAGTCAGTGGGTGCAGCGATGCTACAGTTACATTGAGCAGTGGTAGAACTCGCAAAAATGATGACTGTGTGGGAAAGCGCATGTTCAGTTGCAGCAGGTAGACCTCGGCGAGGCTTACAGGGACCACCTAAAAAGAAACACGGGGATGTTAAGTCTGATCACTGAGACTTCAACGCACTATTTAGGACAGCCAATTAAATCAAATTTCTCTTCATAATTCACTTGTCTTATTTTTTCCTCTGCCCTGTGCACACCTTAAAGCTGGAGCTCTTGAGGACCAGGTATCCTCCCTCAATCAAGTCCATGGTTAGTTTCAGGTAGAGGTAAGAGCCTTTGCTTAAGGTCTTTAGGTGACTTGTCAACTTGGCCAATGCCATGTTGTCGAGGCGACCATTGCTTAAGGACACATTGCTCTGAATCTCAGGGCTGCTGTGGATTCGTTGCATCAGGTAACCCTAAATAGAACAATTGAATGTGAAGTATTGAGAGCGAGATAAATAGAGAGATAGAGAACAGGTAGTTTATGTGTGTATTACCTGCAGGTCTTGCTCTATGGCACTGTTTTCCTCCATCCGGTCTAAAGAGATGCGGTAAAAAGGTAAAGACCGAGTGATGTCCTGATTACAGATAAGACACAGATGACAAGATTGTTAATAATGCAGTGACTTGTAGCACATCCTTACATGTGGCCAGGTGGACATTTTCCTACACAGTAGATCCCTGCACATTCGCACTTTAGCCTTGACAAGTTCAGCAAATTTGCATATTTTTCGTCAACATTTTTAAATCATTTTTTCTGCACAAAACACATCTCATTCTCCCTAAATTGGTAATAATTTATATACAATTTACAGCAAACTGTTACATGTTGAAGTGTTTATCTTTCAGTGCTAATGTTTTTTCGTTGAGCGTTGAGATGCCGCACTTTGTTAATAAGTGTATGAGGCACATTTAGGGCTCAAATGTAGACTGTGTCACGAGCGCCAGAGAGCCAACTCACTTTTATTGCAAATGTTGATCCAAAATCGGAGAACATCAACGTCAAGCTGACAGGAGGGTTTGGGTTTGGGCGAGCCGTGTATAACAAATGGCCATTTTTAAGGCTGTATTTGATTACTTGCAGTTTTTCGCCATTCACTGGTGGCCCTGAGACGTAATCCCTACGAAAAGCGGGGATCTACTGCATATAAATTAGGACATCTGGAAGACACATACCTGCTGACTGGTTCTGACAGTGGCAATGACCTTTAACCATGGAGGAAATTTGTGTATGTTTCGTGACAAGAAGGACGTCAGTGTGTCACCATAGTCCGGCCGATGGAACTCGGCCTCGTTTAACCCATCAATCAGTAAAATGATCCCCGTTCCCTCCACATGCAGTGTCTTCTCTGCAGAAAAAAGAAAGCAAAATCACACTATGTATTTCCCTGTATTGCAGAATATTAGCAGCTTTTCTGCCAACATTTCCAGTAAGCGGCTATTGTACCCTTGTAGAGAGCATCCAGTGGTTCTAGAATTCCTTTCTGGAGGGCTGAGCTTGGGTCTTGGATGCAGGATCGCAGACTGAGTGAGCTCTGAAGCTGCTGTGATCGATGCAGCAGCTCTCGATATGCTGACAGCTGTGGGGCCTCAGTTAGCCTTGCCGCCATGGTGTGGACAAACTCCGGAACCAGACACGTGTGGCAGTTATCAGCCTGACAGAAGTGGTAGGAAACTACCTGCAGAGGCAGATGCAGAAAGGGGGCTATTGGTGTCATTGGTATTTTGTCTCGTTAAATTATGCATTTTTGCTCCTTTTTACATGTTTTTTAAATTTTCTTTATTAATTTGTATCACAGAAGTAATAAAGTATATATCAATCGAGCTATTGTTTAGCTATTTTTTTTTAATATGTGGCAGATGGCCGCACTTTGGACACCGCTGTCATAGACAAACACATCAATGTAATGCATTTTTCCACATACACTTAGCAGAGGTTATTTTAATTGTCATTCTGCATGTTCTAATTGGCAGAACTGAGTTATATACCCGATATTATTCAACATACTGCAGATACCATTTGAGCCAGATCTGGATCACTCCCTGTTGGCTGGTAGCAGTCCGGGTCATAAATCGTACGCCTTCAAAGTTATGAATGGGTCTCAGGCCACATGTCATATAAATGTTTGAGTAGAGCGATGCTATAAAAAGGGAGTCTTGACTTGAACTTCATAGTTGACAGCAGCTCTGAGCAAACTATCTGTCGTCTGAAAAGGCATTATGGTTGGAAAATAATCCGTAACAGAGCAGACAGAGGCTGTCATACTAATAAACAGCTTTCTATGACCACTGACGTGAGGAGATGTAATGCTCAACTACTGCTGTTTGGTTCTGTAACACATTAGCATCATTTTTATAAAGTGGAAGTAAATATTTTAGTGAGTGGCAGCCTGAGTGATGCTTTGTATCATATACAGTCGTCCCTCGTTTATCGTGGTTAATTGGTTCCACACCCGACCGCGATAAGTGAATTTCCTCGAAGTAGGATTCAACATTAGTAAACTGAAGATTTTCGTAGTTCGAGAATATAAAACCTGTTTATGACCTAAATACATTTTTTTTAAATCATTATTAGAGCCGTGTAGACATGAAATAACACCCCTAGAGTCACCTTTACACTCCTATTATTCTTTGTTTACACCACATTGCGCAACACTGATGCACAAGCTATGGGATCATTGCAGGGACATAAAAGACGGCCGCCGGTCATAGCATATCGCAAGCTACCCATCTACCTAGTTAGCCTACAATTTATTTGTTCTAAACGTAAAAACGTGTTTCAAACAAAGTGGGGAAGAAGGACAGTAAGAAGCCCAAAACTTACCACTTCCACACAAAATGGGAGGAGAACGTTTCCTCTCCCCCCCCCATGCCATGGCTGACTCCATGCAGCGTTATATCTAAGGTAACGTCTCATCAATGTAACATTACTGCCGCCTAGTGACCAGAATATGATTTGTCTTTCAATATTTTTTGACTAATAATTGGCTATAGTCAACCACAAAACAACTGTCATTTTATTAACTAATTAATTTTTGAAAAACCACGATGTACTGAGGGACGACTACAAGTAGATTTCGATGTAAAGTGGTGTTACCTGTCCTGCGAGCCTCTGCAGCGCCTCCTGCTGTCTCCTCCTAATCTCAGGAGTCCCTGGACAGCTTCCTCCTCCTTCATCTCCTCCCCGTCTTCCCAGCGAATCATGGTGGAAAGATTCAGCATCTGAAAACAAAGCACGCATACAAAAAACACTCTGAAACCATAGCTTCTCTCTAATATTGTAACATTAACTATATCTCACTTGGTGTTTCATTTTCCACCATGTCATGAGCTTTTTGCAGTCATTGGCTTGGCAGTGTGTCTAGTTTTGGTTCATTCTGCATTATGATTCAGCTGTCTGGAGTACGAGGTTTTCTTTGCGGGTGGAATAACTCATTGGGGGGGGTCTTATGCTTCCAATTCATGCCAAACTGCCTCTCTTCTCTCAGATGCCTACAGCAGATATTGAGTGTTACTGTCAGGAAAATATGGTTTGTTATTGCACTTATAAAATGTTTTGTGTCCATTATTCTATTTGTTTTGACTAATTTTAGTTATAATTATGCAGTAACATACATATGTATTTATGCTATGATATGCTATCTGCTCAAGGTAGGTGTCCTTCACATGCTCAGATTCATGTGGGCATTTTAAGATAGCTTTAGCATCTCATTTTAGATTACCACTCCCCATTTTCCCCATTTGGAAACCGTCCATTCAGGTTGTATTGATTTGTCTCTTTGCATGCAAGCTTTTATTAAATTCTCACTATTCTCAAAGAACTTGTCTTG
Organism: Dunckerocampus dactyliophorus; assembly: GCF_027744805.1. Classification (NCBI taxonomy): domain Eukaryota; kingdom Metazoa; phylum Chordata; class Actinopteri; order Syngnathiformes; family Syngnathidae; genus Dunckerocampus; species Dunckerocampus dactyliophorus. The sequence goes on from NC_072836.1 coordinate 13,887,623, forward strand.
TCTATTTTGAAGACACCAGAAAATGTTCCCTTGACGGTTGCTTAAAACGGTGCCTGTACAGTTAATACAGGTAATTTTTGACGCTATCGGTCTGATTATATCTGATCCCTCGTTCACTTGTGTCAGAACAGTGGAGGGCTCCACGTATTTATGTATAGATCTCATGCCACATCACAGCTTTTATTTTTCTGTGTTACTTACTTTTTGGCAGTGTCTGAGCGGATGTTGGCCACATGCGGTTTCCATGACAACTAAGGGCCACCAAGCGGGCGATGATGGCAGTCTTGCCATAGCCCATGTTTCCAACAATTACCACCCCTCGGTTGATGGAAGGGTCATCGCTGCGCAGACAGGTGTCCACTTCCTTGAAGAGCCACTCCCTTCCGGTGAATCGCCAATCAGACAACAGTCCAGGAATTTCAAAGTGAAGGGGCTTCAGTTTGAGATATGGCGTGAACTGAACTGCAGAGGAAGAGTGGAAGACAGTATGTCATACTACGTGTAAAATACCCAGCACATGTACGCGCATGAGTATTTCGTTACCTCTCGGCTCTTGTTGACCTCGATTTCCGGAATTCTGTCTGGGCATTCTGAGGGACGACCTGGAAGGTGCGGGCCTTTGCTGTTCATCCAGGTAGGCCAGGTCTTCAAGGTGAGCGGAACTTGTGGCTGAACAAAAAGCAAATTAGCTTGAGTGTAAATGTTGTTACCAGGGAGTATGGAAAGCGGTTCTCTGTAAGCTCGGTTCACGTGAGCATCTCATGCGCCCATTGCAAGCATCGGTTTGTCACATGCTCCCTCTGTGGTACTAGAACCGAGCCTATGTTCTGTCCTTTCTCATTAGATTTAATGAACACAGTGGTTCTATTTTCTGCCATGCCACCCAGGGGACAACATTTTTCACGTCTCCCCTGATTTGAGCTACTATTGAGAAGCTGTAATAAATGTATTTATCCGTACAAACCACTGTATGAGTTGCTGGCACCAGCATCTTTCAAACTTGAATAAAAACACACATATCTGAATAAAAAATAACATATCTCCCAATCTTGACAAAATGTTCTCAGTGGCTATCCACACGGAAACGTTTTCAAGTCAAAATATTTTAGCTTTCAGCCACTCATCCACACGGGAACAGAGTTCTGGGTGACCTGAAACGGTATTTTTTGAGAACGGCTTCGAAATACGAGAACAATGACGTTGCCGACCAACCGCCGCCTCGTCGCTGTGACGTGACCAGAAGTGAGCTGTGACGATAAGCCAACATAATATCTGAATATTTCGACGGACATAACTAACCCAAGTCGACATTCTCCTCATTTTTTTGTGTCTTATACTCCATAATGCGCAGAAGTATTTCTACTTCCTGTAAGTCTAAAAGAGCCTTGAAAAATGACACACGTCTGTCTTTCTTCTTCTATGGTTTGCTGTGTCACGTGGTCCTGTCCTCGTGTTTGCGCCACACAAAGGTGTGCCTTGTGTATTACATCTTTTTCACTCAGTGGCTACGTTTACATGCAGTCAAGTAACCCTATCATAACTGGAATATTAGCAATAACCCGGTTGCACACGGCCCTGGGCATGTAGCATGGATGTGGATGGCACAGCTCCGGCTCTATTTCTTATTTCTTCACGTTCTCGCCTTCCATTAATGAAGAAAGTGAGACAAAATGGTGTCAAGTACTGGTGGTGCGTCAGTACCAGCACCAAAACACAAACAAAGGCATTCATTATCCGCCGTGCCGGTGTTGTTGTTTTTGGAAACTGGAAGAATACGTGAAAATTACGCGTGTTGTGTCCTTTTTTTTTCACGTCACCCATGTAAACGGGTTATTCTGAATGGTTCAGAAACCGGAATATTGACTGTATGTAAATGTAGTCAGTGATTCGTTCCCATCTGGATGCAACTATTTACTAATCTGGCACAGCATGGGCGTGACTTTTTTTCAACCCGCCAAAAATCTCAGGAACGTTCCTGTGTGGACAGGGCCCCACCCTTGCCTCTCATCCCCCACCCGGACCTCACCTCGGCCCCCTAGCGTGGCCTGCCCCACTATTTGAGAAGCACTACTTTTAACCCCTTAGCATTCCAGGATTTTTTTTGTTGATAAAACACCTAAAAAAAAGTCATACCCAACGCAAACAAAGCTGTAATTGAACCATTTAGACAAGAGGCATGACTTTGGTCTCTTTTGAAAGGATTTTTTTTTTTAGGTTTGCCTACAACTTTTTTCAGAAAAATGTGTCTTCAAAATAACTAGTTTAATAACTACGAATTGAGGACTGTATTTTACAGAGGTTGTTCTAAAGTTAAGATCAGGCGTTCCAAAGGTGTTCCATTGGTCACACTTGGTCAAAGTCTTCTCAAACTCCATGCAAACAGCTCCATGGCTTCCTAACACTGTACCTTGTCTTTCAAAACAGTTTCGGCCTGACTGTTTGTAAAATACAGAAAAAAAAAACTTCAAAAAGGCGCACAGTCCACATTTTCCTTTGCTGCATTACACGGACTTCCTTGCTCTCATGACAAAAGCCTGCCCATCAACCGGCATATCAGTGTTTTCGCAATTTCACTGGCTACATACGCTGAGGAGGGGCTGGAACTCAAATAAATTCTATATCAATAAACTCTTTTGCATGATATTCTAGCTGAGATGCACCTGTAGCTGGATCCATCTGCTGAAAGCCCATTTTGACAGCACAACATTCTATCTAGGATAATATTTAACTTGAATTCTATCTATACTGATTATCACTGTAGTACAGGTCAGAGTGGTGATGGCAACATTATAGCTTGAGAGCAAATGTGAACATACAAGCTGATGTGCTTGTATCTAAATCGTCACTGCACGAAACATTGCACGTGTACACCATCATGAGGAAAACATGTAAGAGTTCAACCACACTACAAAGTAGGGCTCCAAACCATGCAGATCCAAGCACAAGCTAATATATAAAGGGGTGGGGGGGGTAGAAGTTCATTAAAACTCAAAGTACATTTTCTTTACAAAACGCTGAAAAACACCTACTGCCTACAAGAAGAGAAAAACTCACCAAAACGTGTGAAAACAGTCAATGCAGTCACAACCCTTTCACACCACAGAGAATGTTAGCGCTGACTCTGCTTCATATCCTGTGTGTGTGTGTGTTATAAGACGTCATACATGTTACTTCCTTCCTTTCCCAAAGTGCTCCTCTTGAGCGTTTATGCGTCAGTGACCAAGAAAAAAGGGGAAGAGAGGACGGCGTACAGCCACGTTGCAACCTAGTCACTTTGTATATGTCATGTTCTCAGAACTTGCGGACAAGGGAGTCAAACTTTAAAGCTGAGGGGCACTCAAAACATGCTTATTTTTTTGCAGCGCTCAATCACCGCCCTGTGATTTAGTTAACCTTTCATTCACATGGAGTAATGTGGCCTCATAACTATAGCCAAGCTACAGTTGGTGTCTGTTAGAAGCAAAACAGAAGGTATTCAAGGCACTACCGACGGTATAATTAATGAGCGTGATGGCGGCGGACACGTAAGATTTCCAAAGTTCCTGTACTTCGTCAATATTATATTGGTAGCAGAAATGATGTGCGTATTTTGCAAACAGCACATCAATAACGACTTCCATCATCAATCCAGAAAAGACCAATCAAGATTCAGTTTATCATTGCTATACCTCAACAATGTAACTATTCCAACCGTGGGATTTCCATTTTACCTACGATTCCAGCAGGACAACTGAAGAAGTATAGAGACGAATGAGGCAGCTTACTGTTTTTGCTTCAAAAGTACCAACGCCAGCAGGAGGGCATGTAGGACAGGGCAAATGAGCTGAGTGCCTATTTCAACAGGTTCATTTTAACACCTCCTGCTGTTCCTTCCCACTTTGCCTTAACGCCTTCTCATTCTCCATGGTAACCACCACTTCCATCATCACCCCCCCCCTTTACGACCTGTCCTGATGATGACCCCTCACTCCATTCTCCTCCTTGGGACAACCCCACATGACAGTGACACAGCTGACCGGGTGTGGACACTCAATCAAAACAAGACCTGCTGGCTGTCTGGCATCCTGCATCATGTCTAGAACCTGCAGACGTCTGATACAACAAAAGTAAAGTGACGTTAAATGTTCATTTATGGTAAAAAGATGCATTCTTTTTTTAGTGTCTTAACGAAATACACCAAAGTACACAAATGCTGCTTGTGAGCTCAAGAAAGTTGAGAAGGAGAGATATTTCCTTCCTAACAGGAAGATGCAGTGAGGGACTGCAGTGACACACACACACACACACACACACACACAAACACATCATACATCTTACCAGCAACCGAATTGGGGCGGGGCGTAAGGTAGAGCGGGATGGAATGGGTGGATCCAGACAAGCGATTTGAGTCTTGTCCCCATTCTGGGTGGAGTTTGTTGAGGCTGTATGTGGAGGCCATGCTGTCCTCTGCCCTGTACGGGAAGTCATCGTTCAAGCTTCCTGTCGCAACCATACAGGAAGAGGAGGTTGGTGTCACCACAGGCCATCCCTCGTGCCCCCAGAGTTTGAGGCTGCTGCCTTGGTAACCGTCGCTGGGCTGCTTGGCGTTGTCATCATGCTCTGGTGCTGATTCAACAGAATAGCTGGTCAATGTGGCTGCAAGACATTTTAGTTCATAATTGACAACTGGAAGTTTCTCATTGTAGAACTACAGTAGATAGTGGACAAAATATGCATTTAATCTCTGCTGATTTTTTAAGTATATCCCCTGACAAAGACATGAACAGTTCAGATTTTTTTAATGGTTTCTTTTACTAGAAAGAGTCACAATATTAACAATAAATCCAGGAAATTAAGTAAAGATTTTCGACAGAATTAACGTGCGAAGAGTGGCTAGGCTACTGCTGGATCTTAATGTGCTTCTTCTTGGGCCACTGCTTTGTTGATTTGGGCCGTCGTGCTGGAAGACCCATCCACGTCACATCGTCAGTGTTATGGCTGAGGGGCCAGGAGGTTCTCATCCAAGATTCTACAATACATGGCCTCTTTCATCAGGCCCTCAATGTCTGCAACCTTAGCAGCAAAACTGCTGCAAAGCAAAATGTTGGCTAGTCACCTGTTGGACAGCGCGGATGGTGTTTTTAGGGTCGTATTCAGCATTTCTCTTCCGCCAAACGCAAGTCATGTTGATACTAAAAAGCTCAATTTAGGTCTCATCTGACCACATCATATTCTGCCAAGCCTCGACTGAATGATTCAGATGTTCAACGGCAAACGGGACTGTACATGTGTCTTTGCGGTTATTGTGCTTCTTGGCCACAGATCTTTGTGGTTCAGATTTCTTGCTGGTTGGTAAGGGATCAAATACTTATTTCCCTCAATAAAATCCAAATGAACAACTATTACGGGATGTTTTTTCTCCTTGAGAATTTTGTTGATATTCTGTCTCTGTTACAAGAAACCAACCATAAAATTGTGGACTGTTGATGTCCCTGTCAGGGGGTAACGTTACGAAATCAGCAGGTGATGAAATACTTATTTCCCCCACTTACCTACAGCACCCTCCATACCTATGATGCCGCTATCTCTACTCTCCAGTGTTGATGAGGGGGAGGTGACAGAGGCTTGGATGGATGAAGTGTGCTTGTTGTTGTTGTTACCCTCAACTCCAGCAGGGGGCTGTAAGGTGGAGGAGGGGGAGGTGCTGCTGCTGGCCAGGCTGGAGGAAGGAGAGATTCTCTGCTGTCGAGGAAATAAAGAACGAGAACAAAAAAATGTATAGACTATGTCATAATCTGTTTTGATTAGGATAAACCCCTTGCAATGAACCACTTAACATTCAAATGACACATTAGGAATGGAATGGAGAAGTGATGAGTAGACTGTTCACTGTCTAATGTGAACATCCCTTCTGAGAAAATATAGCATATTGGGTCTCCCCTAATAGCTCCTCACATTAGATTAAAATTAAGAGAAGATGAATGATGGTAATGGTCATGATTTATTTGTATCGTCACACTGAGGAACATCACCTTTACACTTACATCTTACCCCTCAGCAATTACCGTTTACTGCATTCGTTCATTTCCAGTGTCTGACATGTTAAATAACTCAATACATTGGAAAATATATTAAAACAAAGAGGATATAGATAAATAATTACAAGAGGAAAAAACAGCAACATTGTATAGAATACAGAATAGAGAAAAAGCTATAACTTATTCAATAATGATTAATTAAATTCAGGATAAATTATATCAGCCAGCTTCTTCTTCCATATACTTTGTGAACCGTATGCATGTACCGTAAACTGGCTGAGTTTTTTTTGCTCAATCTGTTCAATAATGTAACTCCACATACTGAAATGCTATACAAGTATTTAGTGTCGTGCCACCATAATGATGTATTTTCTTTATCTGGGGTCATAATTCTCCTCTCTTGTTGAAAGAAATATGTACATCCTCGGGAAGGAGGATGAGGTTTACTTTTTTTGCACTTAATCGTGTCGGACAATGCCATGGCTGAGACTTCATGACTTCATGCAGTGTTAAGGTAATGTCATGTAAGATAATGTCTCAATGTTTTGTTTCATCACTGCCTTCTAGTGACCAGAATGACTTATATTTCAATTTGTTTTGAATAATACAGTCTACCACGAAACAGCTCACATTTATTAATTCATTTCTGAAAACCTGTGATATAGCGAGAGAGTGATAACTGAACAGTGATATTGCGAGGGACGACTGTACTGTACAATGATCTGATTGAGTGGAGTGCAGCAGTTGTTTTCAGACTAAGGGCAATGGTCCTAGTAGTGAGCCTTGAGGGACACCTCTTTGTTAAATCATCTGTTAGAAAAGCCTATCAAATTCACCATAATCATTATTATAAAGATGAATAACATGTACTTGGGGTAAATAAAAATAAATAATGGTCAACATGATCAAAGATTTGGTTAAATCTAGGAAAATGATGTATGATTACCTGTCCATCAACCTGGCGATGGTTCGGTGAGCCAGGTTCTCCACTGATGATCTTTTCTCCCAATAAAAAGCCCAGTCGTGTCATTAGAGCATCAGCTGCCTCATCCACTGAGGGAGGCGGTCCTAACACCTCCTCTTCTTCACCTGCAGAGTCAGGGAGAGGACAAAAAGAAAGTGATGTTGGGAAACTAGGAAATAACTGTCAGATGTGGCGGGATGCACCTGCCAACACACAGATGGCTTGGATGTGTTACGCGTCGCTATTTGCAAAAGCAGCCGTACAGTGACACATCGTACAGCCCAAACACAAAAACCTGCAGACTCTTCAGGGTGTTATTCAAACCAGAGTTTTCTCAGCAACAAGTCGTCGAGTATCTGAGGCCACAGTCTTTTCACTCCAATTAGAGAAACCACTCCAGTCCAGTATGCATTAGATCAGTTTTCTCCCCCCAAGATATTTATTTAACAAGCACTCACGCAAACAAGTTTTACTTGAGATTTGTCCTGGTTGGTTGGTTGGTGTTGGCTACTCTTTCGCTCTGATGAGAGCTGGTATCGTTACCACTGCAGTGCACTGCAGTGCTACTGCTTTGCAACTGCATACACCAAAAAATTACAGGAACGCAGAGCAACTAAAAACTGCAACCGAAAAAAATTGGCAATGTTTCCAAATGAGGTGAGGAGTAATCGCACCCACTGGTAGGAGGAGACTACTGTATTATACAGGATATGTACATTCCATAATATCACTTCATCACATCGACACATGTACAAACACAATTGTAATTTGGACAACCCTATCCCAGCCTTGTGAGGGTCTATCGTCATATTCCTGAGGCCACCTGACCGCTCTGTGGTCTTGCCCATTGTGGTGGAGGCTGGTTGGTGGGGGATGAATTACTTATTTTATTCACTTTGTTGATATTCTGTCACTCGCTGTGAAATAAAACCCACCATACAAATCCTGGACTGCTCATGTCTTTGTTAAGATTACTAAATATGCAGGGGATCAAATAATTGTTTTCCCCACTGTAAATAAATCAACAACGAATGTTACGAGTGAGACATTCGACTCCCCCTCTGAAACTAGCCATTGCTTTCACATTTCCGTGTGCCTCTGGCCAGAGACAAAGGAGAATGAGTGATGAAGGATTTTTAAAACATTGTGTTCCTGCATTTATGCATATTTTTATTTGGATTCTTCTCTTTTGATATGGCCGCACGTTGGCCGAGTGGTTAGCATGTTGGCCACACAGTCAGGAGATCGGAAAGATCTGGGTTCGAATCTCCTTAGGACATCTCTGTGTGGAGTTTGCATGTTCTCTCCATGCATGGGTGTGGGTTTTCTCCGGGTACTCCAGTTTCCTCCCACATTCCAAAAACATGCAAGTTAGGTTAATTGGCGACTCTAAATTGTCCATAGGTATGAATGTGCCCTGTGATTGGCTGGCGACCAGTCCAGGGTGTACCCTGCCTCTCGCCCGAAGTCAGCTGGGATAGGCTCCAGCATTTCTGCGACTGTAATAAGGGTAAGCGGCATAGAAAATGAACGGATGGATGTTTTCATATGATATTTTATACTGTGCTCCTATCTAACAAAGCTACTGTGGTAATTTCAGCATACCGTATGTCTTGACTACAATGGCAATATAGCTTTTGTACATGCACAAATCTGTCATCCTGTGATTGGCTGCCAATCTAAACAACAAAATGGGTGCATATGTTTAGTGGCTGTGGTAGAATCCATGTTAATACCGCCAAGTTTTGACTTTGACACTTACTTTGCGCTGAACAGGTAGTGCCTGTGTGCACGTTTTAATGCTGTGCAACGAGATGCTAGTTATGTTGCTGTTGTCGTTTCACGCTGCTTGGCAATAATAATGAAGTTCACAATACTACAACACATGTCGCCATAAACTGACTTACTTTTCATAGAAATTACCGATTTGGGTCCCAAATTTTATGCTAACAAAAGCGGTCGACCATGTATGTCAATGTCTACTTAAGTGGCCACTTTGTAGAAATAACAAGAACATGGTGGACCAGGAGTTGGTCCACACAGACAGGTTGTTGATGGACTTCAGCGGGTTCCACTGAACTGAGGCCTTGTCTACATAGAATACATTTTTTTTGCCGGGTTGAAACAAATTGGCATCAACACGCATACAGATTAGTAAATAATTTCATCCAGTTGGGAATGAATGACTGGGTGAACATGATGTAATACATAAAAAGGTACACCAACCTGTGGTGCAGTTAACAGACATGCAGACAGAACCACATGACACCAAAACTTTAAAAGAAGTATGCATTGCGCATGAAGTCCATTTCCCGCCGCTTTCCAAGGCTCGTCTAGATGACGACAAAGTGGAATACTTCTGCGAGTCATTTTGGCGTATAAGACAAAAAAATATATCAATCAGGAGAATGTCAACTGGGTGACTCATGCCAGTCGAAGTATTCAGATATTTCGTTGGCCTGTCACTTTTGGTCATGTGACAGAGATGTCATCATTTTCAGAAAGTAGCGGTTTGCTTGTCTGCACGGCAACTTTATTTTTTGGTTTTAAGTTTGACTATTTACCACAGTTCACTTTGTCTCTGTATTTTTTGGCTATGTATTATAAATTTCTTCTGTACATTTTCAACAGTATAACATTTTTTATAAAAAGACCCATTTGATCAGCCCAACATTAGCTTTCACTAAATGAAATAACTGATGCCACTGCACTTATTCATGTCCTCACAACACACACACACACACACACAAGAATGTAAACCACAGCATACGTACTCATACTGGCTCTTGACAAGTCTATAATTAGAGCTATAAATTGATGACTAGTGGGTTGAATAATAGAAACGCATTGTGTGTGCAACCACATAGTCATGTGTGGTCAGCCAATGACAGAGTGTGTATGTCGCAGAGCAAAAATAAAACAGAAAGAAACAAGGAGTATAGACTTTCCATTTCGGTCTCCTCGGCATCTGGTTCCTCCAACCATTCCATTTTTCCTTTCCTCAACTTGCTCCGTCTATTCTTTCCCAATTTTTACTTTCTTACTTTAAGAGATCCACTTTCCTTTGTTGTTTCTTTTTGACTGATCTCGCTTCCCTCTCCAGACATTTCATGAAGATTGTCCAATTTTGAGTGATGAAGGAAGTAAAAAGGATGAGACTAGCACTTAGAGATAATATTGCGTGACATGTTTCGGAGTATTTGTCTCCGCATGATCTTCAATCAGAAGTCAGTAGAACTGACTTGTGTCTGAACTCCTCGGCCCATACTTTTGTAGTGCGACTAAAAATACACCGCCTGTTTCTTTCTAAAACCAAGAAACCAGTAACCAAAGCCACTTGACAGAAGTTAAAAAGCCGGATTCAAAAACATTATCATAATTGGTGGAAGAGTATGCACTATTTTTATCACATCTTACTGTTTTTACATCTTTTTGACAGATTTTACACCATCTCCAAACCTCAGACAACTTTACTTGCTTATTCCCCCCCCAAACACATCATCTTGGAGTCGGACCCTACTTATTTTCAGGCAAGGAGATCACAGACTACACAGAACTAAAAAATTCCAAATTTGGCCAACATTTTTGGGAAACACAAAGCTGAACAAAACCTTGTCACACGAGAGGATAACCTCAGCAGACCCTGCGAAGCTCAGTTCAGCGAGCAACTAAACCCTGCATGTTTTACTTATGTAGAAGACAGAGTCAGCATATGGGTCATCACTTGTTATCTATTATTATTATAAGCTGGTGTTTTTTTTTTGTTTTTTTTTTTTACTTATACTATTACAGGTGGTCATACATTTTTAATACTGTACAAAAAGAAAAAGAATACTAGTTGCATGCGCGTGGAAGAGTAATATGATGGTGGGGATTAATACATTGGAGGACTGGCGACTGAGAAGAAGGACGGTTCTTTTTAACAAAGTCAAATCTCCATTATGACTCCCAAGGCAGTGAGACAGACTTTTCTGGTGGCAGCGCGAAAGTGGGGTTGAAATTAGACATGGCAAGGCGCTCAGTGGAGACATCAACATTGGTTCCATGCCCCGTCCAAGCTGCTGAAAGGCGGTGACAAATCATCAAGGATAATGATGGTATTCTTGAACATGTATGGGTATCTGTTCCTATAAAATGGGAAGTGATAACTGCATAAGCAGCGTAGTGGTCTCATTACTGATACGTCCTCCTCCCAGAAAGCCTCTTTGGAACAACCCCCAGTGTGCAACACAACCACAGGGATAAAGGTAAGAAATTGTTCTTTTTTTTAAATATAAATACTGTTCAGCTATGGATATTCATCTTTTTGCATTTGTAGCTTGTATCTTGCTTGTTGCTGCTCAGGAGCCGCTGTTAGCTTTGAGCCACACACCCCTTCGCTACGCCGAGCAATCGGAGAGCCTCGCGGAGATACGGAGGAGAGGCTGCGTAGCAGGAGGGAACAGCGTAAAAGATAGTATAAAGGTTGCTGTATAAAGACGGTATAAACCATGTTTACCGTCTGTCATCATGGTGACATGGAAGCGCTAACGGCGCTAACCCGGCTGCAGAGAGACTACCGTGAGTGCGGCCTGATTGAGATTGAAGATTAGATTTGACTTTTTCTACACTGCTCAAAAAATAAAAGGGAACACATAAACAACACACTGTAACTTGATCATTTTTGTGTGATTTTGTTGTCAGCACATTCAGTTATGTAAAGAACAAAGTATTTTATAAGAATATTTCATTAAATCAGACCTAGGATGTGTTATTTTAGTGTTCCCTTTATTTTTTGAGCACTGTATATTTATAAAAAAAAAAGAGAGAATGTACTATTTTATATTTCAGCCGCTATTTTTTGATAAGATTTTTTACATTTTAATAAAACAGCTTTGCACGCATGTTTGGTTTTGACTTATCTAAACATAAAAAATATCGGGATATATATTGTATATCGATATTCAACCTAAATATATCGGGATATGAGTTTGGTTCCATATCGCCCAGCCCTACGAGGTAGTAATGTGTAAATGCTGACTGCCTTAAATGCTACGTCTCTGATGCGGCAGTTTTTTGGGAAATCTTTGTGAAAGAGGCTTATCACCTGTATTTCAGACACTAAAATGACAACTTTCAAGGTTTGGACGGGAACACAAGTGATTTAGAAATACTAGCAATTAATAAATAGAGATGTCCAGATGCCGCATTTTTCCCTTATTTATTGTTGGAGGGTGAGCCTACCCGATCTTTACGGCAGCTGCCGTAAAGTGTTTGGTGTATTTGCAGCTGCCGTGAAGATAAACAAACCCATTTCAGTCGTGTGAAAATACTTCTGCATTGTACATGAAAATAGTCCAATGTCAGCAAAATGACAATTTCAAGGGAAGGGGTGGCTCTAGCAGAGCTGCATTCAATACCACAAACTGAATCCGTCAAACATAAAACGAAGTATGAAGTATTAGCAAGGCTACCGATGAAAAGGCTGCGACACCAAAGCAACAAACTCTGGTCTTTCAAAGGAAAGACAAATATCTAAATGAGAGCAAAAAGGCAAAGCGGATCACTGAAAACATATTCAAATTTATTGCTTGGACAACCAGCCCATCGCCGTCCAATCCGATACCGATTCCTTCCTGACTTCCTGATTCTCAAGATCGATAACCGGTAACTTTTTATATACATTATTTTTAAATTTAGATTTTACTTGCAATTTGTGCACACCTGGAGGTAAGAACGACTAGAGCAAAGATGGATTTGACAAACTGTACCTGTAATTTTTTTCTAATCTAATATCATGACATCATCAGTATTAACAAAACATTTTAAAAAACAGCAGAGGGGTTTACTAACCAACAAAAGCCAGTATCTTCAACGATGGTTAAGGTCTAGTCATCAAGCGCCAAACTTTTTTGCACTTTTCAAACGCCGCGGCAATAGGAACAAGCCCCAGGCAGCTGATAAGGTTGGGTTTGTTGTAGTTTGATGTTTTTGATTTGGTGCAACTAGCATGTGAAATGTCTTCCTCTGAAACAGTGACTGTTTAGTTGAGCTCAGGTGAAGTTACAACAGGCAGTTAACATCACAGACAGGAGAAAAAAGGAGCGCTTGATTTTTTCACCAGTATGGGTAATCTCCACTCATTGGGGTGTTTTTTTTGTTTTTTTTTAATTAGCTCAGCTCAGATTTATTGGCGTAACGTCATAATTGCTCATATTGGACCAATAATTATCGTGCACCTCTAGTTGATTTACACACAATACTAGCAAATTCAACATTTAATTAAATAAGCTTTATAAAAATGCGTTGTGCTGATTTTAGTCACTTGCTAAAAGCATTTTCAGTTGTCATAACATTGTCAAAGTATCAGATCAGCCAAAAAAATTGGAGATGGATCGGGACATCCCTTGTTATGTGGTCATAAGTCAGTTTTAGAACAAAACAGTGTCCTACTGGTCCACACTTACTATAGAATTGTGGCATGAAAATTATTTAAGTAAATAAACCAAACCCCCAGAAAGCCTTGTTGACAAGCGCAGAGGTCAGATGTTTCTTGTAGTTGGTCAGCAAGTTTGCACACATCTCAGGAGAGATTTTGGTCAACTCCTCTCTACGGATGCTCTGTGCTGTCTGTTAAAATAAACCTACCATAATCACAATAGACTGTTCATGCCTTTTTAAGAAAGGAAACTTTACAAAATCAGCAGGGGGCTCATACAATTGTTTCCCCCACCAGACTAGAATAGTCGCAGAAAGACATACTGTGCAACTTTCTCTATGTGTCGATCCAATACTTGGGACACAGACTGCTCTCGACTCTCACCTTCCTCACATCTTCGCCCTCTCCTGTCTCTCCTCGTTTCGTCGATGGGAAGATCGACCCAATCCCGACACAGATCCGAGTTTTCCTCATGTGTTAGACAGCAGCATACATAAAACAGCAAGCCCCGGAGTGAGGACGAATGGCTAAAAGTGCCAACCGCCCTAACATCTCGACCACAGCGGCAACTCTCCAGAAACCTCCACGGGTGATGCACTGAAGTCCGTTCATGCCGACACCACATGGTCCTTAAACGGGCACATGCTTTCAAAATAGCCGCGGTGCAGTCCATGTCTAGCTACAAGCCAGAATGTAATTGGTTCAGAGTGTTTCCATGTGGAAGGTGGCGTCAAAACATCAAAGGGCTGTCGCCACTGCAGAAAAGAGCTTTCCGTTGGTTTAATGAATGAGGGAAAAGGTTCTTCAACACGTTGTCATTTGTTGCCTTTCAGCTTCGAATCTTCATTCCTACATTCAGATTTCTTGGTGACAAAAAAGACTGATCACCACCACTGACTTTCTGAGCTCCTCCTCCAGAGAGCACAAAGGAGAAAGGAGAGACAGATGGGGGGGAATAAGAAGATAAGAGGGACGAGTCTCTCCAGGAATAGAAAATCACTTGAGATACTCCAGCTTTGACTCCACAGAGGTAGAATAAGTGAGTACAACAGGAAAACAAAGTTAATGGTCAGCAAACTGAATGTCTATAGAGCCGTTAAAGTTGACCGCAACTCACATCAACCCAGGGGGGTGTCCACTGCTCCTTTTAGTTAAAAAGGGCACCATTTTTATTCACAGGTAGAGCAGTCTAAAAAAGAAAAAAACATCCATAAAGCTTAAGTTTGAATGAAGATCATCTTCTGCCAGTAAACAAGTAACGTCTTCAAGTCTTGTAAGACTTTTTCCCTTCAACGACAGAGCCTCCATATCTGGTCTGAAAGACGATCTCTCTCGTCTGACTTCAGCGGGAATCAAAACTCCCCTCCTCCAACCAAAAACACACACACTTACACACTCGCACGAAGGAGAAAGAGGGACGGATTGCAGGAGAAGCCCAAGAGCGAGCCAATACGCTTTTGAGCTTGTGTGCACGAGGCTACAGAAAACATCAGACCACAAATCACACATGGAAAATTGATTGTATTGCAGAAAAAGAACAGCAATTTGTAACTTTATTTATGCCTTACACCCCAGGGTAACTTATGTTGTGGAATTTAAAGTTTGTAGGGGAATGAACAGCAGTTTAAATATTGGAAGAAGCTATTGGAGAGGTTTGCAAGTTTCAAGTTTGGTAAACTGTAAATTCCGGCATATAAACCACTACTCTTTTTAATCCTGCATCTTAAACAACAATGAATTATTTATGGCTAAAAGAACAACACTTCCTATGATGCTTACAGTGCAGATTCAGGAAGTACTGAACTCAAGTACAGTTGTCCCTCGCTACATCGCGGTTCAAACATCGCTCCCTCACTGTACAGCGGTCCTTCACATATTAATTAATTAATAAATGATCCCTGTTTTGAGGTTGACTACAGCCCATTAGGCAAAAAAAATGCATTTTTCTGAAAATTTTGCAGATTTTGGGCCCAAACTAAGCATTTTCAAGCATAAAAATTGCTAAATACTCTAAAATACAAATACAGCATAAGTCATTAAGACCACAACTTGTGAATGTAGTATTCTACATTAGTCACTGGGTGTCAGTAATGGTTTGGTGAGACCACCACCGAAGCACCAGACTTGAACAGCCGGGTTTTATTGCAGTTATTTTTATTCTAATAATAATAATAATAATAATAATAATAATAAAAATAACAACACAGATTACCGTTGCAGTCACAGCCCACAACAAGCTAAAACTCAACTGTGAACCTTCGACGTCACTTCCTGCCCGCCATCGATTCTGCTCTCCTACAAAGTAAACTGTCTTAAATGGCTTATTATCTACTATATTGGGTAATACTAATTTAAGGGTAAAAGTTTTAATTCTAGAAGGGTCTAATAATGTTAAACAAGGTATTTAGAAGATCGTACACAGGTTTTCTATGCCATAGCAATGAAACTATTCCATTTATAAAAGAGGAATCCTACTTTGCAGAAATTCACTCATTGCGGTTGAGTCTGGAACTAATTAACCGTGATAAACAAGGGATTACTGTAGCTAAGTAGACGCCAATATCACGTTTCGAAGTCTTATGCAGGGATTGTGTTTTGATCTGACAAATCTTAAGCAAGTTTGCTCAAGTGTAGAATTATTATAGCTTTTGCTTGGACCGCGGTCGCTGTTTAACTCCAATGAAAAAAAGCATCTCACATCTCACTCATCGGAGCTAATGAGTGACACTGGAAACACAGGCTATCAGTACGATTGCAAGGTTTATAATTTGCCCTTCTGTGTAAATACCCCATGTTACAACGTGGACACCTGCGGCTTCTAGAAAAATGCGGCTTTTATACTGTATGTACAAAATGTATATTCTGTTTAAATTTGGTGGGTGTGGCTTATATTCAGGTCTGCTCCAGAGTCGGTAAAATACAATTTTTCTGATCTTTCTGGATTAAACTGCCACTGCCAGAGAACCTGCATAATATCTGAAAGATACATAGCATTCTCTTTACAGTATTATTTAGTTGTCATGTATTTTTATTTTCACAAATATCAGTTTTTTGTTGTGTTGTTCATATTGTTACACTGTTATATTTATTTATTGTTATATTGTTTACAAACTCCAGTAATAACTTCCTGGACACAGGAGGTGGCAAAAAGTCAAAAGATTTGAAGTGAGAGCCAATGCTAGTTTTTGCTGTGGTTTATTTATTTTGCACTATTCGTATCGATACCAAAATGTGCAGTATCACTTAAGTATTTTTAATTGACTTTGGTAATTACCTGACGACAATTCAATACAGTTGTATTTAGCGCATCTTTATGTCTTTCTCTTGAACGAGCAGATACACAATGATTCTCCTCCACTACACAAATACGCTGAGTTGCTGGATTTTAGCAATACAACCCACAATAGTGCAAGTTTATTGGTCATCACTTAAAACGTGTAGGAGGAGTGATCACATTAATGAAATGTCTTTATGAATAACATGTCTTTATTTTATGTGCTTTATCATACTTGAGGGACAAGAGAGCAAGCATGTCGGTCAAGTTCAACTCACTGTTGCGCCGTGAAAGGGTTGGATAGTTTAGTAAAACAAATACATTACAGACAGTTACAGACCACATTTTTCTGATCATGCTGTTTTGACAGAGCCTTAGAAAGACTGCACATGGGAATGTTTAGTGAAAGTGTGTCAAAACCTGTGGAGGAGGAGGATGAGGACCAGCACTGCCGATGATGACAAGGAGTGGTTTACATTTCTGTGTTTTATCTCTCATGAAGTAAAATTAGGAGTCACCCCCTTAAGCACAATATAAAAGGTCACAGATGTGCGCTTGTCAGGATGCTGATATAGAGGGTAAAGGTGCTCTGGAAAGTTCAATCTAATATACAGTGTTATTATAATATATAAGGATTATATCACAATATAATTGTTATTATTTTTTAACACAGTCCAAAAGGTGGTCGAAGAATTAACAATAAAACAGTAGGCATCGATATGACTGTGAATAGGTGTCAATGTGTCCTCTATGTGTCAATGTGATTGACTGGCGATCTTTCAAGGGTGTCTCCTACCGCTCACCCTAAATCATCTGGGATAGGCATCGACCCTGCCACCCAACCGCCCCTCTCTTTTGACCATGAACACGATGGGCAAAAAAAAACCCAAAAAAAAAGATTGACGGATGGTTGACCCATTCCTCACAAGAAGTCCTGATGTGTTGGTCAGATTGGCACTCAATAAGAAGAAAAAACAGCACTTACCAGTTGCTGTTTTGGCCAGACGAATGTTGAGGAGTGGAGAGGAGGGAAGAGAACGAGTGAATCCCTCTATCAGTCTTATCTCTGAGCTCCCAGAGTCAATGCTGGCGCCGCCTGTAATAAAAAAGGAAGATTCAAGAGGAATGTAGAACTCTTCCTAGTAATAATAATATAATAACATATATAATAATTTATAGTATATCCATCCATCCATCCATTTTCTATACCGCTTCATCCTCATTAGGGTCGCGGGGGCATGCTGGAGCCTATCCCAGCTGACTTCGGGCGACAGGCGGGGTACACCCTGGACTGGTCGCCAGCCAATCGCAGGGCACATATAGACAAACAACCATTCACACTCACATTCATACCTATGGACAATTTAGAGTCGCCAATTAACCTCACCTGCATGTTTTTGGGAATGTGGGAGGAAGCCGGAGTACCCGGAGAAAACCCACGCGCACACGGGGAGAACATGCAAACTCCACACAGAAATGCCCAGGGGAGAATCGAACCCAGGTCTTCCCGATCTCCAGGCTGTTCCTGTATTGGCCAATGTGCTAACCACTAGACCACCGTGCGGCCCAATTTATAGTATATAATAAATATAATTATATAATTATAAATTTTTTATATCATCAATATAATACATAATCATAATCTACATCTAATAATAAGTTTGCGTTTAAATTATTCTTCAAGACTTTGGCAAAAAATATTCAGTCCAGTCGTCCCTCGCTACATCACCATTAGATCATTGCGCCCTCACACTATCACGGTTTTTTAAAAGTTAATTATTAAATGATCGCCGTTTTGTGGTTGAATATGGTCAACTATTAGTTTAAAAAATGCATATTTAAGCAAATTGTACATAATCATGGCCTAAATTAAGAATTTTCAAGCATAAAAATGGCAAAATAAAAAAATATACAAAGGATGTATGAGACATATAAAGTGTAATACAGTATCTATGACTTGTGTGCGGCTTTAATAAGCGGGACGTGGGACGTGACATGTGTGACGTCAGCTGGCTATAGTTGACTGTTAGCTGAGTGCTAGCCAAGCGTCCTTGGTGCCAGAAGGAGGTAAGCGGTGTAGAGAGTGGCCGACAGCAGCTCCTGTGTGAATGTTTGCTGCATAAAGCGATTGAAGTGCACTGTGAGGCTCTCCATAACCATAAACAGCGGCAGTAGGGTGTTCTACACTGGTCTCTAGGTGTCAGTAATGTTACATTGATGAGACAACAGCCACCAGAAAGTACACTGTCAATGTCCATGTTAATGTGTGAGTATCTTATTTATGTCTAAGACGGCTTATTTTCTTTTATTAGTCGGGCTGTCAAAAATAGCACATTAATTGCGGCAACTAATTAATTTCATTATTTACGTACATTTTTTTAGCGTAATTGACACACACGCATCATGGCAAACCACGGCTGTGTGTTATAACGACAGAAGGTGGCATAGTGTAGCTCCCCCCCAGAGTCCCACAGAGTCTGATGCTCTTTTAAAACTTTATTCTGCCCTGAACACATCAACAGCAGTACAATTCCAGCACCTTATACAGTAAGTATCTCCAACTCCAAACAAACGCATCTCTAGTCACTTTAACTTTGTCACGAGACAGAACCGTGAGATGCATTCCCGGACACTCCGAAAATCACAAAAATGTCTTATATGCATGTATGTGTGGTCTAAATAAACAGAAATGCAAAGAAAAACAAGTGGATATTCTTATCACTCTATTTGTAACTCCTAATGCTTAAATACAATTTGCTGCATTTAAGCGTGCTCCGAAATCCCAGACATTTCACTCAAAACATGCGAATTCAACTTACATGACGTTGTGTCTTTGAATGCAACTCCTCATTGCTCAAAATAACACAGTTGAAGTCTGATTCAAATATTCTGCTATTAAAGAAACCAGTGTTAGGTAAAAAGATTTTCAGACCTCTTCACTTGATTACTTTTTTTAAAATTCATTTGGCACAGTTAATACAAATATATATGTAATTCTGCACTATAATCCTGTCATTTATCTTTAAATACTGTAAAAATGGGCATATTTCGGACATAGTATGACATGATGATTAATCAGGATTAATTAATTTGAAAACCGTGATTAATCCGATTTAAAATTTTAATCATTTGACAGCCCTAATTATTAGTTCTACTATATTGGGTAATACAAGTGTAAAGGTGACTGTAGGGGTGCTATTTCATGTCTACGGGGCTCTAATAATGTTGAAAAAAAGTTTTTAGAAGGTCAAACAAGTTTTTTTCTGACTACAAACCTCTTTAATGTATTAATATTGAATCCCACTTCACAGAAATTCATTTAATCGCTGTCGTTTCTGGAATTAACTGCAATAAACAAGGGACGATTGCATATTTAGTATGACTATTTTGTCTATTATAATTTCCGAACAGCGTATTGTTATTTTCCACAGATAGAAAACCACATAGTGCTATTGCTTTGTATACAGGTGAATCTCAATAAATCGAATATCGTTCAGAAGTTGAACTTCGAAACCATTAAAAGGCCCAAGAGGATACTAAATTTGAGGTTCTTATTAGCTACAGACTATATTAAAAATTCGAAAACTGTTGAAACGGTTCACTGTGTCACAAATCTATGTGAGAGTTTCACTCTGTGAAGTCAACTACTGAAATCAACTTTTCCACTATATTTGAATTGAAATGCACCTATGCTGAGTCATAATAACTGATCCCAAATTCTGAAAACTCACTTAGAAAGAATTAGTCTTCTTTGCCAATATAAGTACATATAGTAGTTTCTTTAAGAAGAGATGACACAATACAGACAATACAGAGTTGTTTCACAAGACTGAGACTGACACATAGTGACACTGACCACTGTTGTTCTTGCGGCCTTTGCTTCCCAGCAACATCTTCAGGCTGCTTCGGAACATGATCGCTCACGATGTACTTCCTGTCAAGAGACAATCAACCATTAAGAAATGTTCATGGATGACTACATTGTTTACAGCACGTCACAGAAATCTGACCTATGAATCAGACTGCAGCCTAAATTGAACAACAGAAGAAGAAAGAGTGAAGCCTTAGCTTGACGCTGCAAGGGTCGGGTCAAACGTTATCTACCCTCAATGCAGACACCAGTAGACTTTCACTGCAGACTGATCTGTACATCATGATTCCACAGATAAAAGGTAGAAAGAGGTGCATGTTGATACCAGGACACACAAAGGACTTAAAGAGATGAAAGAAAACAGGAAGCGGTTGAAACTAACTTAATTTGCAAGACTTGCCAACACAGAGCTTTCTGTATTGTTACCATAAAAATCATTGGGCATCTTTGTTGTTGCAAAATAAGATTCCTAAGCTATAACAAGCAAACAACTTTGAAACAACTTTCAGAGCTGCGGTGATCAAGGGGTTGATGATATGTAGTATTCTACACTGGTCACTAGGTGTCAGTAATGTTACTGTAATGTTTGGTTTGGTTTCATTTACAGTATTTCGAACATGCATATGTCCGAAAAGGAGTAGGGAGAAGCAGAGCTTATTTAATCCTACCCCCTCTTTGTAATACATCAATTGCTAAAACATACATGTGAATACATACAAACACGTGCATACATGTATGTGCATGGCTCAGATCAAGGGCACCCTTTGCTGTCTTCAACTTCACTTGAGTAGTATTTGAAATTGTTGTTCTAACAATGTGTACTATCCCTATCACTCTGACGTTTATAGAGTGAGGAAGCTTACCCAACCATAAATTAAGCCTGTTTATGTTTTTATTTTGCGCTGGCACGGCTATGTTGTAAAAAAGTGTCTATATTTGGACATTGAAATGTTACATGTAAAGCATGTCTACTTTTGTTGTGAAATAAACAATATTTTCTCTGATAATTTGGTCATGATTTCTACTTAGAATTAAAGAATGATGTCTGAAATTGGTTTCTAATGTGTTTTATTCAAATATTATTAGTGTAAAAAAAATATAACTGTCGTGTAATCATTAGTGAAAAGTACATTACCTTCGTGTCCGCCTGCCGATGAAAATTTTGAAGAACATAATTCCATGGAAAAACAAACTCCATAATGATTACAATGGTATATATTCATGGAATAAATACTCAACTCTGCAACTAAAGTGATTTTTTTGTGTATAAAAGAGTAAAATAAGATTATTTGGACAAAAGTCTAACACACCCAAATTTCGTGTCCAGCCAGTTATGTACGTACACTTCGAACTCACAGCGTAACTTGCGTATTGCTAGTAAATATTGAATTAGAAAATAAAAAGCGCCTTCTTTGGCCAAACAAAACTTGTGTCCTTCCGCCGGTTATTCGCCAAATACGCGTTCAGCAGGGGAATGCTTCGTCGTGTCCGCCATTTTGTGTTAGCCTAACGTACGTTCAGTCACGACCTCGGCAGCATCAAAGCAGAATCATTCAATTCGACCAGCAATCGGCGGTTTAACAACCATTGTCAAGTCTAAGGTATGATTTTTTCATTTTCATATACATTGGAGAAGATCTTTATGCACTTTGAAATATTTTTTTTCGTCGGGTGAGTTACAAATTTTGTGTTTATGGAGCAGTGTAACTCGTTTTGACAGCCGTTGTTTTTACCTCTCGTAGGTCGCCGTTCATGTCCTGTGCACGAAGCGGCGAAAAAAACACGCAAAGTGGGCAAAATTATTCATCATTACCAGTCGCATTTTACCTACTTTTATCCGTGATATTATATGTCGTTGACATTTATCCGATCCAAATAAAGTCCAGCGTGTTCGTTGATAAATTGCTCCGTATTTAACCTGGAAGCAATCGGCGTGTCCCTCATGAAAGGTCAAAGATCGCCTTATAATTTTAGGTCTTTACCATAATAATTCAAGAACCACTCACTCAGTGCATTTCACTGAATCCTGGCTCATGTTGCCACAGTGCTGCAATGATTAGCTTATATTGTGGAGTTGATAGGTCAAAGCTTATGTCATTACAGTCTTAAAAACAGCTGATGGGATTTGTAGTCTTGGTAGCGATACAACAATGGCACGGTAAGGACTGAAGGTCAATTTTTCTTTGCCATATTTTCAGAGCTTTAACTCAAGATCTAGATTTGTCACTTGTTTTTATTTACTTTATGATACTCTCTCAAATAAAAGTTACTTTTCTAACAAAAGTCAAATCTATGTAGAGATAACAGCATAAAGTCGACACCGAATTATGTGCAAGAATGTGAACATTCTTTTTGGCGTGTGAAAAAGACCTCCCAAGTCCTTCACTTTCACTTATTATTCTATTGGTAATTGTGGTTATTGTTAATAATTTAGGTATTAATCATATTAATTCCATGTGGTATAAAGTTTAAGGGACAGTAAGATAATAGGACAATCAGTAAATTGGCTATTCCCTTTTCAGGGTGGTGCCTTGAGATGATATAAACAAAATTACATGCATTCACCTATCCATCCATTTCTATACCACTTGTCATTGGGGTCGAGAGTGAGCTGACTTTCGTTGAGAGGCAAAGTACACCCTGGACTGGTCCAAGTACAAAATCTAATAATTGGCGTCCCCTAGTGGTGCCCCCAAAAGTGTCATAATTCATTTTAAACGCATACTGCTCAACAAAACCATGGTTACAGACATGGTAACATACAATGGAATGTTGCAGGGATGTAAAAATAAACATGACATGGATAAAATACATGGGTACAAAACAAAATACAGCGCGAATTCACAGCAGATGGTAAATAGTCTTTCACTTGTAGAGCGCTTTTCCACCTCCAGGGCACTCAAAGCCCTTTAAACTGCAGCACATTTACCTACTGATGACACAGCATCAGGAGCAACTGGGGGTTCAGTTAGGATACTTCGACATGATCACGGGAGGACCGAGGAGCGAACCCACAACCTTCAGGTTGGGTGATGACCGCTCTACCACCTGAGGAATGCCGCCCCAATATGTCATCGGATGTCATCTCAAGGCACTTTACACATGGAGCACTTCTAAAACAACTCTCCTTGCACATTTAACAAAATAAATGGAACCTAGTCACTTGGGCGACAGATGCTCCAGAAGAGACAGAGTTGGGGTACGATCTGCCTCAACTGGTTTGGTTGAAATAGCGAGACAGAGTAAATGGACAGAGGGTAGATAGAGAAAACAGGATAGGGCGATCGGGGGAAGGATGAGAAAACAATGTGTAGAGCAAGAACGGAAACAATAACAGTAATAGAATGATGATTGCATTACTGATGATCAGGGTCTGCGTTAACAGGACTATTATTACTACTAAAAGATAAGCCTCAGTGATAATTATGATTTGTTTGAGGTACTGTAAACAATGGCTTGATGGGTTTAGGTCAACAGGGTTTTAGGGGTTCCTTCCCAGTTGAACATTGTTGACCCATCTGCTGATTCATTATTCTTTGTTGAAGCTTCTGGATCCATCTGCTAGTGCCTGAGGTTCTCTCACAGTGCTTTATTATCACTTATTTTTCAATACAGAAACAAACCACAATATAGAACCTGTTACCAGTCCCACATGGACTGTTGGTTTTAACCATTGTTATAATCTGTGTTTTATTATCCTCACAATTACCCGTATGCCAGTTTTCATTGCCCTTGCTAGCCCTGCCATGTACTTTCTGTGTTTTCGGATGATATTTATTTGCCTACAGTCTGACAGTTTATTGTTCAGTGTGTTCTTTGTTCCTGCCTACAAGCTGCCAATTGTAGCTTGAGAATCTGGATCATTTGTGGCCGCCCAGTAAAGTTTATTGCTTGTATTTGAGTGCACCTACTAGCAAACCAAACTGTGGCACAGTGCCAAAATGCGTAGATATGATTAGACAGAAGGAAATAATCTGATTAATCTACTTCTAATTCAAATCAAGACCATGTTTCAATAGTCAGTACACATATTTTGCTCGAAGAATATTCCTTTCATAATCCTGTTTACTATTATAGTACATAGTTTCTCTAATAATTTATAAATATGTGATAATGCAGGAAAACTGTACAGCATACATAAACCCCTGTTTAAAAAAGCCCACAATTTTTACATGCTTACGTCTTTATGCTTCACTAATGTTTTTTCGTCAAGTGTTAAGATTTTGCACTTTGTTCAGCGGTTCTGGAACTCATCTTACATTATGAATCATTAGTGGTGAGTACCTAACATTTTAACATTTAAAATGTGTTTCATAAGTGTGTGTTTATTGCAAATGTTGATCAAAGTGGAGCAGAATGTCAACGTCAAGATAGCAGGTGGGGGAAAATGAATATTTATACGGGCATATCAATTACTCATGGTTACTTGCGGTCCCAGAACGTAAACCCCACGAGAAGAAGGGGTCACTGCAGTCTTGTTCTGTTAAAAGAAACCTATCATAAAAATTCTGTTCATGTATTTGCAGAGGGGTGAACCTGAAAATCAGCAGGGGATGAAATAATGACTTCCCCCACAGTATTTATTGAACTGTTGTTACAGCATTTAACAGTCATTTGTCAGTGTTTGAAGGCGTTTGGTTAAAAACTGCGTCTTAGGACGGCACTGTTTTGGGCTTTGATCTTAACCACCTTGATATAGTGAATCAGATTAATTCAAAATAAATAAGGTGCTTTCTTAAATACAGAACAATAGTCGCCAAAAGCTTGAAGAACAGTTGAAAAAAAACAAAAAAGGCTGCAGACAAAGCAGCCTGGGTTCAGATCCAATAAAGCAACTACATCTATCTGCATGGCTAGTCTGGGAATAGACATAATCCCTGTCTGAGAGCTGCCCCACAAAACCTTCATTTGCAGCAACTAGTTGCAATCTTATTTCTTAGATATAATATGCAGTAGCTCGCTTATCCTTGCGTGTGCGTAATGTGTGTCAGTGTGCTAATCCTCAATGACACAAGCATGCAGGAAAGATAGGCCTAAGTGTAAAAACTAAAAGCTGCATCCACCCCCACATCCATGCATAATAATAAAAAAAAGACAGATTACTGAATAGCAGCGCATATATTATTATGCCAACACATGAAAGAAAATGCTTAATAAATACACTGAAGATAAATTTGACAGTGGCCTGGAAAATAGAGCAAGGCACCACGTGTCTGGCTAAATGAGACATGTTCTGTGCAATATAAATTACCTAAATTAATGCAAAATGACAAGAAAATTATTTATCTTGAGAATGTTCTACCACAGAAAATGCGTTTAAATGGACATCCTTTGGATTGGCTGTCTAAAGTCAACTGTAATCAAAACGAGCCATGTTGTTTTCCTGTTGTTTTTATAGATTTTAACAATTTTAACAACGATTTTGCAAAAACAAGCAAGCGAACACTTAACATAAATGGACCAATTTTTCATAGAAATGCCTCCTTTGGTTCTCAAAATGGACAAAAGCAGTCAACTATGTATGTCAACATCGTCTTAAGCGGGCACATTTTAGTCCATCCATCCATCCTCATTAGGGTCGCGGGGGTATGCTGGAGCCGATCCCAGCTGACTTCGGGCGACAGGCAGGGTAGACCCACTGATCTAAAAAAAAGACTGGATCGAGCAACCTATTGTTTTCACGCGCCAAAATTTGAAGCCAGATTTTTTCGATCGCCGCCATCTTGGTGAGACCACCTTACGCGCCACAGCTTTGTGATTGTGCTGGTATACGAACGCAGAATTAGTGAAAAATCATCAAAAACATCAGGAGTGCCAGTGAAGGAAGCGAGGATGAGGAAACACAACTTAAAAAGCACTTCCCAAGAACCTTCCACTCGTAAGTACTTTTACTTGGCACCTTTTTTTGACCTGATATATGTGCCACTACTTGAACGGCTTTGCTTTGAAAAGTTCTCGAAATGTAACCAAAAGTTAAAGTATGAACTTTGATGGGTGGTTTTGCAAGAATTTTCTAGTTACACCTTCCTGTAACAACTAGGCCTTTTTTTGGTGCCTAGCCTAGCAATCAATGATAAAATTATTTCTATGCAGTTTTTTACAGTAGGCTTTGAGTATTTGCACTTATCTAATGTCTTTTTGTACCAAAAAACAGCTTTTTTAAAAGCTACCACAACTACCAAGTTACATTAATTCTGATACCACACATGATTCACGCAAAGGTAGAAGACATGTGACAAAATTTCTGCTTTCTTCCTGCCTTAACCTTATCCTGAGATAAAAAAAAAAATGGTTTACTGTAGGAAAATAATTAGACAAAGATAGACTTTAAATTCCGTACGTAAACAATGTTTGCAGGCTGCCACACAGCCAATTTTTCGTCCGTCTCGAAGCTAAAATACATCTTACTAGCTTGATAAATGACACAAAAGCGTATAAATCTGAGTAGTTATAACCTTTAGCAGTTGATTTTGGTGGCTATACGATCAATCGAAGTTTTACCAGTGCGTTGCCATACTGTTGTCTCACAGCAAAGTGGTCTCACCAAGATGGCCGCCACAAATTTCCATTGGCTTCAAAAATAAAACAATAGAAGCTCGATCCAGTCTTTTTTTTAGATCAGTGGGTAGACCCTGGACTGGTCGTCAGCCAATCGCAGTGCACATATAGACAAACAACCATTCACACTCACATTCATACAATTTACAGTCGCCAATTAACCTAACATGCATGTTTTTGGAATGTGGGAGGAAACCGGAGCACCCGGAGAAAACCCACACACACACGGGGAGAACATGCAAACTCCACACAGAAATGGCCAAGGGAGAATCTAACCCAGGTCTTCCCAATCTCCAGACTGTGACTGTGTGGCCAACATGCTAACCACTAGACCACCGTGCGGCCCGCACATTTTAGTATCAAGAATAATATGTAGTAGACCAGCACTTGAGTTGGTCGACATAATCGAGGCCAGCTTAAACAAGAGTAACAGCGTTAAACATTCACACTCCAAGTCAATTACAATTTTTTTGCTCATATGTGGCCTGTACCTGATTTTTCCATGGCAGTGCGAGCGGTACAATTCATGTTTTTTCAAATGCGACCCGGGCCCCGTTCGTATATGCCACTTCAAAAAGTTGTTACCGTTATCGACAGCGAAATGTGCACCGATATATACACCAACAATCTGGGTGTCGCTTCCGTCGTCACAGCTCACTATTAGTATAAGGGAAGCTAAACAGCGAGGCAACAAGTTGCGGTTGTTCACTCTCAGGAAAACACTGCCCCTAGAGTTTTGTTAGAGAATTGCTTATTCTTATGAAAACATCTCCTACAAACCTAAATTCAAATTTGTTTACATATTTGAAGTTTTTTCAAAAAAACAGTAAATATGTTCCCTCTTAACTAAACTACATTTATGAAAGAGTAATTCTGTTACAATTTGCCCAACACTGGTACTATGTATTCATTGATATCGTCAACTCATGCAGTATATCTATTTAGCTCCATTTAAAGGGATAGTTTAGATTTTTTGACATGACGTTGTATGACATCCCCAACAGCGTGTAGTCCAATAACAGCGACTTACCCCCCACACTTGATCTCCTAAGTCCAGCTCTGGTCGGATTTTGGTGACAAAGAACGCAGTTCCGCTTAGCTGCCGGGGACATTTCCGTAAAAAGTTTGTCTTCTCCAAACAATGTGCGTTCAAAAGAGCAACACATTTGCATCACAAAAATGCTTTCTCAAAAAAAAAATCGGACCTCACAAAACGCCTGTGCAAACACACTCACGATAATACCACTCTTCTTCCGCGACAGAGCGCGGCGGCCATCTTCTTTATGTATCCGTTCCACAGTGGAAGAACATGCGAATGTCCTCATCCCATAAACATGAATGCACAGTGCGCACGGATTCGGCGGGATACATACTGTCCATAACGCTGAGTGTTTTGTGAGGTCTGCTTTTTTTTTTTAGAAGGCATTTTGGTGATGGAAATGTATTAATTACCCTTTTGAACGCATATTGTTTTGAGAAGCCAAACTCTTTACTTAAATGTCCCCAGTAACTAAGTAACTACGTTCTTCATCACCAAAATCCGACCAGAACTGGACTTAGAAGACCAAGTGGGGGGTAAGGAGCTGTTAATGGACTACACTGCTGATGGTGATGTCATACAACTTATGTCAAAAAATCAAAACTATCCCTTTAACACCACTGCAGAGGCTTCAGAGCCCCTGGCAAATGGTGTTATTGACATTCGGCTTCCTGCTTCTGTATCATGAGCACTGAATTCCCAATCATCTTGATAAAAAGCAAAGATCTCTGCCCCCTCCGGTCACATCCTGTTGTGGTTCTGGTAGTTATCGGGAAATGCGTGAAAGAAGAAACTGATTTCATGTCTGATCCCTGAGTCACTCGTGGCAGTCTGTAGCAAGAAAACATGACTCAGCACTGGCAGCTCATTCATGTGAATCACGCACACACATGTGCATGCACGGAGAAACACACACATACACACGCGCGCACCATCTGCCGTCAGTTACTGCTCCATCTGACCTCCTATATCCTTGATAGCAAAAGAAAGGGTGGGCTCAAGCAGCTTTGGCTGACTCCCCCACCTTGTTCATATGCTAATGATGATGCAGAAAAAACCCAGCCTTAATATATTAGATGCTATTTTTTGCATCCATGGTTGGTCAAAATATTGGATTTTCCACACATCTGTACAGAGGAACATTGTGGCCGTAATGGAAGTCCTGCATTGAACTTGTTGCACATACAGAACACGTGTGAGGCACATGGTGGGGTTACAATGTGTGTCCAACAATGAAAATAAATTCAGATTATCACCACAGTTTAATGGCTTCTTTGCCTATGCAACATCCCTCAACAAAGCTAACTATCTGTCCTACAACAGTATAAGCAGCTCCGTCTGTCATGAAAAAGCTAGTGCTGTCCTTGCACATGCATATATATACAGGCTCAAATCATCAAATATCAAATGTAATCTACAGAGTCTGAACTTTGACAAAACAGTATTAGAAACTGGTGTCAGCGCTAGCTTTGTTAAAGTATGTGCTCTTGCATATCTACAAAATAAAAGTGGCCCACTTCCTTAGACAGCACAGATGGACAACCCAATTACTGCTGAACAATGATTTAATGCTACCATCTGACATACAAAAGTAATGTATGCAAATGATGTGGACAACATACAAAAGTAGTATATCTCAGCTTGCTCCTCACAAGAATTACATGAAAAACAAAAGTGTAGTATTTTATTTCACACACTTCACTTCGGTGAAGGAAAGGATGTTGCAATACTTCACGAAAAAGAGTACACCACTCACATTTCTGAAAATATTTTAAATATCTTTTCATGGCACAACACTGAATAAATGCCGCTTTGACATAATGGAACGTAATCAGCGTACAGCTTGTTTAACATACATTTACTGTCAAAATAATATCAAACAGCTATTGATGTCTAAAAAGCTGGCAACAAAAGTGAGTACAACCCAGCGTACAGCTTGTTTAACATACATTTACTGTCAAAATAACATCAAACAGCTATTGATGTCTAAAAAGCTGGCAACAAAAGTGAGTACACCCCTAAGTAGGCCTGTCACAACAAATTTTGCTGGACGATAACGGTCCTACAAATTATTGCAGATAAACGATATTATTGGCAACATTTTGAGACAATTCTTTCATGAATGTAATTATAATGTATAGCATTATAATGCAACTACATTGTATCAAAAGTAATAAACTTGAATTTCTCAAGTGTAATTTTGTAATTGGAATGTGAAGAGCTTTTAAATAAAATAAATTAAACAAACATTAGAAATTACACAAAAAAGACACAAAAAAACCCAATCATAATAAAATGGACTCCATCTCTTTAAGCAACAATTCCACCTGAATAAAAATCACAATCACGTTATTGTCTGAATATTGTCCCCCCCCCAAAAAAAAACAGAGAAACACCCGGAAATACTCTGAATCTCACATTGTGCGTCAAAGCAGGCATCAGCTCATTTGCATATACACTTCCGTGATGCAATAGATGATTGGACAATTTTGCCCAGTAATTCAGAAGCAGATGTAGCTTGGCTAACTTTCCCAATGGGATGTCAGCCACTGCAAACGTTTCTACAAAATCCTCAACAAACTGTAATGCCCATTCTTGTAGTTAATGAAGATGTACTCACCAATGCAATTCCAATTGTAATGTAACATATTTTTTATGACACTCTTATTTTGTTTGCAAAATTAAACAGGATGTGGCGCGTTTTTTTGAAGGCCGGAAGTGTATTGTGTGTGTTGAGAATGTCTGTTGACGGTTAAGACGAGCTGGGAGCACGAATAAACGTGCATCTCACCTTATTTCACTTAAAACTTGTACAACGTCTGCAGGCATTGTAAAATGCTCGCTTACATTAACATTAGCTTACATTAGTAAATGGCCTCACGATGTAAACACACTCGTAGAGCCTCAGTCACACACACACACACACACACACACACAGACGCACTAGCATGCTCTGCTAAACTAAGCTAACCCAGCTAGCTTCTAGTCACACTCCTTAAGAGGAGTTTTTCCGCCAAGTTTTGCTGGTGTTCAGGCTGCCATATCAGCATGTTTAGTTTGGGAGTGGGGTTAGTGTTTGTGATGTCATTCTGCTACGATTGAGCGGTCCCACGGGTAAATACTCCCCCCCCTTCTCGGCACGATGACCTGTTTGGTATAGAGAGAGAGAAAGAGGAGGAACTCAAACACGTCTGCACAACAATATTATGGAGGTCGGCAAAAATTATCGAGTTTGTTCTCATTTTCGTGTGATTAATTGATTTACTGATTATCATGACAGGCCTAACCCTAAGGCTTATAATAAATGGACAAATGTTTTGTATTCACTTGTGCACTGACAAAATACATTTTGGGTAAATGGCTGTTGGATTTCGGTAATGGTGGCATTCGTCACAGCGTTGCCAAGTGGTAATTACGTTTCTCACAGTTAGAGGTGAACCGTAAACAACAACACTGGGAGTTGTCCTCGAGGGTATCCCCCCCTTCCAAAAGCAGACACACACACACACACACATACACATTTGAGCAATGACAACAGGAAACACGTGATAGAAAACACCAGTAGCTACGGAAGAGTGGGCCCTTTTAGTAAAGCACTGTTGTGCCATTTATAAAGCTCAGCAAAAAAGAAAGACAAATGTGCAGTAACACTCCAATAAGAGTAACCAAAGGTTGATTTGTTAAATGAAGAAGGTAAATGATGTCTTTTGGTTTTTTCCAGTTAGGGGTTGTCTTGGTTTTTACCCACCTTCCTTACGTAATCCCCCCATTTATTAGAGTTTGGGGCAGGCATTAGACATCTCCAATGGCTGGTTGTTGGGGCTCTATGGCCAGTTATGCAGTGTAACCCGCACAGAAGGCAGCGGGGTACAGCGGAACCTTGGTTAGCATACGCCCTGTTTAGCATTTATTTTGGTTTAAGTTGAAAACGTATGCAAAAATCCTGTTTAGTGTACAATATGGCGCGTGTCTTGTCATGTAATTATTCCACTGTATGAGTCCGACTGTGTTCGTAACATACTTTTTTAGCGTGGAAACCAGAACCGGAAGTCACTGTTCCCTAGCGCCGTGGCTTCTATCATGTCATCAGCAGTTGATGCTGTAGTTTTTTGATATTGAACAGTTACACCACAAGTCTCTGCTTTTCTTATCGATTGCGCCTACAAAACAACCCACAACGGAGCCAAACAAAGCGCTGGCATTTTGATAAAGATGACAAACGCTACTGAAGTTAAAAATACAGTCGTCTCCTGTTTATCACGGTTAAATGGTGCCAGACCTGACCATGATAAGTGAATTTCTGTGAAGTAGGATTCAATATTAATAAATGGAATATTTTTGTAGTTAGATCATAAACACAATGTTTCTGTTTTATTTTACCATTATTAGAGCCCCTGTAGGCATGAAATAACATCCCCACAGTCACCTTTATACTCCTAACCCGTTTAAGTCGACATCCATCAAATAGGCCGATTCAGGTCGACATACACGATCGTTGACATAAGATTGTCAGTGATTGGACATCTGCTTATGTATGACGTACGTCGACGTCAGCTTAAGCGGGCACTTTTTAGCAATAAGAAGAACATGGTGGTCCAGGAGTTGGTTGACTTCGACGGGTTGTCGACATAAACAGGTTCCACGGTAGATCTTACTTGACTCGAAGTATCGTGGAAAATAAATTACCCAAGCCACTGAGCTAGAGATAGCTATGCTGCATGCTCAGAATGAATAACAAGCGCTTGCGGTATTGAAGTCTGATAAGACATTAAAAGAAAACTGCGGTCAGGAGTACTCTAAGCAAATGAAATAATTTGCAGTTACCCTGACCTCTTTCGTAGTTTTGTGCTACTTACACGAACTGATTTACTGCTAGGACAACAACCGTGGACTCAATATACTTCTATGGTTATTT
The DNA here is from genome assembly GCF_027744805.1 of Dunckerocampus dactyliophorus. Taxonomy (NCBI): domain Eukaryota; kingdom Metazoa; phylum Chordata; class Actinopteri; order Syngnathiformes; family Syngnathidae; genus Dunckerocampus; species Dunckerocampus dactyliophorus. Next base: position 13,920,679 of record NC_072836.1, read on the forward strand.
GTGTTTTAATATATAGTACGGGTTTGTAGTTGTATAATGTATTATGCAGATGTGCTCTTCTGACAAGGTGTGTTGAACTCCCACATGACAACATGACTGTTTAGGGCTGTAAACATGTCAAAGGACAGCTTCAAAATGCTTGGCACACACAAGGGTGTCATAAGGCCTTAGCCCCGACAAAATGGAAAGCTGTTAATATCATCAAGGACGACAGTCAAGCAGCCTGCACTCTACTCTCTCTTGACATCTGGAAACCCGAGTCACTAAATCACGCAACATCTTCTTTCCAACTTGCAAAACAGACTTTGCGTGCAACACTGTTTTTTGCTTAAATTCCCATTTAGGTGCACAGCTACTACTGAAAACAGAAACACAAAACAAAACACCAAAAAGGTGTGCACACGTTAAAAAACTAAGTACAGATCAGTTCTTAAATAGGCATCGACATACATGGTCGACCACTTTTGTCGACATAAAATTTAAGACGATGACTAAGGGAACATTTTCAAGGCCGCAAGGTGGTCAAGTGGTTAGCATGTTGGCCACACAGTCAAGAGATCAGGAAGACCTGGGTTCGAATCTCCATTGGGCATCTCTGTGTGGAGTTTGCATGTTCCCCCCGTGCGTTCGTGGGTTTACTCAGGCTACTCCCATTTCCTCCCACATTCCAAAAACATGCATGTTAGGTTAATTGGCGGCTCTAAATTGTTTGTCTATGACTTGCGATTGGCTGGCGACCAGTCCAAGGTGTACCCTGCCCCTTGTCCGAAGTCAACTGGGACAGGCTCCAGCGTACCCAGCAACCCTAATTAGGATAAGCGGCATAGAAAGTGGATGGCTGGGATTGAAAAATTGAGTTTAAGTATTGTCCACTTCCTCATTGTCGTTAAGCGTGAAGCAACAGCAATTACTACAACTACTGCAAAATAAGCTCCAAAAATAAAAGCCTGGCAGTATTAAACTGGATTCTACATCCATTTTTTGGTTGGTTTTATTAGGATTGTCAGCCACCGGAAGAAAGATTTGCACATGTATGAAAGCTTCATTGTAACTGTAGTCAAGACATGCAACAGAATTGTGAGATAAGAGGCAAACACCACTGCTCCTACAGTCCAACCCCTGAAACACAGCTCAGAAACATACACAATACTCCTGTCGCAACAATATCATATGAAAACAGAAGAATTTAAAAGAAAAATGCATAAACCGAGAAAAATGTCCAAAAAAATGGCCGAAGGTTGAAAAATCCTTTATTATCTGCCATTCTGCTTATGTCTCTGGGCAAAGTCACAAGTAAATGCCAGTTTGATTTCGGCTATGTCATCGATGTCAATCCGTCCGAGACAAGTGGGTTCCACTGTACTGGTTTGTGCAGCGCTAAGATTGGCTTATTAGTAATTTTTCATAATAGCGCTTTCTCAAAAGTTGATAAATTTACAGTACAGTTGATTTGACACTGCAAAGCAAGCATCACAAAACGGCTTATGACATAACCCTTCTTTAGTATGGTTGAAATTGTACTCTTACTACACTACATTACTTTATATAGTTATGCAATATAAATTTGAGGCTATACAGCGAACCCCAGCCCTACATCAGGTTTATGGCGGGAGTGAACTGGCCAACTATCAGTCTGAATAAAATCATTATATTGCAAAGGTCTGGCGCTTCAAGTGCTGTGTGCTTGCTCCTTTAATTAGCACACACGAGTGATCTAATTAACTAATGAGTGACATGGTGGGAGGGATTTTAATCAGAGTAGCACTAAACCCAGACTATGGGCTACAAAGTTAGGCAGATTAACATTGGATTACACCCATCTGCACCGCCACTGTTGAGGAACAGAAGTCGGTGGGGGTGGGCAGAGACAAAATATGTCAAAAGAACATCTCCAACACCAAACTGTAGTGGAAGAAGCCATGTTTGCAGAAACGCACGGACCACCTGATTGCTGCTTGTGTGGAAACAAAATCACTACTCGCAGGGCGTATATCAAATATTCCACATGGGAATTTGGTTAGCGACCACGGTTATATATTTTGCAACTGCACAGCTGCATGATGATGCAAAACTAAATCACATTTTTAATTTACTATCTAGACAAACAGACCAACATATAAATGGATGATAGCCGGACAGTTGATGATGGGTAGATAAATGGATAAAGGGTGGGACAGATGAATGGATGATGATTGAATAGATGGAAAGATGGATCCATGCATGACGGAGAGATGGATAAATATACTGCAAGACGGATGGACAAATGGTGATGTTTGAATAATGAACGGACGGCTAAGTCCATGGATGACAGATGGATGAATGACTGTTTGAATGAGGGATGAACAGATAAATCCATGGATGACAGAGGGAGAAATGACGATGTTCGAATGATGGATGGACGGCTGGATAAGTCAACGGATGACAGATGGATGTTGATAATGGACAGATACATGGATAGATGGATAGAGGGCTAGATAAAAAGGATGTTGATGATGGCTGGATGAATGAATGGATGGATGGCAAACGATGTTTTCATGGCTGATTGGATAAGTAAATGGATGGATGGAAAGATGGATTATAGAATTGGGTGAGATGGGAAAGACAAAATGGATGGATGGATGGATGGATGGATGGATGGATGGATGGATGGATGGATGGATGGATGGATGGATGGATGGATGGATGGATGGATGGATGGATGGATGGATGGATGGATGGATGGATGGATGGATGGATGGATAGACTGCATGTAGGATGGTTAGATGATGATGTTCGGATGGGTAGTAGATAAATGGATGACGTATGGACAAATGATAGTCTTTGATGGACGTTAATGGATGACGGATGGATGTTAATGGGTAGACACTTGAATATATGGATAGATTGAAAGATGGACAAAAAAAGAACAGAGAGATGACAAGATTAATAAATGGGACTACGAATGGATGGTTGGATGAATGAATGGATGGATCCCGGATGGCCTGATGATGATTGATGTTTGGACAGATGGTAGATCAATGGATGACGGATGGACAAATGATATCTTTGATTGATGGACGGATAAGTCAATGGATGACGGATTGACGTTGACGGATGGATGGTTACATGGATGTTTGGCTGGACAAAAATATGGATAGATGAAATGGATGGAGACATGACGAGATTGATGAATGGACTACGGTTGGGCAATTGGTGATGGTTGGATGAATGGATGGATGGATGACAGATGGACAAATGACGATGATTTGATGGCATATTGCAGGAGTGTCAAACTCCGAGACACTGAGGGTTTTCTTTCCAACCGGTCACTAAAGGAGGTGATTTTAATGATCGACACCACCTTCAATTTGAGGGAAGGAGCTCATCAATTAAATCACCTGCCGGAGAAACTGGTTGGAGAGAAAACCTGCAGTGTCTCAGCCCTCCGTTGGCACACGTGGCTTATTGGCTAGGAAAATGTATGCGAATGGTAGACAAACGAGTGACGGAAGAACTGATTACGATAGACAGAAACGATAGATAGAAAACACACACAAACATACTCAGAGCCAATGTGGTGATATAGATGTAGGAAGGGGCGTATGTTGTCATTTGGTGTGAGATAATCCCGTCATTTCCTCACAAAGGATTTGCTTCCTGTCAAAACAACTGGTAGCCACCAGCTTGGCTTGAACAGTGAAAAGTAATTTCCACATACAATGACACACACACACACACACACACACACACACACACACACACACACATGCACTGCTTTAATTAGGAGTTACCATTAATTTGGTTATGATTCTATAATTGTAACTGCAAACTGTCTGTGCGCTTTTCATTCAAAGGGAAACTGAATACAGTTAATTAAAAAGCACAATGTTTATTCAGTATTCACAATGGTTCACATATTAATCCTCCCCTTGATTTTCTAGGATAATTATTAACAGTACTGATATACCTGAGCCATGATGGTATTGTTGTCTGTATTATGCATACAATTACTGTATAGAAATAAGAGACTTACCTGTGTAATTGTTTCAATTCAGCCTAGATACAAATGGCGTCATTAATGGCAGATAATAGGTCGGTCACGGTCGGGGTGATGTCAAGCCCTCGCTGCGTGTTCGCCTGTAAATACACCGGCAGAAAACCTGCTGGAGCCCGGTTTCCACGCCCCAGTCATTGCTGGGTGTTTTCATGTCCTTATCGATGACGAAAACGGCGATAGTAGAGAGTATGGCGGCGGATGTCTTTACCGGTGAAATGTACGCTTGACGTCTGGGAAGCTTCACTGGTACGAGCCTCCTCTGGTGAAGGGAGGATGATGAATTATTCATGAAGGGGCGTGGTCTTTGTGTCCTACTGCCGCTGACAACAGAGGCGGTGGGCGGAAGTTCGGGGTGGGCGATACTGCAAATGTTGGTATCGATGTGATACCAAGTAAATACAGCACTGCATCTGTAATACTGATTTGAGTTAGTCTTTAATTTGTTTATCAGAATTATAATATGAAAAAGATTTGAAGTAATAATACTATATACAGCAATAAAGGACAACGTAACCTTTTATGACATACAGTTGTTTGCACTAAATAAAGTCAAAATAAGTAAACACAAGCAAAAACTAGTATTACAACTATGACATGATTATATTCTCTTGTCAAATCTCTTGACTTTTTGCCCCCCGCCCTGTGTCCAAAAACTTATTCCCTGAGGTTGTAAACAATATAACGTATATAAATGTATAAATATAAAACTTTTTTTTTTTAATAAAGACGATAACTGAAAGATCAATCTGATGACACTGGTATCAATCTGTTACTGATACTACCCTTGGTATCGATACTATGTGCAAAGTAGGAGGTGTCAAGACAGACTCACACCTGGCAACCCTCCCGTTTTCGCCAAGAATCTCACGGATTTTGTCCTTTTTTCCCATCGCCCTCCCATTTAAATAGTTTTCCGTAAATTTCCCGTATCATGTCACGTCATCATCAAAAAATGGACATTTGGATCTTTGGGGAATTTTCCTTATTTTTTTGGGAAATTCCCTTATTTTCAAATGTTCTTTTCGTAACATTGTGACTTTATTCCCATTTTATTTTGACGTTATTCCTATAATAACATAACTTTTTCTCCAATGTCATTTTACAATAATTATAGCTTTGTTTTGTTTGGTTTGTTTCTCATAATATTTGGACTATACTGTATAAAAATGTTTTGTTTTGTTTTTAAATATTTCAACTGCCTGCTGCTAAAATGACATCATTATTCTCGTCATTTTTTCCCCTCTCGTTAGAATGACTTCTTTCACTTTATACAATCGATTTTTTTTCTCCCTTAATAATAAAAAGTTTCATTTAAAAGCTGCATTTTGTGGTCAGTCGTGTTGACATTGACAAATATTTCAATTTGTTTGATGAACTGAAACATATAAGGGCAGAAACCATATATATATATATATATATATATATAGTAAACCATACTAAATGAGCAGATTTCAAGGGTGGAGTGGATTCAGCTCAAAAGCAAAGTGGGTCAAAGCATAACAGACTAAAGCAAGCATCAAATATTTGATCAGTGGACATGTTAATAACTTGAGTTATGATGAGCCATACATGGAAATGACAGTCTGTAGACCAGCTAATGTTGATTTACCGGCTCCATTCATTGCAAGGCAAACAACTTCTTCAGGTTGAACACTACTTTTTTTTTTTTTTTTACTCCACTCTTTTCTTACACTTGTCACATTCCTCTCTCTTTCCCTTGCTTTTGTCCCGCTGTGCACTATTTCTCCCCCTGCAGCTTCTCCTTGCATGCTGAGCCTGCACTCTACAGTCTGACTGTGTCACTTCTCCTCGCTGCTGATTTCAATGAATATGTCATGAAACATGTCACCGCTCCAAAGGTCGCAGAAGCCTTCCATGACAATTGAAGTAGTCAGGATTGTGCTATGCAAACAAACGTGTCAGAACTGGGGGGTTTTTTCCACCGCTTTGCCTCTGTGGTCCTTGTGTCATTTACAGTAGGAACCCGCTTAAGACGACAAGCCGACAACAAAGTCCTATCCGATTGTTTTCTTCTTATTACTAAAAAGTGCCCGCTTAAGTCAACGTCCGCATGCATAGTCAACCGCTTTTTGAGACCCAAAGGGATCATTTCTATGAAAAATGACGTGTAGTAGTGTAGTTAACTTCGTTATCACTCAGCAGCATGAAATGATAACAGCAACGTAACCACTGTCCAGTTACACAGCATTAAACCGTGCACAGTGACTTCCTGTTCAGTATAATTAACCTTAAAAATAAAGGCAAAGCAGTATTAACCATGATTTTACCACATCAGCGCCTATTTAATTGTTTTATCAAATCATTCAATACCAAACCCGAACGCCCGATCCCAACAACGTATTTATAAGTCTTTTACGGGTTTTTTTGCACGAGAGGCAAAAAGAGGTGATGATGCAACTCTCCACTAATGCATTTCACTTTTAGAGCAATTTACAGCCATGAAAACAGCCACAAGGCGGTAGAAGTGCATTTGATCAGAGCTCAGCAGGGATCATGCAGATGGAAAAAAATCACACACGACAGGAAGGAGGAAGTGAGAGAGTGTGGAGGTTACGCATTGTAGGGAGATTGTAATGCATGCACGCACATGCAACACACATCGTTCAGTGCCAAATGTGAAAACTGTAACTACTTCATGGTGTTATATTTGTAGATAAATTTGATTTCAGTTATGTCGACATCCGTCGGCCAGTCCAAGTCCAAGGAGCGTCAACATCAACGGCTTCCACCGGGCAAGCTTCTTTTCATTATTTTATTTTGTACTTGCAGGTAACAGCACATGCGTAAGTAAAACTCATCATGGAATGGCAGATTAGGGATGTGTAATATTTGTAAATTGTTTGAGGTAATGCATAATATAGCCTTTTACAGTGACCACTAAAAAAAAATGTCCACATATGCATGTTTCATATTTGACTGAACTCCCTGTGTTTATATAGTGTCCTTTCTCAGTCTAACTACAAAATACATTAAATCAGGGGTGTTCAAAGTGTGGCCGGGGGGCCATTTGCGGGCCACAGCCATTTTTTTTATTGGCCGTTTTATTGGAAACTAAAAAACAAAAGCAGAAATTTTACAAGAATAAAGTCAAAATATTAAGAAAAAAAAGTTGTAATTTAACAAGAAAAGTTGCAATTTTACTTTTTTTTTAATTTTAGAATTTAGAAATTTTAGAAGCAAAAACTAGTGGCATAAAGTTCAAATATTTGTTATTTATTATTTTTTTAAGTACAATTTTTATGGGAGTATAGTAAAAATATTATGGGAATAAAGTCAATTATTACCAGAGGAAAATTTAAGAAGATTATTTGAGAAGAAAGTTTAAATATTTGGAACATTTTAAAAAACCTCATCCTAATAATACGCTTTTTCACCTACATCACAAAGCTGAGATGCAGCTTTAAATCTTAGCATATCCACTTTACAAAATATCAAAGTGGCCCTTACATCCTTTGCAAAATTTTTAACGCCCTTGCATTAAAGGGAAACTACTACAACCAAAAAGAAGGAATTTTCCTCCTAATTTCGTGTTATCATTAAATTATCAGTCTTTTAGTCATTTACTCTTAGCACAGCTCACCCACTCAGTAGAGGTGGGCTGATAAATCCAAATATCAATATTAGTATCAATACCAAGATTGATATCAGTATTGGATCAATCCCGGTGTGATATTTTCAGATGACATTTATTCTTATATTGTCTCATATTATTATGTTTATATATTGTCTGTTGTATGTTTATAAATCAGCAGTCTATTCTAATTAATTACCATTTCAAACATTACAACACTGTCATTGTTATCAGCAGTGACACATTCTGGCTTGACATCGATATCAACAACCCGGATGTCCTTTCAGTCACTACCATAGCTCACTACTTCAACACAGGAAGCTAAATAGCTAGTCAACAAGAGTTGTGGTCACTCACTCTGAGGAAAGCACTGCCCCCTAACGTTTTGATAGAGAATTGCAAGCCACAAGCTCAGCCCTCAGCCTGAAACCTCATGATACGTCAGCAGCAGCACATTGCCACTACGAAGTTAAATCAGAATTCATTGACATATTTGAAGGTTTTTCTAAATAGTAATGCAATAACCACTTTCCATTGTAACTAACTACATTCACTAATTCACTTAGTGTGAAAAAGTGTTTGCCCCCTTCCCGATTTCATATTTTTTTTGCCACACTTTTGTTTTGCACACTTAAGTTTCAGATCAACAAACACATTTAAATATTAGTCAAGGACAACACTACTGAACACAAAATGCAATTTTTAAATGAAACTTTTTATTAAGAAAAAAAATCCAAACCTACATGACTCCGTGTGAAAAAGTGCCCCTGTTGCCCCCCCCCAGAAAAAAAAAGTAATTGAGATCTATCAGTCTGGAATAGGATATGAAGCCATTTGGGACTCCAGCGAACCACAGTGAGAGCCATTATCCACAAATGGCAAAACCATGGAACAGTGGTGAACCTTTTCAGGAGTGGCCGGCCAACCAAAATGACCGCAAAAGCGCAGCGACTACTCATCCAAGAGATCACAAAAGATCCCACAACAACATCCAAAGAACTGCAGGCCTCCCTTGCCTCCGTTAAGGTCAGTGTTCATGACTCCACCATAAAAAGGACACTGGGTAAAAACAGCCTGCATGGCAGAGTTACATGACAAAAACCACTGCTGAACAAAAACAACATTCGTCTCAATTTTGCCCAAAAATATCTTGACCCCCAAGACCTTTGGGAAAATACTCTGTGGTCAAAAGTTGAACTTTTTGGAAGGTGTGTGTCCCATTACATCTGGCGTAAAAGTAACACTGCACATCAGAAAAAGAACATCAAAAGAACAGTAAAATATGGTGGTGGTAGTGTGATGGTCTGAGGCAGTTTTGCTGCTTCGGGACCTGGAAGACTTGCTGTGTGATAAATGGAACCATGAAAATCCTGAAAGAGAATGTCTGTCGATCTGTCCGTGACCTCAAGCTGAAACCAACTTGGGTTCTGCAGCAGGACAATGATCCAAAACACACCAGCAAGTCCACCTCTGAATGGCTGAAGAAAAACAAAATGAAGACTTTGGAGTGGCCTAGTCAAAGTCCTGACCTGAATCCTATTGGCATGACCTTACAAAGGCGCTTCATGCTGGAAAACCCTCCAGTGTGGCTGAATTACAACAATTCTGCAAAGATGAGTGAGCCAAAATTCCTCCACAGCGCTGTAAGAGACTCATTGCAAGTTATCACAAACGCTTGATAGCAGTTGTTGCTGCTAAGGGTGGCCCAACCACTTATTAGGTTTAGGGGGCAATCACTTTTTCACACAGGGGCATGCAGGTTTGGATTTTTTTTTCTCCCGTGGTAATAAAAAGTTTCATTCAAAAACTGCATTTTGTGTTCAGTTGTGTTGTCAGTGACTGTTACATACATTTGTTGATGCTCTGAAACATTTAAGTGTGGGAAAATAACTAGTAACCATCACTTGTTACTTTTTTTAACTGTAATTTTCCCAACATTGTAAATGCGTTTGTTGACAAAAATATTTTTGTGCGCTTAAAACCTTTGTCCTGTGTTTGAACTTAATCATCTTCTTTACAATCATGATCGACAAATGAAAGGCAAACTCACAAAATCATTCAATGATCTTGAAAAAAAAAAGTCAACCCCTACTAAGTATTGAGACATGCCCCGAAACAGGCTTTCTTAAAACGGCCTATCAAAGTATTCTTTTACATGGGGGTTGGGGCTTAAAGAGAGACAGTGTACGAGTAACATTTTTCTTCCAAAAGGTGAATCATGCATGAACAGTCACATATTGAGCTACTGTATAAACACAGATCACAGGTCCCCTTTAATAAGGAAAAAGATTTGTACCTGGCAGTAGCAAAGTGAGGCAGTGTGATTCTCTTATGATACAGTTCATTTTCAGACGTGTAAGACATGCACTCGTGGTATCACAGTCTGATCTGTATATGTTTCTAAAATATGCAACAGTCATATACGGACTTTTTTCATTATAGTGAGACTGGAAATGTGATTCATGTATGTGTGTGTGTGTGTGGGGGGGGGGGGGGCGGGGGGGGGGGGCTCTTGGTGAGGATAAAGGAAGAACTCTTGGCGGTGTTGCTTGAGGGAGATAAAACATACATACATGTACATTTAGGAAAATATCTTCTATTGTCAGTCTGTCCACATCAGCTATTACATACAGTATACACATATGGATTTTGCATAACACACATGGCTTTTCATCACAGAAAAATGCATAAGAGGGTTATCATCTATATATAGACTACCCCCATAATCCTTCATCAAATGGGTCCACGTTTGCCCATGTTAAGCTTACAGAGAGGTCACACAGACAGGTGCAGCAAAATACAGTGGAAACGGTTCACGTCGACATCTTTTGGACTGGCTGATTCACGTCTCCATCAGCGGTTTTCGATAGAACGGAAACCAAAACCAGCCATTGCTTGCATATTTACTTGTGACTGCGGCCACAGACATAAGAATAATGGCTACGGCAGTTTGTTGATGTGTTTTTCCTCCATTTGTGCGTATTTCTTCACTTGATTTTTGCATTCTCACATGGTATTTCATACTCAGAGCTGCTGCTGTAATTTCCCTTCCGGTGGCTAATGAGAAAAATAAATAATGCTTTTTTTTTTTTAGTTGCTGTGATAGAATCCAGGTTAATACTGCCGTGTTTTATTTTGAAGCTTACTTTGCACTGAGCAGGAGGAGGTCACTGTGTGCACAAACCTCGGTTTTTGACAAACATTTTGGCTGAAATGTCATACATTGTCTCGATTATTGTACAATATTGCGCATAAAAAGCTAGTCTGTTTGCATGTGGATCATTCCACCGAATCGAGCACCCAAAAAATACAACCCACACGGTCGTGATTCAAGGCTCTGTGCATTTTCCACCCGCCATGGGGCCAACGAAAGTTGCGAAAAAGATTTGTACATGTATAGGCCGCACCTCTCTAAAAGCCGCAGGTGTCCGTGTCGTAACATGGGATGGTCAATACACTGAAAGATGCTACACAGATTTTTTTAACTTTTCATTAAATAAATGCTTTATTCCAAACATCGCTGACCAGTGCGTGTATACGACCAGTTAAAAAGTAGCCTACCAGAAAATACATCATTCATCGCTGTCCTCGTCCTCCTCCTGGGAACTAAAACTACTAAAGTCATCCTCTTCAAGTGTCTGAACCAAACAGCCCCACAATTCTCTCAGCACACACGCCGCCAGTCTCTTTCAGTCTTTTATTGTCACCCCCGCCCCGAGCCTGTGCTGTCCTGCCAACAAAGCTCACCGCTGCTAAGATCCACCGGCAGATCCGAGCCAAAGCTGCTAGATCGATCGCCTTCAACCTGAAAGCTGCATCACATGCACCTCTCCATGGGTTCTCAATGATGACTGGTGACGTGCGGCTCGATACTGAAATATCGATACCTCAGATACCAGATCTTTAGGCTCTAAAATCGATTCTCAAATCCAAATATTGATGCGTTGATAGTTCAGTCATTTAAGGTAATGTACGTACATCATTGACAGGAACGCAGTGGAAAATGATTGAGACGTAGTCTAAATGATACGCAGTTTTAAATAAATCAATACATTTCTGACATGCTAAGTGTATTAAGCATTAGTATCAGATCGGTATCGCCAATACCAGCCTGGATTTTACTCCGTATCAAATGACTATCATCACTAATGATGAGGGCGCGTGCACGAAGCACTGCGGTGCACTACTCCAAAGCACACGAGATGTCACGAGGCCAAAACGCGACCACAAATTAGCCGCATCACTGTATAGGCCGCAGGGTTGAAAAAGTCAGAAAGAAGTAGCAGCTTACATACCGGAAATTACGCTTATTTTGTGTAGTTTTGAGAAGGTCAAATTAGAATTATTCTGTAGAAAATGTTTTTTTTGTTCCCATTTTCAGGTGTCTGGAAGTGATTTATTGGATTTACATTACTTTTGCTTCGGTTTTCATCCGACTTTTTGGAAGGGATTCCTAACAAAACCCGAGGTCTGACTGTAGTTACGTTGCTGCTGTCGCAACGATGAAGTTAACAATACTACAACACACCAATTAGGAACGACACCTTCGGGTCTCACATTTTTACGTCGACAAAAGCGGTCGACCATGTGTGTTGACGTCGACGTCAGCCGTTGAGCTGGTCGACAGATCGTCTGTCGACATAAACGGGTTCCACTGAATTACTAACCTTTTGTTTAAAAAAAAATCCAAAAAATCATAAAAAGACATGATCTATATGAACTTTACAACATTTTGCTTCAAAGTGAAATCATCTTATGCGTCACATCATTATGCAGTGGCAATGAGACACTTTAAAAACAGCATAATTTAAGCCAAAAAAAGAAGATATCAGTGTCACACATCCCATCCGCAGGCATAATCCAACAGTTCAATCAATGCTGTCACCACTGAAGTCAACTCACACATTCAGCATCCTTTTGACAAACAGTTAATGAACATCCGTCTGTTGTTGGTGCTCTTGCAGTGCCACGAGGCAGTGCTGTGCAAGGTGCAGGTACTTTCAAGAGTGGCATTTCAGGTGGTGGATGGGGGACTCCGGCTGGGAGACGGAACTGACATTGGGTACAGATGAAGAGAATTTTGCAGCTCCGTTTCTTCCTGTTCTCCTCCGACTCTGTCTCTCCCTTTTCCTCCTCCAGCACCCTGCCCCTCTAGTCCCTCAGAGTTCTCCAGCATCTCCTGGATGAGTGGAGGCATGGAACCAGGAATCTCCATTTTCAGTGTGATCACCCGCTCTGCGCCTGAGAGATCAAAGTGTAGAACGAGCGTTCACAACATGTCGCTGACTAACTTCATCCATCCACAGCAGAAATCACACAGGGGAAGTTTTATTTACGCCAGCATTTCTTCTGGATCCAAAACGCATAACAACTCTTCATAAACAGAGCAAAATCATCTGATCAGATGAGAAACATTAGATTTCGATTGGGGCATCTAGAGTCAATTCACATACAGTATCTTGGATAATTAGTATTTGGTCCTCTACTGATTTTATATGTACGTTTACCCCCCAACAAAGATATGAACCGTCAGAATTTTCACGGTAGGTTTATGATAACAGAGAGACGGAATATAAAAAAATAACATGCATTTGATGGAGGAAAATAAGTACTTGATCCCCTACCAACCAGCAAGCATTCTTCCTGCCGCCAAATTAGTCCTTTAAGAAAGTACAGTCGTCCCTTGCCACTTTGGGGGTCGAATTTCACGGATTCACGCTCACGGCTTTTCAAGAATATATGAATTAATACTCATGCTGTTTTTTGTGGTTGAATATGGCCTATTATAAGTAAAAAAATATATATTCATATTTAAGCAAATTGTATGCATTCTTGGCCTAAATTAAGCATTTTCAAGCATAAAAATAGCTAACTGACATTTAGACAACTGTCATTTAGAAGGTGCATTTAAATGTATGTAGTATTCAAGACTGGTCACTAAGTGTCAGTAATGTTACTGTAGCAATGGGTGTACAATCGTCCCTCGTTTACAGACCCAACTGCGATAAGTGAATGTCCACAAAGTAGGGTTTAATATTAAGAAACCAAATATTTCCATAATTAGAGCATAGAAAACTTGTTCATGACTTTTAAAAAACGCTTTCACCATTATTAGAGCCCTGTAGACATTAAATAACACCCCTACAGTCACCTATACACTCATTCTTTGTTTAAGCCACATCTCGCAACGCTAATGCACAAGCTACAGAATCACTGCAAGGACATGAGAGGCGGCCGCCACTCATAGCATATGGCAAGCTACTGAGCTATAATTAGCCTCCAATTTATTTGTTCAAAATGAAGAAAATGAGGGGAAGAAGGAGAAAGAAAGAAGCCAAAAACTTACCACTTCCACACAGAATGGGAGGAAACTTTTTCCCGTCCCACTCTAATATGTCAGATATGCCATGTAACAGTGATGTCTCGTGACCGCCATGTAGACCAAACTATCGTGAAGGTCTGAGTTGCTGTTTTATCAAGTGTGGTCTATATAGGGCAGTGACGTCCTGCATGCAGGGTTAAAGCGACCTCTTAGGAAATAAGTCTATAGAAGAAGAGAACTAGGAAGTGACAAAGTGCCCTGTGTGTATTTCAAATAATAAGGCTGACTAATTTACAGCCATATTGACGTGGTGTCATTCAGCTGCCGTTACACTGTAAAAAAAAAAAAGTCTATTATGTTTTATTTATGTCTAATATGTTTTATTTTCTCTTATTATGCCCACTAAATTGGGTAATACGAATGTAAAGGTGACGGTCAAGTCTAGAGGGCTCTAATAATGTTAAAAACTGTATTTAGAATGTGTTAAACAGGTTGTCTATGCTCCAACTACAAAAATATTCTTATTTATAAGTAAGGAATCCTACTTTCACGTATCACAGTTGGGTCTGGAACCAATTAACCGTGATAAATGAGGGACGGCTATACTCCTAAGATGAACTCATTATAAACAGACTATTTCATCCAAACTTCTCCACTACCATGGGCAAGACCACTGAGCTGCCAAAGGACCTCAGGGACAAGACCATAGACCTGGAATGGACTAAAAAACGATCAACAAGAACAAGATTTCACCTTGTAGGGTAAAAAAAGGTGAAGGAGAACAGCGAGAGACCAGCCCAGAACTACAAAGGACAATGTTGTTAATTATCCCAAGGGAGTTGGGTGCACAGTCACCAAGAAAACCAGGAGTAACACACTTTGCAGCGCCTGCAAGGTTAACCTGCTCAAGAAGGCACACATACAGGCCCCGTCTGAAGTTCGCCAATCAGAAATAGAATGATTCAGACAAGGTTTGGGAGAATGTGATGTGGTCACGAGACAAAAATTGAGGTCTCGGAGAAATGGTGAATATGAACCCAAAAACACCACCCCTACTATCAAACATGGAGGTAGAAACATTCCGCTTTGGGGATGTTTCTGTGCCCAAAGTATCTCCTGAGATGTGTTAAACCCTGGTGACCTACAAGAGGCATCTGATCTCCGTGCCACCCAATTATTTAAAAGGCTGAAAATGGAAAAAAATACACGTTTCAGCACAGCACTCACCCTTCACACTGATGCTCCTGAGGTCCGTGATCTTCATCAAGATCTTAGGGAACATACAGGGTTTGTCAGGCCTCCTCCGCCGGACATAGTTCTGGATAACAAAATATATTTGACATTCTAGTCTTTACGTCCAGTGGCACCAACATTTTCAAAGTGATCATCCAAAGCACCATTTATTTGAACCAACCCATTTTTCATGTGAGAAAAAATGTGTTCGTCAGTCCATAAAACTTTTGTCTCTGAAATTTTGAGGCTCATTGCTGTACTTTTTTGGCAAATTCTAGCCTGGCCTTCCTATTCTTCTTGCTAATGAGGGGTTTGCATCTTCTGGTGTAAAGTCTTTCTATCAACAGTAAATAGTGATACCTTCACTCCTGCCCTCTGCTGGGTGCTGCTGATGTCACTAACAGTTGGTTTTGCATCTTTCTTTACAGCTCTCACAATGTTTGTCATCAACTGCAGATGTTTTCCTTGGTCTACCTGTTCGACGTCTGTTACTGTGGCGGCTCTGTCAGCACGGCGACGCTCCTGTTTTTGTTTTGTTGGGCGGGTTGAAAAAAAAACAGTGTCGTATCAGTAAATAGTAGGGATGCTCCAATCAGGGTTTTATGCTGCCGATTCTGGTACCAATCATCCAGGACTGAAATCAGCTGATACATAAACCAATCACATGGACTACTTACACATTTTTCAATTTATTTATGGTAAGTGCTATTGGCCATATGATATGAAAAAAGGAACCATAAAATCAAGACAATAACATTTTTGGCTTACTTTTTCATGAGAACCTACTGTTGATCACTTAAGAAACTTACAGAGGATGAGACGCCTTCTTTAAGGAGACTTTGGATGAGAAAGTACATTGGTGGAGCTCGAGCAGGGCTTCCAGGTAAATGAGAGCAGTCGGCGAACCCGGCGTCTTCCAGAGCTTAGAAAGGCTATACTATTTTTCGGGTTATTAGCTTAGCCTTCTGACTGTCATGCACATACAGGCGAGTGCCCACATGGCTGCGTTGGTTGCGGTTTGACTGGAGATCACACCGTGAGCCTCGAAAACTCACCAAACATACTCGGTCAAGTGTTTCTTCTTCAAATGAAATTGAAGGTTTTTAACATGCTAGCCACCGCAAGGTAGTTTTCGTGGCATGTGATGGTAGTTAAGTTCCACACGGCAGACATGATGTTTTTGTTTTGGCACGTCTGTGCACCGTGAAGGAAAGTGGGAGGAGCACCCTGCCCAAGTCGTCAATTAGGGCAAAGTGCTACATTTCCCGTAGGGATCGCTGTGGGCTGCAATAGTACTGGCTACAGGTGATCAGCGTTGAAAGGCATTGCTCATCATTCTCATTTATCACATGTTTTTTTGTGGAAATCGTCCGATACTGATCGGTTGGAGCAACCTTATTAAATAGTCACGTCCTCACAGAAACGGATCACTGGGTGATGAAAACAATGCAATACATAAAAGGTACACCTACATGTGGCGCTGTAAACAGAACCACATGACACACCAAACCTACAGCACAAAGAACGCGTGTGCATAAGGACCGTATTCCACTTTTCTGTCCTGTCTGGACTTTTAGCAGCAAAATTTGCCTCCTCTTCCATTACAAACACAACACAGCTTGTAAGACATTTAAACGTGTTAATCTTTTTAAGGTTTAACCTGTTCCAACAACAAGTCAAAACAGAAGTGCAGGGTGTGCATGTGTCGGACTACTTTGTATGTTTGCCCTGCTCCACCTTCCCTAGTAGTTCTGAAATTGTCAATGTGAACGCAAAGCATGTGAGCGCAAAAGCACAACATCACACGCACTCATGTATGTTAACTTTGCCTTAGCTTGTGCTCCCCTTGGAGAGTTTGTGGCAATTTCAAGGATTTTGCGCAACAGGAGCCAACATTTTCTTAATCAAATGATTAAGATGAAGAACGAGGATAAGACTTTTGGCTATGGCAGTTTGTTAGAATTTGCTGTTGACGTGAGCTTTTTTGAAATAATTTTCAGATGACAAGAGCAACTTTTGCCTACACGGGTGAGTAAAAAAAAAAGTGTTTATTGAACCTTCAAGGCTTCCAGCATTGGCTCCTGAAGAACATCCACTTTGTCCGACTCCTCCAAATCTTGACGATCTATGGGCACATACAGATCAATTAATATCAGGATTGTCAATCAATGATACATTTTTTTTTTAAAATCATGATTAATAAAGTTCTGTTTTCCTCCCATATTTAACTTGCTATTAAAACCCTTTTAAAAATGTTCTTATTTACCTTAAAAGAGATCATTTTGGCATAATAATGTTTTCTTTAAAGAAATTTCATAGTATAGCGGCTCCCCGCACACTAGAGATTCAGCATTCACAGTCCCACAAATTCACTAATTTTATATAATTTTTACTTAATTTTACTCTGGAAGTAGACAGCTTTTTTCTGCAGAAAACACAGTAACAGTAACAGGTAAGTCAGTAACAATTTATAAATACGCAACAATAAATGAAGTAAAATGTACAGAATACAAGTGCCACTGCTAAAGGTGCTGTCTGCCTTGGTTATATACTGCATGTGGGTCATGTACGTATATATTCCGCCCTCTTCCTGCTCAGACGTCGCAAGCCACAGCCCACGTAACATTAGTTACATTTGTTGTCAGATGATCATAGTGATTTGGCAAAGTTTTGCTAGTACGTAACGTATCGGTCGCTTCTCTCAGCCGGCGTTTGTGTATGTGCACGTACCACAGCGCTGCGCGAAAGCCATGAATGCTGTTCATTTTATTCCAAATCTTTACAAAGTTTAACTCCAAATTGTGACATTTATTTATTCAATCTGTTCTTTGAAACCACTATTGATAACATATGCTAGCCAGTGGTGGTGTTCTTAAGATGTTTTGGTTGAAAAAAAGTGTAGTTTAGAGCAGAAGAGGGACATCATCTGATTGTTTTTAATCCCAAGCCTCCGTGACTGCAGTGTTTTCCATACATTTATTTGTGGCGGCCCGCCATGAATACATTCGAACTGCCATAGACAGATTTAGCCCTATCTGTTCGCCCTCGCCCAAAAACACATTATAATGGGACTGTCTCCAAAGCTTGTCATTACTCTGTACAGCGGACGCTGCTTCTTAACACACCTTATACATATATCACAACTTGGTTATGCATTATAACGCATCTGTTCATCAATATAGTGAGATATTAGATGTATGATGACGTGTAAATTATCTTTAAAATCAGCGCACACTTCCATGCAGCCCAGGAACCATGTTTTTTTTTTTTTTTTTTTTTTTTTTAAAATCAACACCAGCACCCAAAAGGCAATAACTTAATGTTGTCAAATAGATGTATGATTGGACACACTTCTTCAACACACCGTCCTCTTTTCATGAATAACACAAAAGCAGTACCTCCACAGAGCAGGCAGATGGCACTAAGTAATCCTGTTTCTGCATCATCCATCTCTAGTGGGAGCAACTGGTTGGCAAACGAGAACACCAGGTCCGTGAGCGGCCCAAAACCGGCGTTGTGCATCTGAGTGCGGTTGAGAGTCAAACCATCTGAGAAGGTCATGGTGTCCTGGTCTGGGGTGTAGCGTGTGCAGATCCTCAGAATCTTAGAGAAGAGTAATGAGAATATACGACAGGAGAGTGATTTACACAATTTCAATTTGATGTTTCTATTAGTGTGTGGGTCAAACGTAAACAGACCAGAATGTCCAGGCAGGCAGCTTTGAGCAGAGTGATCTGATCAGCAATGGTTAACGTAGTGAAGCCCGGCAGCTGCTTGGCAAACTCCACTGTCTTAATGATGCATTTGGTGGACAGTTCACTAAACTTGTCCCAAAGGTTGACATCCAGAGGGACACGATGCTCGGCGCTGTTATTCTATCAGGAAAAAAAGGAACTTAGTACAATTCAATTACACAACAATGACCATTCCTGCGTCTGTGTATACAGTGGAACCCCATTAAGTCAAAATGAGCCATTGCTTGCACATTTAAGGAAAATGGGTGATTATAATGGATTGAAGGTTTGTTGACCTTGTTTTCCTCAATTTGTGCATATTTTTTTATTTTGGTTCTTCTGTTTTCATATCATCTTTTGTACAATGTAACAGCTACCGATCTGATTTCGTTGTATGTCTTGATTACAATGTACAAATCATCTAAAAAATAAATGGGCGTACTTTGTTAGCTGCTATGGTAGAATCCAGGCTTGTACTGCCATGGTTTTATTTTGAAGCTTACTTCGTACTGAACAGGAAGTCACTGTGTTCCCGTTTTAAAATGCTGTGCTGACAGTAGTTATGTCACTACGGTCGTTTCACACTGCTTTAGAGATAATGATAATACTACAACACATCGGCATAAACATCAAAATATCCCCTTTTGGTCTCAAATTTGATGTCGATAAACGCGGTTGACGATGTGTGTTCATGTTGATTTAAGCGGGCACTTTTTTTTTTTTAGTAATAATACAAACAAGGTGGGCCAGGACTTGATGAGCTGGTGGACATATAAAGATTGTCAACCTAAGCAGGACTGACTTGGGCTATGTCCACACAAATACGGATATTGTAAAATTTTTACTGTGTTCTGGCCTCTCGTCAACATGCAAACATAGGTTTTTGTCATTAAAAACTGAGAACTCCGGCCAGTGTGGAGATTTTCAAAAACTGCGGCTTCAGTGTTTGCGTGTGGACCGGTGAAACTGAGCTTTTTTTAGTTTGTGTCATAAGAAATGTGCGACATTATCTCATGTTTTTAAGCCTAACAGAAGATACAGTTATTGATTTGTGCGTTCTGGTTTCATTTTGCGATGTGCGTGCCTTATAATCGAATGTGCTTGACTCTGTGTGAGGGAGTTTTGATTTGTAAGATGATGTACACGTCATTGTACATCTAATCTCTCACTGAATTTACGAACTGATGCGTTATAATGCGCAACCAAGACAACTGTGGTTACCTTTTTCAGGTTTCTGATTGGCCAAAATGTGCATGACCAACGGTGAATGTCGTTTTATGTGGACAGACTTTTTTTTTTTTTTTTTTAACTCTATTCATGTAGAGTGGCATTGTTTTTTTGTTTGTTTTTTTTTTTTTTACACTGGAGTGGGGGAATTGTGCGTTTTGAAAATATTCTTGTATGAACAAAGCCTTAAAAGGATTCCACTGTAATGTTGTGAAATACTGCTAGTGTGAGTACCGTTGTGTACTTTCCCAGCTGACCGAGGGAGGGAAAAGTGTCTTGATGTGCACGGCGAACTCGCTCAATCATCTGCTCCGTGTCTGCTGACAAGACGTAGACTTCCACCTCCACCTGCCTTTTCTCCTCCTTTTTTTTCTTCGTACGATCATTTCGAACCACTAATGACAGAAGAAAACACGGCACAGGTAGATTATACTGTAGATCATGGGAATCAAACATACACTACACATTAATCTATCATAATGAACCAATGTGCAGAGAGATCATGTGGTGTGCGGCGAAAATTATCCGCTTTAACTTAATTGGTCTGAAAAATCTTATTTAGTTACTACAAAAATATATAACTTGGGTCATTTTGCTATGCCAACATATAGTGACAGTAGGAACAATTAAATACTCCACTAGATGGCAGAAGGTACATAATTAACCTGTCTATCCACCAGTTCCCATTCCAATGACATTTTTGTTGTATTTTTAATTTAAAATATGTGGCTTGGCTCAATAAAGGTTGGGAAACCCTGTCTTAATGGATGTACAGCTGTACCTCACTACATCATCAACATTGTGCTGTCACTCCATCATGGTTTTTCAAAAATGTATTAATATATTATCGCTGTTTCATGGTTGAATACAGCCTATTATTAGTTTATCAAACGTGCATATTTAAGCAAATTGTCCTTCATGGCCTAAATGAAGCAACAACAACAACAACAAAAACAACACTGGCTCATGTTGGGGTCATAACCCACAACAAGCTAAAACTCAACTCTAACCTCCACCGCCACTTCCTGTTCTCCACACATCTATACGCCCACCACTACGGCCCCTTAGGGAACACATTTACTGTGACACACACGAGCAGGATTTTTATTTGTCTGAAATGGATTATTTACTGTTATAATGTCTACTATATTGGGTAATATGGGTGCAAAACCATTAAAAGTCACCATTACAATACATTGATGGGACAACAGCCACCACAGGAAGTATGCTGTCTGGAAAAAAACAACAAGCAACTGCTAACGCGTGAGTCAGTTATCTTATTTATGTCTAATTTTGTCTGATTATATCAACCATATTGGGTAATACAAATGTAAATGTGGGTGTATGGCTGTTATTTGTTGTCTAGAGGGGTCTAATAATGTTAAAAACCATATTTAGACGATCGTAAACAGGTTTTCGATGTCATAACTACAAAAATATGCCATTTATATTGAATGTTACTTCGCCATAAATGAGGGACAACTGTAATGTTTTATTTATACAGTTTAAGACGGGTATGTGAATGCGTTTACTGGAAACGGCCACCTGGGGGCGGCAAACATCCATAGTGAAATTTGGAGCACAGAAGAACAATTGTATTGACGCGCAATGTGAGAGAACTCGAAACGTTTTCACTCTTTTTCGAAGCATATTTCAAACTTATTTTTAAACTCAAAGTGCATTTCTAATGAACTTACATTCCTTGGACATGCCAACGTCCAGACATTTCTGGAGTCGACAGGACTGACAGCGGTTCCTTGTCACTTTGTTTATCACACAAACTTTGTCTCGGTGACAAGTGTATACCATGTTTTTCTGGATGCTCCTCCGAAAGAACCCCTAAAAACACATGACAGAGTATGACTTAAATATCCTATTCAAAGGTCCTGTTCAGGACCGTCTTTGTAGTTAAACAGCGTCTAGCAGAAACACAATGGTTAACAAGGTAAATACTAATGCATGTAAAGGTTGTGTGAGTGTGTGTGTGTGTGTTTATTGGATTAGATAAGGCAAAAGAGGATTAGTGAGCCTAAGGGGGGTGTAAAGGTCATGGCCTCCACCCTGACACATTATGCAAACACTGTCGACTCATCCTCTGTGTAACGGTCTCCTCTCAGGTTTTCCAGCTGCAGTCTCCATCTATTCATGCTGAGTGTTGTTGTTACCCAGAATGAGAGCTACCACGTAGATGTTATGACTGTTACACTTTGGCTCATGCTGATGTTTGGATGCATACCTTGCAGCCCTCACAGGCGCTGACTCCATAATGGTATCCAGAAGATTTATCCTGACATACAAAGCAGGGCTTGTAAATGCGTGGAGGAGGTGGTGGGGATGGGGGGCTTGTGAGCAGCAAGTCTTCTCCAGAACTCGTGCTTTCTGTTTCTATTGCTGCAAGACAAAACAAAACAGACATTTAGTGGCACCATAATTAAATAGCTTCTGCAAGCAGATAAACCACCTTTTTTTTTTGCTTCCTAATGGACTGAAATTGGGTGCAAATGGGGACACATGTAACTATTCATGTGCAGTTACAATGCCATAGGTAAGGTACCAGACAGAAATACCAGACTGGAGTTGCAGGATTTGCCACAGTAGACTGCAATTACTTATTTATTTAGAGAAGAAAATCGGTTATTTTTTTGTTATTTATTCTAAATACATACAGTGGCGTGAAAAGGTGTTTGTCCCCTTCCTGATTTCTTATTTTTTGTTTGTTTGTCACACTTAAATGTTTCAGATCAAAGTAATTGAAATACTAGTCACTGACAACACAACTGAACACAATGCATTTTTTTTTATGACACTTATTATAGTTAAGGGAGAAAAATCAAAACCTACATTGGTCCTGTGTGAAAAAGTGATAGCCGCCCCGTTAAAACATAACTGAGATTGAGATCTATCAGTCTAGAAAAGGTTATAAAGTCATTTCTAAAGCTTTGGGACTCCAGCGAACCACAGTGAGAGCTATTATCCACAAACTGCAAAAACATGGAACAGTGGTGAACCATTACCCCAAGAGCGCAGCGACGACTCATCCAAGTGGTCACAAAAGACCCCACAACACCACCCAAAGGTGTTAAGTCAGTGTTCATGTCTCCACCAGAATAAAGACACTGGGGAAAAAAACACCTTCCAAAACAAAAACTACTGCTGAACAAATAGAACATTAAGGCTTGTCTCATTTTTGCCAGAAAACATCAACAAGAAACAAACAACAAGAGTCCCAAGACCTTTGGGAAAATACTCTGTGGTCTGACGAGACAAAAGTTTAACTGTTTGGAAGGTGTGGGTCCCATTACATCTGGCGTAAAAGATTGGATTGGATTGGCCTAGTCAAAGTCCGGACCTGAATCCTATTGAGATGCTGTGGCATGACCTCAAAAAGGCGGTTCATGCTCAAAAACATTCCAATGCGTCTAAACTACAACAATTCTGCAAATATGAGTGCGCCAAAATTCCTCCACAGCGCTCTAAATGCTTGACTGCAGTTGTTGCTGCTAAGGGTGGCTCAATGAGTTATTAGGTTTAGGGGGCAATCACTTCGTCCACACAGGGCCATGTAGGTTTGGATTTTTTTCCCCCTTTAATAAAAGGTTTCATTTAAAAGCTGCATTTTGTGTTGTCATAGGCTGTTTATCAGCTGATCAAAAGTTTAAGCCATCCACAAAGCCATCTATATTTCTAGATCTCTTTCCAACAATTGTCTGAACAATTCCAATCCCCTGACGTGTTCTTCATGAGCCTCAACAGCACACTCCATTTTACCTTGATCGCTTCAAGATGTGATTAATCAATAATCAGTTTCACACAAGTGACAGAATGAATTGCTTATTATCCCAAAAATGAACCTCTATTTACATTCCGCATGCCTGGAGGGTAGTCGGTGACAACGACACAGTATGTATATCATGTATGTATATTTTGTACATCAAATTTGTCCCCGAGTAGCGCTCAAACAATGTCTAACCAATCAAATGCCTTCATCGTGCACCTACATCCTCACTTCCTTGTTGACAACGACAGCGATGTGACGATAACCTCTCATCGTCTCTCACTGACGAAGAAAAATCACCATATCATCGCTCCCAACAGTTACCAAAAACTCAACAAAAGTGGGGGTACACTACATGCAACGTGCTGGAACATAAATGAAAGTTGACGATCGACAAGCACATTAAGCGTAAAACATATTTTTGTGAGCAATTTGTGAGCAAACAGCAGATAATCAGGGAGCCTTGGGTGGTGTTTGTGCTGCAAACTATGCACGCATTTGTGTGAATCGGTCACGTGCACCATTTTGCACTGTTTTGTTTACTTTTACATTTACTTTGCCAAACAAACGCGTCAGTAAGCGTTGATTGTCGGGACAAAGGCTCACGAGGATAACTGCTAACGCTATGTATCCACTCACTAGTAGCCCAGCCTCCACAAAGAGGCAGGGCTACTAATTGTCGACCTGTTTTTTTTTTTTTGTTAGTTTTTTATCGTTCCATCAGTCGATTTTCGTGACAGGCCCATTGATGGCAAATTTGTAAAATCAAAGGAAGGGAAATGTTGTTAAACTATAAGCCTAAAAAAATTGCAACTTTTTACTGCAACTTTATGAAAAAGCTGCTGCAAAATCAAGCATTTATGGTAGAAAAAAAAAAAAAAAAAAAGCCAGCGAGTGCGCGTTTGAACAGGGGCTATTGTTTCAAAATGTAGGGTCTACATAGGGTGGCCTTTTTAAGACAAATAAAAAATTCCTCTAATATTGAAAAAATCTAAGCACAGTGTTGCCATTTGGCACCTCCTAGAAAAAGGTTGGGGTCAACACCAGTTGAGAAATGGCTCATGCTGGCATATGATCAATGCACCCAGTTAACAGGTCTCAACTACATTAAAGGTGTCTGGCAGGAAAGGAAGATGAAAATATCCTGCCCTGTAGTCGCCCCTATGTCTAATCATTGATCTGTTCACTTGCATCCACATTCCAAGTGCCCATCTATCATGTCACTGATGGGCCCTGGATGAGAGACGACAATAAATCTTTGATATCACACCTCATAAAATGTTGGCCCTATTAAAGATATCATTTATTATGTTAGGTGGCAGGTTAAGAGGGAGGTTGGAAGAATAGGAACAAGCGTGTGACTTGAGATGTTTTCTTTTAAGCTGTGCAAGGGAAGCAAGGGCCAAATGTGTACATCTCATAGAACAGAATTTAAAAGAATGTATGAAGAATGCGATATTTCCATTATTTGTTGAGTCGTTCCGAGCTACATCCATGCAGACCACCACTATGGCACAACTAATCCTCATTTATCTGCTCCATACAAGACTTGCATGAAAACATCTGTTCAAAGTGCTCTATCTGCAGTATCTCTGCATCATTTCATCTTTGCTTACATTTGCTGGACCGACTGACTCCAACCTAGTTGTTGTTGAGAAATATGAGCCTGTCCACAAGAACAAATGAGCTGCAAGTGCTTTATTTTTTTTATGTGCCGTGTATGTTTAATGTGAAGCAGTTGGGGCATATGTGTTTGACTGCGGTTCTTGAGGCCATTTCTATGGAAAGTAGAAATTAATTTATGTAGACGTGTTGTAGTTATGTCAACTTCCTCATTACGGGTACTGTGAAGCACTGTGAAATGACAACTTTATTGTCATTGGAGCCGAGACCTACAACAAAATGACCACAACTACCTCATTGCTCATAACACGGTTAAAGTGTGATTCCAATTTCTGCAAGTATTAAAAGAGAGTACAGATTTTCAGAAAAGTGTAGCATCTTTTAGCTTGATTTAAAATTTCAGTTCATTTGGAGCTGTTACTGCATACAAATATGTAGTACAGCAAAAATTGCCTTATTTCAGACATAGTTGCAAATTGTGATTAATCATGATTAATCCATTTGAAAGCTGATTAATCTAATTAAAAATTGAAATCATTTGTAGGGATGCACAAAAATGTTTTTTCAGGCCGATACCGATGACTTCCTTCTCAAGACTGACACCAGTAACTTTTTATATATTTTTAAAAAATTTGATTTAACTGTAGTTTGTAGATAATGGCTTTTGAAATGAGATGTTACTGAAATCTTATGGGTATCACACAAAAAGGCCGAATTCGAAACGAGGACATTAGAAATTCTATAACAGATGACATAGGAGAATGTAACAATCTCTTGACCAACAAAAAGAAACAAATACTCAAACAGTACGGGCACATCACAAGATCAGATGGACTTATGAAAACTATACTGCGAGGAAATGTTGAAGGAAAGCGGTCAGCCAAGAAAGAGATGGGTAGACAACATCGAAGAATAGACCGGGATGACATTTGCCGAGTCAAAACTTTTTTTTGCGCTTTTCAAACGCAGCAGCAATCGGAACAAGCCCCGGGTGTCGACCCGATGCCGACGTTTCAGGTTGCTAATAAGATTTGATCTGTTGAAGCTCGATGTTTTTTTCCCCCTCATTGCGGAATATTTGCTGAGCATTTGGAGAAATGTCTTCCTCTGAGACCCTGTCCACACAGAAACGTTTTTTTGGGTGGGTTGAAAAACATTTGCGTCGACACTGTGCCAGATATAGTTGGATCCAGACAGGAATGGATCACTGGGGGAAAATGATGTACAGTGTTCCCTCGTTTATCGCGGGGGATAGGTTCCCGTGAAGCAGCCAACTTCATTTTTTTTTACAATTATTATATATGTTTGTTATGTATGCCTGAGACAGCTCAAAGTCCTACACAATCTACACCATGTTTGTTTACAAGAGAGCTCAGGGGAAGTTAAGTTACAACAGGGCGCTTGCAGCACGTCACAGAAAAGGAGCGCTTAATTTGCTCACGCTAACCCAACCAAGACCACAGTGCAGGTAATCTTGCCACATTGGAGCTTTTTTTTTAAAATTATTATTATTTAAAATCTGTTATCTGCTCTGTTTTTTTAATGTTACTGTATTCAAAATTCCTCACGTAATTCCGCACGTAATTTTTATCGGCACCCCTAAACATTTGCTCTCATAAAAAAAAAAGAATCCACATAAAAATATGCACAAATTGAGAAAAACATCCATCCATCCATCTATTTTCTATGCCGCTTATTCTCACTAGGGTCGCGGGGGTATGCTGGAGCATCCTAGGTGACTTGAGCGAGAGGCGGGGTACACTCTGAACTGGTTGCCAGCCAATCGCAGGGCTGGAGAAAAACAGTCAAAAATTCTTATATCATGGCCCATTGTCCTCATTTACGCCCAAAGTCACAAGTAAATGTGTAAGCAATGGCTCATTTTGGTTTAGATTATATGACGACTACCACTGATGTTGACGTGAGTCAGCCAATTTGAGGGACGGCGACATAAACGGGTTCCACATAATAGCTAATTGTCCCCATAGTTTCCCAAGAGAATTTAGTAAAATGCCCCATTTTAAAATTCAAGTAAGCACTTTATGAGCTATTTGCTACCTATACTGCTATGTGTGAAAAGAAAGAACCACAACGAGAGGCTATTGTGAAGCAGGCAGGCTATTATTTAAAATGAATAAAAGTGTGTCTCACACTATGATTTAGTAGACTTCTTTGACTTTCTTTCTCTAACATTTACCTAACTTTGCCAGGGTGTGAGCCTAATTATGTCAGTGTATGCTTTGCCGCTCCGAACGATTATACCAAAGTAAGCGTTTTTTCCCCATTGACATCATATCCTAATATAGATAAGAACTTTTCTTAATTTCGTCTTCCCCCTCTGTGCTTTTGTTTTTGTTCACAGACGTGGCAATGATTGAGTGTGACATATCCACAGGTCATGACCTGTCAGATTAAAAACACAATTCCTCTACTTCTCCCTCTTTCCCTCTGCCTCCACTAACCTCTAACCTAACACACACAAAACACACACACACACACACACACACACACCTCCCCCTACCTTGGCAACCATACCAGACATTCCACTACAGAGGAGATTCAGCTTCCCTCTGTTGACCAGTTCCCTTTGAACGACGGGAAACAGCTCAGGGAAATGGGCATCTTGCAAAACCTCAGCTCAATCCAAAACCTAATATTCCACTCTGCCCAACAGACGTTTTAATCACTGTGTGCTTTCTCCTCCAGGCAGAGTTTCCAAAAAACGTGCCGTCTTTCTGAAACCCCTTATACACAGATGCTTTAGGCTGGGAATGTTATGTTGTTGTCCTGCCACTCTTCAGCCAACACTACAGATGCACGGTACCTCACTTAGATGACTGATTGGCTGACTCCTTGAAACATTTACCATAATTTTGAACCCTCCGGCTTACACAGCGGTGCGGCTAATCTCGTTCTCCTTTACTTCAGAACTACTACTAATCCTTTAAATACTGTGCCGCTTGAGAGTCAGTGAGGAAACAGTAGCTTTTTCTTTGGCAGGATCCACTCACAACGACCTTGTCAACCCATTGGAAATCGCAGGAGGTCATTACTCAATATAACAGTCTGACTCACAGTGCCATCTTAGAAAGAAAGCTAAAATCATCACACAGCAACTTAACACTCAAAGGTGGCTAAGAAATATAAAATACAAGTAGCAATAAGAGTTTAACATAAAAAAACAATTATTTTAACTGCTTCCCATCATGTATTTGCTCCCAGCAAAGCATTTCATGCCTGAAATGATTCATCAGTTGCCTCTGTTCACCAGAGGGAGCCCAGAGCCCAAAGGGAGGCTCCTCCGGCTCCCTCTCCCCAGCACCAATGTCCAACGAAATGCTTTGCTGGGACAAAATGCATGATATGAAGCCGTTAAAATAGTTATTTACAGTTGTCTACATCTGTTCGCATACACGCACCAGTGTTTGCACTATATTATATTAGGGGGAGCCTTGGCGGCCCCAGATGAATTAATTATATTGTAACTGTATAATAGAGCCAAAGCACAAGAGAACTCAATTTTAAGAATATGCTTCCTATGCCAGGTCTATACGTTGAGCTTTTATTGAACAAAATGGGGCAACTTGAAACCGCAATCCAAAGTTTGCTTCAAGATATCTTTAAGGAATGGCGAGAGGTAGATGACTGACTTAAGATGAATCCCTCATTGACAGTGTTTCCCACAGGACTGCAATGCATTGGCCTTGATGCTTGCGCTTTATGGGGAGACTCAAAAATTGAGCAAAAATCATAAAAAGCCAAACAAATGTTAAGAAATACTTCTACTTTTACTACTTTCTTTTTGCCATTTTTAAATGTCACATGAGATTTTAGATGCTATTAGAAAGGGAGGGGCCCACAGCAGGACCCGCTGCTTGTTGGGAAGAGCGATACATGCTTTCACGTCTCCAAAAGTGTCCAAGACCAGAAAAAGTTGCTACATTTGTCGTTAGTCGCCGTTTTGTAAAAGATTATCTAGAGGGGCCTGATTACTCGCTAAATATAGCGTAGCGTGTTGGGAAAGAGGTACCGTGGGTTACCCAGCATGCCTTGCGGTGTGTAGATGGGCTGGAATTTTGCGTTTGTTCATGCATAGGCCTTTATTATGATGTCCGTGAGATGCATCGTGTCATCCATGTGTAAACTTTCAGCTGTTGCCGTTGGTCCATGAATGAGGTGAGTGCTTGGGTTAGTGACCTCCTGTTCCTTTCTGCAGTATAATACGCATATGCCAAGCTGATAGATGCAAAAGAAGAGTAGTTCCTAAAGAAGGGCCGAAATTGGATTTGGACTAGTTCCTGTGTGAGGACAAACAGGTCCCGTCAAGTCTACTTGTGGCAGGCCAAATAAATGAATGTATGGAAAACTCTGTATAAAATCTTAAAATTCTGTCAAGACGTATCATTGTGGTATTGTTTACCTGATGTGCTAAGATACTTTGCTTGTTATCTAACTTGAGGTAATGTTAGCTACATAACAATAGAGTAAATAATATACTTCTGGCAGTGATATATTTGACATGTGGCTTAATTTTTCCTGAGGCAGACAAGGACGACTCTTGTGACAACAGGAAAGTGTTCAGAAGGCAAGTTTTTACATTAAACACAAAGGAGCCTACGAGCAAAGGCAAATTATGAAGGGTAGGAACATGAGTCAAACAGGAGTAGCTGTTTCCAGGAAGAACGGATTGCAATAACTGAACAGTGCGTGGGATGATCTGACAGAGCCAAAGATAATGGTCAGTGGACTGTACTAGCGGAGGTGATGAGGGGATAAGGTGAGATAAGATGTGTGTGCACGTAGAGGGGATGATTGGGTGATTATACGATGAGGTTAAGCTGATACAGTGGTACGGCAAGAAGAGAGACAGGATTTGGAATTAAAGTCAGGGTCAAGAAGGTCAAACCTGCCACAGAGTGAATGAACAAATGAAAACGACCCTCTGGGAGAGTAGTGAATTCAGACACTTTAAAGTTGTTAGTGAACTTAACAGATGCTAAATAAAGTAGAAGCCATTTAACTGGATGACTCGCGACAACATACGCAGTTGTCAACACAACCGAAACTAGCGATTGAGTGCACATTTACTTGCGAATTGTGATAGAGACAAAAGGAGAATAGGCAATAAAAGGACTTTGCAACCTACGGCAGTGTGTCGATGTCGCAAAGTTTCCAATACATTCATTTTGGACCGCCACAGACTGGACACACCTCATACGCACCTTGTCTGCCAGAGAGTAAGAATACGTAGCAGGAGGGCCCAGTTTTGCCAATTTAGCGACTTTCTCAATCTATCTAGCGAGCATTCACAGCCTTCTAGAGATACTAGTGACTTTTTCTTATGTTATTGGAGACTGACATGAACGCACTATCCCGCTTCTCAAAGAGCAGTGGGTACTGCTGTGGGGAGTCATTGTGATACATTTGTTGATTGATATAGACGGGGGACGATTTAACTGGGTTCCACTGTTCATAATAACCACTCATCCACCTCATTTTGCCATATTTTAAATCAGGATTACAGGTGATATGGCTAAGCAAATAACATCACAATTATTACAAGCGACTTAAAAGCCAGAGTTGGACCAGCTGTGAAATTGCTCCAGCTTTGTTTATCAACCTTTAATGATAGGCCACCTCCTCCTCTTCTGTTATCAGGATTTATTTCCCCCCTCGAAGCTTTCTCAAGGACTAGGAGAAAGGCGTCAACCTTAATGTATTACACATGATTGCACAATGACAGTAATCATTTTGTCATTTCATTTTTCTGTGTAAACCAGCTAAAACCAAATGTGCACAAGACATCCAAACATGAACACCCCTAAATGGGAAACCCTCAAGTCTCAGTAGTATTAAGTAGTACTGTAACTGAAAAGTCTAAACCAAAAGTCAACCAGAGGAGTCTGACGAGTAACTGGTGAAAGGGAGGCCGGGTGTTCAATCCCAGAACTGGAAGTATGAATCTGATGATGATCATGATTTTTCGGCATAGACACAAACACAGATGTTTTTGTGTTTGAAAACTAAAACTTTGATTAAAAATGTACTACAGTGGAACTAGATGCTCAACATTGGCTTTTTACTAATATCCAAATATACCAATATTGTCCCGCACTTCATTACCAATATCGGCAGCTCTTCCCTCAAACGAATGTCAGGTCACATGTTCTGTAAAGAATGAACACATTATGCTCCTTTTACTGTGATACCAATGGATGCACTTCACAAATAAACACTGTGCAGAATAAGACAAATATCGCAATGGAAGTTACATAGCCATAATTATTTATTTTATCTCAACGAAAGTCATTCAAAAATCATGACCGATTTAAAAAAAAAACAAAAACACCTTACTTCTCCTCACATAACCACCCTAGCTTTCATTATGAATAGAAGATATTTTTCTGAAACCTTTTAATGTGTTAGATGCCGCCTGACAAGATGTAGTGTGCAGGGTTTTTATTGTGAAGGCTTGCTGTCTTTCGGCCCTTGGCGGCTGTGGGGTGTGACGGCGTGACAAAGCTGCGTGCTAATAAAAAGTGCCTCCCAACTTCAAGGCTGCCGCCGTATTGTGCATGAACGTCAGCGGACATCTTATTAAGAATCTTCCTCAATATCGCTAAACAGCATGAAACAACAGTAACATAGTGATTGTCTAGTTACACATCATTAAAACATGCACCATGACTTCCTGTTCAGTGTGAAGTAAGCTCAAGCGATCAAACCATTCTTAGGCTACGTTCAAACTGTACGTTTTTTTTGCTTATATGTGACCTGTATCTGATTTTTTCGTGTCAGTGTGAACAGTACAATTACCATTTTTTTCAAATTCGACTGAGGCCTTGTTCGTATGTAGATATAAATCCGATATGTATCCGACCTACTGCAGTCTGAACGGTCAGGTCGCATGATCCGACCTATACGTCATCAAAAGGCGTGGTTTACCATGCAAGGCAAAAAGTTCTTGTCATTACAAAATTATTTTTAAAAAGTGTCAGTGAAGCAGCTCACGGTAATCTCCCAGCACTCCTGGCTCCAACATCCACCCACACGCTCCTCGGAACAGATGTTGCAGCAAGTCCTCCACAAACTGCTATAGCCAAAATTCTTGCCCTCTTTCTTCTTGATCTCCAATGAGGAATCATTTGATTTAAGAAAATATTGACTCCTGTTGCACATTAAGGAGAGTAGAGAGTGCACACACTGCAGCAATCTTTACTTCCGTAAACAAAACATTGTGCATGCACGTCACTACGAAGGCACTTTGCATTCACATTAACTAGTCGCATTTTTTTGACAATGTGGACAACCACATAAAAAAAAATCGGATTTAAACAAAAAAAATCTGAATTGGACAGTGTGAACATAGCCATAGTCAAATGCATGATGTGACACATTAAGACTACAGTTGAGGACCTGTCAAAGACAAATCACCGACAGGTCTATCTTTTGGCCGTGTGATCCCACATGCACGTCCACGATAAAAAGGCGTCTCTTTTATATAAACACCAACACGCTACTATTCAACTCCTCCCTTTTCGCACACCCAGGTCAAACTTAGTCACTAGACTCTCACATTCCCAGGCAAACTGCGAGCGTGTGAGGACCCGTGTAGTGTGTGTGTGTGTGTGTGTGTGTGTGTGTGTGTGTGTGTGTGTGTGTGTGTGTCGATGTGTACATACGCCGCTTTTTGTGTGTGAGTTTGCCTTAGACGGAGAGAGGGGTCATTCAATGCGGAGAAGTGATGACCGGGCAGCTAACACAGGAAAGAAAGAGGCAGATAGACGGTGAATAAAGACAGGGAGAGATGTAGGTCACTTCCCAATTGTCAGTGAGTCATTGCTCTGGATCACACCCAAACACACACACACACACACACAAACACACGCACACACACAAAAAGCCAAGTAACATCCCACGGCTACTGCTTGCAAATCACTGGAGCAGCCGTCGAATGTGAATGTGTGTCTGTGTTCATACGGCCTTTGACCTTTGAACTGGTTTGATGCTCATCATTCCAGTCACACACAAAGACACACACGCACACACACACACACACTGGAGGAAACCCACCCCCAATGTGCCTCCTCTCTTACACCAGTAACAGCAACCCCCCTCCAATCCTACATAAACTTTAGGAGATATAGAAAATATTTTTTGTGTATTCTTGTTTAATTTCAAGTTTATTCATGTATACCTTTGATAAAGCTCTGTTGTCCCACAGTGTACACATTTCTAACAATCTGAAGCATACTTACAACCAAAAGGTTGTCGTAATGAAAGTAGGCAATGTGCGAATAGTATTTCCAACCTGGAGCTGAGGATGGGCTTGAGCTTCTGAGGGCAAGCATCTGTTGACCTATTAAGGTCACTTAAGTCGCACAACATAAATATGCAACCAAAGTAACACAAAGCTAGAACATCATCAAGACAAACTTCTACAAAAAGGTGAATCATCTTAAATGCAATGTTGGAAAAGTCACATTTAAGACAACATATAGAAAAAATAAATACACATAGTAGAAATTATAATAAAAGGCAACAAAGCAGAGAGGGCCAGCAAGGCAGAGAAGAACAGCTATTAACAGAGCAAACTGTGTGGCACCTTTTATTCAATATTTCAGCCCTTTAATAGGCAGGATTCCCCATACATGAAATTTAGTTGTGGCGGCCCACCATAATTAATCTTTGCCCGTGACAGAAGGATTTAGCATTCTTATTTATTTTGAGATTTGCCGTTCTCGCTCACATTCACATTACAAGTCGTCCCTTGCTACACTGCGGTTCAAAGATCGCACGCTCACTATTGCAATTATTCAAAAATTCATTAATCAATAAATCAGCACTGTTTTGTGGTTGAATATGGTTTATCATTAGTCAAAACCTAATATGCCTATACAGTATAAGCAAATTGTACATATTCTTGGCCAAATTTTCAATCATAAAAATGGCAAAATTAATGAAAATACAAATAGGAGGAAGATGTTATATGTAGTGTAATATCTGTAAGGTTGTATGCACCTGGGAAGGCGGGGCCTGGGAAGTGACGTATGTGACATCCTACTGTAGGAGTTGCTGAGTGTTAGCATGGTTAGCGGTGCCAGTGACTGGTGTGAGTTGTGGCTGACAGCTGCTCCTGTGTGAATGTTCACTGCATGTGTGTTCTCTGCGCCACTGCAGTAGTATTCTGCTACACTGACCACTAGGTGTCAGGAACATTACATTGATGGGACAATAGCCAGCCAGTATGGAGTCTATGCAATGTGTTATTCATGTCTAGACGTCTTCTTTTCTATATGTCAACTATATTGGGTAGTACAAGTGTAAAAGTGATTATAGGTGTGTTATTTAATGTCTTGAGGGTTCTAATAACGTTAAGATAGTGAAGATCTTAAAGCGATTTTCTACGCTCCAACTACATTTCTAAACACAGATTCACTTATTGCGGCCGGGTCTCTAACCAGTTAACCGCGATAAGCGAGGGACGACTGTATAATGACGTGAATGAATGGCTTGTTGTTTCAACGCCGTCGAGTAGACGGCATCGTAAAGTCTGCATAGTCAGAAGCACTTCAGCTTGCATGAAGCAAACAACTAGCTTGACGAACTGACGATCAACTAGAACGGCAATCTTACTCAGTGTGACTCAAAAAATAAAACAGCCCGACACGTAACTGGTAAGTTAATAAACAACAACAATGAGCTACCATTTTATGTGGGTAACAACGACTAAGTGCTACCACAGGTATGTTTTTTTTTGTTCCCCCCCCCAACCGACCATGTACGTTACAAGGCACACGGACGTCCATTGCTGCACAAAATGAATCAACCCCCACCAAACAATAACTTCATGTTCTGTTTTTAAATAAGGTTTGAAAACATAAGATAACGTTGCACATTTGTTAGGACACAAACCAAAAAGCTCAGTTTTACCAGTCCATACACAAACACCGAGTTTTGCTCCAATTATTCAAATTAGACAGTGATGTCAACTAACACCATATCCACACACACACGCACAAACCCCACTGCTACACAAACGCCAGACCCGTGGGAAACACTGATCAGGGGTCCATATTTCAATTTGTAAACAGGCTAAAAACAAACAAACCCAAGCACCGTATTTTTCTCATCAGTTTAGTCGCATCAGTCAAAAAAGTAAGTCGCACTGGAGTATTTTTGTTGACATAAAAATTGAGACACAAGAGAGTCATTGCTACAAAAAAAATCTGTTTATTTATGTCAACGTGTGAAAGTAAGCTTAAAAAATTAAGGCGTGACATTTCCCCAATTTTTGATTTTTATATTTTTTTATTTTGGACTATTACGGGACTTATGTTGCCCATAACCATAGATCTGTTTGGTTGCCTGGAGTAACGTCTGACGTGAGAAGCTAACTCGTTGAAAAAAAAAAAACAACTGCCAATAATCACTAGGAAGACAAAGTAACCGTCTCCAACGGCCGAATTTCAAAAGGTGTTGACAACCGAGGGTCGGAATAGGCATAAACAAAACAAAAAAAACACTTCTGTTGCCTTGAATACAGAGGAAGAATAGTACCAGGAACCAGGTCATCTCCGAGAGATAATGATGTTGAATGAACTTAAGTTTGCGAGGGCCTAAACAACATGGGGAAGGAGCGAAACAACGATATGGGTACGGAGCATGATGACATAAAAAGGTTATGGATGACTCTTTATAGCACTTTGCATACAAAATGTTGGGTAGGAAGAAAAAGAGAATTACTGTAGAGCAGTGATACCCAACCATTTTGAGTCTACGGACAGGCTCGCGTTCCCCCATTTTAATTTCCCTCTTGTCTCACCATTATCTTTAGTAGTAAGTCATCTGGGAAATGTTATCAGCCTCCCCAGTGAGAAAGTTTGTTAATTTAGTTTGATTTGAAACTGCCGGACATGATCGCAAGCACCCAACTTTGACCCCAATGTGACGTTAAGAGCAAAATAAATATCTCTGCATCAGGGTTTCCCTTATTTGTGGCGGCCGGCTACAAATAGATTTGCCGCTACCTGTTCGCCCTCGCTCATAAACACATTACAGGGCTGTCTCTGTAGTTTGCCATTACAAAGGTGATCAGTGTTGCTAACTTAGCAACTTTTGTCGCTGTATTTAGGAAGTATTCAGAACCCGCTAGATCAGGGGTCTCAAACTTGTGGCTCGTGGGCCATTTGCAGCCCGCCGAGTCACATTTTGCAGCCCGCGACTTGTCTTCAAAGATTACTGTAATACGGCCTGCGACAATGTTACTCGTAGGATGCACACATAAGCCTACACTGAACTAAGAGTGAGTGAGTCACTCAAAAAATGTGGTCAAAAAATTCCAACCATTTTCTATACCGCTTGTCTTCATTAGGGCCATGGGTAAGCTGGAGCCTATCCCAGCTGAATGCAGCAAAATATAAACTGAAATGATTTATTTATTTATTTGATTCTCTCCATTACTGTATCAAGATATTATTGATATTGTGAGCCATGTATCGCGTGTTGTATCGTGAGGTACCCCGAGATTCCCAGCCCTATTTCCAAAACTTGAAGCGGCCCCCAGGTAAATTGTGTTTGAGACCCCTGCTCTAGATTTTCTTTAAAAAAGACTAGCAACAGATGAAGTGACTTTTTCAGATAACACTGACATGAAAGAACATATCATAGCTCTTCTCACCAAGCAGCAGGTCCGGCTGCTCCCAACCCAATGCAAGGCCATGTCTACACGACCATGGATATTTTGTAACACACACACATTTCTACATACACTGCTATAAAAAAAAAAAAATAAAGGGAACACTTAAACAACACAATGTTACTCCAAGTCAATTACACTTTTGTGAAATCAAACTGTCAATTCACATGCTGTTGTGCAAATTGAACAGAAGACAACACACCCCCCCCATAAAGAAATTAATCATTCATTAATTTAAAAAATTTATTTCGATTGATAATTTTTGTGTGATTTTGTTGTCAGTACATTCAACTATGTATTGAACAAAGTATTTCATAAGAATATTTCATTCATTCAGATCTAGGATGTGTTATTTCAGTGTTCCTTTTATTTTTTTGAGCAGTATATTTCTAAACATGCGGTATTTTTTTGCTTTTCATGTTTTCTGCTCACTTTTTGTCTCACCCACAGCATAGAATGCACACCCGTCACAGTAAATTAGACAATTACGTAACCTCTAGCCTAGCGCCCCGCACCACCACAGATAGATTGCAGTTCTGTAGGAAACACTGTATATTATTTTTCAAATAAAATATACCCAAAATGCATTTCTGTTAAATTCAATGTAGTTATTTACAAAACTAAGAAAAATAAATTTTAATCATTGCTTCTGAAGGTTTTCCACAGTGGTTGGGAACCCCTGCTGACAAACAAGCCAAAATGGCCCCCGACCTGCTCTTTGGACACCACTGCCATGGAATATAACATTACTAAATGTTGGAATTAACAAAAATTAGGAAACAAGCTTGACTCAAATGTATGTAATTGTGCTTGAATAACACTCACAGTGACAAGATCCGCTCCAGTGCCTGCCGGTCAGCAGGGATCCTCCGAACGACCTCTGAAGCCCCCCAACCCCGGGTAGAAGTCCTTTCTCCGGCTCGAATCCCGGGGCTCTGTGGTAGTAGTCCATGCCCAGAAAGGAGCCGCTGCTTGGGCTGCGGGGGCTGGGGCTCATACCCACCATGTCCACGCTTTCGTACATCCCTGCCGAGTTGTTTTTTTAATCTCTTGGAGAAAATGTAAAAATGATAAAAGCACAGTTCACATCTTCATGGCGTTCTGATGACAGGAAAAGAGGATACGACGCCAGGTGACCTTTCAACCCTTGACGAAGTGCCGTTTGCTGTCAAAACTTTGCGTTGTGGCGCGACTGGCTTGTAAGTTGTACGTGTGAATAAGACAACAAAGACTAATGGTTGTTACATATTACATGTTACATAGGGGACAGCGTTACATGAACAGGTCGACACCACGTGGGGGGTCCAACATACGTCAGAAACAGCGCCTCAGAACGTCGATATCTCGCAAGCTAACGTGAAACCTTGTAGCCAGTCGCGCTTGGTATCAGTCGGTTCCTCAATGCACCAGTCAGCATTTGTTTAATCCATGGCTGTGGGGGGGAAAGTATCATAGGTCAAATAAAATACATCCACTTTCGGTTCAATGAGTACACGCGACGGCCAAGAAAAAAACAAACAAAAAAACACACACATGCGCGCTGTAACACTTTGAAGTTGCCACGACGTATCCAATGGTGGATTGGAGGAGAAGAAGAAAAAGAAGTCGGCGTGGTTCGTCTTGTTGCTGGCTCTTGTAGTGTAGGAGGGGGCAGTGTCCTGTTGTAACCTCCAGCCTGTACCCAATGGCCTCTCCCCGCCCCCGCCCCCCTTGTCTGCCTTGACGATCGACATCAGCTGCACACGAGCGCCACCCTTCAGCCAATAGAAGTAGGCGATACTGCAGAATTGGCAACGACCCGATACCAAGTAAATTCTTGACCTGCATTGTCGATACTGTCTTTTTCCTTCAAAACGATACAGATAATTGAATATGAGAAGATTGTCGGCAAAAAAACAACAAATATTTGTGAACATTTTAACGAAATAAATACAATTTAACAATATATGCAAAAGAATACGTTTACTGCATAGAATGTTTGCACAAAATAAAATACAACACCCCAAACGTAGAAATCTTCCCAAACCAAAAACACACAAACACTATAAAACACACGCAATGGCAAAATGCTGTCATCACATCAGCACTGCAATAACAAGAACAAATACAAGAGAAAAAGGTCCTCGGTTTACAATGTTTTGTGATTATGAACGTGCTGAATGAATTGAAAACATAATTTTTGCACATAACACAGACTTGCTTGAGGAATAGTTCCATCATGCACTGGCAGAAGAAGGCAGTGTGTACCTCGTGCCATGAAGCCACACTGAGGAAGGGTAACGTTGCTTATTAGTTACATTTTAGCATTTATGTCTCCCAAGCGCCAGTGTGCCAAAGAAAAGGAAAGCCATCACCATGGAAGTGAAAATGAACATCCTAAAAAACTCATGAGAGGAGACACACCCACCAATATTGGCCGCTCTTTTGGTCCGAACTGCTCGACTGTCGCGACCACCATTAAGGATAAAAATCTGTGAATGTTAATGAATGCCGGGGGGGTCATGGATTCCGTGCGCTGTTACAAGGACATCTGGGAGGAAAAGAGGAGGTTATCCTTCCATACTCACCTGGGAGCACATTTTAAGAAGGCCTGCAAGACAACCACAGAGATAAAAGTAAGTAGTTGTTTTCTTTTTATTACTGTTTCATTTGATTCTTGTATATAATATTTTTAATATTACATTTAATATGCACTTCATGTGGTCTGTGTACAGTGTGAGTGACTTTCAGGTATCATTTAGTTTTAAGTTACTTACACTACAACTATGTATCTGTGTAAATATGTATAGTATGGTATTCTCCTTCTTCAACTTTATATGCAAACTTACTCTTTTTCACTTTGTAACAAAGAGTGATGTTAGACTGCAGTCAAATTCCTGTGTGTTAACATAAATGGCGAATAAAGCTGATTCAGATTCTGATTAAAATGTAAAAAGTATCACTTAGTGCTCCACTTTATCATCATCTAACATGTTTTACTGCAAACGCAGCAAGGCCTCTGGCCATTCCATGGATGCATGCACATGGATTTACAGTTTGGTTTTAAATTTCATTCCAAAATTCCAAACGTGAGAGTGTATCATTACTCCTCACAAGATGAATACCCATGGCTGGGGTATAAATTTACATTCAAGTGCAGCCTTTCACATGCGGTATTTAGGATCACTACCAAAACCAGGTTTCACTGCGAGTCACAGTAAAAAGCTATTTTAATGCAAAAGTTTTATTTTAAATTCTTGGTTGTTGGAAATGTAATTTATTGTTGAGTAAACATCTGGAAAAGAAGGTTGTACCAATAGAAAATTTGACACAAATTTACATGAAAAATGTTATTTAAAATTATTTGTTTACATATTTTCCATCCATCCTTCCATTTTCTTCTGCTTATCCGGGTCCGGGTCACAGGGGAAGCAGCCTCTTCCAGTTCCACCGGGAGGGCACCAAGGCGTTCCCAGGCCAGCTGTGAAACATAATCCCTCCAGCGTGCCCTAGGTCTGCCCCGGGGCCTTCTCCCGGCTGGGCATGTCCGGAACACCTCACCAGGGAGGCATCCAGACTAGATGCCCGAGCCACCCCAACTGGCTCCTCTTGATGTGAAGCAGCAGCGGCTCTACTCTGAGCCCCTCCCGGGTGATTGAGCTCCTTACCCTATCCCTTCGGGTGAGTCCAGCCACCCTACGGTGGAAACTCGTTTCACTCGTTGTATCTGTGATCTCGTTCTTTCAGTCACGACCCAAAGCTCATGACCATAGGCGAGGGTAGGGAACATAGATCGACCGGTAAATTGAGAGCTTTGCCTTCTGGCTCAGCTCTGTCTTCACCGCGACGGTCCGGTACAGCGACCGCATTACTGCAGACGCTGCGCCGATCCGCCTGTCGACCTCACGCTCCAACTTTCCCTCACTCGTGAACAAGACCCTGGGATACTTGAACTCCTCCACCTGGGGCAGGACCTCAGTTCCAACCCGGAGGGTGCAGTTCACCCGTTTCCGACTGAGAACCATGGCCTCATATTTGGAGGTGCTGGGTCTCATCCCAGACGCTTTACACTCGCCCCAGTAAATGCTGAAGGTTACAGCCCGAGAGGCCGTCAGGTCCACATCGTCTGCAAATAGCAGAGACGAAATCCCAAGGCCCCCGAGCTGGACTCCCTCGATGCCTTGGCTGCGCCTAGAAATGTTGTCTATGAAATTTATGAACAGAATCTGTGACAAAGGGCAGCCTTGGTGGAGACCAACGTTCACCAGGAGTTGGGCAAACTCCTGTACCCTCCAGTACCCTTGCAAGGGTGTAGAGCTGGTCCAGTGTTCCAGTATTTTACATATTTTTTATTCTGTTTTCTGTCTTTGATAAAATAAAAAAGCGATCCAAACTATCCATACTAAGGGTAGTATCGGTATTCGATCGATACAAGCATTATTCTTTTGTACTCTATAAGTATTTTCACAAATATCTGTTTTTTTTGAGTTTGTATAGCTCTGTTTAGTTGCACGTCTCTTATTTGAAGAATATACTTGCTGTGCCACATAAGGATGCTTGATTGCCTTGAGACATGATAACGCTTATTGGTTTAGGTTATGAGGATACTTGTTTAATTTGTATTTGCCTTAACGCACTGACAGAAGACAAGCTAAAAATGAGGTAAAATGAGGGAGGAGCACGATCTACTAATGTGAAGAAGACTTGAGGGAAAAGGAGCAAAGTAGAGACTACAGATCCTGCTGATGGAGATGCTGATAGTAACTGTCTCTCCTCCATTATTCATTAGACATCTGTGCTGTAAGTAGGTTAAACTTTTCAAAGACCGCATGCAGGGAGGACTGGGCGACAGTTGAGGAGGAAAAAAGTGGGAATATGGGAGGCAAAAATGGGGTGACTAGACAGAGATGTACAAATAAAGATGTCAGCAGCAACAGATGGAAAAAGAGAGGCGGAGAGAAGTCAAACATGACAGTGTGTGCGTAGGGTGAAAAGGAAGATCTATTCATACGCATTAATGTATCGAATCCTGCATGGTTGGCTGCACACATCATTTACAGCATAGGCACTCTCACGCAATGATGGAAGGAGGCAGTAACACATGCAATGCACTGAATGTCATTTGAAACACATTTTATACTTCTGCAGTGTTTTGTCTCCTGTGCTATTTAAAAAAAAAACATACATTTTTCCACGTGCAAATGTAGTTCTTGTCATTAAAAATTCCAGCCAGAGTGAAAACTTTGCAAAACGCTGTACTATATATTTTTTCTGTGCATTTTGGCGTTTTCTTTGCAGTCCATACCCATGTTATTCGGGACAGTTGAGTTCAGTCTGTACAGCACAGATAAATAAATAGATCCATTTCTCAAGAGTATTTCAAATCAGGGGGGAGCGAAGACATGTCTGTCCGCCAGTGGGAGCATGACAGAAAATAACTGATAGCCAAAGCATTTGTATAAATGTCTTAGCCCTGTGGAAAAAGCAACAGATCTGGGCCCGCATTTATAAAACATAGTGTACTCTCAAACTTGACAATGTGCGTATGCAAGGAAAAAAAAATTCAGATCTATAAAACCATGCGGCACACACTTCGACGCAGTCTTCCCATTGTACATCTCACCTTCAGTGAATGATGTGCACTAAAGCGCCACTCCGGTGTCATCCCCGTCTTCCCGTCATCGTCTATAAATGGTCAATGCTAAATAGCTCATGAATATGCTGATGCTTTTAATGAGCACTTTGGACTGTCAACGTGGGCAAGACGGAGACGGCAACTTCAGAACAGATGACTCCGGATGCAGCCATAGCCAGGATTGTAAACCGCTATACTAACAAGATTTACATTCTCCTATGGGTGACAGAGCAAGAAAGGGTTGGGAAGACGTTTGCAGTAAAATGTCATACACGTGTCCTGTCATTCATGCTTAAAAACGTTTGATTCTCACAGTAATAAGGCACAGAGAGATGTTTACTTTTGTTTTTCAAATATTAAATATGGGGCTGTCAAACGATTAAAATATTTAATCGTGATTAATCGCATTTTTATCCATAGTTAACTCATAATGAATCACATTTAATTGCAGATGAAACAAGTTTTTATCTATAATAAGTAGAGATGTACCCGCACGGTGGTCTAGTGGTTAGCATGTTGGACAACACAGTAGCAGTCTGGAGATCGGGAAGACGAGGGTTCGATTCTCCCTTGGGCATTTCTGTGTGGAGTTTGCATGTTCTCCCCGTGCATGCGTGGGTTTTCTCCGGGTACTCCGGTTTCCTCCCACATTCCAAAAACATGCATGTTAGGTTAATTGGCGACTCTAAATTGTCCATAGGTATGAATGTGAGTGTGAATGCTTGTTTGTCTATATGTGCCCTGCCATTGGCTGGCAACCAGTCAAGGGTGTAACCCGTCTGCCGCCCGATGTCAGCTGGGATAGGCTCCAGCATGCCCCCCGCTAAAGAGGAGAAGCAGTATAGAAAATGGATGGATGGAAGTAGCGATGTAAATCTCTTTGTGGTAAACAATTCTATACGCAACTACAATGATAACTACATCAGATTTTATGTTTTATTTTATGAAAAAAAAATATATACAATTAGAAATCCCACAGTTTTTGCATGTTTAGTGCGAGCGGTGTTTTGTCCCATTGTGTTTGACAGTCCTTGAACGCACCTTCTAATTTTGTCCCACACTGCACAGTGCTACTACAGTATTGCCACTACTATACTGTATTTTTACCCTTTTTCTTTCACCTCACATTTGGTTCCAAATGCTGATGCTATGTTGGAATGCATAAAGGTAAGATTTGATTACCTTATTGAGTGTTAATGTGCATATTTGTTCAGTACACAACCTCTATGAAA
Source organism: Dunckerocampus dactyliophorus (assembly GCF_027744805.1). Taxonomy (NCBI): domain Eukaryota; kingdom Metazoa; phylum Chordata; class Actinopteri; order Syngnathiformes; family Syngnathidae; genus Dunckerocampus; species Dunckerocampus dactyliophorus. The sequence continues at coordinate 13,964,765 of NC_072836.1, forward strand.
AGCAAAGTCCAGGCTCGTACTGGTGGATGGTGGGTTCAAAAATAATATACAGTTAGAAATCCCCCAGTTTTTGAATGCATAATGCCAGCAGAGATTTGTCCCGTTTTGTTTGACCGTCCTTGACCTTCTCCCGTTATCACACGCTGCACAAATACTCATTCATCTCCAAGAGAAATTCACACAGATGGACTTCTATACTGTATTTTCACCCTTTTTTGCTCCCAAATGCTGATACTATGTGGGAATGCATCAAGGTAAAATTTTATGACCTTATTGAGTGCGAATGTGTATATTTGTGCTGCACAACCTCTTCGTATCCTCTCGTATCGGTATTCATTTTGTGCTTTTAATTTGATGTTGTTCCCGTCATAGTTTAAAGTAATACACAATAAATAAAATAAATTAGATAGCTATAATGTACGTATGTTTTACTGATGTGTTGATGACTAGCTAATGCACTGCTAATTCTAGCCAGTGCTAGCACTGAATTGACAGCAGCCCCAACATAGCTGTCCTCAGCTATGCCTGCTGTTAACTTGCAGCTCATACCCACATTTTAGCTCGCAGTTCCAAGAAAAAAATCAACCCAGGGACGGTTTGTTTTTAAAAAAAAAAAAAACTCTTGTTATTTGAGACACTCGTACACTGTACCACTGTATAAATGTCAATTAAAAAATACGGGCAGTGCTTCAGTTCCTTTCCGCTTCTCTCTGGCAAGTCTACCACGATGTAGTCTGTGACAATTCCAATCACAGCGACAGTAGATACAACAGCAACAGATGGAAAAAGAGAGGCGGAGAGAAGTCAAACATGACAGTGTGTGCGTAGGGTGAAAAGGAAGATCTATTCATACGCATTAATGTATCGAATCCTGCATGGTTGGCTGCACACATCATTTACAGCATAGGCACTCTCACGCAATGATGGAAGGAGGCAGTAACACATGCAATGCACTGAATGTCATTTGAAACACATTTTATACTTCTGCAGTGTTTTGTCTCCTGTGCTATTTAAAAAAAAAACATACATTTTTCCACGTGCAAATGTAGTTCTTGTCATTAAAAATTCCAGCCAGAGTGAAAACTTTGCAAAACGCTGTACTATATATTTTTTCTGTGCATTTTGGCCTTTTCTTTGCAGTCCATACCCATGTTATTCGGGACAGTTGAGTTCAGTCTGTACAGCACAGATAAATAAATAGATCCATTTCTCAAGAGTATTTCAAATCAGGGGGGAGCGAAGACATTTCTGTCCGCCAGTGGGAGCATGACAGAAAATAACTGATAGCCAAAGCATTTGTATAAATGTCTTAGCCCTGTGGAAAAAGCAACAGATCTGGGCCCGCATTTATAAAACATAGTGTACTCTCAAACTTGACAATGTGCGTATGCAAGGAAAAAAAATTCAGATCTATAAAACCATGCGGCACACACTTCTACTCAGTCTTCCCATTGTACATCTCACCTTCAGTGAATGATGTGCACTAAAGCGCCACTCCGGTGTCATCCCCGTCTTCCCGTCATCGTCTATAAATGGTCAATGCTAAATAGCTCATTAATATGCTGATGCTTTTAATGAGCACTTTGGACTGTCAACGTGGGCAAGACGGAGACGGCAACTTCAGAACAGATGACTCCGGATGCAGCCATAGCCAGGATTGTAAACCGCTATACTAACAAGATTTACATTCTCCTATGGGTGACAGAGCAAGAAAGGGTTGGGAAGACGTTTGCAGTAAAATGTCATACACGTGTCCTGTCATTCATGCTTAAAAACGTTTGATTCTCACAGTAATAAGGGACAGAGAGATGTTTACTTTTGTTTTTCAAATATTAAATATGGGGCTGTCAATCGATTAAAATATTTAATCGTGATTAATCGCATTTTATCCATAGTTAACTCATAATGAATCACATTTAATTGCAGATGAAACAAGTTTTTATCTATAATAAGTAGAGATGTACCCGCACGGTGGTCTAGTGGTTAGCATGTTGGACAACACAGTAGCAGTCTGGAGATCGGGAAGACGAGGGTTCGATTCTCCCTTGGGCATTTCTGTGTGGAGTTTGCATGTTCTCCCCGTGCATGCGTGGGTTTTCTCCGGGTACTCCGGTTTCCTCCCACATTCCAAAAACATGCATGTTAGGTTAATTGGCGACTCTAAATTGTCCATAGGTATGAATGTGAGTGTGAATGCTTGTTTGTCTATATGTGCCCTGCCATTGGCTGGCAACCAGTCAAGGGTGTAACCCGTCTGCCGCCCGATGTCAGCTGGGATAGGCTCCAGCATGCCCCCCGCTAAAGAGGAGAAGCAGTATAGAAAATGGATGGATGGAAGTAGCGATGTAAATCTCTTTGTGGTAAACAATTCTATACGCAACTACAATGATAACTACATCAGATTTTATGTTTTATTTTATGAAAAAAAAAAATATACAATTAGAAATCCCACAGTTTTTGCATGTTTAGTGCGAGCGGTGTTTTGTCCCATTGTGTTTGACAGTCCTTGAACGCACCTTCTAATTTTGTCCCACACTGCACAGTGCTACTACAGTATTGCCACTACTATACTGTATTTTTACCCTTTTTCTTTCACCTCACATTCGGTTCCAAATGCTGATTCTATGTGGGAATGCATAAAGGTAAGATTTGATTACCTTATTGAGTGTTAATGTGCACATTTGTTCAGTACACAACCTCTCTGAAAAGCAAAGTCCAGGCTCGTACTGGTGGATGGTGGGTTCAAAACTAATATACAGTTATAAATCCCCCAGTTTTTGAATGCATAATGCCAGCAGAGATTTGTCCCGTTTTGTTTGACCGTCCTTGACCTTCTCCCGTTATCACACGCTGCACAAATACTCATTCATCTCCAAGAGAAATTCACACAGATGGACTTCTATACTGTATTTTCACCCTTTTTTTCTCCCAAATGCTGATACTATGTGGGAATGCATCTAGGTAAGATTTGATGACCTTATTGAGTGCTAATGTGTATATTTGTGCTGCACAACCTCTTCGTATCCTCTCGTATAGGTATTCATTTTGTGCTTTTAATTTGATGTTGTTCCCGTCATAGTTTAAAGTAATACACAATAAATAAGATAAATTAGATAGCTATAATGTACGTATGTTTTACTGATGTGTTGATGACTAGCTAATGCACTGCTAATTCTAGCCAGTGCTAGCACTGAATTGACAGCAGCCCCAACATAGCTGTCCTCAGCTATGCCTGCTGTTAACTTGCAGCTCATACCCACATTTTAGCTCGCAGCTCCAAGAAAAAAATCAACCCAGGGACGGTTTGTTTTTAAAAAAAAAAAAACTCTTGTTATTTGAGACACTCGTACGCTGTACCACTGTATAAATGTCAATTAAAAAATACGGGCAGTGCTTCAGTTCCTTTCCGCTTCTCTCTGGCAAGTCTACCACGATGTAGTCTGTGACAATTCCAATCACAGCGACAGTAGATACAAATAACTTTGGTCTTGTTGCGAAAGCCATCTGCCAGGGCTGTGAAGCTAAATTTACCAATCAAAATACCCCCCTTTCTTTCTCCAATTCTTTCCATTTGCTCCAGCTTGTGGCTTCACGGTGACAACTACTGCGTCGGCCGAGGTTCAAACAGTTAATGTCGTGTCAAAAAGAATAGTGCCGTTAAAGGAAATGTTTAACTCTGACAGTACTAATTATAACATAACTGTTGCAAACACAAAAATCAAGCTGTTAAGTGTGATAGCCTGTAAGTCTGTATGTGTGTAATGCACACAAAGCTACAGTAAATGTACACACAGCATTGCGTGCAAGATGCATGTCATGGTCAGAATGATGGTGCGGATTGTGTATATGGGTCTATTTATATATAGCACATGATGTTCCTCAGGGGTGTATGCATGTATATGTGTGTGTGTGTGTGTGTGTGTGTGTGCGTGTGTGTGTTTTCTGGGCTGCTAGTGGATATTCCCTTGTTAACATTATTTACAGGTCAGTGAATGGCAAATCCCAGATGCAAAAAGTGCAGCACGAGGCCACATTGAAGCTTTTACCCTCAACCAGAATGTGATGTGACGTGTATTATTAATTCCATTACCACATATTTTAACCATATACTGGACATGACCTCAATCGAGCATGAATTGGTGCAGGATACACCTTGTTGGTAAAATAAAAAAGCATTCCTGAAGAATCATCAGTCAATTCATAAACAATAGAACTCCGTTTTTGACTTGATTTGTGAATCTGCGACAAAATACGCAACATTGCACAACAATTCATTTCCTGATGGTGACTTTGCAAAACATTAACACCACAACATTTCACAACATGTACAGCTTGAATTGTGAAATACTTCCCACAGCCATGTTGCACACAGACTGTGGGCCTATGTTAATAATTGCTATAGACTGCAAACACTTCAGTATATAAAGATTCATCCACGACATCGATTTCTATTCTTATGTTCCAACTACAACTACTCGATCTGTGTTCAGCAAGTTGCCATTCCAGACGACATATATCGATCTAACATCGTTTAAAAGGTAATCAATCGATTGCACCGATACTAGGAAATAAAGTATTGGATTTAAGCTTTATATGGATTGGTGGGTTTTTTTAGCACTTTTAATAATCAAGACGTTAAACGTTACTCATGTAAGAGTTTGATTTGGTGTAAGCTGATTAGTCAAGGAGGGCTACATGGTGGTCTAGTGGTTAGCATGTTGGCCACACAGTCACAGTCAGGAGAACGGGAAGATCTGGGTTCGAATCTCCGTGTAGAGTTTGCATGTTCTCTCCGTGCGTGGGTTTTCTCCGGGTACTCCAATTTTCTCCCACGTTCCAAAAACTCCACAATTCCATAGGTGTGTGAGTGTGAAAGATTGTCTATTTGTGCCCTGCAATTGCCTGTCGCAAGAAGTCAGCTGGGTTAGGCTCCAGCATACCGCGACCCTAATGAGGAGAAGCGGCATAGAAAAAGGATGGAAGATTAGTCAAGGCTGTTGAGTGGGGCGCACGGATGACGTCAAGTAAAGGCTGTTGTGGTTGGCACATGTGGAGTTGAATAAACGGAGCCGACACGTCTTCTCCAAAGAGCACAGTTTTGTAAGGTTTTTGTCGTATAAAGAGGGACTCTAGACTTCCTACACCTCGGATGCTACAATCGCCACACTTTATACTGGATTTATATCGTGTTGTACCACATCTAGTCATACAAGTGCTTCGAAAGTCCAACTTTAAGCCTTTCAAACTCATGGATCGGAGCTTGAGGACAAGGGAAAAGGTATGTAGGATATAAATTCACTTTAATATCTATCTGCAGATGAAATTTTGCGCAAAATATGTTAATTTTGCCCCGGAATTACAATTTGAAGTGTGACGTGTGTAGTGAGGCCTACATGAAATTACGATTGATTTTCTTCCGTGGACTTTTTCATTATCAAAAAAATGTAAATGGCTACTTGTATATATACTTGTATATATATTATACAGTATATTTTGTAGTACGGTTGTACTTGCCAAGGTCCGTGGGTCGATCACAGCATTTTGTCTTGACTCAATGTTAAAGCAATGGGAACCAAGGGCACTATTTATGTGTGAAATTTGCTCTAACGTCTTTAATAATTGGGGTAGAGAAGTTAATTATGTATCAAATTAAAGTTCAAATCATGTTTTTTTTTATCAGAAATATTTTTATTGAATTTTGACAAAGTAAAAAACAAATGCACACAATGTTTGCTGGTAGTTTAGGCAGAGAACGAGAGTGTGAGAAAACAAAAACAAAAACAGCAAAATAACAAACAAAAAACCCCAACACAAAAACACCCACAACGTAAGCCACACACAGCCAAAAAAATACAGAGGTCCGAGTTTGGTAGGACAACCAAATGCAAAACAACCGAAGCAAATACATAAGTGAGTTACACAACAGATGACAGCAAATAGGCCAGAGCGGGAAAGCTATTGGGGAACCAAATCATGTTTTATCAAATAGAATTAATCACAGACTTGATTTAATTCAGCCTGTTAATTCATTCATTGTTAATGCAACCTCAAGTATTGGTTACACTTTATTACAAAAAAATGTGAATGCATTTTCCATTAATTGTTGTTTAATTGTTTGTTTATGTCCATAATTAATTTCTACCTGATTCCCTTACAAAAACAACGAGAATCTAAGTTCACCTGCACTGTCCAGTATCCAGGTATTTATTTCACAGTCACACTGGTTGAATTTTTGGCTAAAAAGTTACTGAATCAACTTAAAGTTACTGAATCTTTTGGATCGCATCGCTCTAAATGAACCAATGTTGTCCTTGAATTGTATCAGCAACCATGAGTCATGATACGAATCCAATTGGTATTAAAACGAATCGTTACACCCCTAGTAAACGCATTAAGAGTTAGTGTAAATGGGTGTGCACATGTGTGTATGCGTATTTATCAGCATACCCTGTACATTGGTCTGAGTTAGAGATGTTCGAGTCTTTAATCGAGTCAAAACTCACAAGTTTTTTACTGAATGGGGTCTCACGGGTACTTGTCTCTGTTAACTTGTTCACTTACTCACCCCTGCTACCGTTAGCAAAATTAAAAAAAACAAACTGTATAACATGTCAGGGTGTGATTAAATGCGGGACAAGTCGGGGGAGGAGTTGGAACTTGGAAGTTTCTGCGCATACGCCCAATGACGGATGACTCGAGTGACTGAATTGAGTACCCATTTCACTCAGTTAGCGACTCACAAGAACTCAAATCAGTAAAAGGAACTAGTTTCCATCAATAGTCTAAATCCATCCATCTTCTGGCCGGATTATACTGTCACGGTGTGGTGTGATGTGGTACTGGATCCTGGATGCACAGGCAGGAGTCAGGTGGGGCTTTACAGAATTTATTCTACCGCACAACTAACAAAAGGCGATGGTGCCAACAAAAAAGGTGCACCATGGAGCAATACAAAATACCAAGTACCGGCTGAATGCGGGTGCTGCTGAACGCTCAAGCAAAACTAAATAACACAGGTCTAGAGGTAGCAACACAGGTGAAGCATGGAGTCGAGAGGAATAATCCGGCGTTCCCCAGCTGTCAGCAGTCAGCCTAAGTAGAGGGCGTGGCCAATCAAGCTCAGGTGCGTTCAGCAGCCCCGCCTCCAGCCAGGAACATGGAATCTGGAACAGAAGGCAAACCAAAAGGAGACAGAGGCACCAAGCAAGTTATGGCTAAAAGAACTACATGATACTTAGAGTGCAGCGTCAGAAAGTAGTGAATTGGACGAGTGAAGTGGACGCTAATATCATGCTTTGAAATCTTATGGAGCGATTGTGTTTTGATCTGACAAATCTTCAGTAAGTTTGATCAAGTGTAGAATTACTACTGTACGCTTCTGTTTGGACTGCGTCTCACATCTCATCATCTGAGCTAACAAGTGACGCTGGGAGCATCAAGTGCAGGTCGGATTACAAGGTGTGCCTTTCTTTATGGTGGTTCAAAAAATCCACTATCACCAACAGGTTTAAAAAGGCAGGACTACTGTGTAATGAAGAGGACAGCTCAAGCTAAAGGGTGAATTTGCCTTGAGACACCAACAGCGACAAAGAAAGAGTGACTGACAAAGTGTGTGATGAAAGAATTATAAGGCTGTTCAATTCTGATGCTGAAGAAGATGATTTAGTGGTTTTAGTTGTTAGGAGGAGAATGAAGACAGCGATTAATGGCTTTTCTGGTAGGCGTTACACGCACTGTTTGGAAAACAGCATTTATTTAATCAAAATTTCAATATATCTTTCTGTGTTCTAAATATGTAATGGCAACGTCACAGCTGCTGAATGGCTGGTTTAGTGAGGGCACTACTGGGAAACAGTTACAGATTTACATATTTATAAAATCCGCTGAATCTTTCGTTGAATTTGGTTTGAATTTGACTTAAAAAGTCAGAGCATGGAAGTGTACTAAAAAAGTCCAAGAGCTTGCAATCGGAGGCTATACAAAAATTAGGGCAAAGAATTTGGGTCTGCAGGCTAGAAGACAAAGAGGAGCAATAGTGCTCTCAGCGAGCAGTCTGTGACCCCATTGTTGTAGTGGCAGGCAGTGATGTACACTGGCAGTAATGTGGGTAAATACATGTCCAATATTGTGTGTGGAAATACTCTATACACAACCCTGAACTACCTAACCTAAAGCTACCTAAAACATGTACACAGCTACAAGCAATCAGTCTTTAACCCACATAATAATCCCCGTATGGTACACAGAAAAAAAAAAAAATGTGAGTGTAGCATGGATGTTGTTGCTGCATATAAGAAGCACAGTTTTGTTTGCTTGCATCACCGCAGACTCACCAAACTGGGAAATGTAGGGGAATCCCAACACATGACAGAGCCTCCTTTGTTTCAGACATGCAGCTCGCCTTCCTCATCTTTATCACCACCTCCCTTCCTAACCTGACCCTTTACATCTCCCACCTTGGGCACTTTCTCCACAGCTGTCAACAAGAGGGGTGGGCAGCTCAATTCAAATATCTGTTGCGTCGATACCATGGGGTAGTATCAGTATCAGATCGATACTGGTATTTATAGGTGGTCCTGAGTTTACGGCGTTTCATGGTTACGCACGTGCTCCCATAAATTAAAAACTAATTTTGGCCTGTTAACAAGAGACTCGCTCGAGAACTAATTACAGCATGCGCGACAGAAGAATAAACGCCCGCGCACGGCAAGAAGGCAGGTTTCTGTTTAAGATGATGACAGAAATAGAAGAGAGTTCCCTTTTTTTAAACATTTTGTTTCCAGATACTACTTAGTCCTATTTATTAATTAATTTATTTTTTAAACGTCTTACTTTTTATCTGTATATGAGGTACAGTGGTGCCTTGGTTAACATCATTAATCGGTTCCAGAAGGTCCGACTCAAACCAAAACGGACTCTAACCAAAGCAAATATTGCCATAGAAAATAATGTAAATCCAATGAATCCGTTTCAGACACCCAAAAATGTTAACACAAAACACATTTTATAGAAAATAATTCTAGTTTAACATGCAGAAACGTATGCAAAAATAATTACAAATGACAAATGAATGGGCAACTGTACATTTAACATCACTTTTACATAGTTTTATTAGAAAAAACCCCACAAAACCATCAATTAACAAAGTAACAAAATAAACACATTATTCCGCTGCAACCACAATTTACAAATATGTAAAAAATGTGTGTGGTAAACAAACGCTGTTGTTCTAAAATGGCGCCCATGACCCACAATGCATTGCATGATCACATGCATGTATTGCAATATTTTGTCTTCGGTGGATGGTCGATGGCGGCGTAAACAAACCGAATAGTATTTTAGACGCAAAGCAAGTGGCCGAACGCAAGCCAATTCAAAAATGTGAGCAAAAATTAAATACAATGTTAACAAAAAAACGCGCTAACCAGGGAGGATGTTAACCGAGGTACCAGTGTACATGTGCCCTATTCTTCTCCAGGAAGGATTGTTGTAAAAGACTTATCACATTCTGGTGAGCTTGGATATATAATCCTCCATCTTGGCAATCAAATTAATTCATTTATTCAGCAGCGTAAAAATATCTTGAATGCATTTGACTTGCTCTGCCAGTCCAGGGTGTACACCACCTCTTGCCTGAAGACAGCTGGGATAGGCTCCAGCATAACCCTAGTGAGGACAAGTGGTACAAAAAATGGATGGATGGCATTTGACTTGCTGCTCTCCATCTCCAAAAAAACCCCCCAAAAAACGCTGGCTTTTCCTCTTTATGGAAGGACGGCAATGACCTTCCAGCTCATCAAAAATAATGTCAGTTTCACATGAAAGACAAGGCAGTAGAAAGTCATGGTGTATAATAAATATTTCTACTACGTTATGTTATTGGTGGCATGCTGACAAACAGAAATTGGCAGGTGCGATGATCCAACTCAGGTAAGTCTCAGGCTGGCTAAGAAGAACCACTCGCACAGGCCTCATTGTAGGTCCCTGCCCTGTATTTGATCAGAATATGAGCAAATGCAGATATTTTATTTCGGAAAAAGGCTAAAAACAATTGGAATCATACAGAAAATGCATTTATAACACAGTTCAATTGTCAAATGTTTATTTTATTATACAGAAAATGCATTTATAACACAGTTCAATTGTCAAATGTTTATTTTATGCTATCATTTTGTTTTTTTCATCATGACAGGTGAGGCTGTGCTTTGTCAGCTATAACACAAAGCTGATATGCACGCTTTTTTTTTTTTTTTAAAATATATATAACTTCTTAGTGGGCTGCACGTCGGCCGAGTGGTTAGCATGTTGGCCACACAATCAGAAGATCGGGAAGACCTAGGTTCTAAAATCCGCTTGGGCATCTCTGTGTGGCGTTTACATATTTTTCCCCGTGCGTGCGTGGGTTTTCTTCGGGTACTCCGGTTTCCTCCCACAGTCCAAAAACATGCATTTTAGGTTAATTGGCGACTCTAAATTGTCTATAGGTATGAATGTGAGTGTGAATGGTTGTTTGTCTATATGTGCCCTCCCATTGGCTGCCTAAAAGTCATCCCCAAAATTGCCCCAAATCAGCTGGGACAGGCTCCAGCATACCCCCGATGAGGATGAGGATAAGCGGCACAAAAAAAGATAGATAGATAACTTCTTAGGATGTCTACGGCCCATGGTAACCATCATGGTCTGCCATTTATTTTGATACCAAGTGAAGAAATCACGACTGAAGAGTCCCATGCGCTTTAGCAGATTGTACTTCCTCTTCTTTGACGCCTCCGGTAGGATATCCTGTGTCACCAGCCTGTGTGCATGTGTGTGTGTGTGTGAGTGACAGAGATAGGAAGGGAGTGTGGGACACACTTTGGAGAGAGAAGTGATGGCACACTCATCACTAGCACACGTGTGAGGTTGTGTCAGTGCTCGTCATGGGTGCATGGGTGTCAGCCATTGTCACCGAAGAACCTTCCTTCTCCAAAACAGCGTTGACGGTTCCTCTTTTCTCTACGTGAGGCATGACGCTGTTCCTCAAAAGTTGTCATACAGGCATCTTTTTAAAAATTGAACTCCCATCGTAACATGTTCATTTTAATACAGCTGGCATGAAACAACACATTTGTATCGTGTCTTGAGATAAATGTTAAAGGGGAGATAGAGATGAGGATCTATGGTGTTCTCGTCACTCTTTATGTCTCTAATGTCTGCGTCATCCTTGCACGGTGGAAGCAGAGAAAGACACATGAATTATTAACACACACACACAGTCACATGATTTCTGTTTTTTTCTTGCTCTGGCCTACATAAAGAAAGACTCCCAAATAATCCTGTTGACATCCAGCTGCGTCTGTTTGCTTTTTGTGCAATTTTACCATCATGTTGGAGATGGGTGATGATACAACTTTTGATGCTGGCTTGGACTTTTCTCAGTGTTGTTTGTGATGTTTGCCTTTCATTTGTTGGTCGTGATTATCGTCATAATAAAACACAATATAAAGATTTTAGAAAAAACAAAAAATAGTTGTATCATCCGGGAGAGACTCGGAGTAGAACCGCTACTCCTCCGCATTGGGAGGAGCCAAATGATTGACTTGGGCATCTGGTCAGGATGCCTCCCGGACGCCTCCCTGGGGAGGTGTTCAGGGCAATCCGACCGGTAGAAGCCCTCGGGGAAGACCCAGGACACTTGGGAGAGACTATGTCTCCCAACTGGCTTGGGAACGCCTCGGGATCCGCCGGAAGGAGCTGGACGAAGTGGCCGGGGAGAGGAAAATCTGGGCTTCCCTGGTTGGGCTGTTGCCCCCGCGACCCGATCTCGGATAAGCGGTAGAAGATGGATGGATGGATGGATGGACATATTTGTGAACAATTTTACAATATATAAATACAACAATGCAAAATAATACAATGATTCCCTTTTATTACAGTTTCTTGAGCAAAATAAGATCTCATTCAAAGCCCTCCTGTGTCCAACAACTTATTCCCTGAATTTGTAAAAAATATAACAACATATAAATACCAAATCCTCAATTACTCACAGATCAAGGATGTACTGTTTAACACTATGACTATACGCAACATAAACACACCTGGCATAAAACCATTAAGGACTGTGCACCATAAGGCTCCCTTCGTTGTCACCTTATATTCAACTTTAATAGAGGAAAAGACAAAATTAAATGTAGCGATTATGTAACTAAAAGGTTGTAAGGAATATTTCGCCATAAAAGCTGAAAGGATAAATGAAGAAATGTTGCGAAAAGTGTGTAACCAAGAGTATGTGCAAAACGAGGTTTCTGACAGGTCACTGTGTCCTCTGAAGGGTCATGTTCTTTGAACCGCGGTGGTGACGAATGCAAAACAAAACATTTCACACTGGAAAGGAGAAACTGTGTTACATGCAACCCATTACATAAACCAAATAAACTGGATTACATCTGAACATCTGAATCTCAGATTCAGGAGGAGCAGCGTGGTTTTTGTCCTGGTCGTGGAACTGTGGACCAACTCTGCACTTTCGGCAGGGTCCTTGAGGGTGCATGGGCTTTTGCCCGACCAGTCTACTTGTGTTTTGTGGGCATGTTCCTTGAGGAATCCTGTGGGGAGTACTCCAGGAGTATATGGTACCAGACCACCTAACTCAGGTGGTTTGCTCCCTGTATGACCGGTATCAGAGATTGGTCTACATTGCCGGCAATAGGTTGGAATCATTTCCAGTGAGGGTCGGGGTTGCCCTTTGCTACCGACTCTTTGGTGGCTGCAGGATTGGTACTCCGGTTTTTACTGATGATGTGGTGCAGCTGGCTCCATCGAGCCGTGATCTTCACTCTCACATCTCTCGCTGGATCGGTTCACAGCCGAGTGTGAAGCAGTCCAAGTTCATGGATCTCTCCCGGAAAAGGGTGGAGAGCCATCTCTCCGTTGGGGATGAGATCCTGCCCCAAGTTGAGGAGTTTAAGTACCTCTTGTTCACGAATGAGGGAAGGATGGAACGCAAGATCGACAGATGGATTGGTGCGACATCTGCGGTGATGCGGGCTCGGTCCGTTGTGGTAAAGAGGGAGCTGAGCCAAAAACCAAAGCTCTCTGTAGGGTGGCTTGGCTCTACCTTAGCGATAAGTTGAGAAGCACTGTTATCTGGGAGAAAGTAGGTGTAGAGCCACTGCTCCGCCGCATTGAGAGGAGCCAGTTAAAGTGGCTCAAGCATCTGGTTTTGGCCTTGGGCAAGACCCAAGACAAGAGAGACTATGTCTCCCAACTGGCCTGGGAATGCAATGGGGTCCACCAGGAGCTGGACGAAGAGAGTCTGGGCGTCCTTGCTTAAGGCCCTGTCACACCTTGACGATTTAGCCAGCGCATGCCCGACGAGATTATTTTGATAGCATACGTTGAACTGTTTTTTTCAATTTTGACCGTATACATAGCGTATTCATAACAAGTTCGACGTATACATGACGTATTAGTAACTTATATTTCTATTTTATATATATGTTTCTATAACTTATAGACAACTTGTACCAACGAATGCGTAGCGTGTTGCCGGCGTTCACAACTTATGCCCAACGCCAGTCTAACTTATGCAAATCGCACGGCAGCATATGGCCGACGATCACGTGCCGTAGCCTATAAAAAGGCTGCCACTTGAGGACTCAAATCATAACCTCACTAGACATCGCAGTGTCAACATCACCATCATGCCGAAGAAAATTTGCAAGACCGCTGCCAAGACATATCAGGGCAGTGACGGAGGGCAACGACGTGGACGTAAGAAGGATCCATCACCACCCACAACCTCCCCTTCCCACTCTCACTCTGATGGAGATGACGCAGGTTCTAACGCCTCTCAGGCATCGTTAATGGAACCGGAAGCTGCTTCCCCAGTGGCCACCATCTCCTCCCAGCCAACCCTTGCCAAGAAGCGAGCGAAAAAGACACAGTTTTCTGTCAATGTCCAAGAGGAGCAGGTAATGTGTGATTTCCTTCGCGAGAACACCATCCTCTGGGACATCAAGAAGACAGACTACTGGAGAGTGGACAAGAAGGCAAAGGTACGCTTGATAATATCTTGACGTATTACGACTTGTGCGTAACTTACAAATAACGTGTGTGAACGGGCGCCAATGATCGCATAACTTATTGCCCGCGTATGCGGGACGTATGAATCATACGTTGACATACGTCAAAAGGTTTTGTGCATGCACAAAATTTTTGGACGACTTGGACGTACGACGACGTATGCCGGCGTGCTTCAGCGTGCTCTTAACGTATACAAAACTTACCCATAACTTATTTGACGTACGCCAGCATATTGGCCAAATTTTTGATATGTTGGCGTACGCTGGCTAAATCGTCAAGGTGTGACAGGGCCTTTAGGCTGGTGCCCCACGACCTGACCTCGGAAAAAAATGGATGGCTGGATGGATGGACGCAACATCTCTCAAATGCCATCGTGATGCAATATAATGAAATATACAGTACATATATTCAGTACAAATTATGGACCTTTCATATCATTGTAAGGTGGTAAACTTCCAAAATTCGCAGGGGATCAGATGCTTATTTCATCACTGTATGTAGCAACAGTCACTCGCTTACACAGTTACACAAGTGGGCCATCATCCAAAAAATGGATTTAGCTCACTTCAAAAATACATAATCTCTATCTCCGGGAGATTGTCATCGAATTAGCATTAAGAGGTGCTTCCCTGAGAGAGGCTTATATGTCCAATTTCCAACTTCAGATTACGAGTGCAGGCAAACGACACCATGAACAATTACAATGATTGAACACCCCCTTTACGCTTTTTACTGCGTCGCCCTCTCAGTCTTTCCGTATTTCTTTTTGCCATCTCTGCTGTCCTCCCACTTTCGTCATTTCTCGTCTGTCGCTGCATTTCTCCATACCTCTTCTTAATGAGTCTTTGTGAGGGACAGAGGCCTTTTAGTAGAAAAAAAGCTAATGGCTTTGGTGATGGCTCTGCTAATGTCTTTGTGCTAATGGCCTTATCCACTGCTGATGATAACCATGAAATACCAGCATCAGTGACAGCCTACTCCACTGCGGGCTGTGCCAACGCCAGTAGGATGTGCGTTACCATGACAACTACTAGCAAGACTCCTGGGAAAGCAAGGCCATTGTCTCCAAACTCGCAAGCACAATATGATTTTACTGAATGGTTATTCATGTGACAAAGTATTAGGGTTCATGTTGACATTATCGTAAATGCTCTGGAAAGTAACACAGATAACTTTATTACTGAACTAATTAGATTACCCGTTAATGATAAAGAACAGCTACACCGTTATTTTTAAAGCCATTACTCCCAACACTGGTCTTCAGGAAGTAAAGAGCATGCACTGTTCGCTTGAGGACTCAGACTATTACATTTCTTCATTATAATACGACTCCAATTGTGTGACTTCGTCCAAATGCTCCGTGAAAACTGAGGTTCTTGAGTGTTTAATTTCAAACACATTGTGGTGTACAGAAGATACCTATGTGTCTCAAAATACCTCTTAATACCAATACAGTTGCCCCTCGCTACATCGCGTCCTCACTCTATTGCGTTTTTTTCAAAATGATCGCCGTTTCGTGCTTGAATATGGTCTATTATTAGTAAAAAAAAGATGCAAATATCAAATTCTGCGTATTCCTGACCCTAATGAAGCATTTTCAAGCATAAAAATGGCTAAATGAACGGTAATACAAATATAAGGCATACAGAAGACGTGACATGTAGTGTAATATCTGTGACTGGAGCGGGGCCTGGGGTCAGCTAGCTAGAGTTGACTGTGTTTAGTTGAGTGTTCGCAGTGTGGAGAGCAGCATCGTTGGTGGACAGTGATAGTGACTGGCGTGAGTTGTGGCAGATAGCAGCTCCTGTGTGACAGTTCACTGCATACGTGTTCTCCATTTGTTAATAAAGCAATTGAAGTGCATCGTGAGTTTTTCCTGAACACCAACAGCAGTGTTAAGAGTAGTATTCTATACTGGTCACTAGGTGTCAGTAACGTTACATTGATGAGACAATAGCCTATGCAGGAAGTACACTGTAAATGCTAACGTGTGAGTCTTATGTTATGTCTTAATTATATTTAGAATTTCTTATTTTCTATTATTATGTGTACTATATTTGGGTAATACGAGTGTAAAAGTGACTATAAGGGGACTATATATATTTTTCATGTCTAGAGGGCTCTAATAATGCTAAAAAGGTCATGAACGGCAGGGTTTGGATCCCAAGATGCAGAGAATGAGACACCAAAGTACAAAGAAAAGTTTTACTACAAAAAATCACTCCACAGGAGGAAAAAGGCATACAGCAGATACACGAGAAAACAAAACTAAAGTACGGCAGAAGCCAATACACTAACTAAAGACGCTGCAGAAACACTAGCAGGAGATACAGGAAAAAAAAAATAATACTAAGAACTAAGGGCGAGGACTGCACATGACCTTAGCTCCAGGAAGTTTTCTGTATCTGGATCGACACCTAAGGAGGATTCCCCAAGGATAGTTCCCTCCTATATGGTAAGCACCTTGATTTGTTGCACATTTCCTCACATTATGCGATTGAGGTCATCAGCATTTCACACACCGTGTTTCAACACGTTACATAGCTTCAAAGTTACAAAAGAAGCAGGCGATTTGAGAAGAAGAAATTTTGAGCAATGGCTTAATTGCATCAGTAGGAAGGTCATCCAGCAGCAGGAGGATGAAGCGTGAGAGTGATGAAGACTTAAGTGTCCCGCAGAGGCAGAGCAACACCATTACAGTGACATACGGTCATTAGCCAGCTCAGCTCTTTGCTGCCAGCCCAATATGTGCTGTGGCCGTTAGTATTCACTTTGCATTAATGGGATACTTGTCATTCAACAGAGATAGCATCCTTATGAGCTATGTGTCACATATATAGTCTGCCATGTAGCAGCCATGCCATCATTTCTCCACTCAGTCTTACATTAAATGACACTCAATCTTTGCCGAGAAGACAACCCTATACCTCAATTTCCCTCTGAGGTTTGCATCGCATCTCTCGGTCTCTGCTCCACTGGATCCTACTCTGTGTTCGGAAAAAACAACAATCAAGCACATTTGCTCCCAACTACGTGAGTGTATTCATCATACGCAAACATAATGAGGCGGGGGATGTTATCTGATCTTTGGTAAAGCGACACAATGGAACCCGCTTAAGTTGGTCCTGCTTATGTCGACAACCTCTCTTATGTCGAACAACTCGTCAAGTCCTGGTCCACGCGTTCTGATTGTTACTAAAAAGTTGACATACATGGTTTTATTGAGACCCAAAAGTTTCTATGAAAACAGTTTTTGTTGACATGTGTTGTAGTATTGTTAACTTCATCATTATTGCTAAGCGAGGTGAAACAACTTAGGAGGAAAACTGTCAACAAATACCGTGTGTTGTTAACGTCATCATTATTGCTAAGCAACGTGAAAGTATGTCAACAAATACTGTAAATTCCGGTGTATAAGCCGCACTTGTCCACATCATAAAATGGCATATTGTGGTGCACACGGGTCTGTGAGGACCAGGCAGCTCTTTATATGACAGGAGCCAATCATGAACTATGAAAAAACTCACAACGAGCTTGTCAACCCATTGGAAATTGCAGGTGTCAGACTCACTGTGTCATCTTACACAGAACACTAAACTCAACACACAGCAACTTAACACTCAAAAGGTATACCTAATAAATGTACAAACATGTACCAATATTAGTTTAAAATTCCAGAAATATATTTGAATGTTTTCCCATAATGCATTTTATTTGAGCAAAGCCTTTCACTGGACAAGCGGCATAAAAAAATGGATGGATGGTGCTGCTATATTCTCTGTCCATCACAGGGAGACAGAGGAGCCAAGAGCCCAGAGGGAGGTTGACGTCATTGCAGTGATGAATGCCAATGAATGCGTTGTTCAGACGCAATGCATTATGGGAAACAATTCCTGGCTGCACCCTTGCTACTGGCTATATGATATGAAAAAAGGAACCATAAAATCACATTAATTTCGACAAAAACATATTCGACTTACTTTTTGAAGATAACAAAATATCACTGTATGGTGAAACTTCCAGGGGATAACACGGTTTCTATAAGGAGACTTTATATGTGAGAGTACATTGGTGGAACTTCCAGGTACGTGAGAAAACACATTGCGAACTGGATGTCCACTGCTGGGAAACGCTGGTCATCTCGTGCGATTAATTCAATTATTTTTCGGGTTATTAGCTCAGCCTTCTGACTGTCACACACATACATGTGAATGTTAGCCACATGGCTGCGTTAGCTGCTGTTCCAATGATGATCACCCCGTCGCCCTCCAAAACTCACCATGCTCCGTCAATTGTTTGTTCTTCAAATGCCGTATTAAAGTTTTTTAACGTGCTAACCCCGCAAGATAGTTTCCATGGCATGTGTTGTTTGTGAAGTTCCACACGGCAAACATGATTTGTTATTGTTTTGTGGGAGGGGAAAATGGGAAGACGCTGCTGCAAAAGATATTAGTTAAGTGAAGACACTACACTGCAGGAAAGGATCACTGCGGGCTACAATAGTGATAGCCACAGGTATCGGCTTTTGTGATCTGCGTTGAAAAGCAAGTATCGGCACATGCCGATCTTGTGATTTTTCACGGAAACTGTCCAATACTGATCGGTGGCCGATCGATCGGACCACCCCTAGAAAACTTGTTTTTTCCATTTTAAACTCGTATCTGTACATTTTTGTATTTTTCCCAGGTATACCTTTGGAGTGTTAAGTTGCTGTGTGATGAGTTTAGTGTTATTTGAAAGATGACACTGTGAGTCAGACTGTTATATTGTTACACTGTTATATATTTACTGACCTCCTGAGGTTTCCAATGGGTTGGCAAGCTCGTTATGAGTTCACTGATAGCTCGTGGATTGGTTCCTGCCAAAGAAAGAGCAACCGTTTCCTGACTGACTCGCAAGCTGCACGGTATTTAAACAATTAGTAGTAGTTCTGAAGTAAAGGAGTTGTCACGAGAACAGAATCTAGCCATAAATTAGCCGCACCGCTGTATAAGCCGCAGGGTTCACGATACATCCATCCATCCATCTTCTATGCTGCTTATGAATGGAATCAGTATCAATCTGGATCGATATTTAGTCCTAGTCTCAAAGCACACACAGAATATTAAGTCAGTTTGTGTAACTAAATTGAGTATTTTTTGGCATGTGACCACCATAGGGGCATGTTCAGCATGTAACTTGCCAGTTCTCACCATGGTTCAAGTCTCTTGACCCCGCAGTCATTTCGTGATGTGTCTGTTAGTCCATCTGTCCTGCTAATCCACATTCAACTAGTCACCCACCTCATTCTCTGCTTCATGTCAGCTGCTCTCTGGACAGAGCAGTCCATTTAGTCAGAGTGCGCCGACATGTGTGCATGTAAAACGCTCGTTCTGCATCCATTTTGAGAGGCGAGGTGCGTTCGAGCGTGAAGGATAGCTGTCCGTCCGTATTACATTCAGTTGTTGCGCACTGTGTGTGTGTCTAGGAATGCAGCCTAGGTGGCGTATTAACAGAAGGCCGGACTTAATGTATTTCATTCATCTTGCCACTCCTGTGTTAATCACCTCAGTAGACACAGAAGATCCCAGGTTTTCGTGGCGGTTCAGCTCTGGAACCAATCAGAGAATGGTGGAAAAACGTTGACATGCCCATAAAAATCAGTACTGAAGTTAACGTTCTCTTCTGATTTTGGATCAACATTTGCGGCAAGAGTGTCGTAATTATTAGATTCCGCAGACTCAGATTCAGAACCCTCTTCCCCTGCTCTCTTCAATTGCCATTGTTCACTTTCGACGCAATCCAGGTTTAAGCCATAAATATGCCTTGTGCACTTATTAAATGCATTGAAAGTATTAAAAAGTGTAGGTACTCGCCGTACTAATGTAAGATGATTGATCTGGATTAAGCCGGGTTGTCAGGCTGAAGGCTAGCGTCTACATAATCCACACTGCTTGCCTGTTGCAATTCCAGTAATGACTTACAATCGTTTATTAACTTGTCTTCACCTCGCTGCAAGTTTTGAGGTTGGATTGACTATCGAAGCTAGCCAAACACTTTTACCTCGCAGCACACAACTATTGTGCGTTCAAGCACCTCCGAACAAAGTGTTAACTCAAGGGATGCTCTGATACTGATCGTTATCAGCCAATTCCGTTGGAAAAGTAGACCAAAAGTAGATCAACGCCTTTCAACATTGATCACAAAAACTGATCACCGATGGCAAACATGTCTGCCGTGTGGAACGATTTGATGCGATTTGTGATGTAAAGTTTGAATCCTGCAATACATAAAATGAAAAAATGTCTTGCAGAGGGAGGACGTTAAAAAGCTTCAACACAACACATTTAATACAGCATCTGAAAAACAAACACTTACGTAGTTGCCAGTTATTACCGACTGAATTCATAGTTAAAGCATAAAACAACCTGTTTACGACCTTCTAAATACGTTCTTTAACATTAGAGACCTCTAGACATGAAATAACACCCCTATAGTCACATTTACACTCATATTACCCAATACAGTAGACATAAGAGTAAATAAGCCATTGAAGACACAAATAAGTGAGTGTGATGCTATAAATGTGTTCCACAGGGGAGCAGAGTGAGTGGCAGTGAGGAAGTAACGTCAGGGGTTCGGAGTTGAGTTTCAACCTGCCGTGGGTTACGGCCGCAAGGGTAGCCCGTGTTTTTATTAGGGATCATTGTGGCTGTTGTGAGATCATTCAAACCTGCAATAAAACCCTGTTGTTTTGGCAAACATCACAGTTATGTTCCTGCAGACCGGTCAACGTGCACAAATTGATCGTACTGAACCTGAAATTTGACGATATGATCAGTTTCCCAATAGTATTTTAAATTGGGGGGGTGAAAACATTTGTCTCCTAGGGGGAGAACCACTGCATTACCGACACCTAGTGACTAGTGTAGAATTCTAAGAATACTACGTTAACGTATCTGAATGAGTCTTTTGAATGCCTTTTATTTGAGGTAATTTAGCCATTTTTATGCTCGCAAATGCGTAATTTAAGCAAAAATGTCATATTAGCTTAAATATGCATATGTTTGGACAAATAATAGACCGTATTCAACCACGAAACAGCATGATTTATTAATATATTTTTGAAAAACCAACTGAACTGCAAAGTGGCGAGGGACAACTACTGTATCTCACACAAGCGGGTTATCAAATTCTTTGGTCCACCTGTGTTCATTAACTTATTCCTTGACTTTGTACACAGTTCAAAATAACATAAATATAACAATATCAGTGATGTAACAACATCTGGAAAAATAAATATAGAAGGGGAAAGTATCAATCTTATTATTCTAGGATCGAGCCCATACTGTTCCTGCAACTGGTATTGATTCTATCAATGGATCGATCTGCACAACTCCTTGGTTGGTGGATTTGGTGTAAAGGTGTGGTAAAATCTTTGTTGATAAAATGTGTTCCTGTGTTACCTGCAGTGAATAGAAAATAAAAATGGGTCACTATTTGAAACATGAAATGCCAGTCAGATGTTTTGACAGTTGATCCGTGCACAAAGAGCTACTGAAACGGATGCAAAAGTGTGAGTGGAAGTTGAAAGCAGATTGTAACGGGGTTCAGAGGGTGAAAGAAGCCATCACCGCGGAATGGAGTGTGACAACACTGCCACAAAGCTGCGGTGGCAGTGTTCTCACACCAGCCACTTCCTCAACCTTCTCACGCGATGAGGCTCACTGAGCTGTCAGGATTACTTCTGTGTGCACACCAGCGTGTGTTCCTTCATGAACGCTTCCATCGCGGCGCGTATTTGACATTGCAGACGGTTTCTGACTCCTCACTAAACCGCTCTGTCTCACCACTAAATAGTCAAGTGGGTGACAGAAAGGCACAGGAAAAAAAGCAAATAAACTACATTTGTACCACTCACACTGTACAGAAACATAAAAATGAAACACAATACGCCGAGCACTCTCTCTGCTGATCTTGTGAAAGGTTCTGTTAACGGAAATAAGGGTTAACGAATCAGTTGGACTTAAAAATGTCCTCTACTGGCCTCTAGTGGCTGCTACTGTGTACTGCAATAGTGACGGGTTGACAACCATCACCCATTTTCCACCCAACGACACTGACACGGTTGTTGCTGGCAGGGGTGGGCTTATTTGGTAGCAATCCAATGCCAAGCAAATACAAGGCCAGTATTCCCGACACTGACATCGATACGTTTTACTTTAACTCTTTCAACATCATTGAATGACTTTATGCTCTTTAATTTGGTGATTATAAATCAAAACGTGGATCGGGATTGGGCATCTCAGTGACCAATGAAGAGAACAACGACACAGGGACGACACAGAAGTACTGAGCGATGAAGCAGTGGAATGCATACAATCACAAGAGTTCAACACAACTAAGCAATGAACCAGCAAACGACAAACCTTCGCCTGAAGAAGCCAAGTAATTACAAATAAGGGTCAGCTGTGACTGGCAGCGTCCTAAGAAAGAGGTAAAGACGACTGAAAACAGCACGAAACAGGAAGTGGATGCAAAATAAGAGTACAAAACAGGACATCAGCAAAACCAACACAAAAGAATCCATACTGTCACGCTGAGTGTAACAATGTTCACAGTTATAATTTCCGTTTGCTTATATTTTGACATTTACATTTTGATCACTTCCTGTGTCAATAAAAGTAAGGAACGTCTTGAACCTTTTTTTTTTTAATCAAAATTTTAAAAAAGGATGAAAAATAAAAGTAAAAATGTAATTAGAGCAGTAAAATAGGCTTAATTTGTTAAAAACAAACTGAAAAGAAATACATTTGAATAAGTGGAGACATTCGAGATAAGTACATTAAAAAAACATTGAGGATAAATATATAAATACTGGAGTAAAAATGTTGACTGAATCACACAGTGATAAAGTAATTTCTGTATATAAGTTAAGTAATATGAGCTGAGTAGAGGCCGAAGGTGGGAATCTCGGCAGTCTGATCCTCGGCTGATCCTCGGTAGCAATTCTTGTCTCAACAAGGGAAGCCTTGATGACCTTATTGATGTGTGTTGCTCATATGGTGTTTTCTGAAGAGACAGATATGATAATTCCTGTGAAGATGGTTCAAATGTATCCAAACAATACACCATGGGTCTTGAGAGCATTTATTTGTGCTTTGGCCGAGGCTGAGGCTGAGCTCTAGCCTTATGCAGGACCCTCTACACCAGTGGTCCCCAACCTCCGGGCCGCGGCCTGGTACCGGGCCGTGGGTCATTTGGTACCGGGCCGCACAGTAAGAAACAATAATTTCCATTATTTCATTTTTTTATGTTTTATTTTGAAAAGTGGCCGGGTTTTCTGTGTTACATGCGTCTCACTTGACGCATGTCCATTGTGCGTGTGCTAACTTTATCTCATGCCGCACAGATAGACTACTACTGTATTTGTACCATTTTTCTTTCACCTCATATTTGGTGTCAAATGCTGATACTATGTGGGAATGCATAAAGGTAAGTTTTGATGACTTATTGAGTGCTAATGTGCACATTTGTCTCAAGTTAATTCATGCTAGGCACTGATTGTTACCACACACGTCAAACAGCGTTCATTTTGTGCTTTTAATTTGATGTTATTCATGTCTTAGTTTTACACAATATATAATAAATAAGATAAATTACATCGCTATAATGTAAATATAGCATGTCCTATCATCAATAAGGTCAATGGGCTCTCACCTTTTTTTTTATCTTTATTTATGTATTTTACTGTAATTGTTGTATGTTGTACTAATTTACTTACGGGTACTAATAAAGAAACCTGACCTGACCTGAAATTGGAACCGCGATGTGGCGAGGGACGACCGTAGCGTAGCGACCCTTGTGTTATGTGTGAGTTATGTTGAGTCCAACTGTTTGTGAAACAGTGAACGCGTCAGGAAGGGCTTTGGGTGTGTGTGTGTGGGCGCGTGACAGTTGACAGCTTGACACTTACTTGGCAACATTTTCCATGATTCTACCTGCGTGGTTGCAGCCGACAGCAGCCTGTTTTGTTTTTATAACGCACTTGTTGATTGATCACCTCAATCGCCCCTTCCTCCTTTTTATAGCATCTGATAGCTGCTACAGCTTGTATTTACTATTAAAAAGTCTCATAGATCAAACTATCTGTCAGACCATTAATGATAACGGCTGAAAGTTGCTTTCCTGCTCCCTTGTACAAACATAATGCAGACCGTTTGCTGTACAGTATATCAGGAAGGAAGGCTCTGCGGATGCACGCATGCTTTATTTATAGTAATTGAAGTGATCAGATAACTGGCTGGTTGATAATCATCACTGAACCATTTGTGTTCATTTCAGATCAATGAATGGTGCATTGGGAAGACAAGAAAAGTCTTATTTTAATAATTAATATAACAGCGACATGTCAGCTTTTGATTCCAGGTATTGACATCCGGACTGCTTGTTCTTCACCCATAGACACCTGTCTGGTTTTCATGTTCTTTTCACCTATAAATGCAGTTTTCACAGGCAAAACCGATCCTACCCGATCTGAAACTGAGCACAGACGTTCAGTGCTATTTATTGACTTAATAAGCAATGTAATAGGACACACCTGGGCAACAAAACAAAACCTGTCAGTCACATGTTCCAATACTTCGCTCACAGAAAAAAATGGGTGGGTTCAAACAAAAGGTGCTATCTTGCGACGACTGAGTATTAGGGCCCCGTTGGAAAAAAAGACTTTGAGAATAAAGTCGTAAATTTACGAGAATAATGTCGTAAATTTACGAGAAAAAACGTGTACATTTACGAGAAAAAAAAAGTCGGAATATCACGAGAATCGAGTTGTAAATTTACAAAAAAAATGTTTTAATATTACGAGAATAAAGTTGTAAATTTACAAGAAAAAACTTGGAAATTTATGAGAAAAAAGTCATAATGTCACGAGAAGCGAGTCGTAAATTTACGAGAATAATGTCGTAAATTTACGAGAAAAAACATGTACATTTACGAGAAAAAAAAGTCGTAATCGAGTTGTAAATTCACGAAAAAAAATGTTTTAATATTACGAGAATAAAGTTGTAAATTTACAAGAAAAAAAGTCGTAATATCACGAAAATATTACGAGAATAAAGTCGTAATATTACGAGAATAAAGTCATAAATTTATGAGGACAAAGTCGTAATATTATGTGTTGTGTATAACGTATAAGGCAAAGATCATGGAAGTCCCCCCTTTTTATAGCTGTCTCAGGCAATGCCTGTTACGATGGTGTATTAAAATAATCAGAGATTTCGTGAATAATGTCGGACATTTACGAGAAAATACTTATACTTATACTTATACTTATACTTAATATTGTCTGAGACAGCTATGAAAAGGGGAACTTATGTGATATTTGGCCTTGCGCATGTGGATGTGTCGGGGTAAGGAAGGCGGAAGCGAGAAGGGCTAGACATGCTAATCCATTTGTGCTCAACTGCTCTGTTTTGCTGCCACGTGATGAATAGAAATTTGCCTGAAGCAAAAGGAAAGTTCCCTTCCTTCCTGAAGAGCTATTTTCCATATGTAATATTATGACTTTATTCTCATAAATGTACGACTTTATTCTCGTAAATGTACGTCATTATTCTCATAATTGTACGACATTATTCTCGTAAATGTACGTCATTATTCTCGTAAATGTACAACATTATACTCGTAAAAATATGACTTTTTTCTCATAAATTACGACTTTATTCTCGTAACATTACGACTTTTTTCTTGTAAATAAAGACAATTTTTTCTCATAAAATTACAACTCTATTCTCGTAAATGTACGACATTATTCTCGTAAATATGACTTTTTTTCTCATAAATTCTGACTCTATTCTCGTAACATTACGACTTTATTCTCGTAACATTATGACTTTTTTCTTGTAAATTAAATTTTTTTTCTTTTAAAATTAGAACTCTATTCTCGGAAATGTATGACATTATTCTCGTAAATATATTACTTTTTTCACATAAATTACGAATTGATTCTCGTAACATTACGACTTTATTCTCGTTACATTACGACTTTTTTCTTGTAAATAACATTTTTTTTCTCATAAAATTACAACTCTATTCTCGTAAATGTACGACATTATTCTCGTAAATATATGACTTGTTTCTCAGAAATTACAACATTATTATCGTAACATTACGACTTTTTTCTTGTAAATTTACGATTTTTTTTCTCATAAAATTACAACTCTATTCTCATCAATGTACGACATTATTCTTGTAAATATATGACTTTTTTCTCATAAATTACGACTTTATTTTCATAACATTACGAGTTTTTCTTGTAAATTTAAGATTTTTTTTCTCATAAAATTACAACTCTATTCTCATAAATGTACGACATTATTCTCGTAAATATATGACTTTTTTCTCATAAATTACAACTTTATTCTCGTAACATTACGACTTTTTTCTTGTAATATAAAAAAAATTTCTCATAAAATTACAACTCTATTCTCGGAAATGTACGACATTATTCTCGTAAATATATGATTTTTTTCCTCATAAATTCTGACTCTATTCTCGTAACATTACGACTTTTTTTCTTGTAAATTTAAGATTTTTTTCTCATAAAATTACAACTCTATTCTCGTAAATGTACGATTATTATTCTCGTAAATATATTACTTTTTTCTCAGAAATTACAACTTTATTATCGTAACATTCAACTTTTTTCTTGTAAATTTAAGATTTTTTCTCATAAAATTACAACTCTATTCTTGTAGATGTACGACATTATTCCTGTAAATATATGACTTTTTTCTCAGAAATTACGACTTTATTCTCGTAACATTACGACTTTTTTCTTGTAAATTTAAGATTTTAAAATTACGACTTTATTCACGACTCAGATTGATTTTTTTTCAATGCGGCCCTAATACTTAACAATAATCTTGCTGAAATGTTGCTTTCGGGTTTTGTATTCGTCTTTTGATGTCAAACCCAAATGTTTTCCATCTACAGCAAAAATAAATAGAGTGACCTCAATGTTCCAATACTTGTGGAGGGCACTCTATGTAACGTTCCCTTTCCATTCAGGTAAATAAAAATGTTTGCCTGCCTGTCAATGCAACTCAAAGTTGAAAAAAGGGGCACACAGTCCATCAATACTTTTCATTATCAGTAAATTGTCGTCATTTATTTTACTGTTGAAAGTTGTGCTGTACAGGGGTTGTAACAAAATGGTGACAGATGTATACAAAGACCGTAGACAGCAGTAGAAGTGGCAGGAATGATTCTCCTTGGAAAACGTTAGGTCATGTACCGTGGACTCAGATTTGTCGTTAGTTGCTTTTAGCTGAGAAAATGCCTGACTGTACACGTTCGTTTATGATATGTAAACTTGCACATGAATCTATGGAAGCTCATTACAGGCAGAGTTGTGTTAATCGGTATCAAATGCAGGAATAATTAAAATATTTGTAATAATGTACACTGGTATAGACTGGTACTAAATACTACATCAATTACTGACAAGACAACATGTAAATAATTCCATTTGCTTATCTTACTCTCGTAGAAAAAGGGTATAGTATACAATTGATCTCATAACAATCTGATTATTTTCTGCTAAGACATTTACAGTACCACATTCAGAAGGTTTTTTTTAAGCTGTCGCCTATTAAAAATCCCACGACGTAGAAAAATGATGTCAGTCTGTTTGATTTAGCACTTCACACGTGTAATGTTTGAGTGTATCCGACACGATGGTCTTCATTCACGAGTAACATAAGATACACCAAATACAGTGGTGCCCGTTTATGGCGACGCCCCTCTGACTGGTTGACTGACGTCGGCCATAAAGGATTTATACATATTTTTATGTAGATTCTTCTGTTTTCATGTATTTTATACTCGTATCTAACAGAGCT
The DNA here is from genome assembly GCF_027744805.1 of Dunckerocampus dactyliophorus. NCBI lineage: Eukaryota > Metazoa > Chordata > Actinopteri > Syngnathiformes > Syngnathidae > Dunckerocampus > Dunckerocampus dactyliophorus. The sequence goes on from NC_072836.1 coordinate 13,992,715, forward strand.
GCTGCGCTAATTTCATTCAACGTCTTGACTACAATGACAATAAAGCTTTGGTACAGGCGCACATCTTTCTTCCAGTGGCTAACAATCTAAAAAATACTAATACATGGGTGCATTTTGTTAGTTCCTGTGATAGAACCCAGGTTATCCCTTTATTTTGAAGCTTACTTTGCACTGAACAGGAAGTCACTGTGTGCACATCTTAATGCTGTGTAACTACACAGTAGTTGTTGCTGCTGAGCAATAATGATGGAGTTAACAGTACATCACAACACATCGACTTAAGCGGGCACTTTTTAGTGGGCCACACAGACCGGTTGTTGATATAAACGGGGTCGACTTAAGCGGGTTCCACTGTAGATGGTTCACAACAAAAATCCTTGAATACAGGAGTTTTCAAAGTGTGTAGCTTGAGAAAAGTAAAGATTTGTTTTCCCAAACTTGCTAACTTCTGTTCTACAGCAGTAAGTCAAAGGTTACATTTCTTGATTTTTAGTTCCTACCTTTTTTTTTTCATTTTGCCCATCATCCACAATTCTTATGTGAGACAAGAACACACGTCTTTCCCTTTTCTGTGTGTTCTAGATAGGTGCTGGCTGTTTTTCACTAACAATGCAGGTAATGGGGAGTCGCCTAAAAAAACCAAAACAACCAAAAACACTAATTAACCAAGCTACTGGAAAGTGACATTGTTCTTGTAGGAGCTTCTTTTCTGACTCTCTCAGCCCTCGTCTGCTTCGACGTTTCGCCTTCTCTTCTTGCCGGCTCAGCTTCTAAAATGTGTCGCTCATCCTCCGTACATTTGGGCTCAAAGTAACGGAAGTAGCATTAGTTGCTATCCGCTCTTTGAAATCAGTGCGCCCTGGAAAGAAGCTCCGGTAGTGCTTAAAATGACCAAAATACTGTAAGTATTACATGTTATCACGAATGTGCCAGCGCAAGTCTGCTATCTAGAACGCACAGAAAAGGGAAAGACGTGTGTTCTTCTTGTGGATGATGAGCAAAATTCCTTAGTACACCGCAGAAAATTCCACAAAATCCTTCTAAAAAAAACAGTTTTTCCGGTGGTAGGGGAGACCACACATGTTTTAAGACAGGGACGTCAAACTTCTTTTCACCGTGGGCCACATCGCAGTTATGGTTACCCTGCGAGAGCCGCCTGTAACTGTGAAACCATCAAAATGTAAAATCACTTTATGATATTGTTACTCATTTGATGATTGTAATTTTCATTTTGTATTGTCTTACCAACAAATTTACATTCAAATAAGAAGTCAAGGTGCCAAGCAGAAATTTGAGTGCTGTAAAAAAATACTTTTTTCATAAACTTTGAACCCTGCGGCTTATACAGCGGTGCGGCTCGCGACGTCTCCTTCACTTCAGAACTACTTCGAATTGTTTAAATAGTGTGTGCCGCTCGTGAGTCAATGAGGAAAGGGTAGCTCTTTCTTTGGCAGGAACCAATCAGGAGCTATTAGTGCACTCACAAAAAGCTTGTCAACCCACTGGAAGTCAGTGGAGGTCACTATCTATACCAGTTTAACAACATAAGAGTCTGACTCACGGTGCCATCTTTCGAAGAAAACTTTGCTAACGGCACTAAATTTATCACGCCGCAACTTAATACTCAAAAGGTGTATATACAAATATACAAACACATCCCAATATCAGTTTAAAATTTAAAAAATAATAAAAATTGAAAGTTTTTCCATATGGCATTGCATCTGTGCAACACATTCATTGGGGCACTGCAATGACGTCAGCTTCCCTCGTTTGAAATGGAATTAAATGGTTTTCTCAAACAAAATGCATTATGGGAACACTTTAAAATGTTTTTTTTTTCATATAAAACTCATATTGATACATGTTTCTATATTTCTGAGGTATAATGTTTTGAGTTTTTGCGTGATGAGCTTAATGTTGTTTGTAAGATGAAACCGTGAGTCAAACTGTTATACTGAGTAATGACCTCCTGCAATTTCCAATGGGTTGACAAGCTAGTTGTGAGTTTTTTCACAAGTCGTGATTGGCTCCTGTCAAATAAAGAGCTGACTGGTCCTCACGGACTCGTGCACGCCACAATATGCCCCCTTATGACGTAGACACGTGCGGCTTATACACCGGTGTGGCTTATATAAGAACAAATCTGTTTTTTCCTCTAAATTTAGTGGGTGCGGCCTATACACTGGAATTTACAGTGTACAACTATTGTATTATTAATTTGAAATAGGGTTTGACAACAAAAAAAATAAACTCCAATTGCATTTCTGTCAAAATTGACAGAACAAATACATTTATCAAGAAAGATTTTAATAGAATATATATATTAAAAAAATGACATAAATAAATTAAAATAAATGATAATAATAAAATATATCTAAATATTTTTATTTTGAAATAATTTTTAAAAAGTGTCTTTGCTTTCCAGGCAAATCTGGCCCGTGGGCCTTGAGTTTGACACCCGTGTGTTAAGACACTTTACACTTTAAAAAATGTGCCATACATGACAAGAGTGATAAACATACAACACACATCAATACAGGCTCATTCTGATGACGATTTGTTGTTAGTTTGTCCCTAATAAGCTTCCATAGATTTCATTTTGCATTAGCAAACCATAAATCTTGCCCTTCATTGTTTGAGTAGTAGTATATTGTAAACATAGCTTAGCCATGACAGAGGTAAGTGGCAAACATTGTATGCTTTCTGCCACATTCAAGACAATGACAGTCAATACATCATGTCAGCACAAAGTCAAATATTTATTTTAGGGGTTGAAAAATTATAATTAAAAAAAAAAAAATCAGCAATCATTGCTAGACCAAATTTGAAGACTCTCTCAATAAATAAATCAAACAGGCAAGACACAAATTAATTGTAATAAATAAATAAATATATACACTGAAGAGGTAAAAGGACAGCGTTGTTGAAATCCAGAGGCAGAGCAACTAAAAAAAACATGCATGGTCTGCCCCCTGTCAGTCCACGTATGAGGCAAAGCAGCCACGCGTGATGCTGCACATGTATTTGGCACAACCTAACACCGGCTGTCACCCAGCCAGCCTTTGCAGATGGCAGTCGGCACGTCTGACGACACACTAGAGGCAACACAAAAGTAGCACAGTGGCTCGCTCCTTTTGATATCCAACGAATGCTAGAAAAATAATCAAATTCAAATGATGGGTCATTTATTTCTTTGTTTACTTGATGGGGACTTTTTTTGTCCCGATGCTTGAGTCCAGACAAATTAACGGATGCCGTTCTGTCACGCAAAGGTCATGTTTATCTTAGCTTACCCATAAGAACCCACTAAAGAACTACTTTAAATGTCCTAAAATGGGCTTGACTTGAACTCATCATGTACCTAAGTGATAAATTCAGGTGGTCCTCGCTTTATGACGTTTTGTGGTTATGAACGCACTCAACGTAACTCAGTCAATACCAAAGACGTAGTTATACGTTTGTATTAACCCGAACGCCCGATCCCAACGACGTATGTATACGTCATTTACGTGTTTTTGGTGCGAAAAGCAGGTGATGACGCAACTCTCCAGTAATGCATTTCACTTTCAGAGCAATTTTAAGCCATAAAAACGGCCACAAGGTGGCAGAAGTGCATTTCATAACAGCTCCGCCGGGATCGCGTAATGTAAAAATCACACGACAGGAAGGAGGAAGTGAAAGAGTGTGGAGGAGTGTAGCGTGCAGAAGGTTACGCATTGTAGGGAAATTTGAACGCACCGTGCACACACGCAGTTCAGTTCCAAATGTGAAAATTGCAAATCGTTCATGGTGTTATATTTGTAAATAAATGATTTTGATGTAAAACAACCTCTTTTTTGTGTCGTTTATGTTGGTATAGTTTAGATATTTGAGCTGTCACAAAAGAAAAAAAATATTTGTGTCTAAGTGAAAGTTATGCTTGCTTCTTTCCACAAAAAGCTGGTTTTCTCCATTTTGTAGTCAGGAACTGATATTTTCCTGAAACGTAACTATGTTCTACTGCTGATTACTAAACAACGGAAAAAATAGAAACTATTTTTTCTGATGAAAGATGGGATTCTAATCCTTCTTTTGGTATGGTCCATGTTTATATAGCCATAGAACACAATATTCGGCGTGCCTTGAAAGATCAGTCAAAGTCGTCCAAAATGGCCGGTACTGAAGGGGTTGTCTTTTGAAAAATGGCTGGGATTGATTGAGTTAATTTTGGTTCGTAAACACGGAACTCGCTGAAGAACGTGTGAAGAATAACATGGCTTATTATTTAACTTTTTGGATGTCATTATGTCTTCCAAGCAGCAGTCGGGGACATTTTGGCATCCCCCCAGTTGGCATGTAGGCTAGCCAATTTCCAAATGTTATTTTTCGTGCCATTGAATGTCATTTCAAACCCCTTGAACAATTCTAATGTTTTAATAGGGTGTCAAATATTACGATTCAACCGTTCTTACTATATTTCTTCATTGAATTCATATAAATCAAGCTAGGAAAATATCGCTGTGGGGCTTTTAGCATTAGAATAGCTATGCAAAGCATGACGTGACGTATTTGTCACAACAGCAAAAATACTAATAAGACAATCAGTAAATTTCAATTATTCTGAATTAATATGTTTGTTTCATACATTTGTGGTTGTATTTACTACTGCTACCAGTAGAGGGTGTCGTATACTCACGTGAGAGTTGAAGACGTGTGCGGCTCCACCTAGTCTCAGTATGCGTTTATGTGCCTGTACGAGCATATTAGGAAGCCACAGTAGACAATAGCCGGCTAAATATAGAGCCACAACAGTCCTTATTGGCTAAGGGAGAACCCGTCCGTTGTGTTCTGCGTTCTGATTGGCTGTATACCATTGTCAATAAATCTCCTTCGTGCTGTTTCCTGTTGTGGTCAATAGTCGCTAGCAAACTAGCTAACTGTCTCAGCTGCTTGCTAACCGCCAATAAACAATCGAAGAAGAAGAAGCTAACCCGCTAAATGAATCTTCGGTTGAAGGAGTAGGACGGATAAGACAGTTTTAGAACTATATAGTCATGAGCATGAACTAGGACCAGAGTTGTCCTATCGAGTCATGAGTACAAACTAGGACTAGAGCTGTCCTATCTAGTCGTGAGCATTCATCAGTCATGACAATTCATTAGTCCCTATCATGATTTGATAGGACTCGGGCTACTCATGTCTCAATAGGACAGCTCTAGTCCTATATAGTCATGAGCATGAACTAGAGCTAGAGTTGTCCTATCGAGTCATGAGTACGAACTAGGACTAGAGCTGTCCTATCTAGTTGTGAGCATTCATCAGTCGTGACAGTTCATTAGTTCCTATCACGATTAGATAGGACTCGGGTGCACTCACGTCTAGATAGGACAGTTCTAGTCATATATAGTCATGAACTAGGACTAGAGATGTCCTATCTAGTCATGAGTATGAACTAGGACTAGAGCTGTCCTATCTAGTCATGAGCATTCATTAGTCGTGACAGTTCATTAGTTCCTATCATGATTAGACTACTCACTACTACTACTACTACTACTACTACTCACTACTATTACTAGTAGACTACTCATGTCTAGATAGGACAGCTCTAGTCCTGTATAGTCATGAGCATGAGCTAGGACTTGAGCTGTCCTATCTAGTCATGAATATGAACTAGGACTAGAGCTGTCCTATCTAGTCATGAGCATTCATCAGTTGATGCTCATAACTAGAGAGAACTAGCCCTTTGAACATGAACTGATGGGGTGAGTCTGCTTGAGGTGAAACAACCTCTAAGACAGCCAAAACAGTCCAGCTGAGATCCATTCAACTAGAAGACAATGACCTGGACAGATATTGAAAGGCATCCATAAATTTGTCGGACTCACTGAAGCAGGAGCCTCCATATGACTTAAAACCGGCCATGTCATTTTCGAACAAGCCCACTGATTCACAAAGTGCACGGAAAAACCAAAACTCCCAGATGGAGTGAAAACCCCAGACTTGCCATCAAGTAGTCAGTCCACACAACTCGTTTTTACCGACACAAATTCAAATAAAAATACCAGTTCCAAAATTCAACGTCCCTTCAACGCTCTAAAAAAACCTCCAACTTAAACACTGCGAGCCATCTTGTATCGACTCGTGACACCTTTGAAGAAAAAAAGCACTTAACCGTCAGCAGAATCTCTCCAGCAAACAACACAAATGTATCATTCTCTCTTCCCACTCTTTAACTGCCTCGCTGACCACGCATTAAAGACACAACAGCGCCTTATCTAGAGCTATCATTTCACCGTCTTGCAAAAAAATGGGAATGAAAAACAGGAAATAATGAGCCGGTCAAGCCTGCAACGCCAACGCAAAGCAACAAACATTGTAAACCAGGGGTGTCCAAAGTGCGGGTCCATTTTCGGCCCACATCTTGTTTTTTTAGTCAAAAAATGCAACAAATTCTTTCCTCATAAGATATATTATGATATATTACACTAATACGCTTTGCCACCTAACACGCAAAGCTAAGATGTCGATGTTTTGTTCAGATAGCTTAGCATATACAGTACAGCAGATCCCCGCTTTTTGCGAGGGTTAGTTACGTTCCTTGGACAACCAGCAAAAAAAACAAAAATGTGAGTAATTGGTATATTTATCTTTGACACTTGCCCACCCCACAAACCCTCTTGGTAGCTTGACATTGATGTTCTCCTCCGATTTCTGATCAGCATTTACAATAAAAGTGACGCTCCAGAACCCTCCCACTGCCATTGTTCACTTGTGGTTTAAGCCCTAAATATGAATCATACACTTATTAAATGCATTGGAAGTATAAAATTTATAGTTACTCACTACTAATGAACGATTCCGTAGCGAGTCAAACTTTAGTGTCTCAACTATGGTGCGTTCAAGGATCTCCAAAGAAAGTGCGAAGTCTTAACGCTTGACAAAAGTGAAAGACATAAACATGGAAAAATTGCAGGCTTTCCAACAGTGATACATGTATGCCGTACATGTTACTTGTATTATTTATGAGTTATTACCGACTTATGGTGAATCATGTGGAAAAAAATGGCAAAAATGGCAATATTTTTGGTGAAAAAAACAGAAAAATCCACGAATGCTGAATCGCTAATGTGCGGGGATCCACTGTATTGACCTACACTGGATTGTTGTTTAAGCATCATTAATGTACAAAATGTATCAAAATCCCATTCATTTTTCCTCACTGGAAATAATTTGGACACCCCTGATGTAAACAGTAGTTTCTCCAAATGTCGTGTTGTTTTTGACTTCTGATAAGAGATGGGGGGGAAAAGAATGGTGGGATCCCAAAAAATGGTGCATGACTCACAGTTCACACACGTCGAGGGAGAAAAAAAGAGAAAGAGAAGTTCCTTCCGTATTTCATTAGCGGCTGGTTTGTGTCTGAACACTTTGAGAAAACGGATATATTACACAGAGTGATGAAGCAAAGAACAGTTAGTACTTGTATCACACACGGTATGCATGTGAGTGCGGTTAAAGTGTGTACGCACATGTGTGACTTCCACCAGAACACAAAAGTCCTTCTTTGTGTTCCCCCAATGCCACTTCCTTAAGAATCCAATCCGCTAAGAGTTTGTCATCAAAGCTTCTCCCGTACCCTTTAAGAAAGAAACTCGTGGCCAGACAAGACGTCATACCAGGCCTTTCGCTCCAGTGTCTTCAACATTGAACGCCATCCAGTCTTGAAGCACCCTCCTGCTGGTCCGCCTGTTCAATGGGGTGTGGAGGAAGACGGGTGGGGTCGGGGCCAGGTGGTGACGAATGGTGTTCTGTGTCCTGGCTGCCGTTTGACAAAGAGTAAGGAAGAGTAGCGAGGAGGAAGGTTGAAGTATTGCAGTTGGTTGCCAGGGTGGGAACGGCGGTCTTATTCGATGACCATGCAGTGCGGCAGGTGTTGTGAGTAGTATTTAAAGAGCTCGGCGGTGGCTCCCGGGCAGTTGGTCAGCTCCAGCTCCTCCAGATCTTGCAGCTGAATGAGGCCTGATAAGCCTGTGGTGGTCAGCAGGGGGCAACCTGCAGGAGGACGCGCAGATGTTTATGCAGAAAAATGAACCATCATTCAGACTCATACCTGAAGTCCTGTATTTTGACCTTCTTTCCTGGCGCTCTCCCGGTTTATTAGTTTCTCGTATTTTTAACTAAATCCTTTGTGGCAGCACAGGAGAGGCACAGATATCTACTGTATATTTATCTTGAAATGTTGTGCAATGCATGTCAAAATGCATTTATGACAATAAAATGATTGGCATTGTCCATTATTATTTCTGAAAATAAGGACCAATAAAAATATTGTAAGGTGAGAACTTTTTGGCTGTGATTTAACATTTTTCCTGGATTGTTTTGTCGCACCTTTAGTTCACGGGAGCCTAACAGCCACCAGATGGCGCTGTGAGTTAAATAACAATGCATTAAAGGTGTTTCCAGACGGTATAATTCTGTCTGGCTGTCTTGAAGTCGGATTACATCTTTTGGAAAAGTAACAGAAAAGTGGTTAAAAAGTGCATAATGCATGCATAATAATAGTGTTGTACTGATTGTATTATATAATTTCATGCTATACTGTTCTATACTGTATGCTTCTTTGCTTGTTATATGGCCTAATGTATTTGTAAAAATACAAAACAAATCAGATTTCAGCCTACAGGACAGCAAACCAAGCCCAGGTAATAAGATCGTGTACAGATTCTTTAGAATAAGCTCTATAGAACCTGTGGAATTATCTAAATATGTGTACATACGTGCATATATAGTGTGCGTATATACTTCACATGTTTCCTTGATTGATTTTTTCAATTAGATTTATCATTAGATAATTTCCTCTACTGTATATAGATATATTTATAAATATATGTAAACAAAGGCATACATTAAACATGCTTTTTAATTATACAAATATAATATATATATATTTAAATCATGCTACCCAATATAAATGATATAATATATTCATGAATAAATAAATATAAAATAAATAAGTAAAGATAATATGAATAAATGTTTTTAATTGACTGTATTTTAATATTTTTAATACATTAGTCTTAATCTATACATCAGATTTTTATGTATTATTTTGTAATATTTATTTACTTAGTTTGTAAGTAATGACATTAAAAAAAGTACTATTTATTTGAAATTAAATAATTAGTTAAATTATACACATATAAATGATATAATATATAAATCATTAAATAAATATCAAATAAATAATGAAATATAATGTAAATGTTTTTAAACAATATATGTTTTATTTTTGTAATACTTATTTACTTATTTTTTAAGTAAAAGCCTTTAAAATAATTATAATTAATTTATAATTTATAATTATAATTTATAATTAATAATTAAATAATTAATTTATTTGAAATGAATTGTTTGTTAATTAAATTCCACACATATAAATTATATAACATATAAATTCCACACATACAATGGAAAAAATGATTAGACCACCCTTGTTTCTTTAGATTCTTGTTCATTTTAGTGCCTGATACAACTAAAGGTACCTTTGTTTGGGCAAATATAACAATGACAACAAAAATAGCTAATAAGAGTAACATTTTTTGGCAGTACAATTCTATAGCTATTCAGGTACGGTTAACTCAGTGAGTTATGTGGGGAAGTATGTATGTACTGTGAGTGTGCACATGTACGTGTGTACAGGTATCTCTGTATGTGTGCAAGTCTTCATTTATATAAAGGTGCGAATGTGTGAGTGTGTAATTGTCACTGGGAATGTATGAAAGGAGAGGGACTGCCTCCCACCACCCAGCAAGCTTCGCCCCACATAGCCAGGCATAGCCCCCACCACAGAAAGCCACTGGGCCCACAGGGGCGGGCAGCACACAGACCAACCCACGGAGCCCTCTCCCCCGGGAAGACCAGCAAGGGGCCGCAGAGAGGCAATCCCAACCAGAAACACGGCGTCGGCAGGCCGGAGGACAGCCAACCCCGTAGACTGGCGAGAAATCACACCCCACAAGGGCAGACTGGCACCGGGGGCCACACACCAGCAAGCCTAAAGACGCCCCCGCAATAAGAAAGGAGCCCGCCCACGGCATAAGTGCCAGCCCCCCACGCCACGCCCACTACCAGGGAGCAGACCCCCCTCCTCCCCGGGCCACCCCACGCCCAACCCCCGACACAGGACCATCGCCCCCCCACCCACCTGATGGAGGCCCGGGCGGCAGAGATGTAACACCCAGCACCAGCCCCCACAGAGCAAACCCCTGCGTATCCCCATAAAATAGGGAGAATAGAATAAACAAATAAATAGATTTCAATAAATAAATAAATAACACACACACCCAGGGGTCCCAGACCCACAACCCAGATCCCAAGCCGCGGAGAACGCGGACCACTAGGGAGCAAGAAAAACCCCAGGCCCCCACATCCCAGCGGCAGGATGTTACCAGCAGGCAGACAGAGGAGCAGGCGAGGAGGAAAGCCAGCAAATGAGCGAGTGGGCGGGCAAACGGGCGAGCAGCAAGGCGAGCCACCACACAGCGCCAGCCAACACCCACGGGGCAGCAAATCCCCGGAGAGGGAGTGCCGTGCCCCCAAGCCACAGGGAGGCAGAGTACAAGAGCCGGGAAGGCGAGACCCGCAACAGATCAGCCGCTGGACCCCACCAGCCACCAGAAGCCAGACCACCCACCCGCCCCCAGAACCGACGGCGCACCACCCACGCAGCGGAGCACCACCCCTGACAAGCCCGCAGACAGACCCGGAGGAGGCAAAGACGCAGACAGCGGCCCAGCAAAGCACAAAGAGCGGCGGCAACAAACACCCAAGCGCCCGGCAGACCCCGCCCCAGGGCACACACTACCCACCCCCCACCCGTCACCCAAGACCACGGTCCCTACGAGAAGGACCAAGGCTCACCCCACCAGATAGCCCGGGCCCCCAGCAGCCACCACGGCAGCATGCAGGCCACCAGTAGCACGGGCACTGCCCCCTGGAGACTGCTGAATCCCCCACAAGCGCGCAGAAGTGCCCACGGCCCACGACCCCGCCCGGCGGACACGCGCCGTGGTATAGGCAGGAGGTACCCCAATCCAGCCCGCTCCACCAGTGGATGTGATAAGGTGAGATTGTGTCTATTCTGCAATTAAAAATGTAAATATATACACAAAATAAATAACTAAGTATAATCTAAATCAGTGTTTTTAATTGACTAATTTAATTTGAATATATTTTAATATTATACAACATTTTGTATTTATTGTTTTGCAATACTTATTTACTTATTTTTTAAGTAATACAATTTCAAATAATTAATTAATTTGTTTATTATTTATTTGAAATTAATTGTTGATTACTGAAATTATACAATTATACACAAAAATATAGAAAAAAATAACAAAAGAAGAACTCACACATAAATATTTGTTGGTACTGTACTGACCACATGATGATTTATGGTGTAATTTAGTATGTGATGTAAAGGACACAGCTAGAAATCTCTATTCAACTGAAAATGAATGAAAATATTAAATATAACTAGAAAGCACAACAGAATCATGACTAAAATACACAATATTAGAGAAGTTTGCGTCTGAAGGGCATGAAATGTATCACAAAAACAGTTACAGCTGTTTTTTTGTAAAGTGTATTGAACTGTGTGTAAGGAATGTCAAGTCATTCCAATTGAGGGGCGTCAAACTTTGAGGGTTAACAACAATGCCACCATGTGGTGTACTTGTAAAAAAAAATAATAACACGGGCAACACAACGGGGGTCCGTGTTTTGACAAATTTTCATTCATTTGTGTCCAGCGGTTTAGGAGTAGAAGCGTTAGCTACACAAACAATTACATGGGGTGTTTTAATTCTTTCACATGACTTAATGTATGAACAAATTAAAAATGAGTTGTGGTCTTAAAATGGCTCCCGGGACGCCCCGGGACACCCCTTGTTTCCTGTTACCACTCATAAAGTACCTGCTAGAGAGAGAAGACGAAGACTCCTCATTCCAAACAAATGCTGCAGTCCAAAATCCTGCACCTGAGCAACACACAAAGAATAATACAACAATATAATCCCACGTTTGATACAACCAGCATGCCTTCTGCATCATTCTGTGTGTGCAGATTTTGTGTTACCTGACAACACCAGCGCAGATAGAGGCTCCGCAATGAAGACATTGTCGACAAATAACCCAAGCCTGTGTCTGTGATCCGTACACATCTAAAAGCACAACGCACAACAATCAGACTTGGTTGGAAACAAAAACAACACACACAAACCTTTACTGACTCACATGTTATTAGTGATAAGTGAATTTCCGTGAAGTAGGATTCCTTATTCATAAATGGAATATTTTCGTAGTTAGATCATAGAAAACCTGCTTACGACCTTCTAAATAATTTTTTTTTAACATTATTAAAGCCCTCTAGTCATGAAATAACACAGCTATAGTCATCTTTACACTCGTATCACCCAATATAGTAGACATAAAAACAGAAAATAAGCCATTTAAGACATAAACATAACTTATGTTAGCTTGTGTTGCTGTAAATGTGTTCCGGTGCTAAGGGAGCCGAGTGGGTGGTGGGCAGGAAGTGACGTCGGGAGTTCAGAGTTTTAGCTTGGTGTGGGTTACGGCCGCAACAGTAGCTCTTGTTAGGTTAGGTTCGATAATTCAAACCTACAATAAAAGCCTGTTGTTACAGCAATCAAGTCTCGTCCTTGAGTGTCTCACCAAACTTTCCAATCACATTACTGACATGTCGTGACCAGTGTAGAACGCTACATATTATTACAATGTTTTTGAATGCGTCTTCTGAATGCCTTATATTTGTATTTTAGTTCATTTAGTCATTTTATGCTTGAAAATGCTTAATTTAGGCAAAAAAAGACATAAAATTTGCTTCAATTGGCATCTTTTTTTTTTTTTTTTTTTTACTAATAGGCCAAAAAAACATGATTTATTTATTAATATATTTATAAAAACATGATGGAATGAAGCCGCGGAATTAGAAGCTCAAATTTTATCTAAACCTTCAGGTGATCCTCGGTTTACGGTGTACCGTGTTACGACGTTTCGTGGTTACGAACACACGCCCATAAATTTATTAAAAACTTTGGTCTGTAAACACAATACTTGCTTGAGAACTTGTTACAGCGCACGCTGGCGGAAGTGTGGTAGTTTTGGATCTGTAAAATTGGACCTGTGCAGGACTGTGATAACGCCCACAACAGAGTAGCGCATGGTAAGTGCCAGCCTTTATTTAGAAACAAATGACAATGGGCTTCCTTGTGTCGCTGTTACGACACTGCATGACAGTGAAGAACAGCTTCACAGCCTCACAAATATGGCTTGCTGCAGTACAGGTAATATGAGTCAACATACATTTGGAAGGAAATGTACAGTGGTGTGAAAAAGTGTTTGCCCCCTTCCTGATTTCTTGTTTGTCACACTTAAATGTATCAGATCATCAAACTAATTTAATGCGTGAAAAAGTGATTGCCCCACCCCGTTAAAACATAACAACTGCAAATTAGTTGAGCTGTATCAGTCTGGAAAAGGTTATAAACCATTTCTAAGGCTTTGGGACTCTATCGAACCACAGTGGGAGCCATTATCCACAAATGACGAAAACACGGAACAGTGGTGAACCTTTCCAGGAGTGGTCGGTCAACAAAATTACCCCAAGAGCGCAGCGACGACTCATCCAAGAGGTCACAAAAGACCCCACAACAACATCCAAAGAACTGCAGGCCTCACTTGCCTCAGTTAACGTCAGTGTTCATGACTCCACCATAAAAAAAAAAAAAACGGAGTTCCAAGATGAAAACCACTGCTGAACAAAAAAAAACATCAACGCTTGTCTCAATTCTGCCAGAAAACATCTTGATGATCCCCAAGGCCTTTGGGAAAATACAAGTCTGATGAGACAAAAGTTGAACTTTTTGGAAGGTGTGCGTCCCATTACATCTGGTGTAAAAGTCATACCACATTTCAGAAAAAGAACATCGTACCAACAGTAAAATATGATGGTGGTAGTGTGATGGTCTGGGGCTGTTTTTCTGCTTCAGGATCTGGAAGACTTGCTGTGATAAAGTGGAACCATGAACCATGAATTCTGCTGTCTACCAAAAAATCCTGAAGGAGAATGTCCGGCCATCTGTTCGTGACCTCAAGCTGAAACCAACTTGGGTCCTGCAGCAGGACAATGATCCAAAACACACCAGCAAGTCCCAATGGGTGAAGAAAAACAAAATCAAGACTTTGAAGAGGCCTAGTCAAAGTCCTGACCTGAATCCTATTGAGATGCTGTGGCATGACCTTAAAAAGGCGGTTCGTGCTCAACAACCCTCCAATGTGGCTGAATTACAACAATTCTGCAAAGATGAGTGAGCCAAAATTCCTCCACAGCGCTGTAAGAGAATCATTGCAAGTTATCACAAACGCTTGATTGCAGTTGTTGCTGCTAAGGGTGGCCCAACCACTTATTAGGTTTAGGGGGCAATCACTTTTTCACACAGAGCCACAACTGAACCGTAACGCCTGATGTAAACATGTCTTTAAAGGACCTTAAAGTAAAGTGCAAACGCACACTGACCTGTCAAGCACTAGTTCTTCCAATTTATGCAAGTCACAGGCAATGTATTCCAGGGCCATGTCAGTGATCCGGGGGCACCAAGACAAGTCCAAGCTGCGTAGCTTCCGCAGGTTCTCCGCCACCAGCTCTACACCGTCGTCGGTGATTTTAGAGCAACCGGAAAGGCTGAGTGCTGTCAGGTTGGGAAGGCTGTGCACCATATTTACCACACCGTGATTGGTGATCTCCCAGCATGAGTGGAGCCGCAGAGTGTGCGTGGTGTAGCCCTGGCAGTGAACAAAGATCTTAATTATTACAGTGTTTTGGAAGAAACCATAATAATTGATTCTGACAGTTAAACCAATGAAAACCCACAAGTACAGTATGTGCAAGGATGATGTGGTAATGTTTTGGTTGGTTCATTTCCGCTGTTGGACAAATTACTATTAGTTGTAGTTCGTTGAACGAACATACATTTCTGGGGGTCATAATCAATGATATATGAGCTGAAAATCTCACGTTAAAAATATATACAACATAAAGTGGCACGGTGGTCTAGTGGTTAGAATGTTGGCCTCACAGTCTGGAGATTGGGAAGACCTGGGTTTGATTCTCCCTTGGGCATTTCTGTGTGGAGTTTGCATGTTCTCCGGGTACTGCGGTTTCCTCCCACATTCCAAAAACATGCATGTTAGGTTAATTGTCGACTCTAAATTGTCCATAGGTATGAATGTGAGTGTGAATGGTTGTTTGTCTATATGTGCCCTGCCATTGGCTGGCGACCAGTCCAGGGTGTACCCCGCCTCTCGCCTAAAGTCAGCTGGGATAGGCTCCAGCATATCTGTGACCCTAGTGAGGGCAAGTGGTATAGAAAATGGATGGATGCACAATTATTAAACATCATAGGATCCCTACAATACAATCAGGATCGGTATTGGCCAAATTTACTCCAATCCAAAAGCCTAAACTATCACATAAATGCTCCGTTTAACATTTTGAGACTTTATTCAATTTTATGTGGAATCTTTGAAAGTTGCTGCTGGGTCACGGGACCAAACAAAAATGCTATTACAAGCTATGTGCATTGAAAGTTAAATATAACACAGCAGCAGTATTGCATAACTTCAGTCATGATGTGGACAATTGAATTTCTTCCTTCATGGGAGCAGAATATTTGTTGTACTGTTGAAACAATTTAAAAATGTCTATTTCAAGCAAAGTACATTCATACAAATCTATTACTACAAGGACAATAGAAGGTTGATATCGTTATGGGGTTGATATCGGAACCCGACCTGAAAAAGTGGTATTGGGCAATTCATACTATATATATTTATCCCTCAAGGGAAATTTTATTTACACTTTGTTGTATATTTGTGTTACACACAACACACACACACACAAGCATGTAAAGAAAGACCTCAGCGTGAGGGTGACTGCCCCTGAGCTGCATTCTGTCCGACACTTTGGCCTTCAAAGTAAAAGCTCTAGCAGAAGCATTCTAGCATTTTTCCTCCTTTCTTTTGTCCTTTAAGTCTATACTTCAAAAGAAAAGTGTCTTTAACCGCTCTCCGTTTGTTCTGGTTTCTTTTCAGAGGTTTGATTGGAGTATTTATGTGGATTTATGTCAAAATGGAACTCCAGGATGCAGAGACTGAGGCGACATGCAGAGAAAATAGTCTTTAAGTAAGCTCACACACAGCAAAACAACAAGCACAAACACAAAGTACTAAAAAAACTCAGAAGAAAGGGAGGTACAGCTAAGGCTAACAAACAAACTCACCGTGGGAGGTGGAAACAAGAATAAGAAGGAGAATAAAACCAGCAAACAGGGAAAGGAAATGCAACGGGGTGGTATCGACACAAAGATAGCAATTGCCAACGGTAAAGTAATGAACCGGCAACACCGTGCTGCTGCCTCTGTGCTTTTAAGCAAAACAAATTAATGATTGGGAGCAGGAAGTACAGAACGGAGGAAAAAAAGTAAACAGGAAAGATCAACCCTGCAACTACTGTAGCATTCTATTTTATTTTTGTATGATTTTTCTATTGTTTTGAATATAATCATATTATGGCCTGTGGCTTGACCAACTATGATAAATTGACCTTTGACTCATTGAAAAATGTGTTTGTGGACCTCTAAGGGACCCTAATCTAAGGGATTAGACGTGCTTTTCTTCTTCTTTTGCATTTGTGTTGTTGTTTTTTTTGTGATGCCACTAGAGAAGGATACCAGTAGAGTAGATCACCAGTAACTGAGATGCCCATAAAAATGTCCATTTTCACACTCGAACACAAACCAACAGGAGGTCATCAAACCAAACGCCTCCTTCACTCACGGTGCAGCTAAAATAACACAAGAAACGTAAGTGGAACACACAATGTAACTGCGCCACACAGACTGTGCGGGTATTGAAAAGCAACACTTTCACATTAATATCTATACAGTCGTCCCTCGCTACATCGCGGTTCGAACGTCACTCCCGCACTCTATTGCGGTTTATTCATTGTTGAAAATTGTACATACTCATGGCCTAAATTAAGCATTTTCATGCATAAAAATGGCTAAATGAAGAAAAATACAAATATTCGCCATTCAGAATAGAGTATCTGTGACTTGTTGTGTGCGTCAGCGAGCTCGAGCTGACCATAGCCAAGCCTTAGTAGCAGGTTAGCGGTGTAGAGAGTGGCCGGCCACAGTTCCTGTGTGAATGTTCACTGCATGTGTTCTCTGCTTGTTAAAAAAGCGATTGAAGTGTGTGGGGAGTCTCTCTTTAACCACTACACTGGTCTTTAGGTGTCAGTAACGTTACACTGATGAGACAATAGCCACGGCAGTTAACGCTAACGTATGAGTCAATTAGAACGTTTACATGCAGTCAAGTAACCCTATCATAACCGAAATATTAGCAATAACCCGGTTGCGTACGGCCATGTAAACACCAATAACCCTTTTGAAAGGGTTCTTTAAAAACCCAAATATTACTGGTACCCCTGGGTTACTCCTTTTCTAACCCGAAAATCAGGTCATGTATACGCCTGTCGGGATATCCCGATCGAAAGGAACATTCATTTGTGTTCTGTGCAAGTTCTAATCGAAAGGAATCTTGTGTCTTTGGCAGGAACTACTTGTAAACATGACGACACACAAAACTCCACACTTTTGGAGCGAGGGGGGAAACAAGCCACCTCGTTAGTGTTGGTGAAAGACAGGAACGGAACATCATGTCTTTTAGTGACGGTGGAAAGTACCGCGATAGCGAAATCTAACAGAAGGTGAGCAAGAACAGGAAGAAGAAGCGGAAAAGATGTTTACCGTGCATCGAAACATTGTCCGTGCCCTGTTTTGTTTTTTTTTTACATCACACATGAAAACGGTTTATTACGAATGTTCCAGAAACCGGAATATTGACCTTAACCCGAATACAGACTGCATGTAAATGTAGTGTATGTTAGCTTATTTATGTCTAAAATGGCTTATTTTGTATGATTATGTCTACTGCATTGGGTAATACAATTGTAAAGGTGACTATAGGGGTGTTATTTAATGTCTACAGTGCTTTAAAAATGATAAAAAAAAAACGTATTTAGAAGGTCAAACAGGTTTCCTATGCTCTAACTACGAAAATATTTCATGTATTAATATTGAATCGTACTTATCGCGGTCGGGTCTGGAGCCAACTAAGTGTGATGAACGAGGGGCGACCGTATTTGCAAAACAATACTATTTTGTACCAAGATATAACCCAGAAGACACGTCGGGTGACTTCCTGTTGGGGAAGTGTGTGCCTCGGCTTCCCAGTGTGCCTTACGGGCTGTTATGTTATTTTGGGTTGATAAGCTCCTGATGGTTGGTGAGTAAGGGTGTAAAAATCAAGCAGATTCACTTCATATAAAGAACACTACAAGCAAGTTGAGGTTTACCTACGACTGCTTCCTGTGCAACTCAAGATTTACCAATGTAGGGCAAATGAAATGGGTTTTCAGCCTAATTATGGAGATTATAAGCACAAAAAGTTATAAACACACAAGTTTTGATCAAAAATCTGTGAATTTGCCTGAGTGAAAAAGAAAACAGCTCACTTAAAAGAGTCGAGATTCCCATCACTATTACCCAGACTTTATACAATAAGAGTATAGTAGATTATGTGATGGCGTATTTCCAATAATAACTCTGAACATGGAACATGGCAAGGAAATGACTTAAATTGTACAATTACACGGGTGATTCATTTATTTTCAAATGGTACCTGTTTAGCTGTGAAGTAGGCCATGGCCGTGTCAGTCACATGGTAGGCCTGCAGGCTCAGCTCGGATAGGTTGGGCAAAAGCTGTGAGATGGCAGCGATGGCGTCGTCGGCCACATTGATGCAGTCGCTGACGCTGAGTGACGTTAAGCGGGCGTTTAGACTGGACCACAGGCCGGCCTCCGTGAAGTCGTTGCATCCAGACAGTTCCAGGTGCATCAGACCCTGCATCTGCTCCAACATGACCTGCAACACATGTTTGACAGGCCACATGTGTGAGTCACTCGCGTGGCATGAATCATTTTAGAGGTGTTGAATAGTTTGCTTGATTCATACGCTCATAACTACTTTCCTGGACCAGCCCAAGAATAGAGGCGTCAAAAGTAATTTCAATATTATTGTTACGGACCGCTACTTGATTAGTTCACTTCTATGTTTATTTTCACAAATCTCTTACAATCCATCGTTTATCGTGGTTAATTGGTTCCAGACCTGACCGTGATAAGAGAATTTCCGCAAAGCATCCATCTTCTATGCCGCTTATTCTCACTAGGGTCGCGGGTATGCTGGAGCCTATCCCAGCTGACTTCGGGCGAGAGGCGGGGTACACCCTGGACTGGTCGCCAGCCAATCACAGGGCACATATAGACAAGCAACCATTCACACTCACACTCATGGACAATTCATGGAATGGGGTATGTGGGAGGAAACCGGAGTACCCGGAGAAAACCCACGCACGGGGAGAACGGGGATCTCCTGACTGTGTGGCCAACATGCTAACCACCAGGGCACCGTGCAGCCCCGTAGGATTCCTCATTCATAAATAATACCAAATTATTAAATAAAAAAATAAATAATAGTAGTTATACATAGAAAACCTGTTTAAAACCTTCTAAATACGTTTTTTAACATCATTAGAGCCCTCTAGACATGAAATAAAACCCCTGTAGTCACCTTTACACTCGTATTACCTAATACAGTAGACATAACAGAAAATAAGACATTAGACATAAACAAATAACATAGACTCACACGTTAGCATTGGAGAGTTCCCTGTTGTTTTTTTCTGGACAGCGTACTTCCTGAGGTGGCTATCCTGACCTGAATCCTATTGAGATGCTGTGGCATGACCTTAAAAAGGTGGTTCAAAACCCTCCAATGTGGCTGAATTACAACAATTCTGCAAACAAGAGTGGGCCAAAATTCCTCCAAAGAGACTCATACGCTCAGACGCTTGACTACAATTGTTGCTGCTAAGGGTGGCCCAACCAGTTATTAGGTTTAATCATGTTTCCATGTAAAGTGAAGTATAAGACGTATAAATACATCTTTGGGATCAGGCATTTGGCTTTATAAAAACGTATAAATACGTCCTTGGTACTGAATGAGTTAATAACAAATGTTATTCTCTACACCCCCATGGAAAACAGCACAGCGAAACCTTGGAGGACACACACAAGAATGTATTCATGCAGACTGACTTGGTGTAAGAACACAGCTAGACATGTTAAAAGCATTGTTTTCATCTGCTACATTCATTGTGTCTGCAGTCCGCACAATATAAGCCTTCACCGCTGATTGATCGCCTTGTTTTCAACTATTTCATGTCTTTATGCAACACACCATGCACACTCACACAACTGGAGTGAAGAATTTCAACGGCATGCACCGTTATCGGCCAAACATTGTACAAAGACAGGGCCTTTGTATGCCATATTGATCCTGATATATATGTCTGCATCAAGCTTTTAAAAGGTTATTAATTATGACAAATGACCAGTTTGTTGTTTCCGTTTATTTGCCAAATAAACATAACCATAACATTTTCTTAGTGAAAAGCAGCAACACTATATTGTAACTCATTTTAACAGTAATGTCCGTAGTCTACTTTACTCCATCCATCCATCTTCTATGCCGCTTATCCACACTAGGGTCGCGGGTATGCTGGAGCCTATCCCAGCTGACTTCGGGCGAGAGGCGGGGTACACCCTGGACTGGTCGCCAGCCAATGGCAGGGCACATATAGACAAACAACCATTCACACTCACATTCATACCTATGGACAATTTAGAGTCGCCAATTAACCTAACATGCATGTTTTTGGAATGCGGGAGGAAACCGGAGAACCCGGAGAAAACCCGCACACGCACGGGGAGAACATGCAAACTCCACACAGAGATACTTTACTCCTTCATGTAAATACAGTACATTCCACTAGACTGACATATACTACTTATGAAGAGGTTTTATAAAATAAACTGTCAAATATCATTCATTTCAATAATGAGCTCTCAGTCGCTGTGAAAAGCCTGCATGGGGTTCTTCCATTTCAGGTGCAATCAATTGCCGATGCACACTTCAGCACCCACAACAGGAAAGTCCATATATAGATCACGCAGGCAACACTTTCAGCTTTCACCATGACAACCATGCACTCATCCCAGAATAGCCCTCTTGCCTAGCAGGTATGAGGAGACATCTGACAAACACTTCCCAGCATTAAACTGCTTTTGTTCACAGCCGTGGAATGTGACAGCACATAAACAGAGCTAACAAAGAAGCAAAGAACAAGAAATGTCACCAAAAGTTGAACGCTATAGTTGATTATTTCAACTAAAAAAAATAATAAACCTGACTTCCTATAATAAACCGGATCACCACTGACCAAAACACCATTTGTACTATTTCCAGCCTTATTTATAATAGTTTTTATTGCAAAACTAAAGGTAATTGGGCCTTAGTCCATAGCTTCTAGTTTATGGAACTTTTTGGCCTTTTCCCTGACAACTGTAACCTCTATTAATATTTTTAAAATCTCTTCAGACAAGCTATTCACTCTTGATATTTCACTGATTATACTGTATTTTAATATTTCCAGGTTGATATTTTTATTGCCCTCTCATTTTATGCTATGCTATTATTTTGTATGTTGATTATATATAATTTATTATAATATTTTTTATTATTATATTATATATGTGATTGAATTATTATTATTAGATATGATATATATGTCAAAAAACCCTGCACAGTTGCACAACATCACATCTTGCCAAAGCATCTTCCTGCTGGAAAATGTTGAGCAAATTGATTTGTGAGATAGCTCCATCTGCTGGATTCGTAGATGCAGCACTGTTTTTGTTTTTGTACACAGTGCCAAATCCGTGAACATGTGGAGTGGCAAATAATGGGGCCCTACTGTATACCATACTGTGTATATGCAGTCAATATGCTTATATATAATAAAGCTCACACTCACTCCATTCCAGAACTCCAGAGAGTGACTCACCTCCAAGCCAGCGTCCGTGATGGTGGACCTCTTGAGGCTGACAGAGCGTACACCTTTCTTGGAGAGCGGGTAGTTGTCAATGAACTCACAAATGTCCAGGTCTGACACGCCCACTAAGCAAAAAGACTGGAAGCCACGCAGGGCGAAGGCCTGAAGACTGACAAACTCCTTCTCTCCATTGGGCAACAGGGTGTAAAGCTCCTTGGCGTGCAGTATGGGTGTCACACCCTCCCAGAACTTTGGCTGGTACAGCACTTTGCGCCATGTCTTGCATACCTGCGCCAACACACACTTTTCAGCAGTGGTGAAGTACCAGAGCAGTCGGTTTAGCAGCTTCTCATCCAGCACAAGTTGCCGCTCCAACAGGATGGGTTTGGGCAAAGTGAGGGGGGGTAGTTGACGAAGGGTCTTCAGGCCTACAAGCTGCTTGCCGGGTTCCAGGTCCGAACCCAGAATAGAGGCTGCTGAATGTGGCATGACCGTGCTGTCCAGGTGGTGGTGATGGTGGTAGGGAAGGGAGGATGGCGGAGGAGGCAGGATGGAGGGCACTGTTGAGGACTGGCACAGACGGTTCTTGGCAGCAGGGGTGCCCTTGGTGATGCTGGCGCTGCCCAGACCGTTGGGCTGGCTCGGGGGCAACTTCACCATGCCGTTGCGAGTCACGCAAGGAGACTTCAGCTCGCTGGGGGTGGACATGTTCAACATTTGGAACCTGGTAAAAAAGAACACAGGATATGTCAAATAATTGACAAAACTGAGGAACTAAGTCGCATGACAGTTTGTTTCTTTCTTAGTTCCGGTTTTCATGCCCTTATTTTGTTCCACTTCCTGTGTTATTCCGCTACTTTTTAAGCTGCCTTTGCTTAGCCGCTAATTAGGCGCTAATTTGAGTACGTTCTATTTCACAATCGGAGGAAATGTTTGCTTCAATATTCACTGATACAGTAGAACACGTTCACGTCGACTCCACTCGGACTGGCTGACATAAGCGGTTGTCGGCTTAACTGAAACGGAAACGATTGAATATTTACGTATGACATTCGGCAGATACGTAAGGAGAATCAGTGCTACCAGATGGGAACACTGTTGCTATTGGCTGTCCTAAAGGTCGCTAAATGATGTTGTTGGCAAATTTGCATAATATTTGCATATGATGATGCATATGATACGCTGTAGGCAAAAAAAAGTGAGTAAAAACACCTTAATTATGTTTAGAACTACAAATAAACTTGATTCTTGGTTTGTTAATTGAAAATTGGCCATCACTTCATCAAAATAAAATAATTTGAATATTTTATCTCGGCCAGCGCCTCTCAAAGTTTAGACAGCCTAACAATTACATCCAGACTCGCCTCCAGCCGCCACCTTTTATCTTGCAGTTAGGACTACTTGTTTAACGTATCAGAAATTGTTCTCCCATCACACAATCTGACACACTGACAGGCAAGTGACCGAGTCCGAATGTGGCTTAAGTGTAATGAGCGGTCATTTCATAAAGATTAAGAAACAGTTACATTTTAGATCCCGCTCCGCTTTGCAAAAACAGGGCGAGATCCACCCCGGCGGCATCGCGCCTCGCGCATGCTTGATTCATGGATGCGTAGAGCTCCACTATGCTCTCAGTGTGCCGCGGAAGCTGACAGTGCACTGATGGCTTGTGACTGCCTTGGGGCGGGGCGGACATCTCAGCAGCAGCCGCTGCTGCTTAGTGAGAAAACAGCATCAACAGATCAAATTTTAAGTCCCGAGATACCAGAAAACTCGCCAACAATGCCAGAAAAAGTAGCTAGATTTGTCGCTAGTCACTTTTGGGAAAATACGTCATCAAGAGGGTTTGGAATGTCGCCAGATTTTGCGTCAAAGTCGCCAAGTTAGCAACACTTGACATGGTTTTCCTCCATTTGTGCATATTTTTTATTTCGATCCTTCTGTTTTGATATTATACTCTTATCTACCAGAGCTACAGCGGTAATTTCAATGTAATTTCAATTCAGTGTTCCCTCGCTATAACGCGGTTCACTTTACGCTGCATCGCTATTACACACAGTGTAGCATGCTATTTTTTTTTTTTTTTTTTACAGATTAGGAACGCATTGTGTTCTGCGTCCTGATTCGCTAACGGAGAACCTGCATTGTCTTCTGCATCCCGATTGGCTAAGGGACTGTAGACCATCAGTCAGTCTCCTCCATGCCTACAGAATGCATGCAGATTGCCAAATTGACATAATTGTTCGATCACTGGCAGCGTGGCTCTTTGGTGCTATGTACTTGCAAGTTTTCTGCCCGACATAACTCACAATGTCGACTAAACGCTCTGCACCAGGCACCTGCAGTTGCGCCCAAAAGGTGATGCTAACCATTGCACAAAAAGCTAGAATTCTGGACATGCTGAAGGAAGGTAGAACTTACACAGCTGTTGGAATAAATGAATCTTCGGTTCGTACCATTAAGAAGGAGGAAACAAGGATGCCAAAGGGGCTTTAACTGTCCGCAACAAGACCACGGAGAGGCCGCCTTTGCGGATGCCGGGGCAGAGGCATACGTGAACAAATTTAAAGGCATCATCGAGGAAGATGGATATAAGCCTGAACAAGTTTTTAATATGAATGAATTTTGGAAACATATGTGATCCGCGCTTTCAAGGCCCTCTCTGAGAAAAGTGTATAAAGTGTGTAATGAGGCGTTTTACAGCCTTAAAACATATATAATAAACGAAAAAACATATCCTGTAAACAAAAAAACATATGCTGTAAACCAGGAAAACATATAAAATAAATGAAAACGAGGGAACACTGTATTCCAAAAAAAACCCCCAATGGGTGCATTTTGTTGGTTGCTGTGGTAGAATCCAAGTTTTATACAGCCGTGCTTTTATTTTGAAGCACTGAGCAGAAAGTCACTGTGTGCACTTTTTAATGCTGTGAAACTAAACAGCAGTTTTGTTGTCGTCATTTAAAGCTGCTCAGTGATGATGACGCTATCGATACTAAAACACGGGCCAGTCTTCGATCGAAATGATCCCTTTGGCTCTCGACTTTCACGTTGACAAAAGCAGTCGATTGTATACGTCGATGTCGACTCGAGTGAGCATTTTTTGGTAGTAAGAAGAACACAGTGGACCGTCACTTGGTGAGTTGGTTGACATAAACGGGGTGTTGACATAAACTGGTTCCACCCTGTACTATAGAAGGTATTTCACATTTGCAATTACAGAAAACTGAACATTGCTTGCGTGTTTACTTGTGATGTGGCCACAGACATGAGGACAATGGGCGGTAATAAGGGATTTTCTTTAACCTATGGAAGTTTGTTGACATGGTTTTCCTACATTTACGCATGGTTAAATGTTGTTAGTTGCGGACGGGGGGATGAGAAGTGATTTCAACAATACGGCAACGCATGTTGACATAAACCAGGGGTGTCCAACTCGTTTTCATTGAGGGCCACATCGCAGTTATGGCTGCCTTCATAGGGCCACTTGTAACTGTTAATATACGGATATGAATATAAATATAACCTCATGATATTATTACACAATTGCCCGTGCATTTGATTGTAATATTTGTACTAACAACGTGATAGATAACTTGCCTTGAATTGAGAAGTGAAGTGAAAATGTCAAGGTGACAAGCCGACCTTCAGGGATTTATTTTTGATAACAAAAAATGCTTGGAATATCTGATCAGATAACATTAAAGTTTAGAAAAACTGCACGCAGTACAATTTTTCCGTCAAAATGAAAGAATAAATACGTTTAAAAGGAAAAAGATGAAGTGCATTGTTGACACACATTATTCCCCGGCTTTTGCGGGCCACATAAAATGATGTGGCGGGCCACATCTGGCCCCCGGGCCTTGAGTTTGACACGTGTTGACACAAACAGACTGATTTTTCCACAGAAAGGACGCCTTTGAGTGTAAAATTTTATGTGGACAAAAACAATGGAAATCCATGGGCATAAAAATCCTAATCAGCGCACATAAAGACGACTCGCCTCGCAATCGCAGTCTCTAAATAATCCCTTGAGGGGATTATTTCTTATTAATTCTTATTACTAAAAACTGCTCAATTAAGTCGACTGACATACATGGGCGACCGTTTTTTATGGCGTCAATACAGTACCAAAATCTGCACACATAATAACCATAATCACTGCATGAAGACCACCATCGCTCACCGCTGCTCCCTGTTGTGAGAGCGGCATCTCTACTATGATTAATAAGAAGAAGAACGGGTTCCACAGTACTATCCACACCAACGTGGGATCATGAAGATTTTTTTTATACTTCATAATTCCAGGAGAATTAGACTCAAATTAGAATTTTAGAATTACAAAATTGTGCAACAGCCACAACTGGTGGTGCTCGGTTTCCAGTGTTCGGTGTTATGATGTTTCGTGGTTCGTTTACGTTTCGGAAACACAAGACATGCTCGAGCCCTATCTACAGCGTGCCCCAGCCCCAAGAATGCTGAAGACACACTGCGTAGCCACACTGATGATTAGTTAACTTTTTTACACTTCATGATGCCTCCAATGAAACACCATAGAAAAGGAAGTGAAAATGAACCATGGAAGTGAAAATGAACGTCATAAAAGAAGAGACACACCCACCAATATTGGCTGCTCGTTTTCTTTTCCTCGCACTGTAAACAGCAAAATCTTATCGTGACTCTTTTTTTCCCCCCAACAACAAATATCAGTAATGCATTCAATGTACCAACAACAACTCCTTTTGACCGTAGTTCATTGATTTGGAAGAGAATTCGCCAAACTATCTGCACAACTGTTTAAACGAGTTTCTGGACGGGAGCTGGACGCTGTGTTGACGTGAAAACACTTGAGGGTGTAAATGATGGACTGCCCATGGCCTCATCTCGCCTGTTCTCTCTGATCTCACTGTGTCAGCAGCAGGAGGAGGCTCACAGGCTCCAACTGATCAGTTATGTAAGCTCCTGACTTTAG
Organism: Dunckerocampus dactyliophorus; assembly: GCF_027744805.1. Taxonomy (NCBI): domain Eukaryota; kingdom Metazoa; phylum Chordata; class Actinopteri; order Syngnathiformes; family Syngnathidae; genus Dunckerocampus; species Dunckerocampus dactyliophorus. The sequence continues at coordinate 14,019,774 of NC_072836.1, forward strand.
GGCTTCACACACAACACCATCCTTTCGTCTCACTACACTAAAACAACGGGCAGTGTGACCATCACGTGACCATCACCGCGCAAAAACCATCCACCGCGCTTCTTCTGTTTTCGTAAGCACGACCCGCTGACAGTAGGACCGCATATGATGTGGCGTTTTTCATTTTCTCCCATTAAGAGAACTTGTTGTCAGTCCCTAATCGGACGGCGCCTTGCTCTGCCTCAGCTGCAGCATCACCAGGTTCATCCATTACATAATGCAACAATGCTTTCAGCGAGACCGGCTGCAGCCAGCACTGTGAAACATTTAAAAAGGCAGACATATTTTAGAGCAATCAAGTGCTGTGACAGAGCTCACGTTCGCAAATGAATGTAAAGATGTACCTATTATCCCAGTGCACGCACGGCTACAGCAAAAACCTACGCTAAGCAGACAATCTAATGAGCTTCAATACAAGCACAAACGTGGCTCAGTAGATAGAGCAGGTTGTCCGGAGACTGGAAGGTTTCCATCCAAGTCACTGTTGTTGCGTCCTTGGGCAAGACACTTCACCCGCCTTGCCTCCAGTGCTGTCCACACTGGCGTGTGAATGTGAATGAATGCTTGGTGGTGATCAGAGAGGGCCGTAGGTGTGAATTGGCGTCTAGGTTTCCATCAGTCTACCCCACGGCAGCTGAGGGTACAGATTATCACCACCGGTGTGTGACTGAGGAGTGAATGAATAATGGCTTCACTGTGAAGCGTTTGGGTACCTTGAAAGGCACTGTATAAATGTAATCCATCATTATCATCATTATTAAATCCAACTTAAATGCACTTGCGACTTTCTTTGTTGTTTTGCAGCCGTGATCAATAAAAAAAAAGCTGAGATCGGAGGTGAGAAACACTGCAGGGGTCGTAAGAGGCGGCCGCCACTCGTAGCACATAACAAGCTACTCAGCTAACTAGCTAGCCTCCAATTTATTTGCTCTCACTAGGGCTGCAATAACCGATTAATCGGTCGATTATTTTTTTTTTTAAACACATTTTTAATTTCCGCCTCCGTTCTGAAATCGAAGATTTGAACTGACAAAGCAAATAAGGTTGCCGCTTGAATATTCTGTTAAAATAATGTTAAATAAGAAAAAAAAATAGTCAAAAAGCTTCAGTAAGGCAATAAATGTGCACAAAAATACAATCATGATCATTTTCTTAGTCGATTCAGCTGAAGCTTGTTTAAGTGAATGGAGTAATGGGTTAGTCCATTGATGGAACAAATTAATGTGAAGCAAACACCTACAGTTAGTTGTTGGGCCCGCAACATATCAGAAAAGAGGCAAAAATGCCCATCGCCCATATCTGCGAATATGTTGTTTTGGCTAAAACACAAACATAATAGGTGTCATGATCCGTGGTGCCTGTCTGTATCTTGTTTTGGCAGACTGGCCTGGGAGGAGCCACCTGGTCACACCAGCAGCCAGTTAACCTGGGACGACTTCAGCCGTGCTGTTTGGTGCACATGTTGCCAGATTGTTCCCTGCTCCTCGTCTGACTCCTGCTAACTCCTGCCTTGTATTACCTCACGTCTTGCTATCTGGTACACACTTGCCGTGTTGTAAGTAGGCTACATTGTTCCCTGCTTGGTTTCTCCAGCAGCGGTGTGGTTTTTTTTGGTTATATTTATTGCTCTAGCCGTAACTGCTTGAGTTTCAGCAGTGCCCTTGTTCTTGTATTGTACGCGTGTCTCAGCAGTACCTTGGCTACTACAACATTGGTTTTAAATGCCTTGTTTACTCATATATCTACTATATTGGGTAATAAAAGTGTAAAGGTGACTATAGGGGTGTTATTTCATGTCTGGAGGGCTCTAATAATGTAAAAAAAACGTATTTAGAAGGTCATAAACAGGTTTTCTATGCTCTAACTACAAAAATATTTTATGTGCAGATAAGGAATCCTACTTTGCGGAAATTCACTTATCACGGCTGTGTCTGGAACCAATTAGGGATTACTGTACATCTAAAATAGCTTATAATAATATCCATGTTGTATGTTCCTAACCAGTGTCTTTTACGCTGTCTTTCCTGTGGTTGGTGCTCCCTTCTTCCATTGCATGTTTATTCATGTTTGTCTACTTATTTGATCTATTACCAGTGATGGTAATGTTGGGAACAGACCTCCATCATCGCTGCTGGTGTCATAACCCACCCTCATTCCCTCTACTCTTGTACAACCGCCGCACAGAGGCCTGGGTTCTGTTCTGTGATGTTTTTTTTGGGGAATAATTTAAGTAGCACACCCAACGCTTGTTGAGATGCTGTCAGGTAATGTAATGTAATATTATTTTTTTTTGGCCATCAGCATGGAGGATTACTATCCAGTATCACTTTAGACTTGCTCACTGTGTCGTGGGATCCTTGCAGCTGCACATTTTGAATGAGGCAACAGGTTTGCTTCCCCCGATGAATCACTCTCGCTAGGCTGTAAATGTTTAAGAACACTACCAACATGTTTATCCCACCAAGGCTGGAGTTACCTAACAAGCTTCATTTCCATGTCACCGGCAGTGATGCTGGGCGTCAGTTTTGAGGATGAGTCAACAAAGACTGTAAAGCAGAGCGATATCAACACGGCGTTTCTCTCTCATACTTTCATTCATTTGCGGCAGCCACAAATACCTTTTGGACCGCCACAAATAAATTTGCCGCTGCCTGTTCACCCTCCTGAAAACCTTACGATGCCTGTGAATGTAGTTTGTCATTCCCACTCTGTACAGCACATGGCGTTACAACTCTGCTTCTGAACATGGATAAGAACACGTAGCAGGAGGGATCAGCGTTGTCTACGTGGTGACCATGTCACTATACTTGGTGAGTATTCAGACCTCTCTAGATTCAAAAAACCAATTAGCAACAAATCTAGCGTCTTTCATGTTTTTTTTACTTTACCTTTTGTCTCACACATACATGCAACATGCAACTCGCCGCCACAAATAGATTGCAGCCCTGTAGAAAACACTGGAACAACCCATTTTCTCCTTTGACTCCAATAAATAACAGTTTCCGTCCATGTTGTTCATTGTATGCCAATACTTAAAAAATCATTAGCTCATTTCACATCACTTTTGTCATTTTCGATAGAATTCAAGGCCAGGGACACTAAAATAGAAAGTAGGAAAAAAAATGAGCCTTTTCCATAACTTCAAGAAAAAGGCAAAGTTACAGGTGGTCTGTGGGTCGGTCTTTTTAGATGAATATGTCCGAAAACCAGCCAGTAAGTATGTGATCACCGTTTGCCTCAAATACCGCATACAGTCGTCCCTCGCCACTTCGTGGTTCGAATTTCACGGCTTCACTCTCATGGTTTTTCAAAATAAGTAAATTTATAAATTATTGCTGTTTTTGTGGTGGACTACGGCTCATTATTAGTCCAAAATATGCATATTTAATCACATTTTACATAATCCTGGCCTAAATTAAGCATTTTAGAGCAGAAAAATGGCTAAATGAACAAAAATGCAAATACAAGGCATTCAGAAGATGAGACATGTAGTGTAATATCTGTGACTTGTATGTGCCTTTAAAGGCCCAGGAAGTGACGTATGTGACATCAGCTAGCTCGAGTTGACTGTTTAGCTGAGTGTTAGCAGTGTTGAGAGTGTTGAGTTACTGGTGTGAGTTGTTGCCGACAGCAGCTCCTGTGTGAATGTTCACTGCATATATGTTCTCCGCTTATTAATAAAGCAAATGACATTACAGCAGTATTGTACACTGGTGACCCCTGGTCTACCGTATATACTGCGATTGGCTGGCAACCAGTCCAGGGTGTACCCCGCCTCTCGCCCAAAAGCCAGCCGGGATAAGCTCCAGAATACCCCTGCGACTCTAGTAACGACAAGCGGTATAGAAAATGAATGAATGAATGATTGTCTACTATACTGGGTAATGTGAGTGTCCAGAGGGCTGCAATAACGCTAAAAAAGTTTTCTAGTCTCTCATATATACGGTATTTGAGGCAATTTTGGGTCACACCACATGTCAGATGGTTTTCAGAACCCACCCTCCCCCGTACAGTTCATCTTTACATTTTAAAGCACACCTGTGCATGAATTATGCTGTTTAATCAGCGTCTTGATATGCCTGCCACGCCTGTGAGGTGGATGAATCATGAATGATGAATGCTCACTTAGACAGATTTGTGAACAATATTTGAGAAAGATAGGCCTTTTGTGTTCTTAGAAAAAGATCTTTTGAGTTCAGTTCATGAAAAATGGGAGAAAAACCAAACGTGTTGCATTTATGTTGTTGAGTGTGTATAGTAATCCCTTGTTGATTGCAATTAATTGGTCCCAGACCCGCAAAGTAGGATTCCTTCTTTATAAATGCAATATGTTCATAGTTATGGCGTAGAAAACCAGTTCACAATCTGGTAAATACGGCTTTTAACATTATTAGAGCCCTCCAGACATGAAATAGCACCCCTATAGTTGCCTCCACACTCGTATCAGTGACAGGATGATACAGCCAAAGTGTGTGAAGGAGAGGTATCGCAGGTCTTTCCTTCCGGTAGGTGTCAGATTCCATAACAAAAACTCCACAAATCCTGTACGATAACCATGCAATAACTGTGCAATAAACTGTGCAATAAATCAAGCAATATCCATACAATTAACCGTGCAATACACCTACTGTATGGCTTGATCAACATGTGCACAGCTATAAATAGTGTATATAACTTTTTGATTTGTACTACCTTTATTTTGCACTTTCTATGTTCTTGTGTGCTTTTGTACTATGCTATACTGTGCTCTTGTAGTTTTGCTGCTGTCAACCTAGAATTTCCCCTTGTGGGACTAATAAGGCATATCTTACCTTATTACACAATATAGTAGACATAATCAGAGTAAATAAGCCATTTAAGACATAAATATGATTCATGCTTGTGTGTGTTGCAATAAATGTGTTCTGGACGGGTGGACAGGAAGTGACATTTTGGGTTCCGAGTAGTGATCGACCGATAATTGGCCGGGCTGATGTTATCGACTGATATTTGGTATTTTGACACATATCGGCATCTGCACTTTTTTTAATCCGACGTGTTATTTTGGCTCTGATACACCGGAGCCTCTCTGTTCGCAAACTGCGAGACTTCCAGAGCGTGAATGAAGCTAGCTCGGTTGGCTTAGCTTAGCAGCGCATGCCAGTGCGGCTGTGTGTGTGTGTGTGTGTGTGTGCGACTCAGGCTGTATGAGTGTGTTTATAACATGTTGTGTTTCACCACTTGGGAATGTAACGGAGCGTTTTACAATGCCCAGTGACGTTGTGCAAGTTCTGAGTGCAATAAGAATGGGAGGCACGTCTCTCGCATCCAGCTGTCTTAACCGTCAAGACACATTCTCGACACACAACACACTTCCGGCCTTCAAAATAAGAGCTCTGTTTGCCGCATACGGTCTTAATTGTGTAAACAAAATTAGGGTGTCATAACAAATATTTGGAATTGCATCGGTGACTGCCTCTTCCTTAACCACAAGCACAAACACTATTGCAATATTTTTTCACGTACAGTAATATGTTATTAATTTGTTATAATTAAATGTTTTCTTTTCTTCTTTCTATATTTGATTATGTAAAACTTATTAAACCTAATATGAAACATTTATGTGGCCAATGTTTTCACTTTTGCTGCAAATGAATATCGGCTCCAAATACCGGTTATCGGCCTCCTTGACAACTAAATTCGGTATCGATATCGACCCTGAAGAAAACATCATGGCCACAAAAGTAACTTGCGTTATTATAATGATGATTCTAATGATTATTGTTGTTATTGTGCCTGTTGTGAGATAATACAAACCTGCAAGTCTGGTGCTTGTCTCACCTAACAATTACTGACACCTAGTGAATACATTCATTTTCTCTGCTGCTTAATCCTCATTAGGGTCGCGGGGGTATGCTGGAGTCTATCCCATCTGACTGCGGGCGAGAGGCGGGGTACACCCTAGACTGGTCGCCAGCCAATCGCACGGCACATATCAATGTAGAATACTACATTCATTCATTCATTCCTTGTATATGTATTGTAGTTCATTTAGCCACTTTATGCTTGAAAATGCTGAATCATTTCTCATAACATCGTGTATATTTTCATTTATTTAGTCGATCCTGGCTCCTAGTGAGGACAAGTGGTATAGAAAATGGATGGACGGATAGTGGGGTCCTAATCCTTTGTAATGATCTCATGCGGGCCATCTTTGATTTTATTTTTGGAATAACTACCGAGCTGCGGGCTGCAAGTGGCCCCTAAGCTGGAGTTTATATTTTCAACTCATTTCATTTAACACTTTACATTACCACGAACCTTACAAAACAATTACTGAAGCTGCTTTTTCCCCGGTTAGCAATGAGCATATAAATACAACTGATGATCCTGAAAGCAAATCTACTTAACGCTGCGCAACTGTCACTACAATTCTTAACTCTTAATTCTTTACTCTGGGTTAATGAGCTTTTTGGGTCATTTGTATGCAAAAAGTGCTAATGAAAAAAATGTGTAAAAATGTACTATGCACGGTAATGAACTGAGCTGAAAAATAATATGTGCTTTAACAGCCTCTCTCCTCTTGTAATCACATAAACACAGCATTGAAAGGAGTCCCGAACACAGGAAATAATGAAAACAGCAATATGTAGTAAGTCCATCCATCCGTTTTCTATGCTGCTTCTCCTCATTAGGGTCACGGGTGGTATGCTGGAGCCTATCCCAGCCGACTTTGGGCGACAGGCAGGGTACACCCTGGACTGGTCGCCAGCCAATGGCAGGGCACATATAGACAAACAACCATTCACACTCACATTCATACCTATGGACAATTTAGAGTCTCCAATTAACCTAACATGCATTTTTTTGGAATGTGGGAGGAAACCTGAGTACCTGGAGAAAACCCACACACTCCACGCGGAAATGCCCAACGGGGATTCGAACCGAGGTCTTCCCGATCTCCTGACTGTGACTGTGTGGCCAACATGCTAATCACGAGACCGTGTGGCGATGTAGTAAGTCAATTCCGTAAAATAATTTTACACTGGTTTTTGTACATACACCCCGTAATGGAAAAAAATAAAAATAAAATTTCTTTTCCTAAGTAACATAAAAAAATATACCTCCAAAAACATAAAAAAGTGAACATGTTAATGCCTTCAAAGTAAAAGTTAGTATTTTGTATTAGTATTAGTTTTGTCAGACAATTTCCATCCTCCCATTTTTACTGGGAGTTGGAACCTATCCCAGCTGGGGGTCTGCCTCTTTGCTCTTATCAACCAACTGGAACTGGGGGCCTGCAAGCTGGCCCTGAGAGGTGAATCAGAAATCCGATTGGCTAAAAAAACAGTCCCATGGCTAATAGTGTGTATGTGACAAGGGACCAGCACTCCTGATTCTGAAGGCCCTGGGCAGATTACATTGATGTGGCAGCACACTGAAGCTGAAACCTGACTGTACACTGCTAGACCAGTTGAAAAATTGCAAGAATTTACATTTTGCACTATTGGATCTTAAGGAGGCTCTAAGTAGAGCTTCAAAAAGCAAAAAGAAGAAAATGGGAGTGAGACAAAACCATTATGAGTAAGCAGTTCCGGGGCAGACTTACCATTAGGCAAATAAATTTTTATTTTGAAAGAAAACAACCCTTTTATTGTGTTGTTTTTGTTGTGGTATAGTTGTTTAGATATTTGAGCTGTCACAAAAGCAAAAAATTAGTGCGTGAAATGTATCTAAAGCTGGTTTTCTCCCTTTTTTAAGTCGGGAACTGATATATTCCTGAAACTTACCAATGTTCTACTGCTCATTACAAAAGAACGGTAAAAGGTACAAACTAACTTTTTTTTTCTGATGAAAGATGGGAGTCTGCTCTTTCTTTTGGTAGGTTCCATGTTTATATAGCCAAAGAACACAATATTCTGTATGCCTTGGAAGATCAGTCAAAATAGTCTAAAATGGCCGGGTACTGAAGGAGTTGCCTTTTGAAAAATAGCTGGGACGAGTTGATATTCTGTTTAACTTGCCAATAAAAATAACAATAACAATAAAAATAAAAATAAAAATAAAAAGTCACTGTTTTCAGATAAAATTATTGAAAAATATGTTTTGCTTTTGCACAGACACTGTTTCAAAAGTACAGATGTGGCACCGTTATCAGTTGATATCTAAATGATACCCAACCTAAAATATGAGATGCAAAACTATGCAAGGATAAAAAAGTGTATATGCCTTGAGATATCCATATCTGACTTCAAACTCCTGAATGAGACCTCTCAATGCGTGCAATCTTCGAAAACTCCCGTGACACCGACACAACGTATACAATTTCCTGCTCCCCTTCGTTGCCTTCTGACCAGTCAAAGAGCACACTGCAAAATTCAGCTGCTTTTAATTTTTTATTCAGCTCTGCGCTGATGGTCTGCGCGATGGACTGTACTGTATAATACGCGTGGTCCCTTCTCGTGAGTGATACAGTATGCCGCCTCGACATTGACTCCAAGCCTCGTGAATATCTTCCTCATATGAGCGCATAGGATGTGCATTTTTCAACTATCCTCAGCAGTACTCAGGAGGTAGAGCAGGTCGTCCAGAAACCGGAAGGTTGGCGGCTCGATCCTCGCTGTTGTTGTGTCCCTGGGCAAGACAGGGTGGTGGTCGGAGAGGCTACAGCGCAAATTGGCAGCTATGTTTCCGTCAGACTGGGCTGCTGTGGCTACAGATGTACATTACCACCACCAGTGTGTGACTGAGGAGTGAATGAATGGAAAAAAAAAACATTATGTCCCTAAAAATGTGATATGTGATGTTAGTACCTGTCTTATTTCTTATTAGTTTAGTTTATAAGTGGTCCTCGGGTTGTGAACGACTTTTATTCCTATCCGACTGTGATATAAGTCGAGTTTTAGTTGAAAGGTATATCTACATTGGACTTAAATTGACTCCTAAATCACTCACACTCTACACAGAACACATGAAGGACATATAAAACAGTCACAAAAAGATTAAATACCAGAATTAAATGAAACGGTAATAAAAAAAGAACAACTCTGTACTTTTAGAGGCCTTTCTATCTTCTTAAAATATTGTCCCAGGCTAGTCTGGAAGGATAACCTCTTCTTCTCTTTCCAGATTTAGCAGTCAATAATCTTTATCCTTAATGATGGTTGCGACAGTCGAGCTGTTCGGACCCCACCAGCAAAACGTATACAATGTATAGGTACTCACCACGAATGAATGATAATATAAGATGATGGAGGAACAGAGTCATGTAGAAGTTTCACTTTTGCGTCTCACAGCAATTACAGCGCATTCAAAGACCCCCAGACAAAGTGTGAAATCTCAACGCTTGAAGAAAAAAACATTATCGGTGAAGCATCAAGACATAAACATGGAAAAGTCTCGGTCTTTACTAACAGCGGTACATGTATGCTTTACATTTTATCAGTATTATCATGTATTTATTCATTATCATCGACCTATAGTGAATGGGATGTGTTTTCTGCTGAAGAAATGGCTTATTTTCTTTCTTTTTTTTGACGAAAATCCGCGAATTGCATACGGTGACTGCTGATTCGCAAATGCGCAGGGATCCGCGATAATATGCAAACACACACATGTGTACACTCGGACATTCGGGCTTGCATAATGTTTAATATCTTCTCCTTTTACATTTTGAATCATCAGCTTTATGAGATCATTCAACATGGCACGGCGCAATGCCCCGAGGCTTTTAAAACTCTTACTGTATGCCCATGACTGAAAAAGACATACAAATATAATATAGTGCCGCAGATGCACGATGGGAAAGGACCGCGTGTGCGTATTACGGCGCAAGCAGAGTGCAGCATGACTTACACAGTCTAATCAATCTAGCTGATGCGGTTATGAATCATTCATGACAAACAAAAGCCGACGACTTCCTCACTGAACTTATCAGCGGCATCAAAGTGATACCATGTCATGATATCTTGAAATGATATCAGTAAGGATTAGATTAGATTACGTTCAATAAATGACACACTCCAGCAAAACAGTCATTTATGTAGTAGCCACTGAGTCTATATTTACTTTTGTTCAATTTTAATTTACTTACTTTGACGCAATTTTACAGGGGTCAGGGAAAACCTTCACAGTTATTATCGGCGGCCTGTTTGATAATGTTAAATGAACTTGGAAAGATATTGATCTGATCGGTTTCTTTGTGTTTTGTCAGCCCTGGTCTTCCTGTCAGTCGATTGGTTCTGTCGTTTTCCCTGGTGTCTTTCCTCGGCTCTCTCATTTACTGTCATTAGTCCCTGTGAATGCAGTGTGGGTGGGACAATACAGTGGAACTCACTTAAGTCGACAACCTGGCAATGACGACCAACTCATCAAGTCCCTGTTGATTGTGTTCTTCTTATTACTCAAACGCAGTTGTTGTGAGTCAGGGCCAGCAAAGCCTTCACTGCTGGCTTAACCATGATCACAAGCACTGACCTACATTTGTAACTTCAATTCTAGTATTTCTTTCATGAAATTGTATGAATTTATTCCCAAAAGTCTAGCATCTTCATTTAGGAGCATGTTTCTTGGCTGCACTGATTCCAGTAGTGCATGTGTATGTTAGATATGTTTGTCCAATCAGATTTCAGCTCCTATGTGTCGCCATATCAATGTAATCTGCTGAGGGCCTTCAGAATCAGGAGTGCTGGCCCATGCCACATACACACTATTATCAAGGGGGCTGTTTTTTTTTTTTTTTAACCTGATTTCAGCTTCGCATCCAAGTCCTTCCTCTGCCCTCTGATTGGTTGATCAGAGCAAAACTGATCAACAACCCAGATTACGCCCACAATGACTGACTGAGGAGGAGAGCTTGACATATCTGGTGATGAGTAGATGTATTTTAACTAAAAATGTTATGCTTTGGTCATGTTTTTAGATAAATATTGAGTCTGAACTGCGCCAGGTGATAACTTTCATTTCTGTTGGGAAAATGTATGCAAAGACAAAGGGTTCAGTGATAGTATTCTATGGCGTAGTGGGTAATGATCCCACTGTTAGTATTCTATGGCGTAGTGGGTAATGATCCCACTGCTTGAAACAGTGGATTGTAGTTTGAATCCCAGTCAGGGTGAATGGCAACATACAGAATATTTTATTATTATCATTATTTTCTTTTACAATACTGAACCCCACACTGTCTGCAGAGAAACATACTGTCTGGTTAAGTCCCCACTGAAGGCCCAGGTACCACATGTACCACCCGCCGGTGCTAAAATTTTGATTTCGTCGACGTCAACATACGTGGTAAGCCACTTTTGCGACACGTTGACACGTGTGAAAGTATTGTTACCATCCTCGTTGTCGCAGCAACATAAATACTATGAAGTTACACAGCATTAAAACATGCACACAGTGACTTCCCGATCTCCTGGCTGTGTTGCCAACATGCTATCCACTTGGCCACCATGCGGCCGTCACAGTAAGAGGATGCAAATAACTTTGGTCTTGTTGAGAGAGCCATCTGCCAGGGCTTGGAAGCTAAACTTACCATTCAAAATACCCTTTTCTTTGTCCATTTCTGCTCAATATTTGTTCCCTCTTATGGCTCAACATCAACTGCAATGCCGCTGTGATTTCTCAAACTACAGTGTGGCCCAAGGGTCAAACATGACGTGCGCACGTGAATCACGGGTTTCAAAAAAAAAAAAAAAGCCTCATTATCATCGCGTTAACTGTGACAGCCCTGGTATCAACATTTAAGCATGTTATGCCTTTTTGCTCCTTTTCCCCCCATTTTTGCTGTTGTTTTCTTGTTTAAATGTATTTTTAGAACATGAAAACGAGCTGCACGTTGCTTGCATATGTCGACAACCGCTTATGTCAACAGTTGCTTATGTCGACGTGAGTCAGCCGGTCCGAGGGGCGTCGATATAAACGGGTTCCGCTGTATTAATAATTGTAATAATTATTAAATCATTATCAATGACACACTTTACACAAAGCTGGCATGCAGGCTGTTTTTTCCCACACCTTAAATATGATATAACTTCTTTGCAAATCTGCAAAAATATCAAAATAGACGAGTCATCAGAGGAACACAAACTCAGGAGGTGTAAAGCAAATGGAATGTATTTGAATAGGAAAACATGGCCGATAATTTGTGGCTGACATGTTTTGAACGTGGATGATCACCCCCACCACAAAAGCTCACGTTGCACAAAATGACAACCGAGGCAGTTGCGTCACTCACAGCCGGTGACGTCACAGTGTCGGTTAATAATCCGCAGCTCGATGCGGCTGATCAGGTGTCGTCTTCCCCACAAAGAGCTTGGACCACCCAGTACCGTCCCACCCTCCCCGTGGATCTCGGTGTCCTCTGGACCGCAGTGTGGATGCTGCTGCCATAACCCGGCACTGCTTCAGACATCACGGCACCACACACACACACTTTGCATCCATGCACTCCCTTGTCCGCCCTTTTCCTCCTTACCTCTCGGATGGATGTTCACTCGGTTATTAATCCATGATCCTCACGTTCCTCCCAGCGTCTCCTACAGGGCCAAATCAATATGTTCTATTTCCTGCACGGTTCCAACCGTGAGGGGCATTCAGGTGGAGAACCGAACCTCCTCCTCCTCTTCTTCTTCTGCGTGATCACATATGCTCTAAAACGCGACCCTGTTGTGTTTCCGGTCGTCCTCCAGCAGCAGCAGCAGCACAACACAACAGTGCTCGCGTAATTTCTCCACGCACACACGCACACATGCACAGGCGCAGAGAGCCCCGTGTCATTTAAAGAGATAGCGGCAGCTGTGCCCACAGCCTCCTGCTTCTTATGTAACCTGAGCAGGAGCTCCTGGTGATGGAGCTCCATACGGTCCAGACACGCACGCACAAAGGTAGCTGTCCCAACGTGCACGCCATATGTCTGTAATGATGACTTTACTATAAGCACGGGGCCAGTGGCGTGCATAGACAGTCTGGGGGAGGGGGCAAGCACACACCACAATACTGCACAATCTGAGACCCAGAAATCCATTTTTGTCCTCTGTAAGGGACAAACACTTCACAGCCTTATTTTAAATGCAAAAGAGGGGGTCCAAAGTGAGGCTCGCAGACCATTTTTAGGCCGCAGCTCTTTTTTAATTGGCCCTCGACATATTGTGAAATTAATCCGAGAAAATATACCTACATGACCTACCCACATACCGACATTATACCTGACATACATTGAATCATTTTTAGCTAGGGATGTCTAGCTGATATTGGTATAAAAATGATCAGATCATATCGGAATCAGTTTTTCTGCCGATAATGATAGAAGACCTAATCAAAGTATTTAAAGATGTTGTGCTCCACAGAGCAACAAGCTCAGTATGTCCACGGATCTGGAATTAATACTTCTAATCTTCAATCGGGAAGAATCACACACAGCATTTTGGTGTTTTTTCTATAACTTGCATTGCATCCAATGGCATCACGTGTTCATTACACAACATTAGTTTGATCGAGGGACAACCTGCTGCCTGTATTGGTATTAGATAATATCGGTAATGTGAGTAATGAAGTGCTGGATGGTGTCGGATATTAGCCATTATTGAGCATCTCTAGCTTTGTCATCATTAATGTACAGAATGCACAAAAGAGGCCGCAACGTGGCCAAGTGGTTAGCATTGTTGGCCGCGTCGCCAGGAGTTCGGGAAGACCTGACTTTGAATCTCCGCTTGGGCGCGTCTGTGTGGCGTTTGCATGTTCTCCCCTAACATGCATGTATTTTTCCAAAAACATGCACATTAGGTTAACTGGCGACTCTAAATTGTCCATAGGTATGAATGTGAGTGTGAATGGTTGTTTGTCTATATGTGCCCTGCCATTGGCTGGCGACCAGTCCAGGGTGTACCCTGCCTCTTGCCCAAAGTCAGATGGGATAGGCTCCAACATACCCGCGACCCTAATGAGGATAAGCGGCATAGAAAACGGATGGATGTATCAAAGAGGCAATGAGGACTTCCTGATATTACTGACACCACAGTAGTATTGGTATAAGCATGATGAGATCAATATATTTTTGTGCTCTTATATGTTAATGTTCACAATTATTTTGTTGCCTTGTTCAAATATTTACATATTGATTATAAACCCAGGGAATCAGCACTACTTTGCTCAAACAATCGTACGTTGCAAAAGATAATAATTGTGTCATTTAGCTACATAGTTGTATAACGTTGCATTTGTATGTGTTTAAATTGCTCACAAATAAGTTTGTCGTTGGAGATTGTTTTGTTTGTTTGGCCTCAAATCTTCGTTTTATTCTGATGATCATCGCGATCAACAGAATTAATGGGTTTGAAAAATATCGTTACGGGCAATCTTAAATTGTTCTCAAAGAAGTTTGTAAGTTGATAAAATATCAGAAGAGAAACGTCAAGAAATGAATGACGAAATCCCAAAATCCATTTCATGATTTTGGAAAATTTTAAGTAAAAAATCTTATTATCAGTAGTGGTATTGGCAATACCGGCCCACCTGATAACGGATTGATACCAGAATTTGTAGTATCGCCCACTCTAGTTTGCATTTTGTTCCCGGGCTTGTGTGGTTAAGCTAAATTGTACTCCAAATCAGTGGTTCTCTATTATTTTCTGTCCGGGGGACAGAAATGTTTTCCCGTTTTGCCAATTTAAAATAGTATTGAGAACCTGTAATATGAATTTATTTGTCTGTACAAACCACTGCATGAGTTGCTGGCACCAGCATCATTCAAGCATGAATAAGGACACTAACAAACCTGTCGACCTCAAAGAAATTTTATGAATATACTGTAGTCCCTCTTGACTCACACATCCCCCCCCCAGCCCCTCACTGCTGTGTACCCCGCCTCTCTCTCACCCACAGTCAGCTGGGATGGGCTGCAGCTCACCCGTGACCCTAATGAGGACAAGTGTTGTAGAAAATGGATGGAAAAAAACAGGAGTTCATCGTTTAACAACATTGTTTGGACTGACAACATGTTTCCAGGTGTGTGGATGTCCTGTATCCTAATATGGGCATCACCTCAGTGAGGAAGTGACGCCATGATGCTCCATCTGAATATGCATTTTCTCTTCCTCTCCTTTATCCTCCCTCTGTTCCTTTTTCTCTCTGAGTCCAAGATGAGGACCGAGAGGAGCCGGAGAGGTTTCTATTTATAGAATGCAACCCGCTGCCCCTCCCGCCCTCTTCGGCACAAAGAGATACACCCACACGCACTCACACAAAGCAGCCGTGGAATGGACAAAGCGCACACACACACATACTGAAACAAGCAAGTGAATTCATGCATTCACAATGTAAAGCACACTGGAGGGAATACAGGCAGAAAATGGCAAATGCAAAGCAAAGGCAAATAAAAAACCCCGGCTAGGCTCATTGTAGTGCACATACTACAGCATCAATAATGCAGGGATTTTCGGAGGAGGAAAGGGAACACTCCCTGTAATGGATATGGGGGTGGGGGCTTGGGCGTCTGTGTCTGTGCACTAGATATTACTGATGCTGTGGGCATAAATCTGCGTGCAAAGTCACATTATGAGAGCTCGGGCCCCTTTTGGTAACAGAAAGCAAGCATAAATCATTCCATTTTTAATGAACAAGGGCAAGCAAGGCACGAATAGTTTCAACAGATGAGCTAAAACTGTGAGCAATGATGTTCAATTCTTCCTAAACTATTATAAAAAAGCCACACTACAACTTTATCTTTGCTTATTTACGAATTAGGACACCCCATTCTTACTATACTCTTCTGCTCCTGAACTGCTGCACACAAAAGGCCGAAAATTTGTTAAAACATGCTCCCCTACTGTGTTGCCTGTGCTATTATTTTTCGAACAAATACACCACACGGTGGCGCTGTTATTAAACCCTTATGTCTGGGGTGTCCATAGTGCCGGGACCATTTTTGGCCCACATCTCATTGTTTTCTTTAAAAATAAATCTAAAAATAAAAAATCTAAAATTAAAATTCTAAAATATATATTCAAAAGATTCTAAAAATTAAATAAATTAATTATTAATGAGATATATTATTTATTATTATTATTATTATACATTATTAGACATTACAGTCAATTTACTCTTTTTTTTTCAAAATTACAGTATGTTAATCAATAAATCATGCTGTTTCATGGTTGAATATGGCATATTATTAGTCAAAAATATGTTTATTTAAGCAAATTGAAAAATGTTTGCCTAAATTAAGCATAGAAGTGCCTAATTTCACTAAATACAAATATTAGACATTCAAAAGATGCATTCAAAGATGCTATGTAGTGTTCTACACTGGTCACTAGGTGTCAGTAATGTTACTGTAATGTTCGGTAAGGCGTACAGTACAAGCATCAGGCATGATTGCCGGAACAACAGGATTTTATTGCAGGATTGAATGATCTCACAACTGGCACAGTAGTAATAATAATAATAACATCATCATCATTATAATAATAACACGGGCTACTGTTGCGGCCCTAATCCACTCCAACTCTGAACCCCCGACCTCACTTCCTGTCCTCCACATGCCCGGAACACATGTGTCATTTATGTCCTAACTGGCTTATTTCCTCGGATTATGTCCACTGTGTTGGGGAATATGAGTGTAAAGGTGACTATGAGGGCAATATTTCATGTCTAGAGGGCTATAATAATGTTAAAAATCGTATTTAGAAGTTCGGAAACAGGTTTTCATTGCTACAAAAATATTTGATTTACCTACTTCAGGAAATTCACTTCTCACGTTCGGGTCTGGAACCAATTAACCACGATAAACAAGGGATTGCTACATAATAAATATTATTATTTATTATCATAACCAACTAAATACATGTTATTATTATATTTGTTCACATGACTGTACGTGTCTTGCACGCTTTAATCAAACTAGCGTACTATTTAATGACTTATTTAATGCAGCTTGTCATTGTTTTTGTGGTTTGGTCCGTTTCAGGCACCTCGTGTAGGCAATCTACTGTATGTGTCATTCAATCAACTGTGATTAAGACATGCACTGGAAGTAAATACAATACAGTAAGTACGGATGCTGCTCATACACGCTTATGGTAATGCATTACATTTTCTCTGTTTTTCATGGTTTTGATACCAAATAGTGTGAGTCAAACAAGCTAAGTACAGTCGAACCTCCAACATCGGGCTATACTTGCTTTGACATGTGTTATATTGATTCATTATTAGATTTTTTTTTTTTAATTTTACAGTAAACTGCTTCAGCAACTAAATCCTTCTGGGGATTAACAAAGATGTATCAAATCATCTTAACAGGGTTGTTTTCATCTTATGTGATGAAGAGGCGGTCGTGTTTAGGAGACCCTTTTCAAACAATGTCACCATTTCAAGTTGCATTACCAGCGGTCCGGTCTCGGCCGCATGCGACCTCGCGACTCGACCTTTGATTTGCATGCCGCACACCGAACGCCGTGGTCGGACCGCTCAGCTTTAGCCATAAAAAGAGGCTCCTTCTGTTCTCTGTGCGCCTTTCATTGCAGGGGTGGTGACATCATGCTGGAAATTGATAAAGCACATTACAGTGCTAAAAGCATTCGGTAGAGACAGGACGCGGTGCCCTTCGAGATGAGGACGGTCTCGGTATCGCAAAGTCGCTGCTGCCCATTGACGAAGAAAATGTGTCAAAATTGGGCTGGGAGAATTCTAATCAGCAGGCAAACTGAATGAATGAAAAGAGATACGCAAACACATGTGGACTCTTATAAGAAGAGCGGGCACTGCGGTGAAGATGACTCAGCCACTAGGGTTACCATGGAAACACAGCCTCTTTGCAATCAGTCTCTAAGTAACTGTGCTGTTGCCGAGGACTGAAATTGTGCGTGTGTGTGTGTGAATGTGAGACATTTAGCTATGAATATCATTAGGTGTACTGATGCAAACTACAGAGGTGGTTCATTCACCCTTTGAATTCGAATGCATTTGAATCTCGGGGTGGGCGGATCCATCCGAACATGGATTGTATCGATGCCACTTTTGTGACCAATTATACCAAGTTGGACAATCTAGGAGCAGCGGTTCATGATGACTCCTGGCTGTAAAATGTAAATGAATGATATTTTCATTTGTATACTGTTATACAGTGGATCCCCGCATATTGGCAGTTCAGCATTCACAAATTTGCTGGGTTTTGGTCCAAAAAATACACCTCATTGACTACAGTAATAATTTACAGTGGTATGAAAAAGTGTTTTCCCCCTTTCCTGATTTCTCATTTGTTGCATGTTTGTCACACTGAAATGTTTCAGATCATCAAAGAAATGTAAATATTAGTCAGCGACAACACAACTGAACACAAAATGCAGTTTTTAAATGAAACTTTTTATTATGAAGGGAGAAAAAATATGCGATAACTTGCAATGAGTCTCTTACAGCGCTGTGGAGGAATTTTGGCCCACTCATCTTTGCAGAATTGTTGTAATTCAGTCACATTGGAGGGTTTTCCAGCATGAAGCACCTTTTTAAGGTCATGCCAAAGCATCTCAATAGGATTCAGGTCAGGACTTTGACTAGGCCACTCCAAAGTCTTCACTTTGTTTATCTTCAGCCATTCAGAGGTGGACTTGCTGGTGTGTTTTGGATCATTAACCTGCTGCAGAACCCAAGTTGGTTTCAGCTTGAGGTCACCAACAGATGGCTGGACATTCTCCTTCAGGACTTTTTGGTAGACAGCAGAATTCATGGTTCCATTTATCACAGCAAGTATTCCAGGTTCTGGAGCAGAAAAACAGCCCCAGACCATCACACTACCACCACCATATTTTACTGTTGGTATGATGTTCTTTTTCTGAAATGCAGCATGACTTTTACACCAGATGTAATGGGACACACACCTTCCAAAAAGTTCAGCTTTCGTCTTGTTAGATCACAGAGTATTTTCCCAAAGGTCTTGGGGATCATCAAGAGGTTTTCTGGCAAAATTGAGACAAGTGTTAATGTTCTTTTTTTTGTTCAGCAGTGGTTTTGGTCTTGGAACTCTGCCATGCAGGCCGTTTTTGCCCAGTGTCTTTCTTATGGTGGAGTCATGAACACTGACCTTAACTGAGGCAAGTGAGGCCTGCAGTTATTTGGATGTTGTTGTGGGGTCTTTTGTGACCTCTTGGTCTTTTTTCTGGGCAACTGTCAAGCTTGAGTGGGAGAGGAAGGACATCAAGTAGAGACAACGGCGTCCACCTGACACACAGTTGCAGATACCTGCTGGAGAGGGGCGCGCCATAAAGTGTTCATCACACTGTGTTGAAAACAATCTTTTCAAATATAAGATATTTGAGAAGTTGGAGTTCAAAAATTCCCCGCAATTTGTGTCACTTCTGGTCATGGAGGGGTGATCGTGGGTTCCGCAGCCGAACCAGTTGAGAACCACTTGCTCTAAACAACATCCTGGCTCTTTCCAGGGGAGGTTTGACGACAAAACATTCCAATATAAAACATATCGACCAACATAAAGTCGTTTGCACACGCTGCAGGATGGAGTTTTGGTTTCAGTAGCGCTTCAACGGAAAGCATAAATTATTCGGGGATTCCTCTGCAAGTACTTCAGAGAACGCAGTGCTCGGCTTGCGGCAAACCACCCTCAAGGAACGCTGGGGCCTCAGTAAGACGACATAGGACAAACTGACTCACACAATTGCCGAGTGGATTGCAAAAAAGTGGAACCAGATTCATTGTAGTCAAGACATAGAACAAAATTATGGCGGCAGCTCTGTTAGATAAGAGTATAAAATAAGATAAAAATGGAAGAATCTAAATAAAAATGCGCTCAAATAGATGACTACGACTGTCGTAGATCCTTTATTATTGCCAAGAATCCCAATGTCATTTTTGAAAGTGACAAGTAAATGTGGAAAAAAAGGGCTAGTTTTGGTTTCGATTTCGGTTATGTCGACAATTGCTCATGTCAACTTCAGTCAACGACTCTGAGGGGCGTCGACTTAAACAGCTTTCACTGTACGACCAATTAATAATAAATGGGCATGAATGGTGATTCATGTAGATGAATCAGCATCTGCCCTGTGATTAATCAGAGTTACGTTTTAAGCGTTTGAGACCCCTATGCACTTTCCCGTATGCATTCCTTTGCCTTGATCCACCTGGCTCCCTTTTCCTCTTCACCACCCTGTTTTTCATGCCATTCATTGTGCTGTGCTGCCAAGCTAAACTAACAAACCCACCTAACCTACCCACTGCAAGCTTCTCTTCCACACACAGTGCTCTGTGTGTTTAGATGCATTGACGTCAGGGCTGACGCACGGCAGCCTGGGATGTCCGCCGCCATCAAAGGCCTGTGTGCCAGGCCTTGAACAGAGGTATTATTGGCCAGCAGAGGGAAGAGATAGACAAAAAGAATAGGATGGGAAGGGAGGAGAGGAATGGGGAGTTTTTGAATAAACCACAGAATATCATGTGGTTGTTGTTTGCTCTGTGGGACACGTAGAGTAGGACGTGCTTGTGTGTGAGGAACAGTAATCCGCAAAAATTGAATTTTTGTGAGCTGAAGATGCTTCACCTTTAATCCATAAGGTTTTGTCAGTTCTATAACATAGGAGTGGGGGTTCAAGCCAAATATTGATAGTATCGGTTATATTGAAGGGTAGTGTCAGCTTTGAATGGTTACTTGTATATGTTTGGTTTATGTTTTCAACTTTTTTTTGTTCTGTTGTTTATAGTGTTACACTGTACTGTATTTATATATTGTCATATCATATATAAATGCTTTATAAAAAAAAGTCACCTCAGGGAATGAGTCCTTGGACACAAAAAAGCCAATATAAATGGGAATAATTGTATTAGTTTGCTGATATTGCCACGTTGTCTGCTATTATTGTATTTATATCTTGTTGAATTATAAATTTGTGGATAAAATTATTATTTTTTGTTTGCCTGAAATCCTTGTCCTGCATACAGTCAAGTTTAATGAAGTTAAATGTGCATTTATCCACTTTGTTTGTCATTTCTGATTATTTTACAATGTTTTCTTGTTTTCCGCATGTAAAACTACAATTATTCTCAATAACATTATTTTTTTTTCGATTATACCCTATGGGAAAAGTTGCTTTGATTGTCGTACATTTAGTTTTTTTCCAAAAAAGTACATACAGTACTGTAAACATCTGACCGCACTGGAATAAAGTCATCAACAATCGACTGCAGCAACACTACAATACCGACATAGATTGGTACACTAATTTCTTTTTTAATAACATATACCAATTTCAACAATATTGAGCTATATATTTCATGAATTGCTCACTCTATAAACGGCATCTATTTGTGGATTCTACAACATTTCAGTCAGATTTTTTATTCCAGTATTTATTTCATCTTTAATATGTTTCATTGTTTGTTTTAATTATTTATATTTTTACTTTTAACTGGATGTTTTTAAACATCTTTTATATTCTTCTGTAGTCCCTTTTTTTTTACTCCTATTTGCTTATTTTGCTTGTATTTTTTCCCCAACATTCCTGAGAGTACACCCCTCATATTTGATGATATCTTTTCACGGACAACATTGAAAAAAAATGACGTACGATGTAAAGTAGTCAGTGTACAGCTTGTGTAACAGTGTAAATGTACTCATGACGCATCCATGTCCATTGTGCAAAAATGTCTAAAAAAACTCAAAAGTGAGAACACCCCGAAGGGAAAATTGAACCCGGTTTGTTATTTTGCCTCCCTGGTGTCATGTGTGTCAAGTACAGTCGTACAGTACTGTGACTTCCTGCTAGATGTAATCATGTGATGCTCCCTAATGTAAGCATATCCAAAACCATGAAGTGTACATGAACAAAGAAACATCAAGACTGCTCATTTAGTTCTTCTGTCCAGACTTTTATAATACAGTATATATTATTATAATATGATAATATAATATATATTCATTATATTATATTATATTATGTTGTGTTGTGTTGTGTTGTGTTGTGTTGTGTTGTGCTGTGCTGTGCTGTGCTGTATTGTATTGTATTATACATTATATTGTATTGTATTACATTATATTATATTATATTATATTATATTACATTACATTATATTATAATATATTATATTATATTATATTATTACATTACATTATATTATATTATATTATATTATATTATATTATATTATATTATATTATATTATATTATATTATATTATATGATATGATATGATATCATATGATATGATATGATATGGCCCCCCCATACTCTCCAAAAACCCCACTGTTGATGTAGGAACTAGGATCATTGATTCCACCCACTACCTTAGAGTCATTTAATTTGTGTTTTATGAGGCTTTATTAAGGTGGTGCGGGTTGTCATGAAATAAAAGGGAATTAAATAACTAAAAAGGCCATTAAATATATAAATTGGTCATGAATTTACCATAATATGGCATATAGTGAATGGTATCTTTGATTTTTTAAAATGTTTTTGTATATTATTATTACTCACTACATATTTTAATTTCTTCTTATTATTTTTTTTTTAATAATTGTCTTAAATTTTAGTACAAAAAAAACAGGTTTTATTTATTAGATGTGCATCAACCATCTAATGCCGTTGAGTGCCCTCTGGTGGTCAGCATATAGAATACAACCCAATTCATATCAAGGAAGACATGCTTTGTAACCGTATGATCCACAGATCGTAAAAGAGCGAAAGACCAAAACTAATGTGTGAACTTAGAATCAAGCGGTCCCATGATGCTCATTTAGATGTTTTCTTTCATCATTGTGGCTCACATGCGCTGGTAGTGTAGTGCCTGTTGCATTTCATGCAGTGTGTGTGGGTTCAGTTCCCAGCCAGAGCCCCTGCTGCACCCATTCACTGGAGTGCTCCAATACCAGAGTAAATGGGGAGGTCTGTGTCAGGAAGGGCCTGTCGTGCAACAACTAAACCAATCACGTACTTGTTGTGGGAGGAGTCAGGCACTACATCATTCTGCCTTTAATCTTTAGGACATTTTATGGTATTTCTCAACAGATTAGAACCAATTACATTAAAATCAGTAGAGTCAAAGGTTGTTGCGTTTTGTATGGCTGACTTGGACACATCATCCATGCATCCCAACATTCACGGGTGGAGGTGTGAAGATTGAGAAAATCTTGGTCAAAGAGGTTCCTGTGCTGGCACTCACAGACTTAGGGGCTGAATGGTAATTTTTGGGATTTGTAACAATTTACCCACCTTGCCTCCAGTGCAGCTCACACTAGTGTATAAATTTATTTATTTATCTGTATTATTTACTTGTATTAATGTCTCGTCTGTTGTTGTTGCTTAATTTATTGGTATATATGTTTATGTGTTTATGTTTCTTATGTTCTTATTCTTTCATTTGTTTTCTTTCTTTTCTTGGGAGAATGAACAGAATAAAATTTTCATTGCATGGTATAACTGCTGTTGTACTATGCACATGACAATAAAACTCTCTTGAATCTTGAATCTTGAAATAATGCTTGGTGGTGGTTGGAGAGGCCATTGACACGAATTGGCAGCGGCGTTTCCGTTCGAGGACCCCAAGGCAGTTATGGATACTGATTTAACTCACCACCACCAGTGTGTGACTGTGGAGTAAATGAATAATGGGTTCTCACTTTGGGTGTTTAAAAAGGTGCAATATAAACACAGTCTATTAGACAGAAAGCATTACCCACCAAATTTCTGGTAACCACACTGAAACTATTCATTTATTGCTACGTCTTCATATTCTGGTCCCCAAGTTCTGGGTCTTACCTGGCTGCAGATCCATAATCAACAAATTAACTTGGTCAGGCTGGCCATTACTAGCTGGAGTGTCCACGGCCACTCACATTCCTTGTGGTCTTCTTCTCCATGGACTTGTCCTCGGTTTCCGTTCACTATAATGACCTGTTCGAGCTTTTTCAGTAAAGGATGTTGCCTTATCTTAAAGGCCACCAAGACCGAGGGACTGTGCCATTGACCAACTTGCGGGATCTAAATTGCCTAGCTCCAAGTTATATAACAAGACAAAGCTCGAAAACCCGTCTTTGGAAGAATACATATCTACATCTCTAGCAGCCAGCCTTGTCTGTCTTCTTCCTCCCCAGTGGGCGTTGGTATCTTCTTTGTAGAAAAGAAGGACAAGTCATTGCGGCCTCAACTCCAGCATTTATCTCGACACTGGTCAGGAAGCAGACAAGCAGTTCTTCAACAAGGTGCAATTTTTGTCTACAGAAGACCTCAAACTGGGACCCTCCAGTTCCATAGCTCAAGTCCTTGTGGACTGGACTACTGCGACCCAGCCTAATCCGTCTTTGAAATGTACTGTTAAGGTTGACGGCTCCAACTTTGGTGTTGGTGTCATGGTCTCCCTGAGGTCAGATGCATCCATGCACCTTCTTCTCCCATCATCTGAGTCTAGCCGAGCATTAACTACAATGATGGTAATTGAGAGGTCCTGGCTGCTCCACCCAACCTTTCTCCTTTTGGACGAATCACAAGAACCTAGTTTATCTCTGCTCTGCTCAAGGGCTCAACTCTTGCCAGGCACGGTTTTCTTCGCCAGATTCAGTTTCAAGCTTACATATTGCCTAGGCTACAGGAACGGCAAACCAGATGCCCGGTCCAAACAGTGTTCTCTGCAACCTGATTAACCAGCTAGGACAGTTTTACCAGTGGCCTGGGTTCTTGGTGGTTCCAGTAGGAACTGGATGAAAAAGTCCTGCATCCTCTCAAGGAACAGCCGCTCAAAAATGTCCTCCAGGTCTCCTCTATTTGTTCCATGAACTCTGGATGGAGGTTGTTCAGTGGCACCCATTCATCCAAAGTCACTACTCGGATATTGTTCCTTCCTTCTTGCTTTTGGTGGGCCTGACTTTGTTTCTGGTCTGCCTCCATTACTCTGTAACATTGTCCTGATAACCCTTGTAGACTGCTTCTCTAAGATGGCACACTTCACCCCCTGCCGAAGGAACAGCCGCTCAAAAATGTCCTCCAGGTCTCCTCTAGTGTTCCATGAACTCTGGATGGAGGTTGTTCAGTGGGCCCATTCATCCAAAGTCACTAACCGGATATTGTTCCTTCCTTCTTGCTTTTGGTGGGCCTGACTTTGTTTCTGGTCTGCCTCCATTGCTCTGTAACATTGTCAAGATAACCCTTGTAGACTGCTTCTCTAAGATGCCACACTTCACCCCCTGCCGAAGGAACAGCCGCTCAAAAATGTCCTCCAGGTCTCCTCTAGTGTTCCATGAACTCTGGATGGAGGTTGTTCAGTGGGCCCATTCATCCAAAGTCACTAACCGGATATTGTTCCTTCCTTCTTGCTTTTGGTGGGCTTGCTTTCAGGCTTAACTCAAAGAGTCACCTGGTCTTCCATGTTTTCCTGCTCAAGCGTTACCCGATTGTCCTCCTCATCTGTGACTCATCAACAACCAGCCTGCTTACACAGTCAGAGGCATTTTAGACATGAAGAGAAGAGGTAGGGGTTAGGGGCTTTCTGGGACTTGATCTTGTATGGTCTCTGCTCAGGGACTTCTAGAGGCACCATCCTGACAAACCAAGTAAACCACCATGCGGCGTCTATTGGGTACTACTTTTGTTTTGTTATCCGTGGGCCATTTTCTGTTTGTTGTTCCTTTTCGTGTATGTTGCAGGTGGACATCATTGGTAATCGACAAAGATATGCGTCTACACCAGGAAGACACCTGATTGCTCACCTGATTGCTCCTTCAGTTCTGCACCACCCATTGCCTTGACGCATTCAAATTCAACGCACTTCGCCAGCGGTTTTCCTGCTAGGTTTTGTTTCCTACTTTTTTTACTTATTTACTTACTTTCCTGTTAGCTCTTTTGCCATCTTTCTCGGTTGCCTTATTGCTCTTATGTCTTTATGGTCGAGTTTTATACTGGTTATTAGGATCCAACGGAATTTATCACACTACTTACCTGTTTGTAGTCAGCACACTTGCCAAAGCGCCATTAGACGCCAATTCTCTCTGAAAGGTCTATATTTAATTGTCAGTAAAAATGTGTACTTTTCAGTGCTGTCTTCAGGGTTCAAGCACAATGTTAAGTAGCTGTCGTTTACGGGAAGACGACATAGAGTTGGTTCAGCTTTGAAGCACAATGAACAGTAGCACTGGTGCTACATACAGTGGTGTGGGGCCACCAATATATACAGTAACTCGCCAGTGCTGTTGCACAAAAGCACTACTGGTCCAATATCGACACATCCCTGACGTCTTTGTAAAGTCACTTAAGTCAAATGCTAACAGTATCGATACCATGGACGGCATCGATATTATCAGATCGATACTATCATGATGAGATCTTCTGTTTGTTTCACAAATGTGTTTTTTGTTGTGTTGTTTATATTGTGACCTTGTAAATATTGTTATATACAAGCTCAGAGAATAAGTTATTGGACACAGGAGGACAAAAATAGACAGTAGTATTTTTTTTCTTTTGTTTTGCTGTTTGTTTGAAATAAAAGGGAATAAGGGAGTAATTGTATTATTTTGTTGATATTCATACATTGTCTGCTGAACAGTAGCCTGGTAGTTAACATGTTGGCCACACAGTCAAAAGATCTGAAAGATCTGGGTTCGAATCTCCGTTGGGCATTTCTGTGTGGAGTTAGCATGTTCTCATGGTGCGTGCGTGGGGTTTCTCTGGTTTCCTCCCACATTGTCAACGCTGTCGCCCAGACGAGGACCAATCAGCGGGAGTTTCATTGATCGACCAATGAGCGGTTAGGATGCTAATCAATACGCTATACTTTTTCCCGGATTTATTTGACATTTCTAAAAAGAAAAAAAAAAAGAATATAGAGATATTAAAAAAGCAGCGGCTTGGGAACTCGTGGGCGCCAGAGTAAGCATATCACGTTTACATTAATTTACACAGACATTTATGTAAGTTTATTTCAATACTTGCAAGATCCGGTACGAGCAAGAGTCCTCGATCAACACCGGCCGCGTTGCCACCCCCCTACTTTGATGTCCCCAAATTCCCTCCACATTCGACAGCCAATCAGACCGTGAGAAACTCGTACAATTCGCTCTGGATGTGAATGCGTAGCTCACCTGTGTAGCTGGTCACAACCGCTTGTCGCCTCCCGTGTGCATGGTTTCATACGCGATGGCGATTAATTTCGCCAGTCGTGGTCGTTTGTCGCCTCCCCTGTGTGGCGCCCATTAATCTCATGTCATCTCTCAAAGGCACATGCCACTACATAGCTAATTCCAAATTATTTTACATATTTGAAGGTTTTTAACAAAAGTAACGCAGTAATTTCCCTGGAAACTAATTACATTTATGAAGGGGTAATTCTGTTACAAATTCAATTACTTTTGGGGAAAATAATTCATAACTATAATTAATTATTTAGTTTTAAAGTAATTTGTTGTGCTTTTTACATTGTTAGTTCATTATTTTTTGCCTCAAATATTTGTCGTTTGTTTTTTTTTTTTTGCTTATAATCATGACCAACATATTAAAAGGTAAAATCACAAAATCATCAGATCATTGATCTTAAACATTTTGAAGTATCTATCTCTATCAGAATATGTATCACTATCTGCATACTAGTCCTGTATTTACTTGGTATAGGGTATTAGGTCAATACCAAATTCGCCCAATTCTAGTTCAGATTAAGTATTTTTTTTAAATTAAAAGCATAAATGTTGATTTGGAATTTTTAAATAAGTATGGCGTTCCATGCCATTATCTTGACACCATCAGTAGCTGTCACCATACAGTGCAGTAACGCCATGAGCCAACAGAGGGCGCTAACAAAATAATAAGAGCGGATTCAGATGCTTATTCCATCGCGAAGAAGGCCGAGCAAACACAAGCTCAAGCTAACAGTAACAACGAGTTGCTAACCGATTTGCGATACTTGACAGAACGTGAAAAGTCAAACATCAGCCCGGGCTACTCGGTTGACGTTACCGCTGCAAGCGGGCCATGCAGCTCTCCAAAAGGTAATGAGCCGGAAAGCCTCGCGTTCTCGGCTCAGCGGTGCCCACAAACTGCAGCCACACCGGAATGACTGGCAACCCAGGTTGGTGCTCCGTGTCGGGGGTGGTTGATGAAAATAAACCGCTGTTTGTTTCAGGGCCTGTACCGTTGTGGTCGTCGTAGCCACACGGAAGGGGAACTTGTATTTACCCTCTTATTCATCCGATTCAACACCAAAACGCGGCCTTGTGTTGCCGCTTCGGGAACCTAACGTCGTCATTTGCCCGTCACTTATGTAGTTTCGGGCGGTGTATGCGCGCCTTAGCACCCGTGGTTGACTTGTGGGGGAATGACGCTAAAGCTAGCTTGCTTTAAGCATTCCACCTGCTACAACTTCATTTTTGACAGCCGTGGTGCAAAATCTAACCGCAAAAAGCACGCTAACGTGTCACGAATTTTGACCAAAAAAATGCTTCTTTGTGTAGCGTTGTGTAGCATACCTGCTTCGGTATGCATTGATTTATGTTCTACAGAATTCTAACATGAATGCATTTGGGTTTTTTTTTCTCCTCCAAAATATATTCCCACCGTGAGGTGTTTTTCCGAAGACAAGTGTGCCATGTGTTCGGTTGTGTTGAAGGCCCAAGGCATTGTCATCATTTTCATTTCCATGAAAACGGATCCTTTTTCATGAGGACGCTTTTACTTTCGTTACATCCACTCATCTTTTTAGGTTCCCTTTTCATTTGTCACCATTTAAAGTGTCCTGCTGAGTAACATGGAGCTAATTACGTATGACCATGTGGGAACAAGACTCGCTATGCTATTTGCGACAACTTCCCTCTGTAACGTTATTAATATGTATAGCTGCTTATAGAAACTTTTGGGTACGCACACACAAAATGGACTACTTTGTGTTGGGTTTATTGGCATGTTTAGCAATATCATCGTTGGCATCATAACAAAAGTTGACACGCATATTCCGGTGTTTCCCCACAAGACTGCAAAAATATCTGAGGGTTGGCTTGGGAAGTGACTTCGTCATTGAATTTGTATAATTGTAAATGAAGCAAAAGTCAGTGTTTGTGTGTGGACGGGTATAACTGAGCTTCTCTTTTTGGTATGTGTCATAAGAAACAATAAAACCCTAGTTAACGAGAGGACATTATAAGTTGTTGGTGTTGGTTTCATTATGTGCAGCGGCCAAAGCACATGCCTAACAAAAACATTCCATGTAGATGTACCCAGCATGTCTTGCGGGCACTTTGTAACAATTAAAGCCTGTTTGTTGTTAGTGCTTAGTCTTTGTTACCCACATGGGATGGTATTTAGTTGTGTTAATCGCACCATGAGTAAGACTGCTCTGTTTGATGGCCGTCTGTACGTTTGCACTTTTTCAAGAAAGTTGTAGGCCTGCTTCTGACTACGCTGTATGAATTATTATGCCATTTGCTGGACGGAGTTGTAGCGACATGCCATTCAGACAAATCGTTGCACTGTAATGTGAGCAGATGGCGCCAAATCAACAAACAAATTGCGGTCCAAAATGAATTGTGGCGGGCCGCCACAATTAAATGAAGGTATGGGAAACACTGCAGCTCTTCCAAAAATTGTGAGTAAGATTTTATCGGGATTCCGCTGAGCATCACTTTTTTTTTTTTTTTTTTTTTTGCAGCTTTTAAACTAGTAATAGTATCTGATCCCCTGCCGATTTTGAAAGTGAAACCCCTTACAAAGACATGAACAGTCCACAATTTTATTGTAACAGAGAGACAGAAAATAAATTCAGAAAAAAACATGAACTAAAGGTTATAAATATAATTTTATCCCCAAACATGTGACTTAATCGGTGGCTTCATGTACTCTTAGCTGCGAAGCAGCCCCAACGCACAATGTTTCCACCTCCACGTTTGATAGTCGGGATGGCATTCTTGGGCTCATATTCGGCATTTCTTCTGCCTCCAGACACGTCGACTCGATGCCAAAGACCTCCACTTTGGTCTCATGTGACCACATCACGTTCTCCCAAGCTGTCAGTCCATGACAGCAGTGTGTGTTCCGAATTGTTTTCTTGGTGAATGTGGCCCCAACTCCCTTGCGATCATTAACCAGCCCCTCCCTTGTAACCCTTGTAACACACCTTTCTTACCCCGCGAGGTGAAATCTTGCATGGCGCTCCAGAGCGAGGCTGATTGACTGTTATCTTGTATTTTGTCTAGAGATGCAACAACAAATGGATGATTTATCGATTATGCAACTAATCAACCATTTTAATGTTCAATTAATGTTTTTTTTTATATTTTAAAATGTAAATCTCTGATTTCAGCCTCTCACATGTGAATATTTTTTTTTTTTTTTTTTACATTTCCTTAGTCATCCATTAAAGCGGGCCTATTATCAAAACAAGATATCGATGATCAACAGTTTTGCCTCATTTCTGATATGTTGCTAACAAAACCACTAATAGTTTGTGTTTGGTTCATGTTGATTTGGTCCATTTAGTGCCTAACTGATTACTCGATTCATCAAAACAACAAGCTTCAGATTGATCGATGAAGAAAATCATTGTTAGTTTCAGCCCCAATGCTACAATTTCTAAGTTATTGCGCCAATATCGGTCTCTTTCTCACCAACCTCCTTCCTAATGGGCAGTCTTGTGCAATCATATCCCTGAGGTCCTTTGACAACTCATTGGTCTTGAATGGAAGTGGCTGTTACTGTGACACTTGTTTTTTTTGGGAGGGGGTTGTTTTTTTTTGCCACATAACGAGTTGTTTAAAGTACTTTCCTAAAGGATAGGACCTATTTGTGTCCTTCATGGGTTCGTGACCGGTCTGTGGGGGTCAAACTGCTCGCTGATTGATTGATTGGGCATCAAATAATTATTTCCATCAACCAAATATATTTTTTTTTACATTCTGTCTCTCTGTTAAAACAAACCTTGCATGAAAATTCTGGCCTGTTCATATCTTTGTGAGGCAGTCAGCTTACAAAATAAGCAGAGGATCAATTGCATGGAGCAACCTGGCGGCGCCGGATGGACCTAAACATAATGCCCCCCCCCCCACTGTACAGCCGTCCCTCACTACATTGCGGTCCCTCACTCTTATCGCAGTTTTTAAAAAATGTATGAATAAATTATCCCTGCTTTGTGATTGACTATGGCCATTATTAGTCAAAAAATATTGAAAGACAAGTCATGTAGTTTCCTGGCCACTAGGCGTCAGTAATGACACAAAACATTGAAATATGACATTACGTCACATTACTGTCACGCTGCGTGTAATCAGCCATGGCTCGATAAAGTGAAAATATGTTCTCCTAATATGTGTCGAAGTGGTAGGTTTTTGCCTTCTTTGTCTTTCTTCTCCACTCTGTTTGAAACCCTTTCTAAAGTTCAGAATAAATAAATTGGAGGCTAACTTGTTGGCTCGCTAGCATGCTGTGCAGCCACGGCCATCACTTGTGTCCATGCACATTAGCAATGTGGTGTAAACAAAGAATAATAGGTGCGTAAATATGACTGTAGGGGTGTTATTTCATGTCTACAGGGCTCTAATAATGGTACAAACCATACCATACCATTATTACCACATCTAGCGAGATTGTTTATTTATCGCGCGGTTAATTGGTTTATTAAGGCCTAATCGGTATTTACATTTACATATGTTTTGTAAAATAGAAAAATAACCGAAAAATGTTGTTTATAGTGCCTTTTTTTATAAAGGGAATTACAGAGGATTTTGCTGCAGTCTGTGGATGTTTTTTCATCAGTGATATTGCAGTGATTTTGGGCGCAGCTGCCCGAATTGGTTCATATTGATTATAGTTTCTACAACACTCAATGGACTGCAGTTTTGAACCTTTCCTCACTGCTTATTAGAGATGGCGCCCTGCACACAACATATTGTCATCTACCGTTTTTTTCCATTGGTATAGCTGATTTAGTATTTGTGGAACAATTTTGTGGTTTGTAGTCTTTTTGTTTGTTTGTTTGTTTTTTTTTTTTTAGTGTCACAAGCAAGATGGAGCCGCCTGTGAGTTCTTTCACTTTACGAGTGACACCTGCTTTCTTGTTAGTGTCCAAAAGTGACCAACAAGACCAGCAAGTCGCTTTTTTTTTTTTTTTTTTTGAAAAACAGAATTTAGAGCGTTCTGAATCCTCACTAAATATAGCGACGCTCTGTCTGTGTTGTCTCTATTCTTTGGCAGACCTGGTCCATGAGGTGTGTTACGATGTTAAGAAGCCGAGTTACGTTGCCATCTACTTTACCGAGTTGTAACGGCAAGCTACATTCCCAGACAGTTCCATTTTATAATGTCGAAGGACGAACAGGGAGCGGCACATCTGTACAGTATGTGGCAGTTCAAATTTGTTTGTGGGGGGGCCACCACAAATTAATGAATGTACATGAAACACTGGTAATATAAGTCAAACAATATATCGATCACCAGATGGGAGCACTAATAGTGCTAATATAATACAGTATATGATGCTTCCATATTATGTGCCTTCTGCAATGCGTCTTTTTTATGCAGTACACAGCATTTGCAATTGTATTTCTAATTGCCTTGGTTTACATGGACATAAATAAGCCCAATACGGTCATCGTTAAATGTTATGGCTGTGACTCACTAACTTTGCTCCTCCTATAGCAGTATCATCAATATCACCACATCATATTTAAAACACAAACACAGCAGCCCAGTCCTGGAATGAGTGTGTTTTGTTTTGTTTTGGTATTCCTCTTGTCTTGTGCGTGA
This sequence comes from Dunckerocampus dactyliophorus, assembly GCF_027744805.1. Lineage (NCBI taxonomy): Eukaryota > Metazoa > Chordata > Actinopteri > Syngnathiformes > Syngnathidae > Dunckerocampus > Dunckerocampus dactyliophorus. The sequence goes on from NC_072836.1 coordinate 14,052,497, forward strand.
ATGCTACGTAAATTTGACCTCGCTGTTTGCACATTATAGTCTTTCTCATGTCTGCGTTCATCCTTTCATCCAGAGTTGATAGCGTATCATCCTTCGAGGACGGCGTGAGGTCCGGAGAGCTCGGCTTTGCAACATTTTCGGAGACATTGCCTTCCAGCTTGGCAGAACAGCCAGTGGTGACCAGCGATGCCTTTGTTGTTGCAGATGAACTTCAGGAAGAGGGTGAGTCCTCTGCTGTTTTTTAGACTTTCTTTCCTAAAAAGATCAAACGACACACAAATTTACTCCCAAGAATCCAAATCAAAATGTGGACAAATGGAGGAAGACATTGTCAACAAACTGCCATAAATTAAAGTTGTCCTTATGCCTCTGGCCAAAGTCACAAGTACATGTGTAAGCAGTGGCTATTTTTGGTTTTGCTTATGTTGATAACCACATATGTCAACGTGAATCAGACAGTCCGAGGGGCGTCGACCTACTGTGCAGTGCTTTAGTCGAACATGTTTTCTGTTCCTCAGGTGGACATGAAGCTGGTCAAGGTGTCAGTGATACTACTTTTGGTTGGAAGTCGCTGGGGCAAGAGTTGAGGCCAAATGATGTGACAGCGGATTTGAACCCTTTTCAGCATGGAAACCGTGCTTTAGCTTCAAAGGACATGAGGAAATCGCAGGGTGAGCTCTCCTAGGAGAATATTGATGCGATACAGTGTGTCGTTTTCAGTCGCAGTATTAAAATGAAGATAAAAAGATAAAACTTGTTAATTTCATGAAATAAATGTTTACATTGGTAACCGGAACACTTATACTGTCTAATGCGAGTAGAACCATGTCTGTCTTCACTCTGCAGCAGATATTGATCCTTTTCTTTGTATGTGTCTTCTCATGTTGATGTGCTTTTTTAGACAGAGGGATGGCTCACTCGGATGAGTCTCGGTTGGCCAACCTCCTGCGGCGAATCTCTAGGGAGGATGATCGTGACCGCAGGTTGACTACCCTCAAGCAGTTGAAGGAATTCATCAGCCACAGCGAAAACAAAGTGGTCAGTGTAAAACATCATCCTCAGTTTAAAAAAATAAATAAATAAATGCATCGCGTTTAGAAATGCTAATCGTTTCAATTTTGTTCTCCTACAGACATTGGTCAAACAGTTGGACACCATCCTCAGCACATTGAATGATATTTTGAATGAGAGGTAAGTGTTTTTTTCTTATGTGTTCCAGTAACAGTCATCTGATTATGTCAGTGGTTGTCTGTGCCAATGATTCAGTGTGTGCAAGTGTGTCGCAGAGAAATTAATACGTTTTTCTTAGGCGATCCGAATGATCAGTTCACTAAAAATCAGGCAGAACAATTAAATGTTCTCACACTAGATGGCGGAAGGAACATACTATATTTTCCAGAGTATAAATCACACTTTTTTTTTTATTTTCATAGTTTGGCTGGTCCTGGGACTTATACTCAGGTATAACTTATATAGCAAAAAAAAAAAAAAAAAAAAAAAAAAAATATATATATATATATATATATATATATATATATAAAATGAATAACTTAATGTTAGTTCATCCTGACTGACATGAACCAAGGAGTGAACATTAACATCGACAGCCGCGAGAGGGGGCTTTAGCCTTGTGACAACTATGTGCTGCTCCTGTACCCCTGGAAAAAAAACTACAAAAACATTAATTTAAAGACATCTGAGACCTCTTCATGACGCAAATACAGCAATTAACCCGTGTAGCCACCTTTTGCTATTCACACAACATATTCAACTATGGCACGCTTGGTGCAATGATATTTTTCTCATGTAAAAGATGTGCCCTGGTTCAACAAAGGTTGGCAAGCACTAGTTTATGCCTGAGTATAGACACAAATGTACCGTAGTTCTACTGGATGTCTACACAACTGCAGTCATAAAACTACATGTTGCTCTACAATGTCAGGTGACTTAATTTGAGCTTTAAATGCCGCTTGTCCACATAGTGTGTTTACAGTGAATTCAGCCTCCTGACAACCTCTCTGTGTTGTTCATTTTTATAGCAGTAAGCTGCTGTGGGAGTTGCGTCAGGATGCAGCAGCCTGCCTGGGTCTGCTCTGCACTGTGCTCAGCTATGAGGCAGAGCGCATCTTCAAGTGGCTTTTCCTCAAGTTTACGTCGAGCAGCCGTGACGAGGTGAAGTTGTTGTACCTGGTGGCGACACAACGTGCTTTGGAGGCCGCCGGGGAGAGAAAAACCTTTTCTCAAGTCATGCAGGTAACCACATACACGAATGTTACGCTCAAGAAGCACTTGGTTCTTTTGTAGGTTATGGGGACAGTTCCGTTAAGAATGACCCTGACAACAGGCATATCGCCAAAATTTAATTTGGTCATCTTTCATGACAACTTGGGCTGTATAACAGAAAGTGCTAATATAACTGTACTTTAATGGCATTACATTTTCTTAACCCAAGCTTAACGCTAGAATGTACTGTAGTTTGAAGAAACGGGAAGCAATTGTTGCTGTGAACTGAGTTACCACCGCAGTACGTTGAGTTGTACGGCGCAATCATGGTCATGGATTTTGTTTCTTTTTTGTTTTGTTTGCTTAACAAGTTAGATTATGGAACTGTACATGCTTACACTTACACAGTTCATGTTCGAAACGGAGCATCTTATTTAATCCTACCTCAGCAATGTGCGTGTTTAACAGGTTCGCACTTATAATAACTTGTGTTTTTTATTTTCACCATTTTGTAATGGGTAGAAAATCTGTAGCAAAAGATACTTTGGGCAGTGAGAATGGAAAAAGAAAAAAAGTGTGATAAATAAGTGTAAGTGACTAGATTAATAAAAGTTGTAAAAAATAGAAAAAAGTAAATAAGGAGATTAAAAGATAAAAGGAGATTAAAGATGAGAGATGAATGAAGTGCATTGCTTGAAGTTGTTGAATACAGCATAGTCGTCCCCCCCCACACCGTGCCATCACAGTTTTTCAAAAATGCATGAATAAATAGCCACTGTTTTGTGGTTGACTGTGTGGCCTATTATTAGTCAGAAAAATGCATATTAAGCAAATTTGATCTATTCTTGGTCTAAATTGGGCATTTTCAAGCATAAAAACAATTTTTTTGGAGGTTTGACTTATCTCACTACAGCAGGGGTCACCCACACGGTGCCCGCGGGCACCAGGTGGCCCCCCACGACCGCATGAGGCGCCCGCAAGCCTGCTTTTCATCCAGGTTTTCAGTTAATAATGTGACAACACTAAAAAGAAATGCATTATGAAATACAAAATATGAGTTGTGCATACCAACGTTTTGTTAATGTTGTGGTAAAACAGGCATATTTAGTTTGTTTGGGTTAAAATAAGCCAATAAATGCCAATAACACAAAAATGAGTAGCTCTCTGCCGTTTTCATTTTGTAAAAGTAGCTCTCACAAGGAAAAAGGTTGGAGACCACTGCACTACAGGCACAATAATAAAGCAGGGTACCGTTGCGGCCGCACTCCAGCTAAAATCCAACTCTGAATCCCCAACATGGCTTCAACATGTCCGGAAGAGACCTATTGAAACACACACGAGCGCTGGTGTTGTTTGTCTTTAAATGGCTTAAGTTCTTTGATTCTGTTTACTATATTGGGTAATAGGAGTGTAAAGGTGACGGTCTTATTTCATGTATAGATGGCTCTAATAACAATATACTGTAAACCGTATGTAGAAGGCTGTAAACAATATGAAAATATTTGATGTGTAAATACGGAATCCTACTTTGCGGAAATTCATTTATCGTAGTGTGGTTTGGAACAAATTAAGCGTGATGAAGGAGGGATTACTGTATATTCTTCTGCTGTGAAAATGAATAATTTATCATTTATGGTCAGATCTGAATGTTTGTCGCTGGTGCTTCAGCCCGTTTTTGTGCCATCCCTGAATGGCACACCAATGTGTTACTGCTGTTTTCCTTTCCTCACTTTAAGCATTCACATTTTGAGTCGTGCTTTTTATTTTTGTTGCGCGAAGTGGTCGTTGCTACATGTGCGGATGTACTTGCGATTTACTAGATTATTACTTCCAGTCTTCTTTTGAGCCGTTTATTTCTATTTTGCAATTTCGGGGCTATTGTATACCATTGCTCAAATGTACAGTACATGCCATTGAGTGAGAATGCTGTGGCTTCTGACTGTGTGGTTAAACATTGTTTCTATTGAGAAAGGTGGCTGCTATCATAAAGAACTGGCATGCAGCTATTGCATTACAGTCGTTCTCTAAGGTGCACCCTTTTCCAATTTCACGCTGCTTAACGAAAATGGTGATCTTGGCAATACTACAACAGAAACAAACTGACAGATTTTTCATGGAAAATAACCCCTTTGGGTCTCAAAAGTGGTCAAATATGTATGTCGACTTCAGCGGGCACTTTTTACTTCTAACAGCACCACGATGGACCAGGACTTAATGAGTCAGGCAACATAGATGTGTTGTTGAGATAAGCAGGCCCGCTTATGTCAATGTGAAAAATATCAGTGAGAATGTATTGGTTGACTGTCCTATTAAATGCCATAAACAAAATCAGAGTCGCGTGCGTGTGGTTGTCAGTATGGCACCACTGTTGAATTGTAGAATGTGATGATGATCAACTGTATATGGCTAAAATGAACTGTGTGTTCTGTGTGTTTTCTAGCTGGTGATGAGCAACCTCCAGTCCATCTTGGAGAACGTGGACACTCCCGAGCTGCTTTGTCAAAGTGTGAAATGTATTCTTCAGGTGGCTCGCTCCTACCCGCATGTCTTCAGCACCAATTTCCGGGTGAGAGCGTTGGCAGTGGATGTTGATGCTGTGGCATATGCCTGTGATGCACAGGAAAACTGATTACTCATAATGTGCAAAAGCATGCAAACTATAATTGCAGAACTTAATTATCCTCCGCATCATTGGGTGTGTGTGTTGGGTGGATTTTTCTACAGGACACTGTAGATATCTTGGTGGGCTGGCACATTGACCACACTCAGAAGCAGGCACTCACTCAGCAGGTGTCAGGTCAGTGACTTTTTTTTTTTTTTTTTTTTTTTGCAAGGATTGTGACATTTTTACAATGTTGTTTCAAACAAAATCTACTTTAAGGTGCAATGATGCAAGGCACGTATGTGTACTGTATATACCCTATAGGGATGCACAATATTAATATTTTTTCCAATCCGATACTGATAACTTCTAATACTGATACGTTACCTGATTTTGGGGGGGGGGGGGGGGGGGATTAATTTACATTCAACTGTAGTTTGTGCACACCTGGAGGTAAGAACGAGTCAAAGTTGGATTTGACAAACGGTAACTGTAAATTTGTCCTAACTATACAATGACATCACTACTATTGTTATTGTAATATTTTAAAAATTGCAGTCCAAACTGTGTTTTTTTTTTTTTTTTTAGTTATCAATTTTTAATATTTTTTTTTATCAGATTTATCGATTTATGACGTCATATGGACCCGATTATCGGTCCGATAATTATATTGTGCACCGCTAATACTATTCATTGGTTTGTTAACCACTCTGTTGTATTTGTGCATGTACCATAAAGATAACGTAATACTGTCTTGCCTGGTATGTGTTAACAGGCTGGTTGCAGAGTCTGGAGCAGTTCTGGGTGGCAGACTTGACATTTTCCACCACTCTGCTGGGACAGTTCTTGGAGGACATGGAAGCATATGCAGAGGTGAGGTTAAACATGAAATGGATTGGACGTATATTGGTGTCCCGCCAGGGGGAAGACTATGGATTCATATCCATATCGCCATATGTCGCAGTCTTGTTACGATCACATTCAATTTGTTTTCTAAAAGTACATAAGATCTCGACATACGCCAAAAATACTGATTTGGTTATGACCCTCTTTCTCTCAAATTTTATATGATTGCAAAAAAATTGCATTTGAATTTCATTTGAGTAACAGGTGGCAGTAGTGAAGAGAGGCTGGGCAAGAGGACTGATTCCGGATGGAAAGACTGCAGTTATACTAATATTAACCTGATCTGCCACCCACAATGGCAGTCAAATAATGCAGCGGTAATTTGAGTGGGTTATGTGGAGTACAGTCGGCCCTCGTTTATTGTGGTTAATTGGCTTCAGACTCGACTGCGATAAGTGAATTTCCGCAAAGTAGTATTCAATATACTGCATATTTTTTGTAGTTGGAGCACAGAACACTTGTTGATGACTTCCTAAATACTTTTTTAACAATATTAGACCCCTGTAGGCATGAAAGCACACGCCTGTAGTCACCTTTACACTCGTATTATTGTTTGTTTATACCATGTTGCACAAGCTACAGGATCACTGCAGGGACATAAGAGACGGCTGCCGCTAGCATAGCACGCTACTTAAATCCACAATCCTTATGTGAGACATGAACATACAGTACATATTCTTTCTCATCTAAATACATACTGTGCATTCTAAATGTATAAAAACAGACGGATAATTAATGCATGGGACACACCTATTCCGCCTAGAAGGCCACGATTAAAACGGCTCCAAAAACCTTAAACAACGTTTCATCTTTTTATATACATGCTGTGACCGTGTAATAAAAGGCACATTCACGATGACATGTAATACCTACAGTAGTTTGGTCATTTTAAGCATTAACGGAACTTCCTTCCTGGGTGCATTGGTTTCACATAGCAACATAGAAACTAAAGTTTCCAAACTCAAAAACAAAAAACACAGCAGCAGTGGCGGCGTCTCCAATATGTAGTGTTACCTTTCAGTATTTGCCGGAGGCATTGTAAGCACAGCGCTGGCGAGTATGTGGTGAAGCTATCCGGCTAGTAGCTAGCCGGTGTGGTGAGGTGTCAGTACGCCAGTAACATAGTTTTCGGTGTAACAATGTTAATAATAAAAATAACAATGTCGCTGTAGCTTGGTTAATATGCACATGACATATGTCAATGTGGTCATCTTTTTACTTTGTTTTTGAATAAAGTGGAAGTACGAATACATGTTTACCTTTTTTACCTCCATGTCTATGAAGTGGTTTGACTGTGTTCTCTTTTTAGGATTTGAGCCATGTCACGTCAGGCGAGGCACTGGATGAAGACATCCCACCTCCTTCAGTGTCTCTGCCAAAGCTGGCCGCTCTGTTGAGAGTGTTCAGTACAGTGGTTCGCAGTATCGGAGAGCTATTCAGCCCCATCAGAGGACCACCCATCACAGAAGTCTATGTCACTGATGTAAGAGTGGAACTCAGGAAAATCATTTAAGAATCATAACCTATGAAGTCAGTGGGAACCTGAAATGTAAATGTGTATTAAATGTGTAAATGTGTACTTTTCCGATGTTGAGGATATGTTTTCAGATTTTGTCAACTCCGCACAGAAATCAACAAACCTAAAAAAAATTCAAATACATGTAAAATGAAATGTCCACATTTAATTTTTCAGGTTTATTAATTCAAGCCTATTGAATGTATTTTGACTTGGGCTTTCCTGTGCTATTTTTAGGTTCTTAACCGGGTTCTGGCCTGCGTGACCACAGCCAAGCAGGTCCAGTTCTCTGAGCCAGTTCTAACTGCAGCAAATGAGTGTGTGGGTGTCTTACTGGCCAGCATGGAGCCCTGTGGTCAGCTCATGGAGACCGTACTAGCCTATGGCCTGGACCAGCTAAACAGCTGCCGTGCTTGTGGTTCTGACTACAACCTGGCAGTGCTCAGCCTTCTCATTCTGGTATGATCACATTTTATTAGGGATTAGGTAGCTAGTTCCTTGATCAACAACTCTGGAAAATCAATCAAGTAAGGATTAAACAGCTTTTTGTTTAGCGTTCCCTCATTTATCACGGGGGATAGGTTCCCAAAATAGCCTGTAATAAGTGAAATCTGTGAAGTAGCCAACTACATTTTTTTACTTTACTTTACTTTACTTTTTATTATGTTTTAAGGCTGTAAAACTCATCCCCATACACTTTATACACTTTTCTCAGACAGGCAAAAACATTCTCTCACATTTCTCTCTTGTTTAAACACTCTCAAAAGTTCAAAACTTCGTTTGAATTTTAATCAACCTACGGGTCGGACACAGGAAATTATTAAGTCACTCACGCATATTTCACTCCTGTGATTGTGCCTTTTCATCCTGGCGCCGTCCCGCTGTATTGTAGCGTTTTTGTGTCCTTGTTAAAACATTGCTGCAGTACTCTTGATGTTACAGTCCTCCTCCTTCAAACCGAAGATTAATTTATGAGCCAGCAAGCTAGCGATGGCACAGGAGACACGGCAGGGCGGCACGAAGATTGATTGACAATGGTCTACTCCCAGTCAGGACGCATAAAACAATGGGTAGTGCAGGCAGAGGGACGAGAGACACTCAACTTCCCACAATACAATTCTTCTTAAAGGGCCATAGTTGTCCTGGAACAGCGTTCATACGCAGTAATAAAGAAAAAGCAAGCACTAAAAAAAATCCGCCAAACAGCGAATCCATGAAAGGTGAACCGTGATAGAGCGAGGGAACACTGTAATTCTATTTTTTTGTGTCAAATTTAGACCACATACTTTTACTTGTATACTTGCTCATTTGAACTTTATTGTAAACTTCAGCAGCAGGTGAAATCATCCATAAACACAATGGTCCGGCTCATTTTGTCATGTGTTCCTCAAACAGTTTCCCCTGCAACCTGTTAACTACAGAACCTTTACATAACACTCCTATGGTCACAGATGCTACCTCTGTTCTTTGCTACGACTTAATTCTTGATTTCAGTAGTGTTTCTCACCTTCTTACGTGCAAGTTTCTTTCAAGTATTTTGCACGCAATATAGTCAATAGGGAAAAAAAAAAGCACAGACTGAACACTCAGAAAAACCCAGTGCACTTGAACACTCACTCAGCGCACATTGCTTGAAAGGAGGAAGAAAGAAGACGTTACTGAGCTGTGCATCGTTCTGTGTGTGTTCTTTGAACAAATAAAACCCTCACACACATACATAATAAAGCTGAATAAAGAATGGTCGAAATCTTGTCTATACATAGTGTCCCAACTCTAAAAGAACCGATCTTCCCAGAGACTGAATCACCAACGCCTGGATGCTTTGTTTGGGCAATCTATTCCGTACTCTTAGATCATGCGATAACCGAGACGGTGTACAAAAACGGAGAGCTATTTTTTTTTTTTTGTCATTTTTCGACAAAACCGAGGTTCCTACTGTACATGCATAAACGTATCCTCTTGTGTTGTAGATTGTGGAACAAATCAACACAAAGCTGCCTGCGTCCTTTGTGGAAAAATTGTTGGCACCGGACTCTCAGCTGCTGGAATTGCGCTTCCATCGAGAGAAAGAGGTTTGTAACCATGTTTGTATAGGACATGTTTGATGGCACTGCAGTACAACACTATTAGTTATCATTCTTTTTTTGTATTCTGAACAAGTAAGTTATTAGTGTTAGTTGAAATCATCGGACTTAATCATCTCTATTTTTATAAAAACGCTCTGTCGGCTGAATGGTTTTGAACTTGGCACCTGGCCCCTGTACGCAACAATTATGTACTATAGTAAGAAAGCCAATCAATGACTCAAATAAAAATTGTTGGTGGCTTTATTACTGAATCCATTAAAAAAAAAAAAGTTTTTAACTTCTGTGGGAGATATACAGTATCCTAAAGAATTGGATGACGCTCAGTGGGATACAGTTCAATTTTTTATTAATCGATTTTGTGCGCGCTCCACAGGTGACGTCAGCTGTACATGGAGTGTACCGGGCACTCCTGAGTCTGAAAAACATTCCAACACTTGAAGCAGCTTATAAAATGGTGTTGGGTGAGATGACATGTGCCCTGTTCAACATTCTGGCTACCTTGGAGCCAACTTGTGGGGTCCTGCCGTCCAGTAGCACCTGCCTCAATATCCAGCACCCGGCGTTCACTTCAGTCACCCTTACCCCTGAGAAGGCGCAGTTTATCCTCATCTTCAATCTCAGCACTCTCACCACCATTGGAAACACCAAGAATTCTCTCATTGGGGTAAGCTGCTGTGATAGTCTATCGACATCAGTTGATTTTTTTTTTCCTCCTTATTATGTTATTGTGTTTTACCTGTTTAGATGTGGGCATTGTCTCCTACGGTCTTTGCCCTGCTCAGTCACGATCTGATACTGGTGCACTCAGAGTTGGCCATCTACTACCCTGCCATTCAGTATGCTGTGCTTTACACCCTCTACTCCCATTGTACCAGGTAATACACAAACTTAAAAACCTTCAAAAACCACATATCCACCAAGCAGTACAGGTCAGCTCATCATGCATTTCCCTGAATAGTGCGATATCTGCGGTGGCGACAGTGTAATCTGACAATGATAATGACTAAGGATTTACATGATGATTCTATGACCAATCAAAAGAATGCATTGTGTCTAGCTGCCTCTCACGAGGCACAGCAATAAGTGAAATTCACGAAGTAGCCAACTTTATTTTTTTTTAAATGATTATATATGTTTTAAGGCTGTAAAACCCCTCCCCATACACTTTTCTCAGACAGGCATTAACATTTTCTCACATTTCTGTCTTGTTTAAACACCAAGTTCAAACCTTCGTTTGAATTTTAATGCACAACTTACAAGTTTGGACACAAGAAATTAAGTGACTCACACGTATTACACTCCTCTGATTGTGCCTCTTCGTCCTGGCACCGCTCCGCTGAAGCATTTTTGTATCCTTGTCAGCATTGCAGTACATTAACCGAGACTCCCCCCCCCAATTAAGTAAGACAATTAAGTAAAGAGTTTGGCTTCTCAAACCAATATGCGTTCAAAAGAGTAATACAATTCCATCACAAAAACGCCTTCTCAAAAAAGTAAAACCTCACAAAACGCTCAGCGTTATATTTCTCCCGCCGTATCCCTGCGCACTGTTGCCTGTGCGTTCATGCGTATGTGACGACGACACTCGCATCTTCTTCCGCTGTTTTTTTTTTTTTTTTTTTTTTTTTTTTTGAGAAGGCATTTTTGTGATGCAAATGTATTACTCTTTTGAACGCATATTGTTATGAGAAGCCAAACTCTTTACTTAATTGTCCCGAGCAACTAAGCGGAACTACTTTCTTCATCACAGAAATCTGGCCAGAACTGGACTTAGGAGACAAAGTGGGGGGTGTAAGTCTCTGTTAATAGACTGCAGTGCGGATGGGAATGTCATACAACTTCATGTCAAAAAAATCCAAACTATCCCTTTAAATTGGTTTGATTGAGAGTGCTTTAGCTATGAATCCAGCAGAGGGCGGTGTCTAAGTCAATTCACTCAATTTCCAGCAGGTACAGTACCATGTACCTATGCCTGTTTGTTTAACATGTATATTTATGTGTGTTAAGAGTATCAAAACTAGGCGTTTTAGAGCTTTTTATGGGTGTATCTCTTATTTACAGGGATCTACTATGAATATATGGATATATGATGATAAAGCTGTGGACATTTTTTTTTTAACTGGCCCTGTATCTTCTCTTCCTGTGTGTCTATTAGACATGATCATTTCATCTCATCCAGCTTGTCATCATCGTCTCCTTCCCTGTTTGATGGTGCAGTCATCAGCACTGTCACAACAGCCACCAAGAAACATTTTAGCACTCTACTCAGTCTTTTGGGAGTGCTGCTAGGGAAGGAGCATCTCTACCCCGAAGCCAGGTTTTTTCTTCTCTCTCTCTCTTTCTCTCTATTTTTGAATACACACACACACACACACAAAAAAGCAGCATCGTTTAATATTACACAAATTTAGTAGGTCAGACTCATGGTCATGAGTTGTGTCTTTTTAACAATTCAAAAAAATCATTTAGAGCTCGATTGATTTGATATTGAAATGTAAACCACAACTGACAAGTATGCAAGTATGACAATGGCACACATAGACTGTGTTGATGTTTCAGGAGGCTGCTGCTGACATGGGCTCAGGAAATCTCTTTGCTGATGAAAAAATCGGACACCTACAGCCCTCTTTTCTCCTTGCCCTCTTTCACCAAATTCTGCAAGGGCCTGCTATCGAACGGTGAGCCCAACATGTTCAAAGTGTCTGCTGTCCTTTTTGCAGGCTGACACATTTTATTACATGAAAATCAGTATTTTTTTCCTCTGCCGTCTTTCCCATTAGCTCTGAATGAAGACCAGGGGATATGCCTTCAGACCTGCAACAGCTTACTCATCCTCTCTTCATCATTGTCCTCTGAGCTTCTGCAGAGGTACACACGATCAGGGTTTCCCCTAGGATTTTTTTTGAAGCTGTGGTGGTGGGTTGCATGGGACGGCGGACTGCCGCCGCTGCGTCTGCAATTTTATTTTTTTAAATGACATAGCATGACTTATTAACTTATTTAACTTTTGTCAACATCTAGCACAGCATGAACTGCAAACATTGCAAAACTGTTAAAACTGAGAGCACTGCCAACATTTCAATTGCACTTTATTTACAAAGCACATCTCCGCTCTGTGCTCATTTGTCATGAAATCCAGGCGTCATGTTTGAATAGAACTCTTAAAAACACTGAAAATACTAGGAGGTGAAGCAAATATTCTTTGAACTACTCAGCTGGTGAGCTACCTGTCAGAGACCCCTGTAATCACGTGTGATACGTGTTTCTGTTCAACTTCAACACACCGCTAGTCTTTTGAAGACACAAGAAAATAACAAGATAGCAAGATTAAATGATGTAAATAATAAGCTACTGTATATATGTATCTCCATAGCATTTATATCCATTCATAGAATATATTACATAAAATTGTTTTCAAGTTTAAAAGAACAACACATTTTTAAAGTGCGGCGGCTTTTATTTTGTAGTGGCGTACTCCCACGATCAATTACATGTAGCGGAAACCCTGTCGATGAACCACACTCAGGAATTGAACTGAATTGCATTAGTAAAGTTGTTGGTCAGCTGTTTTGTACTACTGCTACGTTACCTGGGTTACCTGGGTTGATACCTTGGTTAACGTCTTGCCCCGGCACGTTTCTCGGTTAACAACGGAAATTTTTGCTAAAATTTTGCTTTGGCTGGCGTTTGCCCGCTTGTCTACCGTCCAAAATACCGTTTGTTTACGCCACTGTCTTGGATCACACGCACTATACCGAGACGAGGGCAAGACCTCAGAATTTTACAGCTTAAAGAGAAGACCGTCATCATTTCAGAGGTATGTAAATGATACGGCAAGGCTCGGTCGTCGGCTGCGTGCACACACATACATGCATACACAGCTTCCCGCATAACACTCAATCCGGTGGCGCATTGTGGGTGGCACTGTGTTTCTGCCTTTCTTATTTTACATCCATAACACTCATTTCTGCTTCCAACAAGAAAACATAAGCATTCCAACTTACTGTAAACATACCAAATGTGCCCAAAATCATAACTTTAATGCATCGCTTTGAGCCATTTTTGTTATATATTTTTTATTTATTATTTTTTTTTTTAGTTCTATGGTAACATTACTAACCTATGCCCATTTTACGTCCACTTCCAAGTTTTCACTCCTGAACTTGAGTCCCGAGGGTCCACTGTACTTACAATCTTATGTGATGGTTCTCCTGAATAAAGTTTATGGTGTGTGTGTGTGTGTGTGTGTGTGTGTGTGTGTGTGTTAGGTGTGTGGACGTGTGCAGAGTGCAACTGGTTCACTCAGCAGTGAAGGTGAGGCAGGCGTATGGCAAGCTGCTTAGGACAATTCCCCTGGATGTTTCTCTGAGGTAAGACACTACATCCAAGTGCTCATTGCAACAACAAATAGTTATTTTTAAACATGTTAACTCCAGAATGTAGAAAGCAGGGTTAATGTTTTTGTCATTTCATGCACAGAAATAATCACCTTCAATCAATTAGCAAAATAAGTACTATATATTTGTCATATTTGTCATACTTATTTTATTGTTTAGCAACCACAGCCACCCAGAGATCACTCAGATCTCACTGGCCATCCGCCACCACATGAGCCGAGCACCAAGCAGCACCTTTCACCCCCAGGACTTCAGTGACCTCATCAGCTTCATCTTATATGGAGTCCTGCACCGTGGAGGGTATGTCCTTTTTTTTTTTTTTTTTTTAAAGCGGTGTATTCCAATGCATAATTGACCATGATGCAAAACTCAGAATGGAGATTTTCTAAAACTCAGGCGTTATGTTTGTGTGTGGATGGGTGAAACTGAGCTTTTTGGTTTGTGTCACGAGAAATGTGTGAGATAAACCTTAACAGAACATGAAGTTCTTCACTTACACGTATAAGTGTGTGCCGGCTTTAAAGATAATGTCCACTTCATTGTATATCTGATATATAATATGTTGTATTGTCGAGGGGAGTTGCTGCTGGAGTACCCATAATGCCTTGCGGGGGCTTTGTGATTGACAGTTAAAGTCACGTTTGTTGTTAGCACTTATTTACCAACATAGAGTGTAGTTCATTGTCGTGGTGTTTTCACTTGACCTGTTACGTGTTGTGCTGTTTTTATTTTTTGTTTTGTACGGTGAGTAAGCCTGCCGTCTGTGGTGGTCCAAATTTATCGGTGGCTGGCCACCACAAATAAGTGAATGTCTGCGAGAAAACCGAGTATGCACTGGTTACAGATATCCCTATGTGATAACTCAAAAAAAATGAATTCAACACATTTTGGGTCGTCCTTACTTGAAATTAAAGTTAATGCTGTTTCTCTATTAGATGTTTTCATTATCTTACACCAACTCACTTGTCAATGCCCGCCAGCTGTGCTGAGTCTTTCTAATGATCAAATTCTTGCATCAACAGCAAGGATCCATGGCTCGAGCGTCTTTACTACAGCTGTCAGCGCTTGGAGAAACGGGATGGTCGCGGCAGTGGTGATGGCGTGCGTCCTGGTGTCGTGCCAAGGGCTTTGTTAAAAACCGAAGTGGTCCTGTGGCAGTGGGCAGTGTGGGAAGCTGCACAGTTCACTGTGCTGTCCAAACTCAGAACTCCACTTGGCCGTGCCCAGGACACGTTCCAGACCATTGAAGGTGAAGACACAAGCTCTTGTTTGTACATGATGCGTCCATCTTAGTGCACCCCTGCTTTTAGTTTTTGCAAAATAAATAAAGTAGTGTTGTTGCATACTTGCTGGGATTACAACCATCAAACTGTTGGTTGAGATATGAAAATGACCACGCATAATGTCTAATAATAGAAAATATTAGGGCTAGGGAGTTAGTTTTAAGTTGCTGCACATGCGAGACTTAAGGGTCCAATATTGTACCCCACCTGGGAAACTATGGATTTATAGTCCTTCTGCCATACTGTAGAGTTTTTTTTTTTTTTTACCGCAGCGCAGGTTGTAGTTTAAATCACATTTAATTTATTAGTGTTTTGTACAAGTACATAAGATCTCCACATATGCCAAAGATGGTATCTATTCCTTCTAAATTCTGATTGTTACCACATTTTTTTTCTTAAAAAGACAGTTTGCATTTGAATTTAATTTGAACACGAGTTTGCAGTAGTTAAAGAGGCCACAAACCAAAAGTTAAGATTATAGACCTCACAAAAAGGCTCTATATGGTGGACCACAAAGAATAACATAAATTAGGTGAGATAAGTGTGTTTTTAAGGACGCTATTACATAATTACACAACAGAAAAGTACCTTTTGCATTCAGAATTTATCGAGCACAATCCGTTGGCCTCCGATTTTTACTTCATGTCTTTTGTACTTTTTTTTTGCCAGCATGGATGTGAAATGGGTTTTAAATTGTGTTAATTATGGGCTTAAATTTGATTATGTGCAGAGACTGCATTTGGCCTATAATAAATCCACCATCCACAAGGGCTGCCAGTGCTAACCTAGAACTTTTAGTATTACTCCAAGTTAATTTTATTTGCCTATTTATTAATATTTGGTTGCTATCATGTCTGTCACACAGTATCAAAAACATTTTATGATGACATTTTGCCTTTCAACCGCCATGAATTTCATTTATGGTGATAAAGAACAGCTTAGCCTTCCCTTATGTTGCTCCCTAATTCTTATATTTCAGGTATGATTCGCAGCCTGGCTGCCCACAGCCTGAACCCAGAGCAGGATGTTGGGGCATGGGCTGGTGCTGGAAGTGACGGGGATGGCCACCACTCAAATCAACTCCGGATTGCGCTGCTACTGCAGTACCTAGAGAACCTGGAGAAGCTAATGTACAATGCATATGAGGGCTGTGCTAATGCTCTCACTGCCCCACCAAAGGTAGGCCTGCATAAGTCACGCTGCACTGCTGGTTTAAAATGATGTGTATCAGGTTGGAAGTGACGAGACTGGACTGAACATTCCAATTTACACAGGGCATCAGGACTTTCTTTTACACCAACCGCCAGACATGCCAAGACTGGCTGACAAGGATTCGCCTGGCTCTGATGAGGGTTGGTCTTCTATCTGGACAGCCAGCAGTAACCATACGCCACGGCTTTGACCTTCTTGCAGAGATTAAGAACAGCAGCACCCAGGTCAGTATGAGCACAATGTCAACGATGATCGAAGGTAAGCAATCAATTTACTTCTAATAACTGGGTTTTGATTTTTGCTGCAGGGCCCAGAGTTAGAGGTCCCTCTGACATTATTGGCAGAAGCTCTTTGTGAGCTGCATTGCCCTGATGCCATCCAGGGGCTTGCTGCCTGGAGCCTCTCGAACACTGGCAAGAGTCTTACCTGGTTGTCCTCAGTCGCCTTGCAAGCAGAGGGACGGTAAGCAACAAACCACCCAAAATACGGTACAGTCAGCAAAAATCGAAACACACTTGTTTTTGCTCCCATCTTTCATGAGCTGAACTAAAAAAAAAAAACAACTTTTTAATGTATGTAATAGGCCTATTTTCCACTTATTGTTCACAAACGTGTCTAAATCTGTGTTACTGAGGCCTTCTCCTTTGCCGAGGTAATCCATCCATGGCATATCAAGATGCTGATTAGACAGAATGATTATTGCAGAGGTGCGCTGTAGGCAGGCCATAATAAAAGGCCACTCCCAAAATGTGAAGTGGATGTGCTCACTAACACAGATTTAGACAGATTTGTTAATATTTAGGGAGCCTTTTGTGTAGTGTAGTTTTATTGTGCCCAAACCAATGTGTTGATACAGCAAGTGTGCATGTGTCTGTGTAGGTTTGAAAAGGCAGCTTTGGACTACCAAGATCAGCTATCTGCAGTTTCAGGGATGGACTGTAGCATCAAAAGCTCTGATTGTTATGTACTCAAACTCTCCAGCAGTGCCAGCAGCCCCAAACACACCAGCAATGGTAACCAGCAAACATCAGTTAATCATCCGGTATCTTTATTTGGCACAGGCTCTTAATTGAGCTTTTGTATGCCTGCCTTTGCACATTGGACTCTTGCTTAGTGTCACTTTTATGTGTTTTCTCTGCAAAGGTGACAGTAGGAAGACTGTGCTGCTAAAGGCAAGCGAGTGCTCTCCTGAGGTGGTCAACCTCCTGGCCAACAAAGCATGTCAGTGCTACGTGGCACTTTGTGATTGGCCTTCCGTCAAGGAATGGCAGGCCACTGTTCACGCCCTGAAACAGAACTCCACCAACCCAGTCAGCATCAATCTCAGAGCCGATTTCAACTACATTCAGGCTCTAAGTCGCTTTGAGGATGGAGATCTGACTGAATGTGGCGCTCAACTGGAGCTTCTACCCGGGGAGGACTTCAGCTCGCTCTCCACGAGCAAGGACAAGCTGGGTAAGGCCAGGCTACCGGACCAACCTTTACTTCATCCTTAAACTTGGCTTTTAACTTTTAACGTCCACGCAGTCATTGCTAAATAGGTGGATGTTTGAGATATTCTATTGTTTGTTTTAGATCTGAAGAGGCTTCTGCCCTCTATGAGTCCAGATCCAACAGAGCTACAGCGAGCCATTGAGGTACAGCTCCTACGTACTGCTGTTTGTGCCCTGGCAAAGGCCAGTCAGCAACCAGAGCAGAGGACCACCGCCAATCAAGAGTGAGTAGTTAATAAGTGAGGTAGAAATGCTTGTTATCTGTCAAACTATAGGTGTAGTCGTATATTTGTAAGACACTGTCTTTTAACAAGTCTTGTATTTTTGCAGTACATTGGTGCGCTGCCTCAAACAAACTGGGCGGATCTGCCTGGGTCCTCTCCGCCTGTCAACCCTCACCCTTTCAGATGCGTTGCCCACCCTTCCCACTTTGCAGCTCCACTGCACTGCCACACTAGAGAACACACTCTCGGGACAAGAGGCATGTACATTTCCCTTAGATTAGATTAGATTTTCGTTAACTTTGGCGGGGGGTGATGACTAATAAATGAAATGTATCCACATGGCTATGATTTTAACCCGGCAATCATAGTTTAAATATCATCAAATATACAGAATGTCCAATGTCTATGTCAATGATTACCAACTGTACTTTGCTTGTTAAAATGAGCAAGCAACATATACATCAGGCCTGTTGACCAAATCAAGTGTTGAAGTATAATTCAAGCCTCTGTTGTATTTGTATTCTCTGTAGGACTCAGTGATTCCTTTGTACAGTGAGGCTCTGAGCTCCTGTAAGCAACAAGATGTCCAGCCTTTCCTTCAGGCAATCAGATACACCATGTTCCAGAGACAACTTCTCAACAAAGTCCGAGGTATCAGTCGCCATTTTTGGCAACATTTAACTGAAGTTGTGGGGAAATCATTGAACTAGGCTCTTCAGTAATGGGTAAGATAATTCGCTCGGTTAGCTACATTAGATCAGGGGTCACCAACCTAGCCAAAGTAGCCCCCACATCACTCCACCCCACCACCACCACATGCATGAGAAAGAAATGCATTCTAAAATACAAAATGCAGAGGGACAAACTTTTTTTTTTTTGGGGGGGGGGGGGGGGGGGGAGTGTAAGTTGTGGATATCAATATTTTGTTAATGTTCTGGTAAAACAGTCATTCAGTTTGTTTGGGTTGAAATAAAGTATGAAAATAGTTTTAACAAAAATGAGTAGCTCGATGCCATTTTCATGTTGTGAAAGTAAAATGGTTGGCAACCCCTGCGCTAGATGACGCTGAACCAGTAGGACTTGTGAGTGTCAGGACCTGACAGACATTGATAAGATGACTACTTTATTCATCATCAATAGAAAAGCCATTTTCATCCTTCCCTTCCTTTTTGATACACAGCAAATGTAACCAAGTCATGCCCATGTGTTTACGTATGGGATCAGAGTTCTTAGGTAAAATAGATGCTCTGCATGCAACAAGGTACAGACAAGATGTAGACTTTGATTTTTGCCTCAGTCCAGAGATGAGCATTGCAAAACAAGTAGCATCTTTGCTATTGCATTATACTAGCCCAAAGTAATGTGATTGAGTGGGAGTCGATATGAATCAACAGCACACATTTGAGACCATCTGCATTAAAAGTACATTTTCAGTTCTGTATTCCGAAGCCCCTCTCAGGGGCCCTCCTCTCAAATTTTCATTTCAAAAGCAATTGTTTAGACCCAGACCCAAGAGAAACGATTTGAAACATGTTTTTTTTTTTTTTTTTTTTTTTCTCTATCCAGGTTCATCTCCTTCCACAGATGGCCACCTGATGGAGCTTTGTCTGACGACTGTAAAGTTTGCCCGGAAAAAAGGCAACATTGCCTTGGCATCCCGCTTGCTCAGTCAGTGCTGTGATGGAACCCAAAAGGAGGAGCAGGGTGAAGAACTGGTAAAGGCCTTCCGGCGGCTCAGCGTGGAAGGCACACTGGGAGAGAAATGGGGGCCAGAACTGCAGATGGAAAAAGCCAAAGTAGTGAGGACTTCAGGTGAGGAAAATGAATCCTTTGGTAATTTGAACATAAGGGACATGGCAAGCAAAGATTCAAGCTGTCAGTATCACTTGTTCTGTTTCAGCTTATGAAGAAAAACTTGCAAGAAAATATCACATTTTTCATTGCAGCAAGGCACTGTTGACTTGACATTGACATAATGTGTTTTATTTGATTTTTTTTAGTCAAAATTTGTCATTTGCACTTTGTGTGAGTAAATGAGTTTAAAGTAAAATGTTTTTTGGGGGGGGGGGGGGGCAATTTTGACATTTTTGGGTGAGAAAGGGGTGTTTTAAAAGTATGACAATTTGCATATTAACGTATCAATGTAAAATAGATTTCTATATCATCTATCACTATAAATGCTTTCAACTTACCATAAATTGTCACAAACATGCTCCAAAATGGCGACGCATCTTGCACGTAACACGGAGGTAGGGGATGGACTCTGCTTCAAAGCATTGTTAGTGTGCACTCCAGTAACACGCTTCACCTTCAGCTGAAGCATGTTTAAAAAAAAAAACAAAAAAAAAACAGTTCCCCAAAGGAAATGGATTAGCAAAAATAGATCAGAGAAATCCTGATGGTAATCCGTATCCTGGACAGTACACCATATTTCTGATTTTGAATTGTTCTGAATTTTGATGAAAAACTACAGTAATAACACGCGACTACTCTGAAGTTCACATTGTGTGTCAAGGCAGAGTTGATACTTCGGAAATGACAGCAGCTGAAGTCTAAGTTCCACCTTTTTGTATTATTTCATCGTCTTATTTCATCGCATTGTTAGTGTGCACTCCAGTAACACGCTTCACCTTCAGCTGAAGCATGTTTAAAAAAAAAAACAAAAAAAAAAACAGTTCCCCAAAGGAAATGGATTAGCAAAAATAGATCAGAGAAATCCTGATGGTAATCCGTATCCTGGACAGTACACCATATTTCTGATTTTGAATTGTTCTGAATTTTGATGAAAAACTACAGTAATAACACGCGACTACTCTGAAGTTCACATTGTGTGTCAAGGCAGAGTTGATACTTCGGAAATGACAGCAGCTGAAGTCTAAGTTCCACCTTTTTGTATTATTTCATCGTCTTGGTGGCACGGCGTGACATTGGCATCAGATTGTGATTTATCCACAGCAGACACAAAGACAATATTCAACACTGGTTCCCCTGTTTATTCAATGCATTTGTAGTATATTTTTGTTTATAGCTGCAGATCACCGTACTCTGTGCGTCATGCCCCTTGAAGTGACTGCGCGCACTCTGATACCCCTTTCAGGAAACTGGCAATAAACCAAATATGGATATGAAATTTTGTATTTAATCTGACTAACGTTTGCATACGAAAGTCTGTCTGAAATTTGAGCAGTGACAAATTATATTTTACAACATGTACTATATTGGCACATTACAGTAGATTCACAGGGGGTTGTGTGCTCAGATGCCCGCAAATGGCAAAAAACCACAATTGAAGCCCATGAAATTGTCTATTTTGACACACTTAACCGTATGTCATCAAACCAAACGCCTCTCACCCACCCTCACAGTGCAACCAGAAATAACACAGCAAGTAACATTTGGCACACACAGTGTAACTGCACCACACAGACTTTGCGGGTATCGAAATAAACGCTTACAAACTAATACATGCAAGACAATAAACTAATATATAACCCGCACTTCCTTTTTGGACTTCCCAGCATGCTTTGCAGGTTATAAATTAGTATTAAAATATTGTTTTGCATGCGTATTGGTGTATAAGCGTATATATTTCAATAACCGCATAGTCTGTGTGGCACAGTTGCATTATATTTTGATGGGGAAAAAAAGTTGAATATCATCTTCCACAGGTCAGTCCGTTACAGCCATGGAAATGCTGAGCAGGGCTGCTCTGTCATATTGCTATGTGGGGAAAAATGAAGGTGCTGCCTGTCGCTCGTTGCTGACTCTCTGCAAATGGCTGTTGGCTGACTGGAAAGACATGATACCCCAGCTCAAACAGGTACGCTCCATTTTTAACGTTTTTAACTTACTAGCAGGATTTTACTGTGCAAAAATTGCAGTTGTGTTGATAAATAAGTGTTTTACTAATGTATTGTTTATGCTTCATCCTTAATAAGCACTGTGCAATGTGTTGGTCCAGGTTGTAAAGATGTCAGGGGCTGTCAATTCATCCAACGCTGTGGGCAGCTTGTCACCTTTGTGTCAGAACATTTCTGCTCTGCTGGAGCTTCCCCTCGTGGAACAAAGCATTCCCCACATCACCACTGAGACCTCTGGTAACTGAGTACATTTCTGTAAATGTTTGGTCATTAGACTGCCATGTAGCTGCAAAAGCACATCTCAATGTCTAATGCCGAATGCAACGCTTATATTGGCAAGAATACCACACCATAACGAAAATGTTGTTTTTGCTGCAGTGAGTGTAGGTGTTGGGGAGCCAGACTTCGTGCTTGGCCAACTCTACCAACTCTCCACCAGCCTGGCCCCAGAGGTTGCCAAGTCCTGGGCAGCACTGGCTAGCTGGGCTTACCGCTGGGGTAGGAAGGTCGTTGATAATGCCAGGTTAGTGGAACAATATATCACTGGTTAATTCTAATATTGAAGTATTGACCCCGATCTCAGACCGCTGTTTTATAATATACGGTGTACATGCAAACCACCACACAGAGGACTCTATCTCACGCACGCACACATGCACACATACAGAGCGAGACCAAAGCAGAAAGACGGGCTATGTCATTTCTTCATGCGCTTTCCTGCAATTTCAACGCTGGTCCGTGTCCCATTCACCACTGATTGCTTTACAATGTCACTTTTTAAAAATCTATTTTAGAGAAAACTCACACAAGGTAAATTAGCACCATGCCTGATTTTAAAAGTGGCCACCGTGCACAGAATGTATAATCAGAACAAAATAACCAAATACAAATATATAAATAATCAAATACGACTGGAATTATTATAAGCCGTAGATATTGCGGTAATACAGCAGAACGTGCCGTTTTATTAACGCAATTGTACCATTTGCAAGTAATTATGACAGCGGCAACCTTGTATAACTGTATAACTATACAACTGGAAAAGGTATATAACAGTGATGGGACAGGTAAACTGGGCATGGCACTATTGGAGGCCGGGAGAGGGACGGGGAATTGAGCCCAAGTCAAGCCCTGTATGAATGGTCTATGTAGTGTGGATACGCCCTTACAAGTTTGTTTGTGAAATCCTAGCTGGTTAAAAAATAAATTTAAAAAAATAGAAGAATATCAAAATACCTTCAACCCAGCTGACGGTATTTTATTTGGAATATTTTTGACTTTTGCGCATATGTTACAAACACCTGTGTCGTTTTGATTTTGTCCTAAAACATATTGTTCCAAATACTGTTATTGAAAGTAGTAGTCATCTTATATTCACGGATGTCTTATATTCTGGTCAATTCCATATTATGTTGATTGTGTTTTTATGCTAACAAGGGAATGTGATGTAATACATTGTACATCCAGACCAGCATCATTATCTAGACATGATTTTTATATTGTCCCTTCAGCCAAGGGGAGGGATTGCCTCTTCTTTCTGGAGAAAAAAAAGAAATAGAGGAGCTGCTACCTGCAAATACTAGTGAAGAAGACAAGGAAACCATTTTTGGCATTCTTGGACAAGCCATGTGTCGACCTACAGGCATACAGGTAGGGTAGTGTAATAATTACTTACTGCAAATGATATTAATTGATGATATTGATTCAATATTTCTTTCATTATTTCAGTTTAAATGTTAGAATAACTACTGTATGTACTCCTGCTGAAATACAGTATTTAGTTTTTAATCAACATAATTTCCTAATAAGGTCTACTAATCTGTCCTGCTTTAGGATGAGGACATGGCGCTACAGCAGGAAGATGACGAGGATGACATGGTGGACGTGATATGGCGGCAGCTAACTGCGTCATGCCCCTGGCTGGCAGACGCAGGCCAACCTGTAGCGGATGGTCTTATCCGCGTTTGGAGACGTGTGGTGGACCGAATATTCGGTCTCTACCGGATCTCTTGCCAGGCCTACTTTACATTTTTGAAGCTTAATGCTGGCCAGGTGAGACTTGACAACATCTTCTTTTGGTCTGCTAGGGTCCGTACCAGGGGTCAGTAACTTTTTTTTTTTTTTTTTTTTTTTTTTTGCCATTTTAAGACAGTGTGCCATAACTTTTGTTTTCATTTGAACATTTAATAATAATGACACAAAGTTTAAAATCTTCATCAATGGAGGAAAATGATGTTAACTGTCGTAAAAGTCTTTTATTATTGCCCGTGCTCCTTATGCATGTCTCTGGTGAAAGTAAATGTGCAAGCAAAGGCTATTTTTGGTTAAGACACCTACTTATGTTGGTGTGAGCCAATCTGAGGGATGTCTAGGTTTCACTGTACCATTACTCTATTATAAAACATAAAAAAAAAATGTATTTATAGACTCAAAAGTATGCTTTGCCTTGTAGAATGTGGACTAAAATTAACCATTCAAAGAGATTTCTGTTAGTCCACCATTGCCACCCAGCAGCAGGGATGGACAGCGTTCATCTGAATTGTATCTTTTGTGTTTTAGATCCCTATTGATGAGGACGACCCCAAACTTCTGCTTTCCTGTCACAACAGCAAGCAGAGCAATGATGACGTAATTGTCATGGCAACGCTTCGTCTCCTCCGTTTGTTGGTGAAGCATGCTGGGGAACTGAGGGAGGGGCTTGAGTTAGGATTGGCCTCCACTCCGACAGCACCCTGGAGGGGTACGGCGAAATAACAATCCAGAACTTTTTATGTACAAGCTATCTGGAAGTTTGTGCTTTTTTTTTTTTTTTATCCTTGACACTTTTATTTCAAATTTTTTGAATTGAAACGATCGGAACACATTAATTGCCCTAACTAGCCTTACCTGTTTTTTTTTTTTTTTTCTATCTCCCCCCCCATAATCTTTTAATGTTTATCTTTATTCAGGTATCACCCCCCAGCTGTTTTCCCGCCTCAACCACCCAGAGGCATATATACGACAAAGCATATGTAGCTTGCTCTGCCGTGTGGCCCAGGACTCTCCACATCTCATCCTTTACCCTGCCATCGTGGGCTCACTCTCCCTTGGAGGGGAGGCTCAGAATTCAGGTAGGATATTTTCATGCTCGCTTTGGCATTCATTTTAAGTAATGTAATTTAAGTCCAAATCTAAACATGAACACTGTAAAATGCTAATTGATTATTGACCATGTTTTGACAGGGAGCAAGCTGCCATCAGATCTGCCCACCTTTTTGGGGAGCATCCCAGGAGAGGGCCTTGATGGGGAGGGGGAGGAGGAGGACCAGCCGGAGAACAGTGAGAAAGAAGCTCCAGAAGAAATAGCAACCTTTTGCTCCAGCCAAGACCAAGCCATGATGCAGGATTGTTACAGCAAGATTGTGGAAAAGCTGTCGTTAGCAAACCCGACCATGGTGCTTCAGGTAATGGACTTTACGTCTCGATTTCCTTCTTACATGGACAGTCGGTACAGTTTTTTTGGGCTGTTTTCTCAACTAGCTCCTAACAAGTTGTGTGCAAACCAGGTTCAGCAGTTGGTTGGAGAGCTGCGCAGGGTGACATTACTCTGGGATGAATTGTGGCTGGGAGTGTTGCAGCAGCAGCACATGCATGTCCTGCGTAGGATCCAACAGCTTGAGGACGAAGTGAAGAGGGTTCAAAACAATAACACACTTCGCAGGTAAGAATGATCTTCTCACCAATGTCACCAAGTCTTTTGTGTCAAAAGTCAACCCTTTTTTCCCCCCCTTTCTTTTATTTGCACTGCAGGGATGAAAAGATAGCGATAATGCGTGAGAAACACTCTGCTCTGATGCGCCCAATGGTTTTTGCCCTGGAACACGTCTGCAGCATCACTTCCGCTCCAGCAGAGACACCACATGAGACCTGGTTCCAGCAAACCTATGGTGATACGATCAATTCTGCCCTTGAGCGACTGAGAAACCCCCACAACCCCGCCAACCCTGCCAGCAGCTGGCTCCCCTTCAAACAGGTATGCAGTGTTTCCTACAGGACTGCAATGTGTCTGTGGTGTTGGGTTGCAGTGGGGAGCGCGTGGGGCTCTAGATAGCCATGTCGGCTGTAATATGATGTATGTTAAGAAACAGAGTTATGATGTCATCTACTGTATGGAGTTGACATAGACAGTCGTATCTGTGAACAAGGGCATAATTTATGTGGCCTGCCAAAAATGAATGTATGAGAAACACTGTTTTTCAATGTGCTATATTTACAGTGATAGACTTCAACATTATATTAGTATAACAAACTAACACCTTTTTCTTTTCAACACTGTAAGCCTATGCATGCTCCACATGCATTGTCATTCTGGGTATGGCCGATTTACTGAATGATTTTATTCATCCTGTTGTTTTTTTTTAAGATGATGTTGAGCCTGCAGCAGCGTGCTCAAAAGCGAGCCAGCTACCTGCTCCATTTAGATGAGATCAGTCCACATCTGGCATCTATGACTGCAACTGAGATGGCTCTGCCTGGCGTGGTGTCGGCGTCAGACACCGTCACTATACAGAGCATTGGCAAGTCCATAACCATTCTCCCAACCAAGACCAAGCCCAAGAAGCTCTTCTTCCAGGGATCCGATGGACACAACTATCCATACCTGTTCAAAGGTGAAAGCTACATAATGAATACTCACATAAAATGTATGCGATGAAGCCTACCCATACTTGTCATATGTGTCTCATGCATCTATAAAACACTGAGAGATTAAAAAAAAAAAAAAAACGGACATACTATCCTCATGCAATGTTGAACATAAATAGTTTGTCAGATGGTCGGTTTTGATAAAGTCATTCTTTTTTCCTAACAGGCCTGGAGGATTTACATTTGGATGAGCGCATCATGCAGTTCTTATCAATTGTGAACACCATGTTCACAAAGATCAACCAGCAAGAGCAGCCACGCTTCCATGCCCGCCATTACTCCGTCACGCCCCTTGGTACCCGGTCGGGGCTTATCCAGTGGGTTGATGGAGCCACGCCCCTCTTTGGCCTCTACAAGCGCTGGCAGCAGAGGGAGGCTGTGCTGCAGGCTCAGAAGGTAACATAAATTTAGATTTTTTCCTTTTGATTTCAAATGCAAAAATAATATAAAATAAGAGTCTCCTTTTGAGATAATTCAAACAACAAAAGTCATAAAATACATAAAACCCCAAACCATGCTTAGGGCGTTCTCACACTAGACCAAATCATTCCTTTCATGGGCCCGCTTCACGCCGAAAGCACAATATGTTTGGCTAGTGTGTGCGCATTGGTGCCCGAGCAATTCCCACTTCCCCTCTATGGAAGCCTGTTATGATGCACGCGCACAATGTAGCAGAGTCATGGAATGACAAGAATGCAATCACTCCTCGCAGACTGTCAATAATAACCAACACAATTTATAATACCAAAAATATAGTTGGTCCTCAGGCTAGTATGTTTCTAGACTGTGGTGTATGTCGGGTTTTGGTGTAAGTCGGATCATGTACCTAAATTATATTATACCTAATTGGAGTCCTAACTCACTCCAACTGTACACAGAACACATGAAAGACATTAAATAGAAAAAAAATGTAGTGTAGCAGCACGACTACGTGTTACTCCGCTAGTCTGCCAATGTATTCATCGACCAGTCACGTGCGGTGAGGTTCATGACTAGTGAGGCACTGACTTGAGTTTTTTAATGTTGCTCATTTAGAGGATGACCAAAAAAAAGAAGAGAATTCACTTTGATTAAAAATGTTTTCAAATTGTTTTCAGATACTTCTTAGTCCAATTATTTTTTTTATTTTATTGTTGTGATTATTAACTAAAAATAATCTGTATATGCACCTTATCCTCCTATTTGACTTGTTTGGAAATCTAGCTCTAGCCGGCACTGCTGTTTGTGTATTTCAGTAAAGCTTTAAAAAACGCTGGCTTTTCCTCTATTGAAGGACGACAGTGACAACAACAGCAATATGATATTATTGGCAACATGCTGACGAACAGAAGTGGCTGACATAATCACATAATTGTCTAATTGGCCATGATTCTTTAGCCAAATGTAAGTTAAAAAAAAAAGATGAAATGTAAATATGATTACAACTACAAATGAACTTTCTTCAGTCGCTTCTGTTTGTTTTTGTTTTGGGTTATTTTAATATCTCAAAGATGGACCCACCTTTGAGTGCTCTTAGATGGGACAGGGGCCCACAGCACTCGCTGCGTGTTTAAGAGTGACACGTGGTTACAGGTCAGTTGCCAAACGTTGCATCTTTTGAAAACGTATCCAGAGGGGTCTGATGACTCGCCAAATATCGCGACAATGTCACTAAGTTGGCAAAGGTGATCCCTCCTGGCACATTCTTATTCTCCGGCAGACCAGGTGCGTTATGTGTTTATGAGCAATGCGAACTGGTGGCGCCAAATCTATTTGTGGTGGTCAAACTTTATTTGTGGCAAGTGAACCATGCCATTCTGTACCTCCTCTGTTGTAACCGGGTAATGCCTAATTGTTTCCTAACCAGGCCCAAGACTCGTTCCAGCAGCAGCCAGTGCCACTTGTACCCCGCCCCAGCGAGCTCTACTACAGCCGCATTGGTCCTGCCCTGAAAGCAGTGGGGCTCAATCTGGACGTAACGAGGCGAGACTGGCCTCTCAGTGTCATGAAAGAGGTGCTGAAGGAACTGATGGAGGCCACACCTTCCAACTTACTGGCCAAGGAGTTGTGGTGTTCTTGTACCACTCCCAGTGAGTGGTGGAGGGTCACCCAGGTAACCGCTGTTTGTGTGTCTTTTTAAAATGTGTATTATTACAACCTAATTGCTAATAATGTTGTTTTATTCTATAGTCTTATGCCAGATCCACTGCTGTCATGTCGATGGTGGGATACATAATTGGTCTCGGTGACAGACACCTTGACAATGTGCTTATTGATATGACCTCTGGAGAGGTTGTACACATTGATTACAATGTGTGTTTTGAAAAGGGTAAGTTCATAGACCCAGTAAAAGCAACCTGAGTATTTTTTGTCATGACATTGTATATAGGAGGGACTGAGATCTCTTCGATTGTCAAACCTCCTTGGTAAAAATGTCTTTGTGTTTTTATGTGCCGCTAGGGAAGAGCCTACGAGTGCCAGAGAAGGTTCCTTTCAGGATGACCCACAATATTGAAACGGCGCTAGGAGTTACTGGGGTGGAAGGCATCTTCAGGCTTTCCTGTGAACAGGTACATTGTCACGATCCAAACAAGCAGTACCCACAGTACCCCTTCATTTTTGTAATTTCGGGAAATCATTTGTTAAACTTGAAGTAAATGTTAAAATAATAATTGCACTGTTCGCTATACGGAACGCACCACATAGCCCGGGACCCTTATGAGGCGCCCGCAAGCCTACTTTTCATTCAGATTTTCAGTTAACAATGTGAGTTGTGGATACCAGCATTTTAATGTTCTCGTAAAATAAGCACATTCAGTTTGTTTGTGTTGAAGTAAGCCATGAAAATAAATGTTGCAAAAACCAGTAGCTCTTGGCCAAGGTCATTTTGTAAAAGTAGCTCTCACAAGAACAAACGTTGGAGAACCCTGCTATAGATTGTGCAATGTTAAAGGAAAGTGAAGAAATAAAGATATTAAAAAAAGCAATAAAATAAGAAATACAGTTAATTATAAATATTAAATAACTTTGAATTAGTAAAGATATTAAAGGAAAACTGCACTTTTAAAAAAAAATTTGCCCATCATCCAGAATCCTTTTGAGACATGAACACACATCTTTCTCTTTTTTGTGCATTCTAAAGATACAAAAAGAGACAGCTCATTACTGCACATAATGGGACGCATGAATGCCGCCTACAAAGACCGCTATTAAAACATCTCCAAAAACCTCCAACAAGGTTCTATGGTTTTATATACGTGCCGTGACCATGTAGTAACAGCTACATTCATGATAACATGTCATGCTTACAGTCTTTTGCCGTATTTTGGGCCTTTTTAAGCATTACCGGAATTTCCTTCCTGGGCGCATTGATTTCCCCTAGCAACATAGAAAGGAATGCTTACACCTAGCATGAACTTTTCCAAGCTCAAAAATAAAAAACACAGCAGCAGGTGTGGTGTGGCAAGTTATCGGTACACCAGCAACATAGTTCAATCGGCGTAATAATGTTAATAATAATAATGTCGCTGTAGCTTGGTTAATATGCACGTTAATTATATGGAAATGCAGCGTTGTTGGCGCTTTTTGAAGGGTTTTTTTTCCCCCCAGAAGGCTTTATAGGCAGAATGGTGTTTCCCATTATGTACATTCTTAGCTTTGTCTTTTTATCTGTTTTCTAACTTTAGAATGCACTGAAAAGAGAAACGTGTTTGTTTCTCAGAAGGATTGTGGATGATGGGCAAAATTCCACAGAAGTGCAGTTTTCCTTTAAGAAAAAAGTGTGAAGAACTTTATTTGATAAATGTTTGAATATTTATTTTTTTTTTTTTGCCTTTTTCAGGTTGTTCAGATGATGCGTCGAGGCAGAGAGACCCTCCTGACCCTCCTGGAGGCCTTTGTCTATGATCCACTAGTGGATTGGACTGCTGGGGGGGAGGTGGGCTTTGCGGGTGCTGTCTATGGAGGAGGGGGTCAACAGGCTGACAGCAAACAGAACAAGAGGGAGATGGAGAGAGAAATCACACGCTCGCTCTACTCTTCCAGAGTAGCTGAGATTAAGGTAAAGCCTACAACTAAGTAAAACGCCACGAGCATCCCGTGGGCTGCACAGTGTTTTTTGAGTATCGAACACAATTGTTCCAGAAGCAAACCATGTGACTGGTTGACTGTTTGCACTTTGCAAAGGTGAACTGGTTTAAGAATCGTGATGAAATGCTGGCTGTCCTGCCACAAGTGGAAGAGGCTGTAGAAGAGTACTTGGTCCTGCAGGATCTGCTCTGCCAAGGGGAGAAGCTACAGGCAAAGCTTCAGGAGGAGGTGACCTTCCTGGAAGGAGCTGAAAACCATCCAAACCATCTAATTTTTACTCTGGAGCAAAGGTTGGAAAAATAGAATGCTTACTTCATATGCATAAACTACATATTGTTTTCTTAATAAAAAAGCGCTACAACTGCAAAACATCTTCTTTGTACAGGTACTCTGAACACACGCAGCTACAGTCACGACAACGAACTGTCCAGGAGGCC
The DNA here is from genome assembly GCF_027744805.1 of Dunckerocampus dactyliophorus. NCBI lineage: Eukaryota > Metazoa > Chordata > Actinopteri > Syngnathiformes > Syngnathidae > Dunckerocampus > Dunckerocampus dactyliophorus. Next base: position 14,083,488 of record NC_072836.1, read on the forward strand.
ATTCAAAGCAAGCTTGCTGACCTCGATCAATGGATCTCGCAGTACCAGGCAGCGTTTTCCAACTTGGAGACCACTCAGCTGGCTGCTCTCCTGCAGGATATCAGCAGCCCCATAGATCTTGGTTAGGATCATTAACATTTTTTTTTCCTTTTGCATTTCATTTTTGGTTATTTGGAAGGCACATTGCATATTAATGGACATATGGACATCTTTCTAACCATCAAGATAAGAAAGTAAAATACACCAGTTGTGTTCTCTCTTTAGGTCCTCCCAGCTATGTGCCAGCTACAGCCTTCTTGCAGAATGCGGGTCAGGCCCACCTGATCAGCCAGTGTGAGAGTCTCGAGGCAGAGATGAGCTCCCTGCTGCAGCAACGCCGTGGGGCCCTTCGCATTTGCTTGGAGCAGCTGCACAGTTACGCCACAGTGGCTTTGCTGTACCCACGAGCCACTCTGTTGCGCCATCGGGCCCATCAGTGGAAGGCCTGGTTGGAAGAAATGCTGAGAGTTATGACAGTTGAGCACTGCCAGCACATCTACAGACAGTAAGAAGACCTTTTGTGTGTATTTTTCTAAAAAAAAAAAAAAAATTAAGGGCCAAATGTTGAATAGAAGTGTTTGTTACGTCTTACATGTTGTTTTGACGTAAAACTTTTAAAATGCTGTACTTGGATACACAGTTGATCCCCCACTTTTTACCGGGGTTAACATTCGGGTTAACATTCCCCTTCCAAACCCTCCTGCTTGCTTGACGTTGACGTTCTCAATGTAATTGAAGATGATCAATGAACAGATGGAGTCAGTGTTATAAGTTATGTAAGTTTTACTTTTGCATCTCACAGCAGCTATGGTGCTTTCAAGGACTGCTTGACGACACTTGACAATATCAGTGAAACGTAAAGACATAAACGTAAACAATTGTCAGATTATTAGGGGTATGTGTATGCTGTATGTTTTATCTGTATTATCCCTCACTAAATTTAAAAAAAAACAACAACTAAAAAACAGATTTGTTCTTATATCCTTGAGCAGCATCGGTGTGTAAGCTGCACGTGCCCACGTCATGACATGGAATATTATGGCGTGAACGAATTTGTGAGGACCACACAACTCTTTATTTGACAGGAGCCAATCATGAGTTCCGAATAAACTCACCACAAGCCTGTCAACCCATTGGAAATTGCAGGAGGTCATTACTCAATATACCAGCTTGACTCATCACACAGCAAATAACTCAAACGTTATACCTCAGAATTATAGAAACATTTATCAATGCAAGGTTTATATAGGGAAAAAACATTTTAAAGTGTTCCCATAATACATTACGGTTGAGAAAACATACTAAGTAGGGATGAGCCAGATACTCGTTGACGAGTATCCATTACGGATAATGCATTTTTGCCGAGTACGAGCCTGAAACGAGTACAGCTCGTCATTATCCGTAATCTTCATGAAACAAAATTTTCATTATGCATTCATCCTTTCAACCACAGTGACCGCCCCTCCCTAGCCAGGCGCTGCAGCCAGAGAGTCGCCACTCACACACTATAAAGACAGTACAGACGGTATGTGTGTGTGCGTCCCAACTGGCCGTACTTGCAAGTGCGTTCTGTCTATTTGCAAAAACGTGGGCAAAATTTGGGGAGTACAGCCTCAGTGCGGGTTTGGGCGTGAAGGAGGAACTTTCACTGCATGCGGGCTGTGTCGAGGCTACAGATACAGGTACGTGGGACGCACGTGCTCTCTGCTGCCAATGAGCGCACAACGCACTGATCGCCCCCACACAAATACAAATTAAAGCACACATAGAGCGCAGACCTCGGCCAAGCACCACAGTTCCTCCCATATTGTGATTCACACCTTTCTCAGTGCTCTGACCATTTTGTGTGGACTTATATGCACAAATGTCGAAAATGGTCCAATCTCACAATTCTCTCCATTTTTATTTCACATTTGAGTAGTGAAATAACATGTTTGAGACACTTGTTCTGCAATGTAATTAATATACTATAATAATAACAAAATATGTTTCATTTTTTAGCAATTACTGTTGTAATATACTGTATACCCCCATACCCTGTTTGCCATCACTGGATGTTTGCATGGATCACCAACTTCACACAGATCATTAAAAAATAATTAAATAATAGTCTTACAGATCACTTACACACATACACAGTACACATATATCTGAATAATAAACAATAAATATAGCAACTTCTGATCAATCTGTCAATTTCAGGCTTAAAATAATGTACTGATTTAACCCCCGCACATTTTGGTTAAACTACGCCCACTCATTCCGAGTACAGCTACGGATACAGATAATTTAGATGGGTGAACAGATACAGATACTTGTAGAAAATGGCTGCAATGCTGCTTCTGTCCACCAGAGGAAGCCAGAGGACCAAAAGACAGGGAAGCGGTGACGGAGGGAAGGTGACGCGATGCATTACGGGAAAGCTTTAAAATGTAGGCTTTTCTTTATTTTAAAATCACATTGGGACATGTTTCGATATTTGTATATACACCTTTTGAGTATGAAGTTGTCATGTGCTGAATTTTGTGCTGTTAAGTGATTTTCAACGATAACACCGTGATTATGTTCTTATATTGGGTCTATATAATGACATACACTGACAACCAATGGGTTGACAAGCTTGTTGTGAGTGCGCTGATAGCTCGTGATTAACTCCTGCCAAAGAAAGCTTTCCTGACTCACGAGCAGCACAGTATTTAAACAATCAGGAATAATTCTGAAGTAAAGGAGATGTCACGAGATTAGAAGCACCGGAATTTACAGTATTTATAAATTATCACCGACTTGCAGTAAATGAGGTGTGTTTCTGCAAAAAAAAATCCTATTTTCATTTTTAAAAATTCCAAAAACAACAATATGACCAATAGTTTTGCAAATTGGCGGGGCCGCAAATGATGAATTGCGAATGGACGCTATTCATCTAAAAAGTATTTTTGGACTTTTGAGCCATATGACCAAGCCCTAACTGCCAATATGTGAACACAGCCAGTCAGAGTCCATCCTGCAGCATAAAACACTTTTAAACAAAACATATTAAGCTGTTACATTTGCCAGATTGCACTTGCTCCCTTGTACCAAAGGTTGTATTAGCAGTACAGGTGGTTGGAACTGCGAGGCGAGCGTGTTTTTATGACAAACCTGAGATGGATCAAGTTCCACATGATATAAAATTCTTGATGATAAAAAGTACATAAATTTAATATACTGTGTCATGGCCATCCTTCAATTATTATTCAAATATTTTTATCTGTTACACTTATGCAACATGTCTTCCTTTCTGCACAGGTATGAGGTGCTGTTTGCCCCCCAGTTGACAGCACCCTCCTGCCAGTTTCTGTCCAGCGTGGAGTTGGCTGTACAGCGGCAAGTCGCTGACACTAACGAACGTGTAATGCACCAAGCCGAGCGACTGAAAGCTGAGGGTACCACTGCAGCAGCCTGTGAGGAGCAGCTCAAGGAGATAGAACACTGCATCGGGGTCTTCCTGCATGAAAATGGAGAGTCAGGCTCACTGAGCTTGGCAGGAATCATCACCTCGGCCCTGTGCTCAATCTGCAGGTCCAGATATGAACATTTGTTTTCTCAAATTGATACCAAATCAGTTCAGCAATACCAAATAATTCTACAAAAAAATCAAAAATATAGCCACATTACATATTATAAAACTATTAACTTTGTAGCTTAGTATTGGAAAGAGGAGGAACATACAGTAACTGCTAATTTATTCTTTCAGGCGGAACCTGGTGATGGAGAGTGCAGCAGCAAGTGCTGGAGAGCAGCTGGTCGACCTCATGTCTCGGGATGGGGCATGGTTCCTTGAGGAGCTGTGCAGTATGATGGGAAATGTCAGTGCCCTGGCAACGCTGCTGCAACGCTGCCCCCTCCTGCCTCACGATCTGGAGCTCCTGTCACCCTCTGCCACCATCCAAGCCGTTTACATGGCCAATGCCGTGTATACCTGTTTGCAGGTACTGGAGTTTTAGCCTCAGGCCGCTATGATTACACAGTACACCCAGTTTTGTTTTTTCCTCAAGGCTTTTGTTTTAAATGTTGCTGTTAGCGCAATATTTTAGCCAGCCTCAAAATCTTTTTCACGACTCATATAGCTTAACGCTAGTGTTACTGTGTTAGAGCCAACAAGACTGCTCGGAAAGTGTAGACCTCTGCCAATGCGGAAATGTTAAATCATTAAGTGAACAGCTACAAGGGACAGACACAATCTTAATAGCTATAAAGATGTTTACATGATCAGATTGTAGCGGGATTATGTCAGTCAAATTATTTGCTGTATTCTCATGGTTCTTTTTTATTGATATATTCTACATACAAAGTAATTTATTGATGCTAATCCCAGGGTTTTATATAAGAAACACAAAACCATCTCTGCCTTTCACTTCAGATTCTTTAATTTCCTAACCGGTGCTGATTTTGTCAACTCAAATGCAAGTATCTTAGTTTCTTTTTCATGACAGGAACTCAACACCAATTTCCGTCAGATCATCTTTCCTGAGGCTCTGCGCTGTATGGTAAAAGGAGAGCCCACTTTGGAGTCGATGTTGACTGAGTTGGAGCAACTGGTGGAGCAGAGCTCCGATGGTCTGGGCTTGCAAGGCTTGGTTGACAGTCTGCTCGCCACCACAGGCCTGGACCATGATGGACACAAACAATGTCTGGACATCACAAGGTAAGTAGTGGTTCATCAAGGGTAGAACCGTAAACCACCCATAAACAAGACCCATGATGCAGCCATTCCTCTTGTGCAGGGATGTCCAATGTTTTATCCCGCAGTTCGTTTATAATTAATTATTACACAGTATATATGTTACAAATATATTTATTGTAACAATACAGTTAATTCATTGTTAATTAGATGTTTGTTTCCCCACAGGTCTGTAGTCTATCTGTGGTGTTGGGTTGTGGCAGTAGATGGCGTCATTGAAGTTTCATAACTGGCCAAGCATGTGCATATCATTTTTATAGACACTGTTTTGTGCCATAAGACATGTGCGGCATTATCTCATGTGTTTAAAACTTAAAACAAAAAGACATGAAGTATTGACCTACGGGTATTTTATTTCTTGGAGCAGTAGACACACATACGTGCACCTTTTTGTTATAGCATGCAGGGCAATTAAAAAAAAAAAATCATGGTGAAGAGATGCATTACAATGTGTGATCAGGCTCCGATTAGACAATGCACGCGACAGCCAGGTGAATGTGTTTTTACTTGGACAGCGATATTTTTAAACTCCACTGTGGGGGAAGTTTCCGAAACGATCCCCACGGTGGGACCCGTGGCTTGTTGAGAAGAGCATAATTACTAGTTAAGAAGCAGAGTTACGCTGCCATCCACTGGTGGGAGTTGTAACGACAAGCTACACATTCAGTCCCATGATAATGTATTTATCAGGGTGAGCAGGTGGCACCAACTCTATTTGTGGCGGGCTGAATTTGTTTGTCAGGCTGCACAAATAAATTCATGCATGGCGAACACTGGATGTATTAGATGTTACGCCATTTTGTTTTGTCAGCTATCACATAAAGAGAAGATGCAATGTTTTTTTCAGATAGCTTAGCAAATACTGACCGACAATGAATTGGTTTTAGCATCTTTTAAGATAAAATTTTTTTATCAAAGTGGTACATTTTTTCTGTAAAGGCTCCAAGAGGGTGCAAAATGATATGGAAGTAAATAATTGTTAAAGAATGGTGTTAAAAATATTGACTAATTGGTGAAGTTATTCCAAAAATTAATATCACAAGCTGGAACCCAGCCAAAAGAATCATCTAATAACTAAATATTTACATACAACAGAGACAGTTAAATAAATAAAATGTTGGGGGGGGAAATACATACAAAAAATTGCTTGAGGGTGGCAAAATGGTTAAACAAGAATAATTTGTCAAGTTATATTTCTGCCTTCAGGATGTTGCGTGCCCAGTACTCTGAGCTGATCCAGCCACGCAGCATGGACGGGACGGCCCAGGACTCGCCAAAGATGTCTGCAGGTCAAATGCTACTTGTCGCCTTTGATGGAATGTTCACTCAGTTAGAGACTGCCTTTGGACAGCTCACTGAAAAGGTAACACATGTAGTAATAGGCCCAAATCAACGATTAGTATGCATCTGTCTTTGTATGGTTGCTTTAGACCAGTACTTCTCAAATAATGTAACTGTGAGAGGCAGGGAAGACTTCAGTATTAAGGCAGACCTGCCAACATGTATGAATTTGTTGTGCTCAGCATCCAATTTGACTCTTGAATACGCTTATATGCTTCACTGCTCTCCATTTTGTTGCGTTCCGCTGGTTTCAGTTAGAGTTAAAGCCATACAGTACAGATAAATATCAGTTTCTCAATAGTATTTCGATCCGTCAGTGGTGGCATGAGAGAAAACTATTGAGAACTGCTGCTTTAAACCTACAAGTTACTAGACTCTGAATGTGGAGACAAAATGTTTCAGCACTTAATGGACCTTTTGACACTAGGTGAGGCTGTAATGTCATGTAATGAAATGCTTTCACAACAGCCAGCTTTTTATTCATTTTCCCCACTGATAGCAAACCATTTGCTCTGTTCCTTGTGCTCAGCTGAGTTCTCTGGAAGTGCCATCGGCCTGGAGAAAGGTGGATGTTCTGAGGGAAACACGCACTGCACAGCTCCACTTCTTTGACAGTATCAGTCAGCGGGAACTGATGGAAGAAGTTTTCTTCCTGAAGAGACTGCAGACCATCAGAGATTTCTTTAGAATGTGTGCCTCCTTTGCACAGACTCTATCAGGTAAGGCTTCTTCACGGTCAAATGGAGATAACGATCGCTTTTCTAAGTCCTAAATAACCACCCGCTGTCTGTGATTGCTTTGTGTACCAAGGGCCCGCTGCTGATGAACTTTTACCCTCCAATGGACCGGTTGGTTTGGGGAAGCCGTTGTACCGGCAACCTAATGCTTCTGGCTCTAGTGGGGCAGTGGTCAGCGAGGAGCAAATGACTCGTCCAATCAAGGCCTTTACAGCTGAATTTGTTTGGCAGATGCTCTTGGGTCTGCCCAGCCAAGCTCTTGGTCTGGCCCTCTGCAGCACCCTGTCTGCTCTCGGCCTGGATATCGTTGCCCAAGTTGAGGCGAAAGATTTTGGGGCGGAGAGCAAGGTACGACATTTTTTTTATACATTGACTGACGTTGACATTTACTTGGGACTTTAGACAGACATATAAGGAGAATGGACAATAATGAAAATTTTTTTCAACAACACATGTCAAACGGAGAAGCGGTATAGAAAATGGATGGATGGATGTCAAACGGACCGATTTTTCGATGTAAATCTCTTTGTGGTAGGCAATTTGATACGCATCTTGATACACGGGCTACAAAAATGATATATTTTAAAAAATGAACAATTTGATACAGTGTACAAATTTGATAGTTACGTTTGCTGTAAGTCTTACATTGTAAAATAAAGAAGCCAGTTGTATAAAAGTGGCATTCTTCTAGTATTTTGAATGTGAAAAAGAGCATATCATATCCCCAAGCATGCTATAAGGCAGGAGTCCCCAACCACTTGGCCGAGGGGGAAACGTTAAAAAAAAAAAACACACACACTCACACACACACTTAAAAAAAAAATTAAAATAAAATATTTTGTAAATAACTACAGACATCAAATTGTATGTAAATGGATATAAATTTTGGAAATATATTACCAATATTTTATTCAAAAAATGATATACAGTTTGAAATCCCACAGGTTTTGCATGTTTAATGCGAGCGGTCTTTGAATGCACCATCTAATGTTGTCCCACGCTGCACAGATAGACTACTGTACTGTATTGTTTCCGTTTTTCTTTCATCTCATATTTGGTCCCAAATGCTGATATTATGTGGGAATGCATGAACGTAAGATTTGATGATGAACAAACTCCAGGCTCGGACTGGTGGATGATTGGTTTGAATTCACGCTACTAATGCTGTTTAGATTAGCAAGCTACAGCGCCTGCGAGACAATTGTTTTGCCGGCAGCCCAGGCTCTCGCGTTGTTTGAGACGCACTGTCATCCAGTTGGTAGTCTTGGCGTACCTCGTGCATGTCTCTAAAATCGATCACACTAAGGATTTATGGCTGATTCTTATCAATCTAGGAGGTTGCTACCGATGCTGCCGCATATCCGCCTTGTCAAACCGGATATCCGGTCACATCGGTTTCACAACCCTAAAAATGACCCCTTTTTGGCTCTCAAAATTTGATGTCGACAAAAGTTGTCCACCATATTTGTTGACTTTGAACTATGTGGGCACTTTTTAGTAATACGAAGAACACGGTGAACCAGGGCTTGACGAGTTAGTCAACAAAGACATGTCAGCATAAATAGGACCAGATTGGACTGTACCAATAAATATTATTGTTCTAACTCCATATACATAATTTTTCCCCAAATAATTTGGCAGCAAAGACAAACCATCAGGGCTTGTGTCCATAATTGGCAATGATGCAGTCGCATGTGAGCAGTTGCTTTTTCATATCACTCTGTTAGTACAAACTAATAAAAGTGACTGGAAGCAGTACTCTAAACCACTTCATCATGTTTTGGTAGTCGAGGAAAAGGCTTCTTGAGACGTCATCTGTACTTCTGTGTAGAAGGTGTCGGACGTTTCGCTCCTCATCCGAAGAGCTTCGTCAGCAAACTAATAAGTGCTGGTAGCTTAGGCCTTAAATACAGTAAGAGTGGGCGGAATTGGTGTGCCAACACCCTCCTCCTATTGGTTCGTTACACTAAGCCTGGGCGGAGCAGTGGTATAATCCTATCCTGTTATTCACACCTACGATAAAAGGGAAGTGTCGCTCCCTGAATTGGGTATGAACGACTCTGATACTGGCTTGTTAGCATCTATTGTTCTGGCTCGGCCCTGCCTTCACCTCATTTGCAAGACTAAGAGCTGTGGGTTTTGGTCTCAGTAACCTGCTGAACACAGGGTCCAAATTAAACCTCAAACCACCATTCCGATTCAATGATGGGTTCTGTTGTTTGACAAAAATAGCTTCCTTAACTCCTCTTTCAAACCATCTGTTTTCTTTGGCCAAAATCTTAACCTCGCTGTCCTGAAAAGAGTGATTGGTAGCTTTCAGGTGTAGATGTACTGCTGATTGAGGACCACTAGCATTGTCCCTGCGATGTTGATAAAGCCTTTTTTGGAGCATTTGCTTAGTTTCCCCAATGTAGTGCTCTTTGCATTCCTCATCTTTACAGTGGATGGAATAGACCACATTGCTCTGTTTCTGGTTTGGAGCCTTGTCTTTAGGATGCACTAATTTTTGTCTCAGGGTATTTACTGGTTTGAAATAGGTAGGAATTTTGTGTTGCCATAAGATCCTCTGGAGTTTTTCGGAGACCCCCGCTACATAAGGGACTACCACTCCTCTCCTTTTTGCTTCTGTGGGCTTTTGGGTTTCTTTCCCTACTCTCTTCTTTTGACATTTGTTAAAAGCCCACCGTGGGTACCCACAGGTTGAGAGCGCTCTCTGGACATGTTGTGTCTCCTTTTTCTTTCCCTCAGCACTAGTTGGTATTTGTTCCGCTCTATGTTGGAGGGTCCTAATAACCCCTAGTTTATGTTGTAGTGGATGGTTTGATTCAAAAAGCAGGTATTGGTCAGTGTGTGTGGCCTTTCTAAAGACCTCTGTAAGTAGCTGTCTGTCCTTTCCTATAATTACCTTGCAGTCTAAGAAGGCTAGTTGGTTTTCTTTAGTGTCCTCGCGAGTAAATTTGATATTGGTGTCCACCGCATTGATGTGATCTGTGAAAGACTGAATTTCTTGTTTTTTGATTATGACAAAGGTGTCATCCACGTATCTAAACCAGTGCCTTGGTTTTGTCCCTGAGAAGGATGTGAGAGCCTGTTTCTCCATCTCTTCCATGTACAGATTCGCCACTATGGGTGAGACTGGTGAGCCCATAGCACAACCATGAATTTGTCTGTAGAATTTCCCTCTAAACTGAAAATATGTGGTGTTAAGGCAAATTTCCAGTAATTGGCAGATGTGGTCAGCACTAAGTTTTGTTCTCCGATGCAGAGTTGAGTCCTCGAGCAGTCTCTTCCTCACCACCGAGACTGCTGCTGAGGTGGGGACAGATGTGAAAAGTGAAGTCACATCATAAGACACCAAAGTTTCCTCTGGCTCCAATCTGAGGTCTTTGATGCTCGCCACAAACCCTTTTGTGTTCTCTATATGATGATCAGTGTTGCCTACCAATGGGGATAAGACTGTTTTTACATATTTCGCTACATTGTACGTGGTAGAGTCAATGCTACAGACAATGGGTCTGAGGGGAAACCCTTCCTTGTGGATTTTTGGAAGGCCATAGATACATGGTGTAGCCTCCCCAGGGTATAACCTATGATACATCTGTCTGTCAATTAGTTCTTCCTTCTCTAACTTTTGGAGACAGTGTATGATTTCTTTCTTATACCTACTGGATGGGTCCCTTTTAAGTTGCTCATATGTGTTGGCATCACTAATTAGACTTGTTATTATGTTTTGGTAGGTATCTCTGGATGAGCTTTGTAAGAAGGGCGCTGAGCAGAGTCTGGCATCAGGCCGGGTCTCCCAGATGCTGCTGAACAGAGCCACAGTGCTGGCCGCCTCTTACGACACAGCCTGGAAGAAGTTGGACCTGCTGCGAAGGTTGGATGGCAACCTGGATGCGGCTAAGGCCAGCTTGCAGAGGCTTCAGCTGCACATGGCCATGTTTCAGGTACACACCACTCACAAAACATCACATCTTGTCAAAGCATCTTCCTGCTCAAAAATGTTGAATGAATTGCCTTTTGAGGCAGCACCCTTTGTTGGATTCATAGCTACTGCGCTTTTCCCCCCATCAAACCACTTTCTATTTCTCTTATTTACAATTTTAAGCAGAGAAAATAAATCTAAATACGCGGGAGAGTGAATGTCCAACCGTGAATAGGTGGATCTCTACTGGGGATGTCCCGATCCACATTTTTTGGCTTCTGATCCGATCCGGGAATGAGCCTTTTTTTTTTCTTTTTTTTATAATAAGCTTTTGTTACAAACATTTATGTGTGGAAATTAATATGGTTATGAAAATAGCTCTTCAAAGCATAAAAAATAATGCATTCAAAGTATTGGTGAATTTACTTTATCACACAGCATGACCAACAATCGTTTTGTAACAAGCCCGAGTCAGGTCCCTAATCCAATAAGATAAAATTGGGAAAAAAATTGGTGTGCAAAATACTTTTAGGGTAGGACTAATCATTTTACATGGTTATAGATGAATTTGTGGTCTGATTTAGAATATATGATTATTTTTATTTATTTCTTTTTTTTAAGCAAACTCTTTTCAAAGCAATAGTAATGTATTGACGGTCCCTAGTATAAACAACCAGTGGTTGGAGTAGCACTTCCTGTGTGAGCCCCCTGCACAGTGACACAGCAGTCTGGGCACAGTGAGGAGGAACTACCGCTGTAGCTACGGAACCGAATATCCAAGGTGAAACTAACTTCGCCACCGGTACACCGCGGACATGTCTGCATAGTGGTTTTCTTCTTCTTGCGGGAGTCGAGTGGCAACCAAACGTTATACTGTATGGCAACCAGATCGGCCCGATCTTGTGGCAGAAACCGATATTTTCCGATCTTCAAAATACAGCGGATCGGCAGCCAATCCCGATCCTGAAGATTGGATCGGAACGTCCCTAATCTCTTACCGTATTGTGGTATTGTCAGTTTTTGCTTGTCATAGAACAGTGTCATTGTGTGTCTCCTCCACAGTGGCAGCATGAAGATGTCCTGGGTCCCAACAATCAGTCTCTGAGTGTCAACATTCCTCCTCGTGCAGTCATTCTCAGTAACATGAAGAAGAAGCTGTATAAGCTGAGTCAGGATGAGGGAGCCATTGTGGCGATTCAGGTCTGCATCATTTGACATACTATTTATCTTCCTCATTGTAACTTGGAAGGTGCGGTGGGCACTGCTGCTTGCGCTGTTTAAAACACTACACACATTATAATTTAGACCTGCAACACCTACCCGGTTAATTATTCTGGTGAGTATTAGTGGTTTAAAGGGGTGTCATGATACACTCTGCTCACAGGACAAGGCGATACATGAATTTTTTTCTCCTGAAAACGAGTTAAGACGATATTTTAACATGACTTTCAAGAAAATGACAAAATGTAGGACTGGACAAACAGACGGAGTCACAAAACAGTGCAGGTACATTTGGAAATGTTTTATAACTTTGCACGCATGAACTAAGCATGATGCTTTTAACTGAACTTTTTTTCACAGCTTGAAGCAAAAAAATATATGAAAGATAAAATAAAGATGGCAGTTATAGCTGCGACTACTAATCATTTATGTTAAAGTGTAGTTATGAAAAGACACGTGAAATAGATTGCAGTATATTAGTTCTATGGAAGTAGATCCGAAATAGACTGTACTATCACGTTTTGGTAGAAGTCATATGCAACGATCATGCTTTGACCGGACAAATCTCAAGTAAATTTGATAAAATGTAGTAATTACTACACCTTCTGCTTGGCCATTAACACAGTCACATGTCCTTAGAGAATAATGCTGGGAACGCCGAGAATAGGTACGATTGCAAGGTTTATAGTGTGCGTAAAGCACTTAATGTGCAATTCCAATCGTGCCTCGCGTACTGCCACTTCCATATTATGTATCATTCACTGTAGCGATGCCATAGCTCACAGTCTGATTGACGCTGAGAGAAGCTGGACGAAGTGGCCGGGGAGAGGGAAGTGTGGTCTTCCCTGCTTAGGCTGCTGCCCCCGCGACCCGACCTCAGATCAGCGGTAGAAGATGAATGGATGGATAGATTTTGCCCGCCTGTGTTTCTGCTCTCATATCTTAGTCATAGTGTAATGTTGTGTGTGAGCTAAGACATGTTTAAAAATGTTGAGCAAAAGTTGATTTCTTATGTTTTAACGGCTGGTCTCTTCAGGAGAAGCTAGCCTCACTGGAGGCGAGCATTGAGCAGCGTCTTAAGTGGGCTGGCGGGGCAAATCCAACACTGGCCCCTGTCCTTCAGGACTTTGAGATGACCATCAGGGAGCGACGTGCCATGGTGGCTAGAGAAAACCAGCGTGCAAGCCAGGTGGGAAAAGCTGATTTTAAGAGTTCATCCATAAAGCCTAAAGATGAAATTAATTCTAAAGACATTTTGTCATCCAGGTCACCTTCTTGTGTTCCACCATCCTGAACTTCGAAGGCCTTCGCACTCGATCCCCTGAGGCTCTCAGCATGGACGCAGCTTTGTTTGAGTTGCTGAAACGCTGCCAGCAGACATGTTCATTCGCTGCACAGTTTAGTAGCACGGTGTCTCCGTTGGAGCTTGAACTATTGCAGAGACTGGTGGGTTTTGACATCTAACATTACACTGGACAGTTAATGGACAGCAATTGTACATTATGTTAATATTACAAGATCTACGTTTAAACATTCACTAAATTTAAACAATACATTTTTCTTTGTTTAGCGACTGGTTAAAATACAATTGACATTTCTTTTGCTAAAAATATATTTCCCTGGCAGTCCCTGGTGTGATTTGTCATAGTTTTACGTTTTTAAACATGTAATCTGTGTTTATCAACAAATGCACTAAATTGTCCAAGCTGTACTTTGGCTTCATATTGTGACAGTGATATAGACACACACCAGTGTTTCCCACAGGACTGCAGTGTATCTCTGGTGTAGGGTTGCCATCTAATTTGCACGTGTTCTAAGAAATGTGTGCGACCTTATCTCGCATTTTTAAATCATATTTAACAAGAGAATGTGAAGTTATAGGGCTCCATGTAAGTGTGCGCTGATTGTAAAGATAATGTACATGTCATTGTACATCTAATATCTCACTATATTAGTATATCAAAGGGAGCTGCCGCTGGAGTACCCAGCATACCTTGCGGACATTTTAAAATGAGTTATGTGTTTGTTGTTAGTGCTGAGTTGTTGCAGACCACAAAGCGAATCACAAATTAGTGCAAAAAATGTATGAAATCTTGGATGATTCTAAAATCCCGGCCAGATGCTGTTTGTAGGTCCCAAATAGTGGACATTTGGTCATCCCACTTTAAGTAACTATATTAAATCCAGAAATACAACTACAGCTCTGTTGACATTTCCCGTTATGATACATCCATCAATAACGTAATTGTCTTTGAATGCAGAAAGCCTGAGCAATTTACAGTACATCGTCAGGCCTGTTTTAAAGCTCTTTGTATGGCCGCTACAGAGTCCAGTGCTGGACCTGCCTATAGGCAGTCCTGATTGGCTGAGCTATGCCCAGCGGCAGCTTGAGGAGGAGCTGAGTGCGGAGCAGAGGACGCAGGAGGAGCGAGAGCAGCAGCTGGACTCCTGTGCCGAAACCCTACAACTCCTCGTCGACTCCATTAAGACCATTTTGTCAACACACAACCGCCAACTGGCTGATGTCAAGCACTTGCTCAAAGCAATGGCTAAGGTACAGTTTGTACATTGCCTTATGTATTAAATGTAATATTTTTGTTAAGATCCACCCCTGACCCAGCAGTCTTAATTCTCTTTTTTTTTTTTTGAAACAGGATGAGGAGGCGGCATTGGCTGACGGCGAAGAGGTGGCGTACGAGGGCAGCGTGCGTCACTTCTTGATGGAGTATAAGGCGTGGCAGGACAACATCCAGGTAGTTTTGTTCACAGTCATCCAGGCTAGTGGGCAGCCACGCAATCAGGAGCAGCTGGAGTTGCTTGAAGAGATTCCCGCTACTGTGAAGGAGCTCCAGTCCCAGAGCCAGAGGTAGTTTCAGTTTTGTACGCATAACCATTTTCTTGACTTTATTGGTACGAATCTTGCATTAATCCCCGCTATGCTTGTTTCACAACAGTGTGTATAATGGCCTGGTGGGATTTGCGTCCCCACTGGTGACAGAAAGAGAGAATGACTGTGCCAGCCCTGTGTCAGCAGTACAGACAAGCTTTGCAGCCGGTATGACCTTGAAGAATACACACTAGAAATACCATCAAGCCACTACTGTACTATGCAGACTGTAGACAAAAGTTTAATTCAATATTTAAAAAAGTCTCTTTTTGCTTTGACTCAAGCTGTTAGATGCAGTGGGTTGAAGACTCAGCCAGAGTCCATGTCCCAGAATGCACGGAAGGCCCTGCCACGTAACCTGGGGACCCCCACGGACACCCCACCCAGCACACTGTTGAACAGCAAAGGCCTCAACCCCAGTCCCAAGAGGGCTGTACGAGACCCCAAAACAGGAAAAGGTACCAGTTAGCCGTAACCCATATTTTTGACTGGTTGATGAGGGCAAAAAAATTAACTTACTTTGGACACACACGCTTTCACCCATTAGCTGGTTTGCTCTCTGTGCCATCAGAATCAAATCACTACTGATGTCAGAGGGAGGTATACGGTGTATCCCCACTTCCCTAAATGACCATGAGTAATTGATACGCTTTTAGAAATGTATATTTTTGATACACAGCTGACGACCCTCCTGCAGCTTGACTTTGATATTCTCCTTCGAGTTCAGATCAACATTTCTAGCAAAAGTGACTATTGTAATTTTATATTAGATTCAGCTCCAGAGCCCCTCCCTTCTCTCTTCAATTGCCATTGTTCACTCAGGGCACAATCCAGGTTTAAGCCCTACTTATGCCTCACACACTTATTAAGTACATTTAAAGTATAAAATGTATTATACAGTAGTCAATACTAAAGATTGATAATGAAAGATACTGTGGTGCGTTCAAGGACAGCTGAACAGAGTGAAATCTCAACTCGACAAAAAAACGGTGAAACATATACATAAACATCTAAAAATTTGGGGCTTTTTTTAACAGTGGTATATTTATCCATCCTGGATCCCATCCTGGCTGTAGCCAAGACAGCACCAATTGTGACCTTAATTGCGTTTCTGTATTTGTCATTCCACTGCGTTGCAAAAAATAAACCTGCTTCTTTGTTTTTTGCAGCTGTCCAGGAGAGAAACTCGTACGCTGTGAGTGTGTGGAAGCGAGTGAAAGCCAAGCTGGAAGGCAGAGACATCGATCCGAACCGGAGGATGAGTGTCACTGAGCAGGTCAGGTGTACAGTGAGCGTGTTGTCACGTTGTCAAGCAAGACGTCTGTAATCTGCTCACAACGTCCTCTTCAATTCAATCGTCTCTTTTACTGGTTTACTGTAGCTTGTTGGATTCCCCATCAATTGACTAAACAAGGCTAGGTTGTATTTGTTAGCACTTTTGCAACAAACCTTCCTGATTACATTTGTTAATGCCGACTATGACCAATACGAGACCAATGGGTTGAATGTGACATGTTTTGTTGTGCCTGAATTTTAAAATTTATTTTTTTAATAACAGTGAGGAAGGTTGTTTTTTTTTAGTTGATAAACCCATGAAGTGATTTGGAGAGCCAGCTATCGGCCTGAAAGCACCCTAAGCTTCAAGTAGGAATAGTGATTTAGGGCATACTCGCACTCTACTAATCACACCTAAACCATAAAGCAAAGAATGTTTGGCTCTTGTCAGCGCGTGCTTCCACTATTCCGAAAAAGGTAGCCTAGTCAGGCGCTCAACATAGTGGAGTCATATAATGACCGCAATGCGGGTTATTAATAACAGACACGATTCATAATACAGCGGAACCTTGGTTAGCGTCAATCTGTTTCAGATGGTCTGACTCTAACCGAAACGTCCTCTAACGGAATCTATTTTTTCCATAAGAAATAATGTAAACTCGGTTACTGTTTCAGAAAGCCAAAAATGTTAACACAAAACACATTTGTATGCTAACACTTTACAATAAGGTACACAAAATTACAGTAGTTAATGAGGAATGAGCCTACCTAACCTAACCATTAGTTACTCATTAGTTCTTCATTAGTTCCTCAGTAACCACTCAAAATGTATGTGCTTTAGTTCCTCAGTAACTACTCGACTCATTAGTTCCTCATTCGTTGTTCATTAGTTCCTCAGTAACTAGTCTAAATGCATGTACCTTAGTCATTAGATTCTCATTAGTTCATTAGATTCAAACCTTTTGTATCTTTTAATCTTGAATCTTTGAATTAGTTCCTCAGTAACTACTGTGTTTTTGTGTACCTTTATTGTAAAGTGTGACCTTTTGTTATAGTTTTATATGAAATGCTTATGAATGAAAGGGATAAATGACCATTTAACGTCGCTTACACCTTGATTGAAGACGTGATTTTTGAAGACTGCTTTGAGGCGGCACGAGCCACATGGACACCGCCTTCATGTTTTACCGTGAGTCATTTCTTGAATTCAATCGTGTTTCTCGGCTTCTTTAGCAAAATGCTGGTTCTTGCAACTTTCTTTGGCTCCATTGTGTGTTATTTTGCAGCCGTGATCAATAAGAAAAGCAGAGACTTGTGGTATAACTGTTAGTTATCAAAGAACGACAGAGACGGCCGCTGATGACATCATAGATGGGTGACGCAACTTCAGTTTCTGTTTCCGTGTAGTAGGAAGCTAGTAGGCTGCTAACAAGAGCGTTTCGTGATCAAAAAATATATTAAGAACACAGTTGGACTCATGCAGTGTATTAATAACGCGACAAGAAGTGCCCTAACCGAAAAGTGCGCGAACTGAGGCAACATTTTGGTGGACATTTTTGACGTAGACCCCTCAGACTGGGTGACTGATGTTGACATACGTGGTTATCAGCATTATCGAAACCAAAACTAGCCACCTATTACACATTTGCGTGTGACTTTGGGCAGAGACATAAGGAGAATGAAAGCTAGTAAAGGATTTTTGAACAGGCAGTTTTACATGGTTTTCCTCCATTTGTGAGTTTTGATTTTGCAGCTTACTTTGCACTGAACAGGAAGTCACTGTGTGCACACTTTAATGCTGTGTAATTAGACAGTTATGTTGCTGTTTCATGCGGCAACGTTTTGTCTTGAGCTGGTTTGTTATGTTTGACTGCAGGTGGACTTTATCATCAAGGAGGCCACAAACATGGACAACCTCGCCCAGCTGTACGAGGGCTGGACCGCCTGGGTTTGAACACGGCACCGCCTCATGTCTTTGGTTAAGGCTTGGAGATCCACTAGAGTCCAGCAGGTCTGGGGTGTCGGAACAGCAGCACCAGGCCACACTGCGAGGAGGAAATGGAAAGCGGAAGCTTAGCCCACCCTCCCACCTTCCTGGGCACCCATACCGGGGTAGCGACCCCGTAGCACCGCTGCCACCATACTCCCCGCAACCACCGGCGGTCGGGCCAACGCAACGCTTAGTGGGCCTGCCGCCCCACCTCATTTTCTGGGGCTCGACTAGGCAAAGCTGCCGGACCGGGGAGGGGTGGGAAGAAGGGCAAATGCCTCCTCACCCTCACTTGGGAGACCTTCCCCCCCTCACCTGCGCAGCCCGCTACCAAGTTGTACCCTAAACATCACTGCGTCCCGTTGAGTCAGTCCAACTCCACCCGAGTTCAGGAAGAAGCAGGGAAGCGTGTGATCCGTGACTTCACAAGGCTCACGAATATCCTGTTCTCTTGAAACTCTGCCTCAGCGGGTATGTGGTACTGACGGCTCGTGGGCCAGTTGGGCCGGAACGAAAAGAATGAAGGTTCCTCAGAATTCTTCTGAAGACTGAAATGCAAGAGGACAACGATATTCAAAACTGTACTCTGATTGATAAAAAACGGTCATTCGACTTGACAAAATAAAATGTTACTCTGTGTGCTCGTCGGGATGGTTCTTTGTGCTTTTGTGGGTAACGCCGAAGCACAGAGTCGCGTAACTTTGTCAGCTAAGACGGGACACTAAACGATGAATTCATTTAGAGGAGGCACCACCTCCATCAGATCTTTATTCTCCTGTGTGCATCTTTGTCTGTGTTGTGCTTTGTAAGCGTTTGCTCCTTCTTTACAAATAACGAAAAGTCGACTGCTGTTGCCCCTTTTTTTTGTTGTTGTTTTTTTCTTTTTTTACTTTACTGCAAACAAGCTCTTGCTTTTCTCCTTGGTCGTAACTCCCCAGCCCTGATGCTTGTATTTTATTCATCTTGACTTTCTAGTTTTACATTTTTAGTGGGAGATGCAATGCTTTCGGTGATGGTGAAAAATGTTTTCTTAAAGCTTTTACTCAATTTCTTTGACTCTAAATAAACATTGAATTGATAAGTGTCCAGGACTTCAATCTATCTGTGGCATTTGGTTGCGGAGGGTGGGGCGCTAGATAACGTCACCATCGAATTTGCATAATCGGCCATGACGCAAAACCGTCTGAGTGGAGCGTTTCAAAAAGTCAGGCTGTTTGTGTGGATGGGTAAAACTGAGTTTTTTTTTTTTTTAGTTCGCATCGTAAGAAATGTGCGGCATGATCTCACAGCACACTGTGCTGCACAAGTAAATATTTGCATCCAGACTGGAACATATTACCTACGGGTCGTGCTGTACACAACCACGTGACACACCAAAGTATAGTAGAAAGAAGCAAGAACTTTACTGATGGAAATTTTGCCTCTTTTTAGAGAGCCGGCTCACTAAATTATGTGTATTGTGTAAAATGAATTACTAATGTAAAATGTACATGATATAAAATGTTTATTTAAATGGATATATTTAAACCTCAATGAGCAGCTAGAAAATTTTTTTTTTCTAAAATACAAAAGCAAAGACCCATCTCAATAGACAAATCTCTTCATGCAAATTTCTTTGAACGAATCGGCTCCACCACAGCGTGTTTCACCCCGCCCGCCTCCCCTGCCCAGTGTGGACACAGAGAAGCCGCCACACATCTTGACCACTGACATTCGCCTCTAACATGAAAAGAGGAAAAACGAATCGGCTCCTCACTATTACAAAGAGCCGGCTCTTAGAGCCGATTCGTTCGCGACCGACACATCACTAATGAGCATAAGTCCATCTTGCTTGGGCGGCATGTCAAGGCTAATGACGAAGTGGAATTACTTATACATTTTGGAGTATATACATTTTGGAGTATAAGACGACAAAATATCAGGAGTGAGTCACGCCGGTTGAAGTATTCAGATACATTGGAGTGTCGGCTTGTCACTACTGGTCATGTGATGGCGACGGGGCGGCGTCGTTGTTTTAAGTAATAAGTGGTGTAGCATGATGGCGCAGCCACACAGACGCTACGTTTCAACTTGCACCGAAATTGCACGCCTCACACTGCTTACAAGTCTTTCAATTGTGAAAACCGGTCAAGTAGTTTGTTAAGTGATTTCTCATTTGTATTTGTAAGCACTTTGGGTGCGGGAAGACACCCACTTTGAAAGAGAAAGTAAACAGGCAGCAGGTGCGGGGAAAAAAGCTCATTAATCAGTCAATCGAAGGTCATGTGGTTGCAGAGGAGGAAGGAACGGACGGGCACTGGACACCCTTGTCCTATCAGAACCCAGGCAATACTGTTTTAATGATATTGCCTTTATATACTGCAGTACTACTTTCATGTATGTAGTTCTACACTAAAATACAACATTTCGCCATCAGTCCAATACCAAGTAAATACAGGGCCAGTATTAAAAAACGAATATCTGTGAAAATATCAAATCAAACTGTGAGCTAGTATTGATACTTTAGATATTTGCATTGCCCACCCCTAGTGAATAATGCTGTTAGATATATAGGTAGATACATTATTGTTGTCGTTTCCGGTAAATAATTCATTTGGGTCAGCACTGCTCTGTGAAAATTCATGCCCTCAGGAACTACTGTAAGTACACAGAGTACACAACACAGTGTAAATATTGAAGCGCGCACACACGTACGGCCTGGCGACCTGGCGTAGGCTCCAGCTCACCTGTGACTGTGAACAAGATAATGTGTATTTAAAAAAGTAAGTGCGATGTGTAATGCTGACGTCTAATGCGGACCTAAGAGAGCTTTCTGCTTGCAACAGCCTCTCCTGTGTTCAGAAGCAGAGTGGTCAGCATTCCTTTCTGAAGGCCCCAATGCAGACCCGTATCCTTCCTCAAATACTCTGCAGGGAGTGAAGGTGGACAATCAGTGTCTTTGTGGTGCCCGCTGCCTGTACTGTGGATCTACCCTGCAGACCCTCTCAGTCCTTCCTCCTGGAGCTGTGTGAACCACCTCGGTCGCTCTGGATGACTACTTTTGGAATAAAAACCTGAAAACTTGGACTAAATCCTCACTTTTGGATTTTAATCCCTGAGAAAAAGAAGTGAGGACTCCCTGCAGCATTCAAGAGGTAGGCTGTTTGTTCGTATTCTACTCATAGAAGACGAGGAAAAATGTATGTTCTATGTAAATGAAAACGATTTGCAATGATTTAGACAAACAATTTACAGAAAAAGGATGAGTGGAGGCACTTTGATACACTTTGTACATTAAAGATGCTTAAACAAACACTACGTTGGTAAATATATACGATAAGCCAGTGCATGGTTCCCTTTTCATAGTTCGGTAAGCACACAAACACCCTACTCTGAATTATTTCTCACCTGATTGATATAGTCAATGAATTATTCATAATTACTATTTCTTGATTTCTTATATTAAATGTATTTATTTATTCATTGTTTAAGATTTTTTTTAGAGAATTTATATCATATATACATATATATAAACACAAAACAATGAACAACTTCATGTTTGTCTCCTTTCTTCTGCACTGCACTCCCTGCAGGCATTGCTCCCATGATGAGGTGTTCAAGCGCGCTGCGTAGCTCTTAGTTTTAGGCTTTCCGACGCCGATATAGTCACGTTGTTTTTAATTTTTATTCACACACACCCATAACAATTTGCGGACCTCGGCGCTAAGCGAGCTGAACAAAACATCCACATTTTAGCTTTGTGTTATATCCAATAATATATCTCATTAACTCATGAAATACCAAAGACGGATTTGTACGCTTTTATAGTCCCGAACGCCCGATCCCAACAACGTATTCATACATCTTTTACGTTTTTTTTGCGCGAGAGGCAAAAAGAGGTGATGACGCAACTCTCCACTAATGCATTTCACTTCAAAGCAATTTTAAGCCATAAAAGCGGCCACAAGGCGGCAGCAGTGCATTTGGTCAGAGCGCGGAAGGGATCAGGTGAACGGAAAAATCACGCGTGACAGGAAGGAGGAAGCGAGAGAGCTTGGAGGAGTGTAAGCGTGCAGAAGGGAAATTTTAACGCGTGCACGCGCACTCATACGCGCTCACACATGCGCACACATAGTTCAGTTAGAAATGGGACAATTGTAAATAGTTCACGGTGTTGTATTTGTAAATAATTGCTCTTTTGATGTAAAACAATCCCTTTTTTGTGTTGTTTATGTTGTGGTATAGTTGTTTAGATATTTGGGCTGTCACAAAAGCCAAATATTTGTGTCAAAGTGAAAGTTATGCTTGAAATGTGTCTTTTCTCCCTTTTCGAATCGGGATATTTTCCTGAAACTTACCTATGTTCTACTGCTGATTACTAAAGAACGGGAAAAGGTAGAAAGCACCTGTTTTTTCCTGATGAAAGACGGGAGTCTAGTCTTTATTTTGGTAGGTTCCATGTTTATATAGCCATTGAACACAATATTCTGTATGCCTTGAAACAACGGTCTAAAAATGCCTGGTACTGAATGGTTTGTCTTTTAAAAAATGGCTGGGATTGAATGAGTTAATAATGAATTTATTGAATTTTTATAATATGGTGAGGGTCGATTAAAAAAAAAAAAAAGAAGGGCTGCAGGCTGAAAATGGCCCCAGGCCACACTTCGGAGACCCCTGGTTTAAGAGAAGTATAATTTAAGATAATTTAAGACATTCATTTGTCCACATAGGGTACAAATTAGGTCACAGTTGGTCATCTTTCTGTTTTTTGGGGGTTGCATTGTGAACGTAAATGTCAACATCGAGCTAACAGGAGGGTTTTTATGGGCGTGTCAAGTCACCATTCACAGGTGGTCCTGGATGTAACCTCCGCGAAAAGCAGGGTACTAAAGTATTTAATTAGAATTTTTTTAAAACCATTACCAGTGGTGGATCAGTCCTGCAGGGTCAGTCAGTGAGACAGTGAGGCAGGATTCATTGTTCGACCACTTAACATGCTTTATTTCAGCATTCAAATAATTAAAAACATCTCAAATTATTTTACATATACAAAACAGGTACAGATCCGTGTTGCGTTTCTCCCAATGGATTCTCTCTAGATGGCTTTCTGCATGTGCATTTCATTTATTTATTTGTTTTTTTTACTGCGTGAGAAAAATCACCTCCAGAAAACAAGAAACAAATGACAACAGATGTTTTGGGATGGGGGGCTTTTGGAGAATTTTAGGTGAGAACATCAAAACAATTAAAAAAAAGAAACAGAGAAGAAATTCTGGACACCAAGAATTATAAAAGCCGGGGTGTCATTTTAGCACCAATAGTAAAGAACATTAGTGGACGCAGGGAATTCAAAGAAAAGAATAGCACCTGTTTTTACTAAAATGCCTTCCCTGCTGCAGGAAAACACACCTTGTCCAACATGTTTGGGTTTTTTTTTTTGAGGTAGCCATAGGATGTTCTTAAAAAAAAAACAAGTTTTAAAACCAATGTTTCTCTGCTGGTGGTTTTAATGTGACTTTCCAAGAGGAACAAACAAGAGAGTGACAGCAAAAACACTGTAAGACAAACATGGCTGTCAGTTTCACCGTTTATTCATCAACACCTGAAACGTGGTACAAAGCAATCGGGTTCTGTCTGTCGGGACTGTCCTTTCATTCCTCTCACGGCACGGGGTGTATAAAAATACAAAAGTCACCTGTGTGTTTCTGTAAACTCCAGAGAGGCCTGGATTGGCTTGGTTGAAGATGGAGGGGAGTCAATTTTTTTTTTTTTTTTTACAGAATCATATATTATTTTCTTGTTGCCAGTGAAACAAAATGTCTTCTCTACAGGATCCATGGTGTTGGTGATGGTAAAAACAGGACAAAAAAAAGAGTCAGAAACAAAAAGTAGTGGTCCCAAACGCGATGGCGCGGGCGTTGCCGCAGCACCGCCATCTTTGTTGAAGTGCAGGTTTTTAGGCGTAGTGGACGCAGGAGGATGAGGAGTAGAAAAAAAAAAAAAAAGGAGGGCCAGATCAGAAAAATGTTTGGGTGGCTTTTTCTTTTTTTAAGAGAGGGTTGGTTGCTAGAAAAAAAAATAAACGCACACACTCACGCACCACAACATATTCAAGTCCAGATTTCTCTTTTTACAAGAAACAGACGGGTCCGACTTCAAGGCCAAACTCTTGGTCTGGAGCACCAACATCCATAGGAGCGATGTCAATGATGGGCAGGCGAGATGTTTTCGATGTCTTGTATTCGATGATTGTCTTGCCCCATGTACCGGTGTGTGACTGGAAGGAGGAAGAACAAATGGTCAGCATTCACAAATTCACTCATTTTACCTAAATACACTCTGAAGGCGTTTTCGTCATTGAATCCCCCGCCTATTTGCGTTTTCATCATTCGCCTCTGCATATTTGCAGATTTTTTTTCTTTCTGTTCCTTAAATTGTAATTGATTCAGGTTTTTATTGTCATGGTAACTTCAATATGAAGTGGTTTGATGGCACTATTTACAGGGGGAAAAGTGTTCCAGCTATAAATACAGCAGAGTGTGCCGTCTCACAAGCCAATCCACTCAACATCTGAAGTACAATACGATATACTGTATCGTATTCTTATTAAATGTGTTTAATAAGAATAAATAAGAGGCATGTTACAGGCTTTTAGCCGATCATTTATACATTTTTACGGCATTATTTGTGGTTTTTCACCCATTCACTTGGAAGTCTTGGAGCGTGAATATCGTAGTTGAAAATCCTAACCCCATACAATGATGGGATACTTTATGAACTTACATTCAATTCAACACCGGATTGTTTGTACTTTATTTAACTGAATTGGAGATCAACCTTTTTTTAAATGCCGACACTGAAAATGATTCACGCTCCCTGATCATACGCAGAAAACACAATCATTTGTACCATTCTAAAGCATGGCGTCGCATATTCCAG
This sequence comes from Dunckerocampus dactyliophorus, assembly GCF_027744805.1. Taxonomy (NCBI): domain Eukaryota; kingdom Metazoa; phylum Chordata; class Actinopteri; order Syngnathiformes; family Syngnathidae; genus Dunckerocampus; species Dunckerocampus dactyliophorus. The sequence goes on from NC_072836.1 coordinate 14,108,541, forward strand.
AACGGGGTGTCCAAACGTTTTCCACACAGTGCTTAACGAATCTACACCCATCATAAAAACGAGGAAATGTAGAATTCTATTTGCCGAATAAGAAAGTAAATAATAAACTAAATAGTCATTCTTTCACATCTGAAGAAAAAAATTACGTTACTATTTTTCTTGTTTTTTTTGTTTGTTTGTTTGTTTCTCATTAAAAAAGGGGCATTTAAAAATTCCTGGATGACTATGTGGTGTTTTAATGCATTTCTTAAGCGTACATGCGTGCTATGTTAACTTTTTTCCCCCTTTACCTTCCTTGTAATGTTCTGATGTGGGCTTAAAGGCTTTCGTGTTTGTAAGGTCACAAAGCAAATTAGTGTAATATCTTTTCATATGTCATTAATAAATAATTTTATTTCTCTAATATGCTGAGGGCAAATGAAAAAACGAGCAGTGGGGTGAGAATGGCCCCCAGACCGCACTTTGGACACCAAGTTGTAGCGCATTCAAATCGATGATAAATATAGATGTTGTACTATTATACTTTATTGAACGAGGGTATTAATTTGGACATGTGACTGTCAAAATTCTAGCAATTAAAAAAAAACAAAAAACAACTCAAACACAAAAGCACAATGGTTGTCTCAATGGGCGCACTTCCCGACTTATACTTAGCATTTTGAGTGCATAAGAACACAAGGTGTAAGTATGGAAGTGCACCATTTGAGACACAGCAAATGTCTTCAGTCGTTCGACACGTTTATTAGTTTACCTAATCCAAGGGTGTCCAAAGTGCAGCCGGGGGCCATTTCCGGCCCACAGCTCATTTTTTATTGGCCATTTTGTAAAAATAAGAGGAATTATTAATGAGATGCGTGATGATTTTACACAAATTTGCTCCGTCACGGAAAACAAAAGCTAAGATGCCGATTTTGATTTTCGGGGTAGATTTTTACGGTCAGTCTAAAAACATGAATAAGTGTCCTCACCGTGCAGCCGTCCTCCAGGACGCTGTAGGTGAAGCGGCTGTTGCCCTCGGCTCTGATCTCAATCTCGTTGGAGCCCTGGAGGATCAGAGCCTTCTTCAGGTTGCCAGTGGCAGCATCCATGTAGGAGATGCTGTTCTTGCAGTGGTAGGTGATGTTCTGGGAGGCCTCAGTTGACATGAGGCGCAGGAAGGTCATCTGGATGTTGACATCTTCTGGCAGAGAGCCCTCGCTGCCGTACTCAAACTTTGGGGAAAGCAAGGGGAGAGGTTAGAGAATGGGAACCAAGGAAGGAGGAGAATCAATGGATTCTTGGTTACCTGGAAGCCCTCGTTCATGGCCTCTCCGAACCAGACGTGCTTCTTCTCCTTGATGTTCTTGCTGATGTACCAGTTCTTCTTGGCAACCTCAGGCTGAGTGGGGGCCACGCAGGTCTCTCCGGTCTCCATGTTACAGTAGACCTTGATGGCGTCCTGGTTGCAGCCCTGGTCAGGGTCGATCCAGTACTCGCCTGAAGATGGAGAGGTACAAGACGTCAGAAATCCATTCCTTTCACCCAGCTTTATCTTCTGACCACAAGCAGAGACTTACCGCTCTTCCAGTCTGGGTGGCACATCTTGAGGTCGCGGCAGGTTCTGGCGGGGTTCTTGCGAGTACCGTCGGGGCTGCGGATCTGCTCAATCTGCTGGCTCAGAGTCTTCAGGGTGCCGTCCACCTCCAGGTCGCGATCACGCAGAACGTTAGCGTCATCAGCGCGGTACATGCGGAAGGGATCGGGAGCCTTCTCCTGGGGCTGGGCAATGAAACCGAGGTCAAATCCACCACCAGGGGCGCCTGGTGCTCCGGGAGGTCCGGGTGGTCCAGGAGGACCCTAAAGTGAGACAGAATGTGCCGTTAAAAGTGTCTGGTGTCATCTGGTGTCATCTCGATCTCACAGTAAAGTTAGCCTTACAGAAGGTCCCATCTCTCCAGAGCGTCCACGAGGTCCGGGAGGTCCAGTGGGACCGGGAAGGCCAGTCATACCGTCCTTACCAGGAGAACCAGCAGATCCAGAAGGTCCCTGTGAAGAGCAAGCAAGACCACATTAAATTCTCTGAAGGAAAAAGTACCAAATGACCAAAATACACAAGTTAACTCACTCTAGGTCCAGCAGGGCCAGAAGTACCAGCAGGTCCTTGCTCGCCAGTGCTGCCCTATGTGTGGACAAAGAGAACTTCAGTTAGGGTCAGAATGTGTATGTTTTGAATACTACATGAGTGTTGAGTCACATACGGAGGGGCCGGGAGGTCCCTGCATGCCAGTGAATCCTCTGTGTCCCTTCAAGCCTCTCTCACCAGCCTCTCCAGACTCTCCCTTGTCTCCACGAAGTCCAACGGCTCCCTATGAGGAGATTAAATCATTCACCTGCTCTCTGTTCGCCTCCATAGCCGATGCTCATCATGTTACTTACAGCAGGGCCACGAGGTCCAGCAGGGCCAGCAGGACCAGCAGGGCCAGCAGGTCCCTGAAACACCCCAAAAAATTGCTCATTCACATTGCGTGAAGGTGATGCATTGACTGAAAAGGCAAAGGGCACTTCTTTTCACTCACAGACTCTCCGCGGTCACCATTCTTTCCAGCGGGTCCGACGGGTCCAGGGGCACCAGGGGGTCCGGGGGCACCGGGGGCTCCAGCGGGGCCAGACTCTCCACGGTCTCCCTGAATTGTTCCACAAGATCACCGAATTTAGACACTCTTTCAAATAAAAATGAATGACATTATCCAATAACAGCGGGTGGAAAACCTACACCAATGTGTAGAATAGTCAAACCTCGGTTCTCCAATGGCCCCGTTTTCGTATAATTCGGTTTTCAACAAAAAGTCTTGGTTATTGTACAATATCGCACGTGACATACTAGTTCGTTTGCCCTGTACTGTATCATTCCGTGGAACTGAGTGCCCAAACAAAACACTATGTGTTGGTAACTCACTGTCCATGCATTGTTTTTATTGAGTGCAACTGCTAAATCACCCACCATTGGGCCAAAGAAAGTTGCAATAGGTGAGAAACACTATTGAATTCAAGACGGAACTCAAAGTACAAAGTTCCTCGCCGTATTCACCAACCGCAGTTTGTAAGAAATGATGTTAAATGTTCATTTATCCTTTTCACATAGTTTTCCACATGTAAAACTAATTATTCTCTGTAAAAATGTATTTATTTGTTAATATTTGTGGGTGTCTGGAACAGAGTCATAGAATTGACATATATGAGAAAAATTGCTTCTTTTTTTGATGGGAACATTTGGTATAAATTATATCCACCCATCCATCTACTGTGCCTTCATTCTGGTGTGGTCTACAGCGCTATCCGATTGATATCAAATGTATTCATGCTGTATTTGTAACAAGCTATGTTAGGGAATATGTTTGCACAATTCGTCTTAAGGAGTAAAGTAGTAGGAAGAAACAGATCTCATTAAATTCATATCTCCATAAATGAGCTTGGTGGTACTGATTGTAGTGTTGCCTACTCAACTCACCTTGGGTCCAGCAGGTCCATCACGACCAGCTGATCCCTCGTTACCAGGGGCTCCCTACAACACATACGCATTGAATTAATTATATTATGCTATCGCAGGACTGACGCACACAAAGAAGGTTATTTCGTTACCTCGCGTCCGGTCTCTCCAGCGGGTCCAGCCATTCCAGGGGGTCCCATGGGTCCAGGAGGTCCACGCTCACCACCGGGGCCAGCAGATCCCTGCTTTCCGGGCTCTCCCTGTAGAGGTGGCATGATTGTTATGTCTCAGAAATCTGTCTTCGGACCAGCACAAGACCAGAAAAGCGCTATCCATTGGAGCTGGATTTGAGTGTGTTGACTACTTATTTTAGTGTTTTTAACACTGGTTTTAATTGCGCTCTTTGAGGTCAAGTAACACTTAAGTCATTTTGTTGGAACTTACAGAAGGTCCAGGCAGGCCGGGGAAACCTCTCTCTCCTCTTTGTCCAGACAGACCAACAATACCACGCTGTCCACTGATACCCTGAGGTCCAGGGATTCCAGAACTACCCTGCAGAGGATTACAAGAAAAAAAGGATTACAACACAGGTGTGGGGTGGAAGAAACCACAAGAAAAAAAGGATTACAACACAGGTGTGGGGTGGAAGAAACCACCAGAATCTGGACAAGAGGCTTGTTTTTTGGTGTAGGTTTTGTGCTTAAGATAACTTACAGGAGCACCATCGGCACCGGGGCTACCCTTCTCTCCAGCAGGTCCTGGAACTCCGGCAGGTCCAACCTCACCAGAGCGACCAGCAGGTCCAGTATCACCACGGTTTCCTTTGGGTCCTTCCTTTCCAACGGGTCCAGCGGGGCCAGGGGGTCCAGCGTTGCCCTGTTCGAGACATTAATCGGGCACAATTAGCCTTCAAGCCCTCTCGCAATCTACAAGATGTCATACTGACTCATTGTTACTTACAGAGGGGCCGGGTGGTCCAACTCTGCCGGCAGCACCAGGGAAGCCAGTAGCACCCTTGGGAGGCAAACAGAGGCTTCATTATAACGTCAATTTGAAGCATGAGGAGGGGAAGAGTTCTAACTCACAGGAGGTCCAGCAGCTCCGCGAGCTCCCTTGGGACCAGTGTTTCCAACGGGACCCTGAAAACCGGGGAACACAGTACAGAGTCAGTCGGCATGCGAATGCTAATGACAATCCACTTATGTATGGATTGGGATTTTTTTGTTGTTTTTACAAACCTGGGGTCCGGGGGCACCAGTGGGTCCAGCAGCACCAGGAGGACCAGCATCTCCCTTAGCACCATTGTTACCAGCCTCTCCCTTAGCACCAGCCAGTCCATCAGCACCCTGAATGGTGGTGAAGAGGAAAAGTGAGTTATTCTTGTTTTCATTTAACAACAGGAAACGAGTCCGAGCAAAGCTGTGAACTTACAGGAGGTCCAGCAAATCCAGCAGGTCCAGGGGGTCCGGCCTCTCCACGCTCACCCTATTGAAGAGGAAAAGATGACAACACTTGTGAAGATAATGACTTGAGTGCGCTTCATAGTATATTCTGCTCCAATAATGTCAGCGTGACAGTCGGACTGGATCTTCCCATTTTATAAAGACAGATGGTAACTCACAGGGGCTCCACGGGCTCCAGCAGGTCCAACAGGTCCAGAGGGGCCAGTCTCTCCCTTGTCTCCAGTAGCTCCAGAAGGTCCGGGAAGTCCAATAGGACCACTCATACCACGAGGACCATCTTTGCCAGGTGCTCCATCAGCGCCCTTAGCTCCTTGCTCACCCTGGAGAAATCAGAGATGATCATGCATGAGATTCTCAAAGAGCAGGAGATCTCAATATAATGGTGGTGTCACAACTCACTCTGTCTCCCCTCAGTCCTGGAAGACCACCAGCACCACGCTCACCAGGCATTCCCTGCAGTCCAGGAGGTCCCTGAGCTCCGGGAGCACCAGGTGCTCCAGCATCTCCCTGAAGCCAGAAGGAAAATATTACATGAGAGAAGGACTCAGAAGCAGAGTCGGAAACAGCTTTTAGCTTCTGCCAAGATTACCTTAGCGCCCTCGTTTCCAGCAGGTCCGGGGGATCCACGGGCACCAGCGGGTCCGATGGCACCAGGGGCACCACGCTCACCGGGGAATCCTCTGTCACCCTGAGGATAGCAGAAAGTTAGGGGACTTGCTAAAACAAAAACTGTGGAGTATTTGGAGAAATCTTTTCACACCATAACATTACAGGTAGACATATTGTCTACTGTTGGACCAATATAGTCTGCTATCAGTTGATTTGAATATGATTAGGGGAGACTTACTCGAGCACCAGCAACTCCTGGGGCTCCAGCCTCTCCGGGGACACCCTACATGACAGGACGAGAAGACAGTCAATAAAGCTTTCAACTTTTCCAAGAAGTGATCCACTAGAAATAAATGCACCGTACCTGCTCTCCGGGCTTGCCACTCTCGCCAATAGCACCTTGGGGTCCTGGAAGTCCCTGGAATCCTGGAGGTCCAGCTGGTCCTGCCTCGCCTCTCTCACCAGCAGGTCCCTAAAGAAGAGCAAATGAAGGCACCAATGAAGAACCACTCATTTGTGGAGTTTGTTGTTAATGTCCGTGTCTACTTACAGAAGGTCCAGCAGGTCCCTGAGCACCAACGTCACCGTCCTTACCAGGGGCACCCTAAATAGCCAAAGATGTTAAGAGTTTGAGTGTCGAGCTTTCGCATATGACAAGGACACAGCAGAATCACAGAGAGGAACACTCACAACAGGGCCGGTAGGTCCCATCACTCCTCTCTCACCGGGCTTTCCAGCATCACCCTAAAGACCAGGATTACAAAAAACTCCATTACCAGAGAATATCTACAATGATCCAGATATACTTTATAGCATGAGACGCAGTACTTACAGCGGCTCCCTTGGGTCCAGGGAATCCCATGACACCAGGCTGGCCTCTGGCTCCAACAGCGCCAGGGGGTCCAGGGCGGCCATCTTGTCCAGGGGCTCCCTGGTAAGGTGGATTACGATGAGTGTGAGGAACACAATCAGCCAAAAGTGATGGCATAATAATGAGAACTTACAGTAGGTCCCATTTTGCCATCAGGTCCAGGGCTACCTGGGCTGCCAGTCATACCCTAAAAGTCAAAGGCCAAAATGTTCAGAGCAATAAAGTGAAGAAATCATTGTTGGGTGATGAAAATCTCACCTTAGCTCCGGGCAAACCAGGCTCACCAGTGCGGCCGGACTCTCCAGTGGAACCTTTAGGTCCAGCAACACCAGGAGCACCGCGCTCACCAGTGGCACCCTATGATTGCCAGGAAGGGGAAAATAGTTGACTTCAACGGAAAACTAAGGTTGTTTATTGTTTACATATTTATTATCCAATACTGCTGCCGAATCGGCACTTTTGAAACCGTCTCTGAACCAGTACTTAAAAATGGAACCAAAGACATTTTGGCCAAAATGTTAAACAGAATAGTAATTTAAACAGTTGAATAATAAAACGATAAATAAGTCATAAATTTACTAAGATGATGTAAAATTCACAAGCAATTGTGTGCAGAATGTGAAGATTTTACAGTACATTAAGCGCATACAATCCACACAATTGGACCATAAATTGATACACAATACAGAGATGTTAGACTAGCATTAAACGATGCTTGCTAGTTAATCCGACATGCAAGAGTCGTGATCTATTAATTCATGAATTGAGTAAAAATAAAGTTACTGTAACGACACGTCTTGTGTTCCGAATTGTGGTTGTGAATGCGCTCACTTCAGTGCCACTAAATTTAGCACCAAAACGTGTCACCGATCTCTACTTAAGTTTTTTGGTCTGGTTACTACCATTTACGTTGGCACCGATGCCATTTCGATACAGAGTTTCAGTACACATCCCAACAAAAAATAAACTATATCAATTCCAGTAGCTGAAATGGATGATCTATAAAAATAACTGTGTGTCTGCTGTACTCACTTTGGGTCCAGCGGCACCATCAGCACCAGGGAAACCACGACCACCAGTACCACCCTGCAGGGGAAGTCAAACAAAACATCGATTTTGAGTTAAGAGGATTTAGTCTGTTTTGGACACTCTAGTACAAATACATTTCCTAATTAAATTGTTATATAAATGACGTGTCGGATGATGCAAGCAAAGGTCTAGAAACAAGTCTGCTCTGACTTTATGCATTAAGACTACTGAAATGGTTGGTTTTGTCCTTGCAGTTACAGCCCTGTAGGGGGCACTAGCAATAACTGGTTTGTGCAACATTTGGAAATCGCCTGTGTTTCGTGTGTCCTATGAAATGAAAACAATCAATCTTCAAGATCTAAATAAATTTAGCAATGAGGCCTACACGCTCGCCAGGAACTCCACGGGCTCCAACGGGACCAGGCTCTCCTCTGGCTCCTCTCTTGCCCTCCTCGCCAGAAGGTCCGGGAGGTCCCTGAACTCCTGGGGCACCCTGTAGAACAAAAAATGCACAGACAGCATAAGATACGGAAGGCATTGCATAAAAATGCATGCGCTTCTATGAGACGCAAACAAGTGGACTTACAGCCTCTCCCTTGGCACCGGGCTCGCCCTTGGATCCGGGGGCACCAGCCTCACCCTGTGAGAAACACACAAATGTCAACAAAAAAGCCCAAAACACAACTCAACAGCCATATGCAAATTATTTTTATAATCTGTTTTGTAAGGGCTTTACTCACAGTGTTACCCTTGGGTCCTGCAGCACCAGCAGCACCCTGGGGTCCTGGGGGTCCACGGGGTCCGGGGAATCCGGGAGCTCCAGCAACTCCAGCAGCACCCTACAGGGGGCAGCATGCAGATCCTTGTCACACTTATTTGTCAGATCTGGTGAGGCAGGTTAGCGCCTTCTGCGGGAGATTGTCTACTTACAGGGCCTCCCTTAGGTCCAGCAGCTCCATCATTTCCGGGGTTACCCTGAAAGGGGAGAAAGGGAACTGATTGGATAATTCAGAAGTCAAGCGTTTACTTATTTGGGAGTCGTTATACTCAAAATGTCGGCGGTTTCTGCTAACTTCAAGCATAGTCGATCATACAGGGGTTTGTACTCACAGAAGGTCCAGCAGCTCCGGCTGGTCCAGGGTTGCCAGGCTCACCACGGGCTCCAGCAGGACCCTCGGGTCCACGAGCACCCTGAGGTCCGGCCTCACCCTGAGAAGTGAGAAAAAAGTAAACTATTTAAATTCCAGAAATCTATTGAATAAAATCCAACATTGGCCAAAACATACAGCGTAACCTCGTCCAAATCTAATCGTATTTTTATTTAAAATATTCATTTCAGATGTGAAAGTATATCATGGCGGACATTTCCAACATATTTCCTGTCAAATCTCACACTGGCACTTGATGCATTATGGGTAACATAACTTCTAAACCCATGCAAATATTAATTACTCATGAAGGATACACTTCTTTTACCCAACGTTGTGAACAAAAGAAAAAACAAAACAAAACAAGGAATTCATCTGGGATGACCTTGAGTGGCCCACCCCCAAGTGACCATATACGCCTCTTACTGGGTCAAAAGGACAAGCTGGTGACCTACATTGAAACATTACCAGCTATGCAACCTTCTAAACCTGGAAAAACCTATCCTGAGGAGAATGGGAGACTGTCATGTCATGTACCTTGGCTCCAGGGCCACCGGGGAAACCAGGAGGTCCAGCGGGGCCAGTGGGACCCTGCAGAGACACAGTAAATCCAACATATTCAGACAAATGTCCCAGTCAGTCACTCAAATCTGGAGACTATGATGTAGACTTACAGGAGGTCCAGCAGCACCAGCAGCACCATCATTACCACGAGCTCCCTGCGGCACGACGACAACCAAGATTAGCTCTGAAGACGCGTTACCATTATTCCATAGACCCATCAATTAAGCTAAAGAGAACTCACAGCAGCTCCAGCAGGACCAGTGCGACCTCTCTCGCCGGGCAAACCACGAGGTCCCTAAAAGGCAAGAATATATGGTTGAAACGTATGTTATTTGGTATTATCTTGTATAGAATCCAAGATTTTGTGCTGCTTGGTTTACGCACCATAGCACCAGGGGTTCCGTTCTCACCAGCGGCTCCAGTCTCTCCCTAAACACAAACACGCAGAGGCAGGTGAGGCTTTGAAGGCATCATTATTTGATAAAACAGGCGATACTGATCCTGCTATTATCCAGTATACGTTGTTACCACTTAACAGCATTCACAATGACACCTTTTCAAGTGTCATTTTTGTCGAATTCAAGCTTTAAAAGAGGAATTTCCGTGCTTTTCCAACCTTCCAACAGTCATAAACTTGACTTAGTCTGCATGATTATTTTACTGTGTATGGCCAGGAACCACATTTGGTAACTTCACTCATTCCTTCACTGTAAGGCAACAGAACCCTGCCATTATTAATAGGTAAATAATTATGAATATAAATTAACAGAATGGAAGAAAATGACAGAGAATGGATATATGATCATAATAAATGAGTATTATTAGTCATCCGTCTAACAAGAAAGCTGTTGAAATAGATAATGGATGTGTTCAGTTCAAAGCCCCTGTGGCAATCCAAGCAAATAGGCAAGTTACCTTGGGTCCAGCAGGGCCAGAGTCTCCCTTGGCACCATCCAGTCCGCTGAATCCCTGAGGAGAAGCACAGATTCACGCCGTTGGGAAATCGAAGCTTTATCGATGTTTGGAATTAGGCAGACATGTAGTCAGGACTCACTCTGTGTCCCTTGATTCCGGGCAGACCGGGAGTTCCAGGGAAACCACGAGCTCCCTGATGTGCAGATAAGAGGAAGGGATGTTGAGAGTTTCTTCACAAGCTTACAATATAATTACCCAGGGGAGGCCTTACCTGAGCGCCGGGAGGTCCACGCTCACCAGGACGACCTGGTTTGCCAGATTCACCCTGGTAATAGGAGAAGATGAAGTTAGCATGCTAAACGTGCTACATATGAGGCGAAAGAGAGTAGTTTCAATCCACTTACGTCCTCTCCGTTCTTTCCAGCTGCGCCGGCGGGGCCGCGAGGTCCCATGGGGCCCTGTAGAGACAAAAACGCACACAAAAAGTCAGAGTTGCGTCAAGTAAAAAACTAGTCTTGTTGTGTCTGTATCTGTAGTACTCACAGAAGGTCCAGACTCTCCAGACTCACCAGGAGGACCAGTGAATCCCTGAGGGCCCTGAGTAGAGGACACAAAAGCATTGTCAATACTGATTTTTGCAGCCAGTGTCACATCAACAAAGCACTTCCTGGTGTCTGGTTTAATATAGAGAAGTACGCTGATGTGTTTCCCGATAGGCAGGATGCATATTAAATGGTGATTGGCTATCATTTTACACTACTAAATCAAATACAGGATTATTATGATTTATACCAAGAATAGTCAAAGCTGGAACATGTGATGCCTCACAATGAGCTCCACGGTGTGGCAAAGGGTCATGATAATCAATAATAAATGAATCGCTACTAAACCGTTATTTTTTTAAACAAAAGGGGAAAAAGTTGTGTTCTTACGCTAGCACCGGGAGATCCAGGGGGTCCACGAGGTCCCATTGGGCCCTGCAAATGAGGGAAGTTAGATAAGAAGAATTGAATAGGAAATAATGAAGTGTATGCATGCGGGTCGTACCATGGGTCCAGGAACGGGCATGGCGGGAGATTTGTCGGAGTAGCCACCAGACATCTGAGGGGAGAAGTTCTGAAAGAAAACAGGGACATTCATCAGCTGTAGTTGCTTTCCAATATTCTGTGCATTTATTACCATCAATCCATTTGTTTTCAATAACTAATAGCGAAATACAACAAAACATTCAAGAGGTTAGCTTTGAAGCCACTTTGTTCTGGTGACACAACTAACTCAACTACAAACGAAGCTTCCTTGTGCTCCACACACAGTAGATCGACAATATTAAGATTATAATAACATCATTACGCACATAGTTTGGTAAGATGCTTTTCAGACTGTCAGACTTTATAAAGCATAATGATGTCAGCCTCACGTTTGGGCTAATTCTTCAAATAAGTTTAGAATTATAGGTTGTTTTTTTACTTTAACTAGGTTATCCACAGCAAGCTCACTGACAACGTGACCAATGCAGATTTTTTTTTTTCACTTAAATCTCCATAAACTGGATAAAACATCAACCAGAGTATTTTACTGTGATTATGTAACATGGATACATGAATACTAAGTAGATACAATAAATAATGATGCTTCAGGATGAGCATTTACATGCATTACACCAATACACCAACCGGTCAACACACTAAAATATGATTTTTAAATAACCGCTGACTTACTCCACCGAGGCCGGGGGGTCCAGGGGGTCCAGGAGGTCCAGGCAGACCAGGCTGGCCGGGGATACCATCGTTACCAGGGGGACCAGCAGGACCCTGCAGGGAGGTAAGATAATATTTAATACTGTTTTGTTATGACAAGTCATTACTCAAACTGTAATTAAATCATATTCTGGGTCATGAACATGCAGTCGGCTCCCCTCAGACGGGGCCATGTGACCAACCAGGAAGCAGATATAAACTGGTCATGTGACGTCAGGAAACAGGAAATAGGCGCCAACTAACAAATGGCATAACTGTCACCAAAACCCAAACTTATTATACATTAAAAGAATAACAAAACATTGTATCAATGTACTGAAGACAAACTACAAAAACTACCATTCCACATTTAGCTTGAATGTGACGATTCAACAGAAGCTTAAGGCTTGGCCTTCATGTATTCATTCAACCTATAAAAATCCCATTAAGCAGTGACTGGTTTCCTGTTTTGCACGTTTTTTTAGTGAGAATAATACAACAAGAGCAAACAGGTCCAGCACTTAAGTGCAAGTCTGATGGGTGTTATTTTCATGAGTGTTACCTACAGCTGTATTTGATTCAATGGTCTCGTTTCCTCACAACAAAGTGGAAACACATCACATATACCAAAAAGAGAGCACACTTACCCTGTCTCCCTTAGGGCCACGCTCTCCCTTGGGTCCCTTTAAGGGAAATAAAAGAGAAAAAAAGATAATTAAACAAAAATATGATTTGTGGTTGATAAACAGTATATGACATTTCCTAACAATAGAGTCTACGTCAACGCTTCATTCAAGTTTTATGGTAAACATTTATATAGTTTATTCATATTTATGCTCTATGATCTTGATGATGATGATGATGATGAATAAATGAATTTACCTCAACCTGAGATTGACCCTGGTAGCCTGCAGACAAATAAAAGAACAATAACGGTTAATTAGACATATTAAACACGTGATTATGAGAAATTATATATTTTTTCATACGATAATATCATGGTAGCTCATCCCTAAAGCAAAACTTATAGGTCTTTTAAAAAAAATGTTTTATTATTTTACTAATTATGGGTCATTATAGGTGCCATTATGGGTCACACGACGTGTTATCTTGGAGTGCAGCCATGTTGGAGCAAATTATGAGTAAAAAAGGATGGGGTACCGTCGTCGGGGCAGATGGGGCAGCACTCGTCATGGGGGATGACGGGGTTGGGGCAGTCGGTTGTGTCTTCGCAGATGACCTCATCGCACATCACGGTGCCGCTGTCGCACACGCAGATCTGGCATGGCTCGGGTTTCCATACGTCACGGTCCGCAAACACCTGGCCGTCTAGGGTGCAACTGCCACCCGTGCCTGAGGGGGGCGACAGAGAGGCATAGGTGAGACAAGCGGACTGCGGATTAAAGCGAATAAGAAAAAAAAAACCGGAAATAAAGTAATTAATCTAATAGAATATTAACAAAGACAAGGTGTTGTGGCTGAAAGTAAGTTAAACAATTACAATTTATAATTACATACATTGATAGGAGCAAACAAGTGAAAGAGAGGCCATTTACAACAGGATAAATGTAGCAAACATTATCATAAGGGAAGAGGGAAGCTCGGAAAAAACACGTCTTCCCATGATTTAACCTACTTCTAAATTTAAACGCGGCACATTTTGTTCAGTTGCTGCTGATTCTCCTTGAGATTTCTCAGCAAATAACGCTGAAAGTGGACAATGGATCTCCCATAATACCAAAGAGCTGAGCTCAGACGGTGGGATTGGCAGCAGCTGGTGGAAAGACTTTTCCATGTGTTTGCAATTAGAGGGACACGTAAAAAAAAAAAAGTCGAAAAGGAAGGAGGCGCACACGATGTGCATGTAGGTGAAGAGAGCAGCCGCTAGGTGGCAGTATAAGCCCTCATTTGTTTTAGGGAGACCTTTTCCAGTTCCACATCTGGAAAAGTGACGATCTGCTCCTTTGTTCTTTACATGAAAGTGAAAACGTTTTATGCTCACACGCTAAAATCTCACTTTAGATCCTTGCACAGGACACATGATGATCTTTCCAGTAGAAGACAAGACTACACCTGCTCACCTCTTCCTCTCTAATTTTTTCCCCCCACCCAAGGTATCGCCTCACCTGGCCAACTCAGCAATGGGCCTCGGGCAGTGTTTAGTTTGCCACATCCATCAAACCTGCAGCAATGTTGTCTACGGGACTACTTTGGTCGAGTAAAACGCTGCTGGTGTTGCATCTAAAAAGACGGTAAAGTTTGCCAAAGGCCTAATTCCCCCTTTAGGTTGCAATGTGTTTGTGTTAGAAAATGCATGGAAAACGGGGGAATTTAAATGTAAGCAAGCCTCTAGAACCCTTTGACTGGAGGAAAACCTGCATCAACTTGCTTTGCATGCATTAGGGTGGGGGTGGGGGGCAGGGAGAGGGGCCTTCTTGGGATGCCCCATGCATTACGCAAAGCCTGGACTGCTTTCTTCTTTATCTATTTACCTATCTCTCTCTCTCTAGTGGAAAGAGTGTGTGCATCAAAGTTAATATTTCTACTGCAAAGGTTTTTCTTCCTCCCTGCCGCCACGTCCGCATGAAGAGAATATATCCACTTTCCAAAAGGCTGGTTGAGAAAGTCCAGAAAACAGTGATGAGATGATGACACTTACGGTCGTCCTCGCCCTGTGCTCTGACCAGAAGCACTGCTGCGCTGAGCAGCAGCGCCAGCCGCAAATCCACAAAGCTGAACATGTCTAGATGCCACTAGACATGTAGACTCTTTGAGGCAAGAGAGGAAAAAAGTTGGGGATGTCTTCTCTTTCTGCTACACTCCACTCATACACGGGTGTTTGGGGTAGGGTCCGCTTGTCCACAGTCCTCCTGACCCCAGCAGAAAACTCCCTACTGCCTACACTAACTTTCCACCAGGGTTTTTATATGGGAGTCTGCACTGGGAGGCGCTGGGACTGGAGCGACTAGGACGCACCCTCATTACCCTCTTGCTGCTGCTCACGTTTAGGGAAGACAAGAATGGACCCCTCCCTCACAGGAAGAAAAAAAACAGATGAAAAGAAAGAAAGGGCAGAAAAAAGGAAGGTCCCTCCTTCCATAATTCCACAGCAGAAAAGATTGGAGTTGGGATGAGGAGGAGAAGAGGAAAAGGGGGGGCGAAGAGAAGGAAACTTGATCCTGAGGAACATTCGTTGGTTGGAGGAACATCTCCTCCTCAAGCAGCAGCCACGGGTTTCTTCCAGACTTTATTTCTGCTTCTGATCTACTTCCTGATTCTAAAAGTTCTTCCTCACATTCATTCTTCTTCTGGTTCATGCAAAATCCCTTTTTTCACACTTTCATGCTTTCTCCGCATGACCATGGAAGTACTGTACACCTATGGAGTACTCTCATCTTATGTGCGGCCATCACACGGCCTGCAGATTAAATCAAAGTGAATGCCAGGTGGTGACCAGAAGAAAACTGCCTCAAAGAAAGATGCCTTTACCAAGTGGATGCCATCAAGTGGCACTGTGGGTATTGTAGGCTCATATATATCTCTCGACAGCCACCGTTATGAAATACATCTACGCATCTGTAAGGCTTCATCTGAGATGATAGCTGGATAATTTTGTTCTTAATGAATCCTCCGTAATATATGCACAGATATTTCCATAAACAACAATTTTTAAACATTTTTATGATGCTGAATTTGAGGGAAGCCATACTGTATAGAGCGGATCCCCAAGAATTGACCGATTTTCGGTCAAAATTGTTAGATTTGCTTCGAAAATAGGCCACAAGTTGTTCATATTTTGTAAATATGCGATATGTAGACGTACCACTGTTTAAAAAGCCCACCATTTTTTAATGCTTATGTCTTTATGCTTCACGTTTGTTTTAAAATCGAGCATTGAGGTTTCGCACGTTGTTCAGCGGTCCTTGAATGCACCATAGTTGTGTGCTGAGACGCAAAAGTTTGTTTGGCTATGGAAGCACCAGCTTCGACAGTCATTGCTCGTCTTATATTAGCATTCATTAGTGGTGAGAACCTCATCGTTTTGTAATTAAAATGATTTTAATAAGTGTGTGAGGCATATTTAGGGCTTGCACCTGGATTATGCTGGGAGCTGAATTGAATAATAATTACAACAGACATTTTTATTGCAAATGTTGACCGAAAATCGGAGGAGAACGTTCATGTCAAGTTAGCAGGAGTTTTTGGAAGGTGAGGAGTGAGCCATGTGTCAAAAATAGACATTCTTATGGGCAGGGATGATCGTAGAAATTAACCCCCACGACAAGCCAGGATATCTACTGTATCATTTATAAATTGACCTTTAAGAAACCTCCGAATCCATACATACAGTATATCGAATAGCAGGGTATAAGACTAACTGACCTTAACATGGACTGTTTCACTGGCAAAATCCGTCCCTCGTTTGTGCTTTTTGTTTTAAACAGACTGCACTATTGGCTAGGAAATAGCGTGCCGCCTATCCCCAGCTTATATCCCCCAAAATGGGCTTGAAAAGTGAAAAACCGGCCTGAAAAAGAACAGCGATAGGTGAGTATTTTCATCATATTGTTCCACTTCTGTCTGTTATGGGGTAACCAGATGTTTTTTGGGGGGTTTTTTTTAGCAAAGGGTCCGCCAACCCTGCCTGTTTAGAAATACCTGTAGAATTGAGGGCTTGACTGACTTTATGATTGTTATTGGCACTGAATAATAAAAGCCCCCTTTTAAGCAGCTGCACGGGTGACCTGCCGGTCTCCTGCAAACAACTGTGTGCAGGTGAGGTGTAATTAACCACAACCCGACCATTACAATGGAAGGGAGACACACAGCCATGTGATCCAGCAGCAGCAGACACGTTGCACAGTGTGACGCTGGCCAACTAGTCTGTAATTCACTCCTCCTCCGACTGCTCGCTCTTTCTCTCTCTCGCTCCCTCTCTCTCTCACACACACTGCAGATACCTTCTCAATATCCATGTGTCTGCCTGATCTTTTTTTTCTTGACTGGGAGGAGGATGGAATGCAATCTGCCTTTCTGGAGGAAGGCAGGCAGAAAAAGAAGAGAGCAAAAAGCGCCACCTCATCATTCCCCCATTCGACCTTCTACAGTGTGAGCGTAACAAAGCAGCACAATTATTCACACACGCACTTTTCAGTGTTATGAAATAATATCTCACTCCAGTGGCACACCGCAGGATTTGGATTTGTCTTGCATTGCAATGTTATCAATTGATTTGAAGTAAATTAGCTACAGAACCCTCCCCTTCTCTTTTCAATTGCCATTGTTCACCCACGACACAATCCAGGTTTAAGCCCTAAATATGCCTCACACACTTATTAAATATATATAAAGCATAAAGTATATACTGTAGGTGGTCACTACTAACGAATGTAAAATGATCAATGGACAGATGGAATCGGAGTCACCGTTTAGCCTTTAGCCTGGTTGTCAAGTTAGCACTTAGGGGCTCGCAGTGTAGAGAAGATGTGCCAGTGCTTCTCAGGTAGTGGGGCGGGGCCCCCTGAGGGGGCGTGGTGAACTGTCGGGGGCGTTAGAGGCGTACTTTCAATGTTACTGCAGACCTGCCAACATGTACAAATTTATGGTACTCAACATGCAATTTGACTGTTGAATATGCTCTCCATTCATGTTGCATTCTCCTGGTTTCGAGTTCAGTCTGTATGGTCAGTTTCTCGATATGGGGGGGCATGACAGAAAGTAACTGACAACCACTGCTCTAAGCCAAGTCACAGCACATAACGATGGTGCGTTCAAGGACCGCCGAACAAAGTGCGAAATCTCCAAGCTTGAAAATAAAACATGATCAACATTATCAATGAAGCATAAAGACATCCACATGTAAAAATTGTCTGCTTTTTTAACAGTGGTACATGTATATTGTACATTTTGCCTGTATTACCTATGCATGGTGAATGAGATGTGTTTTTTTTGTGTGAAAAAATATTTTCTGAGGAAAAACCAACCTTTTTTTTTTTTTTAACCATCAGGGCCATCAATGCTGAATCGCAAATTTGTGGGGATCCACTGTATTGCTTGTTTGAAAATAACTTATGCTTGTACCACAAATGTACTTAACATTTAACGAAAAGGACATACTGTTTATTAATTCAAAATAAGTGACATTTAATGAGGGTCTCATCAGCATTTGCGCTATTGTGACAAATACATCACATCAGGCTTTGCATAGCAATAGCGATATTTTCCCAACCTATTTTATTTGAAATCAGCCATTGCCTGGGATAGTCACATGACTGTCACATGAGAACCATTCCGAAATGTTTTTCTTTTTGTCACTTAGGGACTTAACGAGTTAAAAGTCAAGTTTAAAATGCTGGTGGGTTCTTATGGCTTAGAGCGAAAAGTCTACACTGTCTCATGTTGCTTATTATATTTCAAATGTAGTGTGTGTGATGTCTTAAAAAACACCACAATATTGTCCAAATACTTTTTACTACATAATATGTTTTATACACATGTAATGTACATAAATTATACCAAAAAGTTTGGTTTATCAATAAATAAATACAACAATTATTTTTAAAAAAGATAAAAATGTGATGCATAATTATATCAATTCAGATATTATTCATATATTGAATTAAAAATAATTTTGTATTTTACTTTTAAGTTGGGATATAATATACTATATTACTATATATTGTATTATATATTATTAAAATTAGTTATTCTTTAAAACTGCATAATTCATGCATTTTCCTGCGTCTAGACACACTGACTTTATAATGGCTGTAGCAAATGCAGGTGTAAGAATATAGAAAATATACAGTGGTGTGAAAAAGTGTTTGCTCCCGTCCTGATTTCTTGTTTTTTTACATGGTTGTCACACTTAAATGTTTCAGATCATCAAACAAATTAAAATATCAGTCAATGGCAACGCAACTGAACACAAAATGCAGTTTTTAAATGAAAAACCTGAACCCTATTGATATGCTGTGGCATGACCTTAAAAAGGCGGTTCATGCTGGAAAATCTTCCAATGCGGCCGAATTACAACAATTCTGCAAAAATGAGTCTGCTAAAATCCCTCCACTGACTGTAAGAGACTCAATGCAAGTTATTGTAAACACTTGATTGCAGTTGTTGCTGTTAAGGGTGGCCCAACCAGTTATTAGGTTTAGGGGGCAATCACTTTTTCACACAGGACCATGTAGGTTTGGATTTTGTTCTCCCTTAATAATCAAAGTTTCAGTTCAGTTGTGTTGTCATTGACTAATATTTAAATTTGTTTGATGATCCGACAGACCCGATATTTCGACAGTGCATGTGTATGCAGTGTACAGTAAATATGGTCTACAGTTAATAAATCGCATCATCCGATTATTTTCCAATGTTTTTCCTGGCAAATTGATGATGGAGAAAGTCATGGAAATGTTTGGGATTCCAAAAGGAAAAAAGGATTGAAATGACATTAGCTATTCCCAAAGGTTGTGGACACAGACAGTCTCAGTGAAAATATTTGGCAAAACTTATATGGAGATAAAATATCCTTAAAAAAAAAAACAGTAGCACTGTTAACCCTCTGCCATGGGCAAAACCTATTTAACGTTTTTGCTGGGGCGACAAAATTTAATTGATGATGAAATCAAGAAATGGCTCCAAAATGAGTGGGTGAAAAAAAACAACCCAGAGATTCAGAAAAATGTAATAAGAACTTTGGTCCATTGTGTCCAGGCCTGCTAGTTTTTTACAGATCCCTGCTAGATGGATTATGCACACAAAAGCCAGTAGTTTCATCTGTAAGGATTTATCTTTGGGACTGGAAGGTCAAAGGTTTGAATCCTGCTGCAGACCAAAAATATGGAAATTTAAAAGAGAGAAGCTTTCTTGCATGCGTGTGCAAATTTGTTTGGAATATAAAGAAAGTGTGTATAGGATTAGCCCACTCATCAATTGAAATGAAAATAAATTAATTAATTGCATTGAACATATGCTCAGCTGTATTAATACAACAAATAAAATCCTAACCAGCCGTAATAATTCACTACTGTCCAGGTGGACGTTGGTGCTGTTCAAATTCCCGGGCCAGTGGATTTGGCAAGTTGCAATTGTTGGCCAATAAAAGCAGCTTGCAGGTGTTTTTTTGCAAATACCCAGGAAGTAATTGATGGAAAAGGCAACTTTTGCAAGCAAGAACATGACCAAACTAACTCAGATATGCACATATAGATGGAAGAATGGCTTGTTTGCTGTTTAAGAGACACGTAGACGTCTCATGAGTGTTACTGCAAATGGGGAAGCTGATGATTTAGTGTGGCGGCGAAATAGACTGAGCGCTTCGAAGGGTACAGGTTCGATACATATACAGTAAATATGATGCATACTAATATAATAATATAATGCCAACATAACCTGACCTTTTCCAGCATGAATTGCCTTTTTGAGGTCATGCCACAGCATCTCCATAGGATTCAGGTCAGGACTTTGACGAGGCCACTCCAGAGTCTTCTTTTTCTTTTTTTTCAGCCATCGAGAGGTGGACTTGCTGGTGTGTTTTGGATCATTGTCCTGCTGCAGAACCCAAGTTGGTTTCAGCTTGAGGTCATGAAGAGACATTCTCCTTCAGGATATTTTGGTAGACAGCAGCCTTCATGGTTCCATTTATCACAGCAAGTCTTCCAGGTCCTGAAGCAGCAAAACAGCCCCACACCATCACACTACCACCACCATATTTTACTGTTGGTATGATGTTCTTTCTCTGAAATGCGGCGTTACTTTTACGGCAGATGTAATGGGACACACCTTCCAAAAAGTTCTAATTTTGTCTCGTCAGACCACGGAGTATTTTCCCAAAGGTCTTGGGGATCATCAAGATGTTTTCTGGCAAAATTGAGACAAGCCTTAATGTTCTTTTTGTTCAGCAGTGTTTTTCGTCTTGGGACTCTGCCATGCAGGCCGTTTTTGCCCAGTGATCTTCTTATGGTGGTGTCATGAACACTGACCTTAACAGAGGAAAGTGAGGCCTGCAGTTCTTTGGATGTAGTTGTGGGGTCTTTTGTGACCTGTTGGCTGAGTCGTCGCTGCGCTCTTGTGGTAATTTTGGTTAGACAGCCACTCCTGGGAAGGTTCACCACTGTTCACCATGTTTTTGACATTTGTGGATAATGGCTCTCACTGTGGTTTGCTGGAGTCCCAAAGCTTTAGAAATGCCTTTATAACATTTTTCCAGACTGATAGATCTCAATTACTTTCTCTCTCACTTGTTCCTGAATTTCTTTAGCTCTCGGCATAATGTCTAGCTTTGGAGGATCTTTTGGTCTGCTTAGCTTCACTTCAAGTTGTGTGTCCCATTCAATTTGTCAGGCAGGTCCTATTTAAGTGATTTGTTGATTGTGAACAGGTGTGGCAGTAGTCAGGCCTGTGTGTGGTTAGAGAAATTGAAATCAGATAAACCACAGTTAAGTTGTGTTTTAACGGGTGGGCTTTGGAATTTTTTTCTCCCTTAATAATAAAAAAAAATCATTTAAAAACTGCATTTTGTGTTCAGTTGTGTTGTCATTGACTAATATTTAAATTTATTTGATGATCTGAAACATTTAAGTGTGACAAACATGCAAAACAATAAGAAATCAGGAAGGGGGCAAACACTTTTTCACACCACTGTCAATCCTAAATGTCATGGTCCATGGTCCATGTCATTGTCCGTGGGAACCTATCGAAGTCTTCTGATTGGTTGGATGGATGCGTACATTGGTGAAATCTACCAACAGCAAACACGCACGCGTGGTGAGGAGAAGGTGACAAAAGTGCAGAGACAACTGTTAACAAGCTGTGAAGCTGTGTTTTTCCTGTAAGTATGTGTGACACTTAGACGTCAACACTCACACGCACGTTCTTAGCTCTGCTCTGGTCCTTCAAAGTGCTCTTTTGCTATCGCATCTCCTTGGTTGTTTTAGCACGTGGACTTCATGTACGCAAGGCTGAATTTCACTTTTCTCCATTTTTTCCTGGAAATTCAGCTTTTGTACCCAAGATTGTAATAATTATGGATCGGGGAACATCGTTGAGGATGTGAATGGACATTCCTTCCTAAATGTGTTGCTGCTGTGAGTCCAAATTATTGTCATTGACACAAGGAATGCTCTGAATATTTTCCCATGCTAATACAGCATCATGTTCTTTCACACAAAACATACGTTTGCCGCTTTTTGAGGGGCTGCGAGTTTAAAGTGTTTTTCTTTTCAGCCTCATATTATTTTGAGCGTCGGTTGCGGTAATTGGCAGGTTTTCTGTTTCGGGACTGGTGAAAGACAAATAAGATGCTCTGAGTTTTTTTCTTAACATCCAAGCTGATTTTAAATTTTAGAGTTTGCGGTTATATCACGACACAACAAGCTTCACATTGGGGGTGGACGGTACTGCAAATTATGGTATTGATCCCATCCATCCAACCATCCATCCATTTTGTGTACCGCTTGTCCTCTCTAGGGTCGCGGGTATGCTGGAGTCTATCCCAGCTGTCTTCATTGAACGATTGAAGATCATTGAACGATTTTGTGATGCCGATAATTTGCCGCTCCTGATTTTCATCAGAATAAAACACAGGGCAACAATTTTAGGCAAACAAAACTAATGTTTTCATCGACAACTTATTTGTGGACAATATAACAATGCTGTGGATCTCTGCACATTCACAATTCACCATTCATTTTTTTCTCGGAAAATAGGCCTTTTTTTTTCCACAGTAAACACATCTCATCACTATAGGTCGGTAATAATTTACAGATGAGCAAGAATACAGGTAAATGCAGCATACATGCAGCACGGTTAGAAAGCCTACAGTTTTTATGTTTCTGTTTTCATGCTTTACAGATAATATTGAAACGCAAAAGTTTGTTTGGCTACAGGAGCACTTGTTTCGAAAGTCAACCCGGCCTCAAAACTTGCAGCGAGATGAACACAAGTTCATAAACAGTCATGGAAAAAATGATTACACCACCCTTGTTTCTTCAGTTTCTTGTTAATTTTAATGCCTGATACAACTAAAGGTACCTTTGTTTGGACAAATATAACAATGACAACAAAAATAGCTCACAAGAGTTACATTTTTTGGCAGTACTTGTACCTTGATTTGTACCAGGCATTAAAATGGATCAATAAACTGAAGAAACAAGGGTGGTCTAATCATTTTTTGTAAGTCATTACTGGAATTGCAACAGTAATTAATGGCTTACACCTGGATTGTGTCGCGAGTGAACAATGGCCATTGACGAGACAAGGAAAGGGTCCTAGAGCTAATAATAGAGCTAATAGAGCTAATAATTAAAACTTTTATTGCAAATGTTGATCCGAAATCAGAGGAGAACATCAACGTCAAGCTAGCAGGAGGTTTTGGCCGATTCTTATCTTGTATTTCTTCCATTTCCAAATTATTGTGCCAATATTGCTCTCTGTCTTTGTAACACATTCCAGTCTTGCACTTCTACAGTACAATCTACAATCAATCCCTGAGGTCCTTTGACAGCTCTTTGGTCTTGCCCATGGTGGTGGTATTTGGCCCCTTTGGCAATTTACTGTATGTATTTTAGCCCTTTCCTTAGACATTTTAGTCTCATCATTTTTAAAACTATCCCTACACGTTATCTATGCTAATTAGGAGCTGCTGGTAGGCTGCTGAGTTGGGTAAAGCGTTCAAGTACTGAAAATATATTAGTAAATAAATAAATAAACACATGCAAATGGTGAAAAACTGCAAATAATTGTGCACCCATAAAGATGTCTATTTCTGACACACGGCATCGCGAGTGCTTCCGTAGCCAAACAAACTTTTGCGTCTCACAGCTACGATGTGTTCAAGGACCACAGAACGACGTGCGACATCACAACGCTTCAACGCTTAAAAAATATCGTCAGTGAAGCATCAAGACATAAACATGTAAACGTTTTAACAGTAGTAGTACATGTATGCTGTACATTTTGCCTACATTATTACATATGCAGAAATTATTATCGATTTGTGGATAAGAGGTGTTTTCTGCTGAAAAACAAAGCCCATTTTCGGAGAAAAAGGAAAAAGGAAGATTTTTACAAAACAGTTTTGACGTTTTTCACTTTAATTGCTTTGTGACCTTTCTTTTTCCAATTGTGAGAAATCCGTCGTCACGACAGAGAACTTTTAAGCCCTGTTGAACGTCAACACTCCAGCACACATACTTCAGTGATGGCAGCTATCAGTCCAGGTGTCGTTGTGCAGTTTGGTTTCTGAAGCCCATCTGTCAAGCGGGTCAAATGAGGCAGGTTTAAGCTTTCTGAAAACCTTCATTTTGTGTTCCACCCAGCTGTTTTCCCTCCTGGAGCAGGACTCTCCCTTTGACTGAGTCATTAAAAAACAGATTGTGAAGGCGGCAGGAGATGCAGGAGATGAGAGCCAACGGTAGATAATATTTACTTTTATGTATTTAGGGTTTTCTTTTACAGCAAACAGTAAAAGCAAGTTAAGCTCTGGCGGACATGTTCCAACGCCTGCTCAGTCGCTATCCTCATACTTTTTATGAGAATTGGAGATTCAGTGAGTTACTGTGTGTGGGTAATTGGCCGATCACCCCTGCCTGGGGCGGCCATGTTTGTTTTTTTGATCATATTCTATAAACTATCTGGAAAAGCCAAGGGATCGTTATCACTCTCAAGGTTATCATGGACAATGCAGATAAGTGAGGAAAAGAGGGTGGATGCGACAAATTCTGGATAGCGAGAAGTACAAACATCTGGGTGTTAAAAAAGAGCAAGTTGCGTCACTTCGGCCATGTGGACTGGAGGACCGCAGGACGTGATAATATTCTAATTACAGACATTAAGGAGTGGGCCGGCATGGGCTTGGTGGCAGCTACCAGGATGGCGGAGAACAGAGAGGGATGGAGGTGTATTGTGATGGCCACAGCATGGCATTAGGTGACCAGCTAAGAAGAAGTATGTCTTTCCGCTAGGTGTGTGCCAATTTCAGCAAATAAAGAAGATATACACTATCAATGATACGTCAATGAATGTCGAGCACCCTGAAGTGTACTTGTGTTCTTGCATTTGTGGCATCCCCAATTTGAAGGGTTCAAGCTCGTCAAGAGATGTGTTATAAATATATCCACAGACATTTCGAATGATTGGATGAGGAATGAATGAATTATTGCCAGTTGTAGCTCAACTTTGCCCTTGTGAAGCCCAATGTTCCCTCTAATTTTTCAACTATCTGAGCGTACACAAAAACCACCTGACCTCTGTGAGTGGCGTCAGACCTGCACTCTGTAGTATGGCACCTGAGAACTTCCATTCTGTCATATTTTGTAAACGAGTGGGTTCAAACAGGCGGCAAGGAGGATTCCACAATGTAGCTTTCTTTATTCTACACCTCGTAAAAAATAAGCCATGGTCTCATGGAATCTTGGAGAAAACCCATAAGTTATCATTTTATTTTCAATTTATTTTCTTGTTTACCATTTTTATTGTTAATTAGGTATACTTTACTTTAATTTCCTTTTTTGACTTGCACTTTCTGTTTTAAAGCAGCCCATTGTGGCATTATTTCGTCCTGAAAATTTACTTGAAATTGATGCCATGTTTGTTGTATATGTTTACTTTTGTCTAAATGAAAAAATATCAAATTAACTCTCAACCGACCTTTCGATCCCTTTAGCAACACAAACTCGGCGTAATTGGCGCCACGCACGCCTCTACTCCATTGACTTTCACTGGAACCTGCGGGATAGGGCAATTATCGCGTGTCACCGTCCAGCAAAGCGGCATGCGAAATTTGTGTGTGTTCGTGCGTGTCATCGTGCACGGGTGTCGCTGGTCAAAACCGCCCGTGTGCACGGTTTGCTACGCGTTGGCGACGAGTTTCGCCAATCGCAGTCGCTTGTCGCCTCCCTTGTGTGGCGTCCATAACACTCCCTGTATCTGGTATGTCCGGCCATCAAAATAAAAGCACGGCAGTCAAGCATGCACAGTTACGCCACACATTCAGTCCACACTTTTCACCCGGAAAACTGGCTTGCTACTTTTTATATAGCAGCGGTCTCTCACCCAGTTTTATCTCTTGTTCTTCTGCCATCCAGCCAGCCATCAATTTTCTATGCCGCTTATCCTCACTAGGGTGGCGGGGGTATGGTGGAGCCTTTCCAACAGCCAGTCCGCCTTAAAAGATCCGCTTTTTATTAGGCTTGGTGAGACGCTGTTGCACTGCCCGCTTGTTTCACCATAATACAGGGGTAGCAAGCAACATTAGCTATATGCTAACCTGCAAAACAGTGGCATGTACTTCGTAACGCGCCGTGGAAGTAAACACAAACAGGATCTTATCCTTGGCTGGACAGTGCTCATCATTGTGTTGTATGTTTGCGCTTGTTGTTGTTCCCTGTCACTCACGGCGTTGCATTGCAAAATAACAGAATAAGTTGTCATGTGTTTATGTCATTTACAGCTCAGGTTGGATTGTATTTTGTGCGCAGCATGGCTTTGCGGTGCGCAGAGAACTCGAGAGCAGCGAGCGATTGCGCACGCGCGCACATTAGAGGGAACAGTGGTGAAGATGCTTTGGTCAATGGCTGCAATATTTGTTGACCGATGCCGCTCAAAGTCCACACACTTGTGTTTTCACTCCCTTACATTTGGTCTTGATTTTTTTTTTTTTTTTTTTTTTTTTTTTTTTTTTTTTTTTTTACCCCTGTCCTGTCCAGCCTTTAAAGCAGATAGAATTGTATACCTAAATGCCGTCAAGTGCTCAACAGATTTACTCTGCCAGAGAGAAGTGTGATATACACTTCCCCTGTCATACAAAATTTATTCGACCTTGATGCTTGTTATAAAGCAAATTTGGAGCGACCGGACCGGAGCAGGAGGGGACAGAGAAGAAGAGAAAAGGAAAAAGGGGGGGGGGGGCGAGAGGGGACAAAAACAAAAAAAAGAGAGACAAGAGACAAGGACAACAGCAGCAACAACAACAATTGTGACAGAACAACAGAAACATACAGAACGACATCAGCAAATAAATGTCCGTGACAACTATAAAGACGAACAAGGATAAAGGACAAATCAATATCAACAACCACAATGACAAAGCTGTCAATGACAATCAGACATAATAGCAGTCATGAAATGATGAACTATGACAGTGATCACAATGACAATACTGCATTGAAACAGTCGCACACAATAGCAGTCATGAAATGATGAATTATGATAGTGATCACCATGATAATACCGCATTGAAACAGTCACACATAACTGTAGTAATGAAATGATTATCCATGATAGTGAATAGAATCAAAGTTACTGTAATGCACATCATTGTAAAAAAAAAAAAAAAAAAAAAATACATATACACACATATATACATACATACACATACATACACATATATATATACATATATATATACATATACATATATATATATATATACACACACATACCGCACATACACACATATATATATATATAGTCATACTGCTGAAATCACCGTCGCTGTAATAAAACCAACAACATAATAACACCCTGGTTAACTCAGTGAGTAATGTGGGGAAGTACGTATGTACTGTGAGTGTGCATATGTACAGGTATCTCTGTATGTAAGGAAGACTTCATATATATATAAAGGTGCAGGAATGTGTGGGCGTGTGATTGTCACTGAGAGTGCATGAAAGGAAAGGGGCCGCCTTCCACCTCCCAGAGAGTCCCGCCCCAAATAGCAAGGCCGGGCCCCGGCCGCCAGAAGGCCACCAGGCCCATAGGGGCAGGCAGCACAAAGATCAGCGCCCCAAGAGCCAGCCCAGAGAGCCCCCCCCCCGGGAAGACCAGTAAGGGGCCGAAGAGAGGTAATCCCAGCCAAGGACAGGGCGCCAGCGGGCCGGAGGACTGCCAACCCCTGAGACCAGCGAGAGATCACGCCCCACAAAGGCAGACGGGTACCGGGGGCCACAAACCGGCAGGCCCAGAGACGCCTCCACAGCCGGAAAGAAGCCCGCCCGCGCCGGAAGCGCCAATTCCCGCCCACCGCCACCCCCACCCCCAGGGAGCGGAGCCCGGCCCGCCCCGGGCCAACCCCCGCCCGACCCCCGACACAGGGCCGCCCCGCCAAGGGATGCAGGAGGCACACCCTCCACCCACCCGGCGGAGGCACGGGCGGCAGAGATGTATCGCCCAGCACCTGACCCCACGGAGCAAACCCCTGTATGCCCCCCCCCAAAATAAATAACTAAAATAAATAAATAAATAAAAATACACACACGCACGCACATACACACTCCTACGCACCCACACACACGCACATAAACACTCCTACGCACAAACACACCCCTATGCGCACGCTCATACACCCTCTTACTTACTCAAGCGCGCACACACACACACACACACACACACACACACACAGTGGTCGACTGCCCGACACCCGGAAGCCCCACCCTATCCCCCGTTGGTAACCCAAGGAGCAGCGGAGCCGGGGACCCCGGGGTCCCAGACATACGACTCAGAACCCAGGGGCGGAGAGCGCAGACCGCCGGGGAGCAGGAAGACACCCGGCCACACCCCCCCAGCGGTAGGACGCCGCCAGCGAGGCAGACAGGGGAGTCAGCGAGGAGGAGAGCGGGAAACCGAGCAGGCAGGCGGGAAAACGGGCGAGCAGCCAGGCGAACCACCACACAGCGCCAACCGACACCCGCGGGCCAGCAAACCCCGAAGAGAGAGCGGGAGCACCACACCCCAAGCCGCAGGGAGGCCAAGCACCAGAGCCGAGAAGGCAAGACCAGCAGCCGACCAGCCGACGGCCCCCACAAACCACCAGAAGCCAGACCAGCCACATGCCACCAGAGCCGACAGCGCACCACCCGCGCACCGGAGCCCCACCCCCGACAAGCCCACAGACAGACCGGGGGAGGCGAGGACACAGACAGCGGCCCGGCAGCGCACAAAGCGCAACGGCGACAGACGCCCAAGCGCCCAGCAGAGCACGACCCCCCCCAGCGAGCCCGGCCCCAGGGCACCCGCCCCCCCACCCCCACCCCGCCACCCAGGCCCACAGTACCCGCAAGCATGACCAAGCCCAACCCACCAGCTGGCCCGGCGCCCCAGCAGCCGCCACAGCGCAGCAACCACCGGCCGCCGCGACAGCACACGGGCCACCCGAAGCACCAGCACCGCCCCCCGGAGACCGCCGAACCCGCCCCAAGAGCGCAGAGGCGCCCGCGGCACGTGTCAGTCCAGGGGGGGCACCGCAAGCCGCCCCCCCCCGGCGCAAGCCCCGGCATCAACAGGCCCCAGAGGGCCACCCCAGGGAAGGGCAGGCGAACCAGACAAGGGCACCCCACAGGCCAGGCCGCCCCGGGCGAGCCACCGCGACGGCCAGGCCCCCGGCCACACCGCCGACCCTGGCGGGCAGACGCCGAGGTGCACAAGGCACCCCAATCCAGCCCGCCCCACCCGTGTATGTGATAAGGTGTGATAGTGTCTATGATGCAATTAAAAAAAAAAAAATAAATAAATAAATAAAATAAAATAAAAGAGGATGGTGTATCTGTGTGCATGTATATGAAGTGTGTAGTGTGTAGTGTGTAGTGTGTAGTGTAGTGTGGATGATAGCTAATGATGCAATTAAAATCGGGGGACAGCTGCCGCTCGGAGGGCCCCTCACCTGGCCAGCCCCCCCAAACCCTAAGTGTCTACTCTGCGATTAAAATTGGGGGGCAACAGGTCAGTGGCACAGCAGGAGCAAAGGAGCCCCGCAAGGCAGCTCCCCTCCCCAATCACGCCCGACCGTAGGCCACCCCCCAATGTCCTATATATATGTGAGGTGGTGCAGTGGCACAGGAAGGACGGGGGCCCCACACCCCAACGCCGCCCAAACCGAGCAGGGGGGGGACCAAGGACACATGACCGACCGGCCGCCCACCACAGCCCAGGCTCGGGCGTGCCGCAGGACACACCACAGGCCCTACCCGGCCCGCCAGGATGCCCAGTCCGGCCCACCCAACTCCCCAGAGGCGATACCCCCAGCGCCCCCCAACACCGGAGCCCCACCGGAGGTAGCGTTCACAGCGCCACCCCCAAACCGCCAAACACCACGGACAAGCCACACGCCCCCAAGGCAGATCCGACCGCCACCAGGACAGCGGGAGCCGCGCCCACGCGCCCCCCGCATACCACCACGGCCGGCAAGGGAGCAACACCACGACGACCACAAGAGCACCGGACCCCACATAGAGCGGAGCACGGCCGCACCCACGAAGCACGCAGGCCAGAGGCGCCAGGGAGGGACAGAGAAGCAAGCACCGCACGACCGGGCCCGCGAGAGGAGCGGCCCCCCGCCCGGCGCCCAAGCAGATGCCCCCGCCCGCCCCGCCCCCCGCCACGCCACAGACCGGCCACCGCCCCACCCCCCGCCCATCCACCAACACGCCAAGGGGGAAACCCCGGAGGGAGGGAGACAACCGCCGGCCCGGAAGCAAGGACCAGCCTGACACCAGCAGGCAGCAGGGACCGCCCGCCAGCCCCCCGCCAGCCCGACCCCCAAGCCCCCGGCCAAAGCCACCCCCCGACCGCCCCACCCCGGAGCAAGCATCCTCCCGCCGATCCCGGGAAGCACCACGCAGATGGACACCACGCCGCCCGCCCCCACGCGCAACCCGCCCACGGCCCCCACACGGCCCACCCACCGAGCCACAGCGGCCCCGTCCCTGAGGGGAGAAAGCAAGGGATCCCCCCCACCCCAGCACCACGCACCCCCCACCCCGAGCCCAAACCGCACATCCGCGACCCCCACCTCCGCGCCCCCCGTCACCCGGGGGACAGCCACAGGCGCCGGAGGATAACAGGCAGCTCCCACCTATCACACATACACCACACACATAAATCAGTGAAATAAAATAAAATAAAATAAAATAATTTAAAAAAAATAAATAAAATAAAAATAAATAAATAAAAAGGGGCAACCCAAACCACCCTCCCACCCAGGGGAGATGGCTCCGCGGGGGCAGCTGGGCTCAGGCACCCGCGCCCCCACCAGGGGGAGAGGCCGGCCCCCACACCCCACACCGGACGGCCCCACGCGGCAGCCGAGCAGGAGGGCCCAGGGCAGTCCCCGCCCCACCCCCAGAGGCAAAGGAGGCGAGGGAGAGCCAGCGCCACCAGCCGCACACGGGCCCCCCCAGCAGCAGTAGGCGCCCGGCACCCGCAGGATGCAGCACCCCATCCACCCACCACCCCGGAGGCCAACCAACGCCGCCCCCTGGGCGACCCCCCCGACCCCGCCCCTGCCCCATCACCCGACCCGGACCCCTCCCCACCCCCACCCACCAGCCCCCCCAGGCAGGCAGCCCAGCAAAGAAGACCCGGGACACCAAGCCCGCCACCGTCCGCCCCCGAGGTACCAGGCCCACCCAGCGACCAGGACCACACCCCACGCCAGATGAACGAGACCCCCAGGGGCAGAGACAGATGCCCTCACCCCCCTGAGAGTCAGGTCAGGGAATTAATTATTGGTGCCCATATAGACTGAAATTCTGACATTTGTTCTTTAGATTCAGCAGACATTCTCTCCATAGCTATATGATCTAACAAAAGATTTTTGTAAAGAGCTATGTTCAGTTTCTTCCTTGATTTCCAATTGATGAGAATGGTTTTCTTGGCGATGCTTAATGCAGTGATGAGAAGCTGTGTTTGATTTGTTTCTACATCAATTGTGGAGAGATCGCCCAGCAGGCATAGTAAAGGAGAGGTAGGAATGGAGAACCCAAGTGCCAAAGATAGGTACTCACACACTCCGTGCCAAAAATTTTTAATGGGAGCACAGGTCCACATGGAGTGTAAGTAGTCATCTATTCTATGGTCTGAGCAGTGTGTACAGATGTTAGAGTCAGTTAAGCCCATTCTAAACATTCTATGTCCTGTGTAGTGTACTCTATGAAGGATTTTAAACTGAATCAGCTGTAGGTTGGGATTATTGATTAACCGGGAAGCATTAAGACATATTTGCTTCCAAAATTCAGGGTCACAGCTTGTAGATAAATCTGAGCTCCATTTGGAGATTGGTACTCCAATTGTGTTGTCATTTTTTGAAAGTAGAATATATAATTTAGATAATGTTTTAGGGGCAGATATTTTTAAAACTCCCTTACATTTGGTCTTGATTGAGTACAACTTGAAAAGTAAAATGACTAAAAAAATGTTTAGATCCACGCACCGCGAGTGACAAGTATACATGGATAAACACTCTTTATACACAGTAATGTACGGCTTATTGAGAGCGGTGTTGGTTGTAAAGTCCGACAGCAGCAGGAAGGACAGACCTGCGTTACCGCTCCTTCACACATTTGATGAAGGAGTTTGGTCGAAGCTACTGAGTAACATTAGGGCGTAAGTTTTATTGTTATATGTGACGTGGCAGTAGTACAAGGAAAGAAGAAAACAAACCAAAATCCTTCGTTGACAGAAAGAATGAAGAACATTGCATTGTCCAAACAATCGCAGTAGTTGTCTGTGTACCCTTTACTGCTAAGACTGTCAACTCTCTGACTGACTGGTTTCTAAGCTGACTGGATCACGCTGTGGTCAGTGGACACAGACTGCTGGGTGGGGCTGTAGGAACTCTAACCACGGACCAGTCAGTTGCAATGCTGCGACAAGCAAACGTAATGTACACTATGTCTCCAAAAATGCAATAACCTTCTCCTTGGTGACACTCGCCATGTGTGAAAGGTGGTGTGCTGGCTTTGTTTAGCCCACACCATTAATCTTATGAATCACATAGTTTTTCCAACCCCCCACTGATTAAGGTGTCTCAGGTTCTAAATATTGTGCTCTTTATTGCAGTAAAAGCCTGTGACTGACTTGTGGCAGATCCTTGAATACGTCAGTCTTAAAACATAGCGGAACCTCCGCTTTCCATAACACACACGGAAATAGAAGCTTTGGTCAGACTATTCCTGCCTGTTAAAGACTATGACCCCGAGTGAGCTCTCCCTTCAGAACCATTAAACTCGATGCTGCGTTCGGACAAATTCACGCAAATTCAACAAATCCCTGCGAAATTTTGCCCCGGTTTGTTTACATTTCTGCTTAGCGTGCAATATGGCGTGTGACGTGTCGTGTTTTTAATACGCTGCGTGAGTGCAACTATGGTTTTAATGTATGTTTATTGAAGAAGGTCCTTGTTAGCAGCTTGCTAATACAGTGGAACCTTGGTTAGCATCATTAATTTCTCCCAGAAGGTCAGATGCTAAGCAAATCAATTTTTCCTAAAATAAATAATGTCAATCCAATGAATCCGTTCCAGAAAGCCATAAATGCACAAAACATATTTTTATAATTTTACAATTATAGTTTTACCTGCAGAAAACAATTCAAAATACATACAAACACATTAAATAATGTGTGAAAGGGATAAATGAACATTTAAGGTTACTTTTACCTTCACTGAAGACGTGATTCTTGACGTGACTGTTCCCAAAGACACGATGTGGCAGCGAGACACCACAGGAACACCACCGTCTGTTTTGCCATGACTTATTTCTTTAGTTGAATTCGTGTTTCTCGCTTCAATAACCCATAATTGAGCCAAAGAAAGATGCAACTATTGATAAAGAAGGTGAAAATTGTGTTTCTGGAACGGATTAATTGGATTTACACTATCCCTTACGGAGAAAATGGATTCAGTTAGAGTATGTTTCAGTTAGCATCAGAGCTTCTCGAACAGTGACGCTAACTAAGGTTCCACTGTATCTACTACTTGTAGTTATTTGTTGCGTTTATATATTGTTATATTGTTTACAAACTCAAGGAATAAGCTCTTGGAACAATTGTGTGTAATAAAAGGGTAATAAAAATGTTATGTTATTATAATTTTTTTATTTATGTACAGTGGATTCACGCAAATTCATGGATTTTTTGTAAAAAGAAGACGTTTTTTTCCCTGAAAATTGGTCATTGCCGCAGAAAACCCATCTCATTCACCCTAAGTCAGTAATAATTTTAAAATATGTGCTTGTACAGGTGAAATGTACAGCAAAGGTCACAATTTGTCCATATTTATGTTATTATTTTACTGTTTTTATTATAGTTTTTTTGTCAAGCGTTGAGATTTCGCACTTTGCTCAGCGTCCCTTGAACTCACCATAGTTGCTGTGAGACCCAAAAGTGAAACTTACACACGATATAACTTCTGCAACGTGACTCCACTTCCATCCTTTCATCGATCATCTTACATTGTCGTTCATTAGCGGTGAGTACCTGCACATTTTATACGAGAATGCCAGAGTTGAATAACTTTTAACCTAATTACAACAATCAGGTGAAAATGTTGATCCAAAATCAGAAGAGAATCCAACATCAAGCTAGCAGAAGGTTTTGGAGGGGGAGGGGAAGCGAGCCATGTGTCAAAAATAGACATTTTTATGGACGTCTCATTTACTTGCATTCTCGCCATTCGCCAGCGGTCCCGGAGGGTAACCCCCACAGAAAGCGGGGATAAATTGTTCATAAATAAGTTTGTTGATAGATATGGTTTTTTTCGTTACAAAATCGTAAAATCTTTGTCCTGTGTTTTTATTCTGAAATCTTTCAAATGGCCTTTGAAAAATGCCGAATAAAAAGTATCGGTATCAGTATTGATATCGGGATATTTACTTGACAGATTGATACAATAATTTGCAGTACCGCCTAACCCCTAGTTATTATCCGTCTGCACTGTGAAGCTCCATCCCATCATTTTTGAGGCATTTGGGGTGAGAGCCAAGGAGGACTTTCAATATTAATGCAGACCTGGCAACATGGATGAATTTGTCGTACTCAGCATGCAGTTTGACTCCTGAGTACGCTTGTATGCTTCACAGCTCACCATTTTGTTGCATTTCGCTGGTTTCGGTTTCGAGTTCAGTCAGTACAGTACAGATAAATAAATAGATATGATCGGTTTCTCGATAGTGTTTGAAATCAGGGGGTGCGGGACGTGAAAACATTTCATGACAGAAGATAATTGAGAACCACTGCCCTTGGTGTACATTCGTAAACAAAATAACATAAATATATATGACTTTTAATACATCCATCTTCTATGCCGCTTATCCTCACTTGGCTCACGGGGATGCTGGAGCCTATCCCAGCTGACTTCGGACGAGAGGCGGGGTACACCCTGGACTGGTCGCCAGCCAATCGCAGGGCACATATAGACAAACAACCATTCACTCCTATGGACAATTTAGAGTCACCAATTAACCTAACATGCATGTTTTTTGGAATGTGGATGGAAACCGGAGTACCCGGTACATCCAAACTCCGCACAGAGGTGCCCAACGGAGATTCGAACCCAGATCTTCCCGATCTCCTGACTGTGTGGCCAACATGCTAACCACTGGGCCACCGTGCGGCCTATGACTTTTAAATAAAATAATATAAAATAAATATAAACTGAAATTGAACCTGACTTTACTGTACCGTAGAGAGCACTTTGATGTTGCACGACTGTCGACTTTGCACTTCCTCCCTGGCTGTAAAACCTAAATACACAGCTGATTGTCATCATACACAGCAAGACACGGTGTTCGCGCGTGAGCGCAGGAGTGTATGTGCGAGAGACACACACATGCGTAGGAAGCCCGACCTGCTGTTTTCTCATTACTGCTTTGCTCGGTCACTAATAAACATGAATGTGTGTGTGTGTGGGTGTGTAAGGTGCTCTTTATTAACGGAAGTTTTGGCTGTTTGAAGTTTATGCTACTGGAAGTGTAGAGGCATGCATTTGGCTGCCGCATGTGTTTGTGTGTGTGTTTTAAATAACTTACAGCGGGTGAGGCCATATTTTTCTTAATTGCCTTAATTTTGTACTTAAATAAAGCTTTACCTGTATTGTTGCCACCACATGTGACCATAATTGTTTTTTTTAATTACTATGTAACTATTTTTCCAACAAATTAGCAATCATAACAATAACTCGCTGTGAAGTAGCTCAGTCCATAAGGACTCGGGTTTTGGAACCGGAGGATTTGAGTCCGACTGTGGAAAATAAATCATTTGCAAGCGTGTTGTGAATACAGTGGAACCTCGGTTAGCGTCCGCCCTGGTTCGCGTGTTTTTCGGTTGACGTGGAAAATTTACACCAACATTTTTGTGAATTCTCCACTTGGCATATAATATGGTACGTGCCTTGTTGTGTTATTAATACGATGCATGAGCCCAACTTAATGTTGTTGTTTTTTGATCAGAAAACGTCCTTCCTTGTTAGCATCCTATTAGGTAGCTAACAAAATGGCAACTGGAAATCAGCTACGTCGCCTGTCTATGATGTCATCAGCAGTTGACTCTCAAAAATGTTAACACAAAACGCGATCTTATAGTAATTATCGTGTTACATGCATAAAGCAATTCTAAATGGATGTAAATGGTGAATGAAAGGGATAAATGAACATTTAAGCTTACTTTTACCTTCATTGAAGACGTTACTGTTCTCAAAGATACAATGTGGCAGCGAGACCCCACATGGACACAATCGTCCTGTTTTGTCAGCTATTTCTTAAATTAAATACTGTTTTTTAGATTCTTTGTTGGAAATGTTGACGAAAATTGCTCAAAATGCTGCACTTGCAACTTTCTTTGGCTCCATTTTGGGTTATAGAGGTGATAAACACGATGCAATTGAGGAAGTAACTCATGATAAAACTGGGAGGTGGTGTCCACATCGTGTCTTTGGGAACAGTCACGTCAAGAATCACGTCTTCAGTGAAGGAAGTAACCTTAAATGTTCATTTATCCCTTTCATTCATATGCATTTTTAATTGTTTTATGCAGGTCAAACTATTGTAAAACCTGTTTTGTGTTAACATTTTTGGCTTTCTGGAACGTATTAATTGGCTTTACATGACTTGTTTAGCGCCCATTTTGGTTAGAGTCGGACATCCTGGAAGGAATTAATGATGCTAACCAAGATTCCAATGTATCGTGTTTAATAAAAAGGCATACCTTTCAATTAGTGGTGTTCTTAAGCACAGCGCCGGACTTCCTCGCCGGCTCCAATATATGTTTTTATAGTTACTCTTTTTCCTCATTGATCCGCTCCAGCTGCCCTTTTGCTCTGGCTTCTTTTTGTTGTAACATTATATTCACATTCACAGTGTTGTTTTGTGTTTTTTTTTTCTGCGCTGTCGCCTTTAGTTCTTTAAGTCATTCATTCATTCATTCATTCATTTTCTGTAGTCCTTGTCCTCATCATGGTGAGCTGGAGCCTATCCCAGCTGACGTCAGGTGAATAATGGTCACCAGCCAGGGCGCATGTACTGCTTCCAAGTTCCAAACACGGGCTACTGTTGTGGCCGGAACCAACGGCAAGCTGAAATCCCCAACGTCGCTTCCTGTCCGCCACTCACTCTGCTCCCCTAGGGAGCACATTTCTAGCAACACACACGAGCACGAGTCTAATTCACCTCATCTCATCACATGTCATTTATAGCTTATTTTCTGTTATTATGTCTATTATATTGGATAATACGAGCGTAAAGGTGATTATAGGGGTGTTATTTAATGTCGAGAGGGCTCTAATAATGTTCAAAACATATTTAAAAGGTTGTTAACAGGTTTTCCTATGAAAATATTCTATTTATAAATAAAGAATCTTACTTTGTGGAAATTCACATATCACAGCGGTGCCTGGAACCAGTTAACCGCGATAAATGAGGCATTGCTGTACTGTTAGCCATGACTTCCGCTAGCCAAAGCTGGACACATGCTTCTTTATTGGTTTACCAAGTAGACGCATGACTGGATTGCGAGGAAGTTACACTTCTTGTCCCTCACTTTTTAAGTCTACCGAATTTTCGGCACCAAAAAGTAATCTGATTTCAAACGCATACACCTTTACTGCCCTAATAACTAGATTGTCACTTACTGGAAGACATACCTCTGTGCGTGAAAAGACATTTTGTCATATTCAGTGTGTTAACAAACAATTGTACATAAACTGAACTTATCATACTCTGTAATGTCACGCCTTATTAAATGTACTGACACTAATGACAGCCGAGAAAGCGAAAGAGCGAGAACATCAAAGTCAGTGTCGTCTTAACATTAAAAAGGAATTTCCTGGGTTGAGAGTAGATGGGGGATATATATAGAGAGAAGCAAACAGTGCTGAGAAGACGCTCTCTTTCTCTTTTTGTCGAAAGACGATAATTGATGGCCTCTTTCTGGTTTTGGAAGCAAAGAAAGAGGGATGGGTAAAGAATCAGACGCAAAGCTCCAGAGCGAAGACCAGAGAGGGAGGATGGAAGAGAAGCCACGTCCACAAGCATGACTCATTCGACTCCCCTCCTCCTCTATGATTCTTGCTCTCAAGATAATATGGGCAGTAATCATAGTATTTATGTCGAGCGGTAGCTTGCTGCACTCTTTGGAAGTGTGGCAAATCCACGCTGGGAAAAGTGTCCTAACTGTGCTTGATCTGTCTGAAGTGAATCCTGCTAACTAGTCCGTGGACTCTGCTAGATAACAAGCAGACAGACACCAGGCCAGCTTTCCAGACTTCCTACGATTATCTGCATGAGGTCACTGTTCCACAGCCAGTCACGTGCTTGCATTAAACGTCAAGACGGTTTGACACATTTGCATGTGTGTGACACCCATCCCGCATAAAGAGGAGATAAGAAAGAGTCACGGAAGAAGGCGAGAACGTGTCTTCTTCCTCATAAAGACAAGGGGAGGAGACGAGCCGAGAGTGAGCAAATGGAAAAAATGGAGTGAGAAGTTACCCAGCACAGTCGCAGCGAGGAAGAGAGAGAGGAATGTTTAACACACTTTATGTCTCTCTGTTGAGAAGAATATCAGAGCCCATCCCCCCCAGCTCCTAACACACACACACACACACGCGTGCACACACACACAGCAGACAGGCTGAGGATGGAAACTATGAACGCTGCATTTGCCAGACAGCAAAGAGAAATGATCAACACAAGTAAAAAGAAAAAAATCCAGAAAGGTCTCTGCTTACTTTGCAGATGACTGAAGATACTCTCAAGTGAAAAGTTGTGAGATTATGATAAGAATTTTGCAAGATTGATTTACTTGAATGGTGAACTGTGATAAAGTCGTTTACAAAAGAGAGCTAATCAAAGATGAAATGAC
The DNA here is from genome assembly GCF_027744805.1 of Dunckerocampus dactyliophorus. Lineage (NCBI taxonomy): Eukaryota > Metazoa > Chordata > Actinopteri > Syngnathiformes > Syngnathidae > Dunckerocampus > Dunckerocampus dactyliophorus. Next base: position 14,147,468 of record NC_072836.1, read on the forward strand.
TGTTTTTGGCCCAAGATCCAGAAAGTGCTGAGGTCTCTTGTGCTGCCGACAGGTGGAGGCAGGGCGAGGGACCTTTCCCCTGAACATCTGGACGAGGACCAAGTGGTGATGGCGAGGTGGTCTAGTGGGTGTCAACATGCTGAAAGAGGAGGAGTGTTGAGTGACATGAGACCAGCATTCTTCCTATTGGTTCAATGAATGCATGTATTATAAGAGTGGGATTAGGGTTAAGATTTGGTTTTAGGATTTAGAGTTAGGGTTAGGATTGGCTGGTTACAGTAATGCATTAACGTATCATGCAATTCATTATGTTAAATACTTTCGGTATGGTTAGGGATTACAGTTAGCAGTTAGGGGTTAGCTTTAGGGAATAGGGTTAGTGTTAGGGATGGTTGGTTAGATGTCAGGTCTAGAGAACGAATCCAAAGCACAATGGTTGAGTTGTGGACCAGAGTGCGTGTGGATTTCAAATATTTAATGCATATCCCCATCCCCGCTGAGTATTAAAAAAGTTCATACTGAAAGTATTAATTGTTCTATTAGCAACAAGTACTACCTGCAGTACTAACTGCTACTACCGATTACTAATCAATCAAACAATCAACCAATCAGTCTTGCTGGAGATAACTGGTAAGGTTGGTAACAAAAAACTGGAATTAAAAAAAAAAATCCCTCCAAATGTCATAGACGCAAGTTAGGGCTGTCAAATGACTAAAATTTTTAATCAGATTAATCACAGTTTTTTAAAATGAATTAATAATGATTAATCACCATTAGCAACTATGTCTGAAATATGCCCATTTTTACTGTATTTAATGAGCAGAAAGATAAATGACAGGATAGGATTATATAGATTTGTATGTCTTAACAGCTCCAAATGAACTAAATATGTCAATCAAGCTAAAAGATACCACACAAGTATACTTTAAATCGTGTACTTGCAATGTGGGGTTGCGTTCAAAGACATCACGTAATTTAAGGTAACTTTACTTGTTTTCAGTGTATTTTCCAGCATACTTAAACAAATGTAAGCAAATTGTAAATCCAAATTAAGAGTTACGAAGTGAGTGATAAGAATATCCACTTCATGTTTTTCTTTATCTTCCTGTTTATTTACACACACGCATTTATCAAGCCTTTCTTGTGATGTTTGGAGTGTCCATGAATGCATCTCGCGTTCTTGTAATGAGAATGAGGAAGTGTCGTTGCCAAGATGAAAGGACTAGAGACGTGTGAATTGGGGATACATACAGTATATGGCGTTGGAATGATACTGCTATTGATGTGTTCAGGTCAGAATGAAGATCTTTTATAACTTTATGCTGACGCTCGAGCATCTCTGTGTGACTGTGTGACGCTCCACTGTGCTTCCGCGTTTGCTGTCGTAACAGTGCTTTGGTGCGCATGCGTTAATTACACTAAATAATTTCACGTAATTAATTAAATAAATTAGTTACCGCCGTTAACGCATTATTTTTGACAGCCCTACCGCAAATAAATATTAAATATATATATGGTAAGCATTATGTATTAAGTGTATGTGTGAAGAAAGGAGCAAAGTAGACGTGTGTGTTAATGTTGTGCCATAACCCTCTGGCAGTTGTCCATTTCCTGTGTTGTAAATCCACAGCCTCCAGCCTCCCGTCACACCTGTGTGTGTATTTGTGTGTGTGTTTCTGTTTGGGCGTGTGTTTATGTGCGCATGCTTTCTGCTAATGGCGTAACTCAGGCGCCGTTTGTATGCATTAAAAGTCAACCCTGCTGTGTGTGCTGACTAGCTCAGGTTAGAGCACATGCACATTACCGTATGTGCATCGCCTTTTCAATGCACCATCCTCACTAAAGCAAACACGTTTCTATATAATTGTTTATGTTTGCAAGTGTTGTCGTCGCTTTGTTGTCTCTCTAGCCCTTCTCAAACCTGTCTAGACTACCCTGTTGTACAGCAAATCTGTTTTGACACACAGAACAAAACATACAGACCACCTGGAGAGCATGATTACACTGCAAAACAGGACAGGTTGGAAAAAAGAAATAAATACTCCATTTTAATTAATTAGACCTTTATTGTGGCCAGAATGCAAATGTAGCACTTTCATGTAATCCCATTGTTTGGAGTAATCCTCCATAAAACAGAAGGTAGCCTGCTTACTAACATATGGATGGTTGAACAAACCAAAATACAATAAGACACATTTTGTATTTTTCCTTTTCCTTTTTGTTTGAGGAATTTCTTTTGGAATGGTTCCCCAGTGATTGGTGACCAATTCCATTGGGAATTGATCTGAATCAGTTTCAACAAACACGAACTCATCCCGTTTTTAAACAGCACAAGGGAAATGGTGGGAGTGGGCGGGGCTAAGACTCTCCTCATATTGTTTTTAAGCAGGGAGTTGCTTTACTTCTTTGTCCTTCATTTTCTGCTAAAAAGCTGCTAAAATGTGTTCCACTGATGAACGTTGTCTGCAGAGGTGTCCCGAGACAACTTTTTCACATCATATGCGATACCGATATTGCTGCCTTGCGTTTTGGCCAATACCGATATCGTTCCAAATCAGCACAAACCATACATATAGTACTTTTATACCTTACTTTGTAGTGTACAATGTTAGAAAAAGGCTTTTGTCCAAGGTGGTGACTGTCAATAATTACTTGTGAGAGAAGCAATTGAGAGCATACGATAATTGAGACGCTTTGTTACGCACATTAATGTACTCAGGGAAGCAGCTGACTTTTGGATTATTTTGAATCTTTGTATTTATTTATTAATCTTTGTATATGCTACAGTCCCTGCAACCTCATGTGAACTGGCATACCTGGTGTGTTTATCCATCCGTCCATCCATCTTCTATGCCGTTTATGCTGGAGCCAATCCCAGCTGACTTCAGCTGGGTACACCTTGGTACACCCTGACTGGTCGCCAGCCAATCGCAGGGCACACATAGAGAAACAACCATTCACACTCCCATTCATACCTATGGACAGAAACCCACGCACGCACGGGGAGAACATGCATCTCCTGACTGTGTGGCCAACATGCCACCGTGCGGCGTCTGGTGTGTTTATGTGTACCTGAAATCATCCCTACGACGGCCCAGAAATCATTGCGCCTCTTCTGATAGAGGTCAAAGATCCAAGGTGATAAATTGGAGGTGAGGGTGGAACAGTTGCTTAAGAGCTTTGCCAGCTGCCGCATCTCAACACACCTCCATCTATTCCTTTATGTTGCTTTTTACACAGCAGCCAGATGACTTTGACTCTACTGCATAAAGCAACTAACAAGGCGTCAGGTGACCTATAAATAGACTTTATGTATTCTACTTTCTTTTGTCTAATTTCTCACACCCTACATCACAATAGTGCCCTGCCAAGAGGCTTACTGACACAAATATCTCCAGATTTGATTGGATGCATTCCAAAAAATATGGTAGCATTGATTCTGAATATTCTTAAAAAAAACAAACAAACCTCTGATTGTCCATGTGGCGCTCTGGTATGTAAATCCTGCCTCCTGTTTGTGCGACATGTGTTGTATCTATCACTGTGTCTCACTGGAAAAGAGGTCAGTGACCTTCTAGCTTGAGAAAACACACGTTAAATAGAAAGGGACGAATGCCCCCCCCCCGCAGCAGTACTGAACTAGCACAGGAAATATCTGGTTAAAAACTTCATTACCCAGAAGTCTTCAGTTCTGCTAAAATTTGGCACAAGCCAGGAATTTGTTTCAAATGTCCTTGGAATATTTTTGGGTGCTAAATATGAAAACCTATAAAGTAGATGTAAGGAGCACGTAGATGTAAGGAAGAAATGCTCCGTATGCGTTTTAGTTCCTAAAGTGAGCAAGTAAATAGAGTCTGAAGTGAGGAGAAATATGCTCCAGAATATCACATTTTTCCTGTGTCGGAGTGTTTGTGTGTGTATGAAGACTTGGGTCACCTTACAGTATGTACAACATGTGACCATATGTGCCCTGCGATTGGCTGGCGACCAGTCCTGGGTGTACCACGCCTCTCGCCCAAAGTCAGCTGGGATAGGCCCCAGCATACACCCTAATTAGGATAAGCGGCATAGAAAAAGGATGGGTGGATGGGTGACCATATGTTGATCTAAAACCAGGACACTCGGCCTCGCAATGGGATACTCAATTTTACTCCAAGATGCCTTATAATTTCATTATGTTTAAAGAATGCATCATCTGTATAGAAAATTGTTATATTCTAAAATAGCATCGATAATCAAAGACACAAATTCCAAAAGAACATTGAAAAATCTGAACAAAAGTGATTCCAAAAACAGAATGACATATTCACTCATTTATGCCTCTTCCTGGACGGAAATGGATGCTAATCGCATACATTTTTTCCAATATTATAATGTAAATCCAATTAAGCCGTTCCAGAAACCTAAAAATGTTAACACAAAATACATTCTACTGTTTGACAATTATAGTTTGACAAGCAGAAAACTATTTGAAATGCAGATAAATACATATAAATGATGAAAGAAAGGTATAAATGAACATTTAAGGTTACTTTTACCTTCATTAAAGACGTGATTCTTGATGTGACTGCTCCCCAAGACACAATGTGGCAGCGAGATCAACCACCACCACCTTCATGTTTTGCCATGAGTGTTTCTCACCTCTATAACCCGAAATGGAGCCAAAGAAATTGAAATGAATTTAACTGAATTCAGGGCCGCAGGGTGGCCACACAGTCAGGAGATCTGGAAGATTTGGGTTCGAATTTCCATTGGGCATTTCTGTGTGGAGTTTTGCATGTTCTCCCCGTGCGTGCGTGGATTTTCCTCCGGGTAGTCCGGTTTCCTCCCACATTCCAAAAACATGCATGTTAGGTTAATTGGCGGCTCTAAATTGTCCATAGTTTGTCCTGCGACTGACTGGCAACCAGTCCAACGTGTACCACCCCACCTCTTGTCCGAAGTCAGCTCGGATAGGCTCCATCCATGTCTTCCATGGCTTATTTTCTCTGATTATATCTACTATATTGAGTAATACGAGTGTAAAGGTGACTATAGGAGTGTTATTTGATGTCTTGAGGGCTCTAATAACGTTAAAAACTGTATGTATAATATTGTAAACTGTTTTTTTTTGCTCTAAAGAAAATACTTCATTCATGAATAAGGAATGCTACTTTGTGGAAATTCACTTATCATGGTGGGGTCTGGAACCAATTAACCGTGATAAATGAGGGATTAATGTATGCCTGTATGTAGTTTGTATCTATAACGGAAAAGCCTTCTCATTCTCCATGCCTATAAATCTTCTTGGTGTTCATTTTACAGAAGCAACATTTTGCTTGAAGTTTTTTTTCTTCTTTCGGAAATGAAGAATTTTTTTTTACGTTGAAATCTATTTATAGCACTTCAGTATGGTGTTTGCTAACATTTAAGTGTTTGGTCTCTGTCGGTCTCATGTCGAGTTCTTATTCCGTTTGAGAAACCCTCATGACCTCTGTTTGAAGGAGGGAAAGCGAAAAGGCAGACTGCCCATCCTCTACGTGGCAGGGTGATGTTGCAAAAGCCAGCAGGCAGCGCCGAGAGAGACTGAAAGAGAGCGAGTGAAAATAGGAGGACTTGCATTTTTTTCAGAGTGCATTTGGAGATGACGGTGGTTAAGACTTTTAACAATAATGAAAATTCTCTGTGGGGGGTGACTGACGACCTTGTGGTTTACTTGCCTGGACTTTCATGCAAGCTGTGTGGGTTCCGTCCCCAGAGGGAGTGATTGACTGTCAGCCGGGATAGGCTCAAACAGAATAGGATTCAGCAGAAGAACTTATACTGTATTATTATTTTTTATGTCCAATTATCTGAAGAAAGACACTGTCTCACATCACTTATCTTATCGTGGCAGGAAATCCTCACTTGGGAGAGGGTGGAGCTTACATGTGCTGAGCGGGGAGGAAGGCGTGGCTCTAGCATCTGCCTGTAATATGACTCCTGTCACTCAAGTGCATCTTTACACTAACATTAACCCTATGTTAGACCCATCAGTGACTTTGACATCTATATGATCATGACCATTATATTGGCCGGGGGTGTCCAAAGTGCGGGAACCAGAAACGAGGTTGCCGCCAGCCTTGCCTCTCGGCTTAGTGTGCAAGCTGAGCCGACCGTATGCGTGCACTGCAACGTGAGTGCACCGAGTCGGATGGCGTGTGCCCCTTTGTCAGCATGTCGCCAATATAATGTCTGCAGGGACATCACTATTCTTGCTGATCAGACAATAAAACACAGAGAAATCATAGGCGAGGCACAGTACTCCATCTCACCATGAAGGGGTGGGGGCGTGCATGAGCTGGAAGGTGCTTGTCACTGCCGTCCTTCCATAGAGAGAAAAAGCCAACTTTTTTTTTTTTTTACATCAGTAGTGGAGAGCAGCAAGTCAAATGCATTATACAAACAAAACATAAATAAATAAACGGGACTATATTTGAAAACATTTTTAACAAAAGTAAATCATTCTTTTCTTCTTGTTATCTTATCGGATTAATTAACGAAGGAGTCAGTGCCTTACCAGCCATGAACATCAGTGTACATCACTGGTTCCCACTCAGTGGCAATGTGAGTGTAAATGGTCGGTTGTCTACATGTGTTCTGTGATTGAGCAGTCCTGGGTGTAGTTCGCTTTTCACCTGGGATAGACACCAGCCCACCACAGCCCTGCACAGGATAGCCAGCAATGAAAAACAGCAAAATCCCAAAAAATCTCCTTGCACGCTCGCACGTGTGCGGTCTGGTTCTTTGTGGTGTTACACATTATACATACGGCATATTGGAAATAGAATTTCTTGAGCGATAATAATCAGTGTAATAAATTTAATGAAAAAACAACAACTAGATATTGTTTGATTTTATTTTTAGATTGTAGCCAATAAAAAGTTGATGCGGGCTGCAACTTTGAAGAAAAAAAGCTACACCCCACCTCTGGTGTATATTTGAAGATGTTAGCTATATTTCAAGAAAATTCCTACAATGTGCCAATAAAAAAGCAGTAGTGTCCTGCAAAGGTCCCCAGGCCGCACTTTGGAGACCCCATAGTGTTCATACATAGATTTTCGCAAAGTACTCTCAAGATGATGCAGCTCTGAGCTTAAGCGAGAGTCACAAAGCGACTACCATGGGAGGGGAAAAAAAGAGTGAGAAAGTCTGGGTCAAAAGTGGAAAAAAAGAACATTCCCTCTCTCTCTTCCACTTCGTGGCAATTTAATCTAACCAATATGTGTGCGTCTGACACATGAGGGGGGAGGAGAGGGAGAGAGAGAGAGCGAGAGAGAGACATTTAGGGAGAGAAAGAGACATAGAGAGAGGGTTTGCATTCTTCTCTACTGAGGTCATCCTTTTGCTAAGTTTTTCAGAAAGCACAGAAAAGGAGAAGCAGTAAAATATTAATTTGGGTCATAATCAATGCTTTACACAGGTGATTGACGCACCTTTAGCTGTGGCGTTGTTAAAATCTATAATAACACAACAGTATTGTCCCACACTGATGACTTTACCAGATGTTTTTGTTCTCTTTAGTATGAGATATACAGGAATTTAGTTTACCATACAAGGCTTATAGGTCAAAATGGACCTGTATTATGCTGGAAGGGCATAAAATATAAACAGCATGAAAGGGTTAAATCCACATAACACATAAAACTGAGTGTTTTCTCTCCTTTTTTCTCCTCCCATCTTCAGCTCTCCCGTTTTTATTCTCCTCCTCCAATGTCCCCCCTTTTTCAATGTGAAACCCTCACTAATGTTTTGATGACTCTCGACCGCCCCCCCCCTTTCCTTTTCCTCGTGAGCCCACATGCTATTTGCACACTTTACTGGATTTTCAACAACTTCCTTTTCCTCTTTTCATCACTTCCTCCTAAGCCTGTCGTTTTTATTTCTCTGTCAAATTAACCTGTCTGTTTTAGAGCGGACAGGAAGCGACGTCGAGGGTTCACAGCTGAGTTTCAGCTCGCCGTAGGTCACGGCCACAACAGTAGCCCATGTTTTTAGTATGGATTTTTATTAGGGATTACTGTGGCTTTCGTGAGATCATTCAAACCGATCGAGTCTGGTGATTGTGTCTCACCGAACATTACAGTAACATTACTGACACCTAGTGACCACTGTAGAACACTACATATCGTCAATGCGTCTTCTGAATGACTTGTATTTGTATTTTAGTTCATTTAGCTGTTTTCATGCTTGATATGCAATTTTTTTTTTACTAACAATAGGCTGTATTCAACCGTGAGACGGCATTATTTTTTAACTTATGTATTTTTGGAAAACACCCGGTAGAATGAGGCTGCAAAATTCAAACCGCAAAGTGGCGAGGGATGACTGTAAGTATGACCCTGATGACAGCGCCTTGTTGACAAAACGACAACGGTATGTCACACAATGCATCAGTGGAAATCGGTGGAAATACAACATACACATTTACCTTATCACCTCGACGCGAAAACAAGTGGAACCAGACAAAAATGAGAAGCACGCATGCTGCAAACTTTACCCACACATGACTAAATGCTTTTGCCGTGCGACCCTTTGCTGGTTTTAAGAAATGCATGCAGACACTTGAGCCCCGTTACCAGATTCCGTCACGAACCTATTTCGCCGATACCGCGGTTCCTGCTTTATACAATGAGACAAAAGCCAAATTAGAAACAGCAGTGTCCTATTTCAGCAGTGAGCATGGAAATGTATTTTATTTTGTAAAATATCGAACTGTGACACTGAAGTATGGAACCGATCTGAGCTGTGTGTACTGTTGAACCCCAAAATTGTGGGCTTTGCAACAGTGGTACATGTATGCTGTACATTTGACCTGTATTATCAAGGATATATAAATTATTAACGACCTATGGTGAATGAGATGTGTTGTGTGCCGAAAAAACACCCTAATATTGGAGAAAAAACAGCCGTATTTTGACCAAAAATCTGCAAATTTGCGGGGTCCTAAATGCTGAATCGTGAATGTGCAGGGGTCCACCGTATGGGTTTATTGTTGAGAGTCTGTTTGGCAAAGATGCAGAACTGCAGTGCAAATACTGAAATATTATTTGGACTCACGGTCAAAATTGACTCAGAATTGTTCATGTTGGCTGTTTGCAGAGTTTATGGATTGATTGTAGGGCAGGCGTGGGCAAACTTTTTGACTCGTGGGCCACACTGGGTTAAAAAAATGTGGCGGAGGGGCCGTCTATATGTAGGTGGTAATCAAATGACACACTTGCTCACGGTGCAACGAAAGGAAAACACAGCAAGTTAACGCATCGCATAAATCAAGCGCTACTACTACGTGGGTGACAAACAAGAACTAAGCACTAAACATAACACGTAACTTAAAACTGTTATTTCCAAATGCCCGCAAGGCATGCTGGGCAGTCCAGCTGCAACAACAATATGAACTATGACCGATAAAACATTGACGATCAAGAGTATGTTACCTCCTCCTTCATTACTTCTCTGACGACCTCCTCAACAAACGACAAACGACGGCAAAATGTTAGGGGAAAGAGTACCACAAGCTACCCAGCATGCCTTGCGGCAGGAATATAAGGGTGTACTTTAGCATGGGTATCGTGTGTAGATATTTATTCGTATGCCCGCATGCTGCAGTAGCTAGGTTACCTTGTATGTCGTGCATGTTGACGTGTTGTGTTGCGGATCGCTTTTGTGTATAAGCTACAGATAGCATCTGACCCTTCTGGCGATTCAAGCGTACCGCAATAGCAAAGCAAGTCATGTTGCCGACTACAGTTTTTATGTTAAAGGTTTTAAAAAAGAAATTTGGACATGCCCCGTGGGCCAGATTAAGACGCTTGGCGGGCTTGATGTGGCCCGCGGGCCACGGTTTGCCCACCCTTGTTATAGTGTATTAGGCTTTAACATGAAGATTGTGTTGAAAATGCTTCCCAAACTAAATGTTCTAGTCATTTTTTGTAGCAGTGACACTACTGCAAAAAGAACTCCCCACACACACACACACACACACACACATACATTATTTTTATCGGCTGCCCTGTAATTTCACAGTATGAACGCGGTCAATGTGGATGGAGCATGAAGGGTTAACTTCTCTGCAGACGACTTCTCTGCACACTGGTTTCTCTCACACTCTCGCCACTCCCTAACATGAGGTATACGGCCCGCCGCAAGAGTGTGCGTGTGCAAGTGTGTTGGTGCGTGTGACCTTCCAGCTGGGTTTGAAGCCTTGCTGAAGTCAGGCGTGTTGCATGTAGATGCTGTGCATACGTGTTCATATTTTTCTCACTGATGATATTGATCAAGAAGTCCGACATAGTGTATATCCCTCCGTTTACTTCTGTACACCACAACCACAATGGTCTTTCATATGCAGGGAAGATGCAACTACACTATATTTGTGTTACCGGGTGCATGACTTTCTTTGCTTACTTCTTCTTTTTCTTACTTTCCTTTTAGAACTACTTATTTCTTCTGTCTTTTTCCTTGGTCTCGTGTTCCGACAGTCTGCTTATTCACTTTATGGCTCCTCTCTCCTCCTCAGTACTAAGTCACTCACCCACGTGACTTCACATATTCCCCTCTATTCTTTCTGTCCCACTTTGTTTGCTGCTCTTTGTGTCAAGTCGTCTTTAATTCTCTGCCGTGGTCATCTTACCATAAAGTATAATTGTATCCATCATGCTGTGAATGTAAGAAATATTCCAAAGCAAATTAACTTACAGTCAAAGATTGTCTATAGCACAGATACCACTTCCTCGGGCTTCAATACGATCAATGTCACTGCTTTTTCTTTCCTTTCTCTTGTTGTTCCACCACAGAAGGACACCAGTGATGGCCAAGAGTGTGAAGATGACCACAGAGCAAGAAATATCATTTATTGAGACTTTCGAATTGTCTGTCCTGACTGCTCTAATCCAGTCAAATCAAGTCAAGTCAGGTAAGTCTCGGAAAAACAATAAACGTAACACCAAGTAATTCATTTTCAATTGTTTTGAAATCGGAACATCCTGGACTAGATGTGTTTGACCTCAGAGTTTTCCCCGGAAAGTCAAAATGCTATCATACAGCGGATCCCCGCACCGTTAAAATGTACAGCATACATGCGCCACTGCTAAAAAGCCCAAAATGTTGACATGTTCATGTCTTTATGCTTCACTGCTAGTATGTTTTTGGTCCAAAAAATGTTGACACAGCCCACCCTCCAAACCTTCCTGCTAGCTTGATGTTAACGTTCTCCTCTGATCGTGCTTCTTATAAGGCATTTAAAGTGTAAAATGTACAGGTGCTCACCACTAATGAATGATAATGTGAGCTGATCGACAAACAGATGGAATCGGAGTCGATCTGTTTGTCAGGCTAGCGCTTCCCAGTGCTTTCATAGCCAAACAACCTTTTACGTGACAGCACACAACTATCGTGCATACGAGGACCGCTGAATAAAGTGCGACGTAAAAACATTATCAGCGAAGCAAAAAGACATAAATATGTAAAAATGGGGGCTTTTTTTTTAACAGTGATACATGCATGTTGTATATTTCGCCTGTATTGATCAATTACTGATATATGGTGAATGAGATGTGTTTTCTGGGAAATAAAAAGGTCTCTATTGCAGATTTTTTTAAACCGAAAATCAGCAACTTTGCAGAGCCATGAATGCCGAATCACAAACGTGCACTGTAATCATAATTTTTGCTACAATACTAATCAAGCCAACAACAATGAATTGTTAACTTAAGGTAACTGGTAACAGAGAGGTACGAAGGCGCAGAAGTAGAAACCAAAAACAACCAATAAGGCTCAAGTTAAAACAGAAAGTGCAAAGTCTAAGGCATCTGCTGGTCAAATACGGAGCAGCAGATGAAGAAAATACAGCGGAAAGAGGGAGGTATCTTTTGGTTCAGCATCAAGACAAATATCTTGGTGAAAACAAGTACACACGCTTAAAAAACATTCCTCACAGTCTCAAATTGCATGTTGGATCACTTCCTTTAAAGACCTCACTCCTCCTTCTCTTTTGCTGTGTCTTTCTACTTGCACCACCTGTATTCATGAAGCAGGTGTTTCCCATACTGTCTTTGCTCTGAAATATGTGACATTGAGGAAACAGATGGGAAATATGTGAGGTTTCACTTTGACACGACGGTTATTTTCAGATAATTTGAGGTTATTTAAGATGGTACACACAGAGGTGTTTGATTTCTTATTTTTTTGCATGTTTGTCACACTTAAATGCTTCAAATCATCAAACAAATTAAAATATTAGTCAATGACAACACAACTGAACACAAAATGTGTTTTTAAATTAAACTTTTATTACTAAGGGAGAAAAAAATCCAAACCTAAATGGTCCATTGTGAAAAAGTGATTCCCCCTCCTGTTAAAACATAATTTAACTGAGATTAGTTGAGATCTACCAGTTCTGGAAAAGGTTATAAAGCCATTTCTGAAGCTTTGGGACTCCAGCGAACCACAGTGAGAGCCATTATCCACAAATGGAACAGTGGTGAACCTTCCCAGGAGTGGCCGGCCAACCAAAATTACGCCAAGAGTACAGTGACTACATATCCAAGAGGTCACAAAAGACCCCAGAACAACATCCAAAAAGCTTCAGGCCCCACTTGCCTCAGTGAAGGTCAGTGTTCATGACTCCACCATAAGAAAAACACTGGGCAAAAACGAGTTCCAGAACAAAAACCACTGCTGAGCAAAAAGAACATTAAGGCTCGTCTCAATTTTGACACAAAACATCTTGATGATCCCCAAGACCTTTGGGAAATCCTCTGTGGTCTGTCGAGACAAGAGTTGAACTTTTTGGAAGGTGTGTGTCCCATTACATCTGGCTTAAAAGTAACGCCACGCATTTCAGAACAAGAACATCACACCAACAGTAAAATATGGTGGTGGTAGTGTGATGGTCTGGGGCTGTTTTGCTCCTTCAAGACCGGGAAGACTTGCTGTGATAAATGGAACCATGAATTCTGCTGTCTACTAAAAAATCCTGAAGGAGAATGTCCGACCATCTGTTGTTGACCTCAAACAGAAACCAACTTGGGTTCTGCAGCAGGACAATGATCCAAAACACACCAGCAAGTCCACCTCTCGATGGCTGAAAAAAAAGAAAAAGAAGACTTTGGAGTGGCCTCGTCAAAGTCCTGACCTGAATCCTATTGAGATGCTGTGGCATGACCTTAAAAAGGTGCTTCATGCTGGAAAACCCTCCAATGTGGCTGATTTACAACAATTCTGCAAAGATGAGTGGGCTTCTTGGCATAGCCTGCACCTGGCGGTACTGTCTGGTGCGGTAGACCCCAGCCTCTATCGAGTTTCGGGCCTTTTCTTATGCTGCCTTAATTAGCGCCTCCATGCTGTCTTTCAGTCCAGTCTTTTCCAGCGACTAGTATATTTTCCCGATGTCAGACAGTTTTCCAATTTGTTGGTGGTACATGCCATGCAGGGGCTTATCTTTTCATGACAGCCCATCTGGCCACTCCTCCTTACTGGGCTTCTACTGCCTGAGGTATCCACTTAGCAGGTTGTCCCTGAGGGCCATCTTCTTGACACCCTGTGCAATAATCATGTTGTTGAATCAGCATCTTCATATGCCACACCTGTGAGGTGGATGGATTATCTCATCAAAGGAGACGTGCTCACAAGGTGCAAACAGTTACTCATATTTATCGAAAAATGTACTTTGATAGACAGAAAGATTGTTTTTGAGGATGAAACCGTGACCCAACAGAAGGCTATTGATAAGCAGAGACTCATGGTAGGATGAACAGATCCACCTCAAAAGGTATCTGCTCTTCTACTTGTGGTCTCAAGGTATTTTTAATCCATTTACTTCTACTCCTGCCAGTATTTCGGGGACTGGCTTTGGAGCTTCAGCCCTGTGGTTGTAAACGGTCATCAATCTTGTCGTTCAATTTAAGGTACACTCATGGAACGCTTGAATCTGCAGGGAAAATCCTGGATCAAAATGCTTTAGTGTATTTTTTAAACTGGCCAGGTGTCCACCGGAGGCGGCATATGCAGTCCTGTCCTGTCCACTCTTAGTTTCTCTGAAACAGCATCCTTTCCGACCTGGCGATCTCAAATGAAGTGCATCTGCTTTTTCTTTCTCTCATACGCTGTAAGTAGCGAGGAAATGGGGTATATTAAGACACATGTTCAATAAAATGCTGGATATTAAGCCAAATTAAGATCCAAATATGCAAAATGCAAATTCTAGCAATTTTTTAAACTGGTCCTAAGATTTCGATCAAGAGTGTATCTAAAATACAGTCATGGAAATGATTAGAGCACCCTTGTTTCATCAGTTTCTTGTTCATTTTAATGCCTGATACAACTAAAGGTACCTTTGTTTGGACAAATATTACAATGTCAACAAAAATAGCTCATAAAAGTTACATTTTTTGGCAGTACAATGCTATAGCTATTCATGTCAGAACTTAAGTGATTTTGGTTATTATCAAGAAAAGCATGGAAGTTGCTAAATATCAGCTCTTAAATTCAACTCTTTGTTATCATCATCATATTTGTCCAAACAAATGTACCTTTAGTTGTACCAGACATTAAAATGGATCAATAAACTGAAGAAACAAGGATGGTCTAATCCTTTTTTTCATGACTGTCCATAGAACTCAATGGCAGGACATGCAGGAATGAAGAGTATAGGAAGTAACACTACAGGAGTGGGTGTCCAAAGTGCAGCCCCGGGGTCATTTGCAGCCCGTGGCTGTTTTTTATAGGCCCGCTGCACATTGTGAAAATATAATTTAACAAGAAAAAAAAAACAGCAGTAATTTTCCCCAAATAAACTCAAAATATTAAAAGAAAAAAGGTTCAATTTTATGAGAATAACAGGGAAGGAAGGATGAGGACAAGTCACGTCATTTTAGTGGCACAAAGTTGTAAAGAAAGTTGTAGCATTATGAGAAACAAACAAAACAATGAAGACAGGTGTCATTTTTGGAAAATTAGGTTGGGGGAAAAATTATAATGTGAAGAAAATAAAGTCAAAATATTCTGGGAAAGAGACAGAATTACGAGAAAATTTAGAAGAAAAAAGTTGCAATAGTTGGAAAATGAAAAAACAAAAACAACAGCAGAAATGGAAAAAACAATTTTACGAGAATAAGCTCTTATATTAAAGTATTATGGGAATAAAGTCATAATTACAAGAAGAAAAATTACAATAAGTTGTAAATAAAAGCGTTAAAAAAAAACCCAACAGCAACAGAAGAAATGGAAAACACAGCTGTACGTTTACAAGAATAAAATCAAAATATTAAGAGTAAAAAGGTGCGTTCCAAACGAGGAAAAATAGCAATTTTATGAGAATAAACTCATCATATTACGGGGAAAAAATAATGTCATTTTAGAAGCATAGAGTTGAAATACTGAAGAAAAAGTCCTAATATTATAAGAAACAAACAATAAATAAAGTTGTAATTTGGGGAAAATTAGGCTGGGGGAAAAAGTAATACTATGGAAATGAAGTCAAAATATTATGGAAAGGAAAAAATGTACTAGAAAAAAGTTGAAATATTTGGAACATGTAAAAAAAAAGGAGCAAAGCTCTAAGTTCATGCTAATAACAGACTTTTTCCACCTTTATCACAAAGGTGAGATGCTGTTTTTTCTTGAAATATATGTAACTTCTTAGCATATCTTAACAATATATCAAAGTGGCCTTTGCATCCTTCGTTCTTCCTTCCATTTTTCAGTATCTGGCCCTCGGTGGAAAAAGTTTGGACACCCCTGCTGTAAATTGTGTTTAACAGTTG
Source organism: Dunckerocampus dactyliophorus (assembly GCF_027744805.1). Taxonomy (NCBI): domain Eukaryota; kingdom Metazoa; phylum Chordata; class Actinopteri; order Syngnathiformes; family Syngnathidae; genus Dunckerocampus; species Dunckerocampus dactyliophorus. The sequence continues at coordinate 14,163,250 of NC_072836.1, forward strand.
GACTCAGGGGTCACCAGTAGTGGTGGGCGATACTGCAACATTCGGTATCGATTCAGCATGAAGTAAATACTGACACTTTTTACTTGAAATGACTTGAAACATCCGGGTCTTGAACTGTCGTAGCCAACGCCTTTCTCCGTCCCTGAAGGGCCCTCATTCAGCTACATGAACCTATCTGACACAGTTCCTAATATGATGCAGCGCCACTGTAAAATGCACTCACAAAAATATTGTTAAATTAATACCTCAAAACGTAGCAGTAATGTCGTTTCACGCTGCTTAGCGATAACGATGAAGTTAACAATACGGACACATTTTTTTTCATTGAAATGACCCCTTTGGGTCTCATGTTTTCTGTCAACAAAAGCGTATTTTGACCTCGGCTTCCGCTGTGTTATGCAGTGGTCATAATGCTGTACCCTGTCAGTGTCATCCAATCCATTTAAAAGGTCTTATGTCTTGTAATTTCTCAGTAAAACCTGACTAATTTCCAGTCCTGTTATTGGCTAGAAGTGCCTTTTTTCCTTGTAGTTTCCTTCTTGTTGCCGAGCAGAAGTCCAACAATAAAGACATGGTGTGGCGGCTACAGGAAGGGAGGAAGAGGACTGGGAATCGCGGTGTGTAATCACGCCTCTCCATTTTCCTCCATTCACTGTGGCGTTCAGACCATTCAGGCCACTAGGACCGCTATAAATACACATCAAATTAGAGAGTCTCTTTGTGTGTGCGTGTTTGGAAGTTGTCCTGAGAAAGAGTGAACTTTCAAAACGCGTGCGTTACACTGCTGCAGTGCTGGCGTTTATTTATTTAACTCCATTTTTTATTTTTTTTTGGGAGCTACAAAAAGAGAATCCCTCACCACATAAAGGCAAACAAAGACGTCAACCTGCAAAATCAATGTGCAGTATCAGGATTTTAAATGTAATGGTATGACAATTTGACATCGATGAATTCCATTGTGACATAACATGCTGTCGAGTAAGAAAGTTCACGTGTCCATCAACACAACTCCTTGTCCGCGCTACCTGCAATCTGCTCTTAACATACTTTGAGTTTGCCAGCAGGTGTGGAGAAGCCTCCAACCTTTTCATTTAGTTGCACACTGAGCAGAGAAGAGGTGATGTTTGTGTGTGTAAGTGTGTGTAGGTGTGTGTGTGTGTGTCATTCCCAGCACATCTATTAACATTACTACCACTGGTTGTCTTTTATTAAAGGAAAAGACCACTAAAACACCGTAACTTGGCTCAAAACAGCTGTTGTGTTCATTCCTGTTTGAATTTTGTAGTTTTGTGGAAACATCTTTCAGCTTCTTCAGGTATATATGTAGAAATTACTTTAGTTTATAGCTTGTAATTTAATCGTTTGGGGTTTTTTTTTACATAAAAACTCCTGGTAACGCAATCCTGCAATAGTATTTAGAGTTGCGAAGCTAATATTGATGTTGAAGTTATCACTGCTGTGGTGGCCCTGAATCGCTGAACATAATGGTTTTCTATAACAGTGGTTCTGACCTGGTTTGTGTGCGGGACTCATCACCCCCTGGGGGCGCGGTGAACTATCAGGGAGGCCGTGAGAGGCAGGGAGTAGTTTTAATGTTACTGCAGACCTGTCCTTCAACGCACCATAGTAAATGCGAGACTCAAAAGTGAATATAACTTCGATTCCATCCATCCATCCATTTTCTATGCCGCTTATACTAATTAGGGTAGCGGGGGTATGCTGGAGCCTATCCCATCTGTTTATTGATCATCTTATATTATCATTTTATATTTTAAAATGTGTTTAATAAGTGTGAGGACACCTACGGTGTTTAATGTAATGTAATAATTACATAATTATCGGGGAGAACATGTCAGAAATAGACATTTTTACCAATTGCTGGCAGTTTTTGGGCATTCAGTGTTGGTCCTGGATTGTAATCCCTGTGGAAAGTGAGGATTTACTGTGTTAATAATGGTGGCCACCACAATATGAAGATGCTTTTATTTGCAAAATGATGAATACATGCCGACTGAGACAATGAAGTTCCATTTCAAATCATTTAAAAATGTTATATAAAGAACTGAATTTGAAAAAAATTTGGAACAATGCACTTCACTTGACATCCCATTAGGATTTATTCTCGGCGCCCTGCCATGTTCTACACATTTTTACGCCTGAGGCACCAAAAAAATTCCGGGAAAGCCCCGCCAAGAGGGTTAACTTCTCCTCATTAATGCAGCTCTATTCATGTCGGTAATTGGCCAACTAAGCATCTGTTAAAAACACACTGAAAATGAGTTTACTGCTACAGTGTGCATACGTGTGCACACACTCTCCCTTTGCCTGGAGCTGCTGAAGTCAACATTTTTTTTAACACAGCAAAAGATCAAGGGGGATAAGCACAGAGCCTGGTGGGATGCCCTGTGCGTTTACTGCTTCCTTCCAAACCAGAACCACTGACAGGGTTTTTACTGTGTGTTTGTGTAAAGCCAGCTATACAGAAAGATGACTTTACAAAAATACATTAGTTTGCATTTTTCATGTCAAGAATCACGACGAAATTTGGTACACTAGCCCAGAGACTGACAAGCACAAGGTACCGTTTCACCTAGCTATTTGCTCAGCTATTTGGCATCCAAGGTAGCTCTTTGCTAACTGCTAGTAGTGTTATATCGTCGCATAAGGCAAAGGTTCGCTATTTGGCTTAATGTTAATGTTCTTTTTGTTCAGCGGTGGTTTTCGTCTTGGTACTCTGCCATGCGGGCCGTTTCTTCTGATTCTTTCTTATGGTGGAGTCATGAACACTGACCTTAACTGAGGCAAGTGAGGCCTGCAGTTCTTAGGATGCTGTTGTGGGGTCTTTTGTGACCCCTTGGATGAGTCGTTGCTGCGCTCTTGGGGTCGTTTTGGTTGGCCGGGCGGTCCTGTTCCATGTTCCTCTTTTCCATGTTTTTGCCATTTGTGGATAATGGCTCTCACTGTGGTTCGCTCGAGTCCCAAAGCTTTAGAAATGGCTTTATAACCTTTTCCGGACTGATAGATTAATTAGTCTCAGTTAGGTTTTAACGGGTGGGGGGGCTATCACTTTTCCACACAGGGCGATGTCGATTTTTTTTTTTTCTCCCTTCATAACAAAAAGTTTCATTTGAAAACGACATTTTGTGTTCAGTTGTGTTGTCATTGACTTTAAATTAGTTTGATCGTCTGAAACATTCAAGTGTGACAAAAAAATAAGAAACCAGGAAGAGGGCGAACACGATATGCTCTTTTTGCCAAATTCGCTCAGCTCAATCACAGCTTGGATAAATTGCCACATCGTGAACACGGTAGAATGCAAAGGTTCTAACCTAAACATTTTGTAGGGAAAAGCCCCAGAAGTCCTATTTAAGAGGCCACCATAAAACATCAAAAACGTGCAGGGCCTAATGTAAGCATTTCCGCCTCTTCATCCATAACCCCCTGCTAACGTGGCTAAGTGCTAACAGGAACCAGCAGGTTTCGAGATGTGCAGGAGTGGGTGGATGGGAGTTTCGTTAATAGGCTTTCAGCGCCGCTAATATGGAAAGAAGTGTTTAAAAATTGCTGAGAGCGATAGAAAGAGGGACATGAAACGAGGAGAAGAAAGAGGAGGAAGAGGTGACTTGGGGCCCCCTGATGTCATACTGGAAACTGCTAGAGGGGGGCATTTTAAAACTACTCCATAAAGACATTTAGGAGGGCATAGGTGCCAGCAAGGCAGCCAGGTAGCTCTTTAAGCTTGCGTGCGTGTGTGTGTGTGTGTGTGTGTGTGTGTGTGTGTGTGTGTGTGGAGATGTGTTTCATTCTGATGAGAATCATCAAGATTAACAAATGAAATGCTAAATCATTTAATGATCTTGAAAAAAATACAAATTAAAAAGTGAAATAGTGAAAAAAAAAAAGGCCCTGCATTTACTTGGTATCGAATCAATACCATAATATGCCGTATCGTCCAACCCTAGTGTGCAAGCAAGGAAGGTTCCAGGACCGTTTATGTCCACGGGGCTGATGATGCTGCAGAGGTAACATGTTTGATTGGTCCGTACTGACGTATAAAAGTTATGTCCCAAAAAATATAAGACCACACCACCACCGGCTAGCATGTGTTACCAATAGTGGTTTAAAACGCAATGTTCGGTATCACACATGAAAAAGTGCTAAATGGCCATCCTTATTAGATTGTTTTACATGCGGTAGAATTGCGAGGGAGATGTAAAAAGGCACCTGAATGGATGACAGCTAGTTCAGACCGGGCGTTTGCGTTCTTCCCAGGGAAATCTGAGGATACTGAAGTCTCTCTGAGCCGATTTTTGCGTGTCTTTTTCGTTCGTGGGGGTTTGCTTTTTTTTGGACAGCAGCAGCGCTGGCTGTCAAATGTAAGAAAGTCAGAAAGTCAAATGTATTGAAGATATTTTTATGCTGGATGAATGAATGAATTTGATCGCCGAAATGAAGGATTATATCCAGTGGTGTGAAAAAGTGTTTGCCCCCTTTCTTTTTGTTTCCATGTTTGTCACACTTAAATGTTTCAGATCATCAAAAAAATTTAAATATCAGTCAATGGCAACAGAACTGAACACAACATGCAGTTTTTAAATGAAACTTTTTTTTATTAAGGGAGAAAAAAAATCCAAACCTACATGGCCCTGTGTGAAAAAGTGATTGGCCCCCGTTAAAACATAACTTAACAGAGATGAATTGAGATCTATCAGTCTGGAAAAGGCTATAAAGACATTTCTAAAGCTTTGGGACTCCAGCAAACCACAGTGAGAGCCATTATCCACAAATGGCGGGAAACATAGAACAGTGGTGAACCTTCCCAGGAGTGGCCAACATCGACTTAAATGACCAACTGACAAAAGGCAACTGGGACTTGATGAGTTGTCGACATAAGCGGGTCTGGTCTGGTCTGATTCTAGTGACTAGAGTCAGAGCAGAAAGCACATAGAGATAGACATAGGCTACGTTTACATGCAGTCAAATAACCCTATCATAACCGGAATATTCGCAACCCGGTTCCGCACGGCCATGTAAACACCAATAACCCTTTTGACAAACATTTTCAGTTTTTTAAAAACCCGAATATCACCCCTGGGTTAGGGTCAGGGTTTTCTAACCCCCAAATCGGGTCATGTATACGCCTATCGGGATATCCCGATCAAAAGGAACATTAATTTGTGTTCTGCGCATGTTCTATTCGAAAGGAATCTTGTGTCTTTGGCAGGAAGTACTTGTAAACATGACGACACGCAAAACCCCACACTTTAGGAGCGAGGGGGGAAACAAGCCACCTCGTTACTGTGGTGAAAGACAGGAACATGTCTTTTATTGACGGTAGAAAGTACCGCGATAGCGAAATCTATCGGAAGGTGAGCAAGCAGTTACGCGAAGCAGGGTTTGTACGAACGCATCTTCAAACGTGTCCGGGCACAGCTCCGCCTCCATTTCCTATTTCTTCACGTTCTCGCCTTCCACTCATGAAGAAAGTGAGACAGAATAGTGTGAAGTACCGGTGGTGGATCAGTACCAGCACCGAAACACAAACAAAGGAGTTCATTATCCGCCGTGCCGGTGTTGTTGTTGTTGTTTTTGGAAACAGGAAGAAGAAGCGGAAATGACGCACATTGCGTCATGACATTTTCCGTGCGTCGAGATGTTGTCTGTGTGAGGTTTTTGGGGTTTTTTTTCCCACGTCGCGCATGTAAATTTGTTATTCCGAATGTTTCAGAAACCGGAATATAGACCTTAACCTGAATATTGACTGCATGTAAACGCAGTCACAGACACAGATTAGAGTCTAGTCATTCTACATGTGAACCATTAGGCCCAGGTCAACTTCAAGACTTGATTTTCCATTTGAAGCCATAAAACAGTTTTAAATGTTGCTAAATGACTTTCATGTTACTGTTAAAAGTGAGACGTGGGTGTCCCAAACATTGCATTGCGGTTCCAATTGGACTTGAAATAAAAATATACCCAATAAATGTTCTTACTTTCTGCAGCAACCCTCACAAGATGTGTCAAGGCTCCACAAGATTTAATGCTGGGGGTTCTAGTCCTTCATGGGTAGGGCTTCGTGAAATGGGCGGGTTCTTCAACATTTCTTGCAGGTGATTGGTTGATTCCAAAATGGGAAGCACGCTATTTTCTGCTGTGTTGTTGAGACGAAGTCGATGCTGCTGCAGTTGTAGACGACACACCGAGTACTTTACACTCAGAGTGGCATTTGAAACGCACTTTCCTGTAAATTGTCCCAATTTTTACGTCCTGTAACGTATTTTGTGTCACCACGACATGCCACATTTGGTGGCGTTGAGATGAGTTGAGCAGAGTAAGAGTTAACGTGAAAATACCTCTCTTGAGTGAGCTGCCACATGGTTTTATTTGTTATAAACAACGTGGAGCATTTATCAGTCCTGCTTTGAGAAGCAGTCAGAACAGTTGGAAGGCGTAAACAGGAAATAGAACTGCAGTCCATTTTAAATGCCCCTTGCAGCCATGGTAGATCCCAACATCAGATAGCCATTCTGCACACCACGAATATTAATCATACTTGCTGCTCTAAAACACAAAGTGAGCTTCAACTTATGGGCAGAAAGGCTATCGTCAACTTGCAAGGTTACATTTTAAAGACGACGCTCCGCTCCAACACCGCAGTTTAGTCACAAAAAACTTTTTTGGTCAAGCCCTCTATTTTTGGAATAGCATGCATGCACTTCAGTTTCAGCTGGAGACATAAAAGAAACAAACAATTGCTATAGCGACCCCTGGTGGTGATTCCAAAACTATGTCCGCCCTACAACCAGAACTCCCATTCACACCTTGCTGCTCCTGCTGTGCAAGTTACAAGTACTGGTGTTTGGCTGACTGGTGGACCAATTCATTTATTAGTAAAGTCATAAGAATGAATAACAAGTGATATTACAATTAATAAGCGCTATAAGGAAACAAAACGGCGGTGCCAGTAAGAAGGGAGGGAAGGATGGTCGGGCGATGTAGCGAGCAGAGGCGTGGTTTATAACAGGGTGGAGTTAAGGAATGATGAATCGTCTCCAGGTTGCATTTTAACCACATGTTCCATACTCTTTTGTCAAGTGAGTATGAGTAGTATTCAATTGTATTTCACCGGAGCCAATTCAAAATTAGAAATGACCCGAACCAGCTGACACGAGTCAACGGCGATAGAGAGTTTATTGAGCTGAACCTACAGTACCAGTCAAAACTTTGGACACACCTTCTCAATCAATAATGTCCTCTAACTGTGTTTAAACTGTGACTGGTATCGAACAGGATGTCCCTAAAGTCACATATGGAAAAATGCATATCAAGTATTATATTAATAATTAATTATTTAAAAAAAAAAATATAATATTTTTAAATATATACTGTGTAATATAAATATATAATAAATATTATATTTAAAATAATAATATTATAATAATAAATATTGTCTTATTTTTTTATTAACTGTATTATTTTTATTTATTTATTTATTTAATTAATTTAAAAAAATTGTTAGTGATTCCTTATTATTAAAATAATTGAATTCAATAAAAATAATAATAATAGGTCAAATACGTAATATTGAATCGATTTCATTATTATTCATGCATGAATTATTAATTAAATGAAACATGTTTTTTAAAACAATGTACGTATTGTATGGAGGATGTGAACAGATAGATAGCTTATGACGGCTTGGAGTGTTGAAAGAAAAATCGAAAAAATATACTATACAGTATGCAAATACAATTAATGTAATAATAATCAAATTAATTAATATTTTTATTAAATATTTTATTTAATTAATTCATTAATCATTAAATTAATAAATAATACAAAAATATATACATAAGTATACAAATCTACACAGTATACAAATACAATTAATGTCATAATAATTAAATTAATAAATAATAAATATATAAGTATAAAAATATAGACAGTATATAAATACAATTAATGTCATAATAATTAAATTAATAAATAATAAATATATAAGTATAAAAATATAGACAGTATATAAATACAATTAATGTCATAATAATTAAATTAATAAATAATAAAAAAATATACATAAGTATACAAATCTATACAGTATACAAATACAATTAATGTCATAATAATTAAATTAATAAATAATAAATATATAAGTATAAAAATATAGACAGTATATAAATACAATTAATGTCATAATAATTAAATTAATAATAAATATATAAGTATAAAAATATAGACAGTATATAAAAACAATATCATAATAATTAAATTAATAAATAATAAAAAATATACATAAGTATACAAATATATACAGTAAATAAATATAATTAACTTATTAACAAATTAAGAACTAATACATAATCCAAAATAAATAACATTAAAATAAATAAATATATCGTACATAGCTGAATAAATAAATAAAGACGGGCAAAAGTTGTAAATGTTGTGGAATTGTAGAACGTATCCAAATGTAGGATTATTGTTCTAGAAATAAATACATAAGAAAATAATCATAACAAATAATAGAAAATCAAAAATAAAATGAAATTTAAAATAAATAATTTAATAATAACGCATAATTACATACATAAATAGAAAATAAATTATAAATAAAGGGTCATCCAAAAATGAATAAATAAGTACAGGAGTAAAAACCGACAGAGCATTGTACAAGTGATAAATAAATGCAGGATATAGGCATCAATAATTCAATTCATCTATCATTTCATTTGTTTATTTCATTACATGAATAAGGAAATAACAATAAATACATCCAATTAGAAAACATAGATACACAAATAATGAAATAAACAAGCAATGATTTCATTACTTACAAATACAAAACAAATTCAGTTCAAAATAAATAAAGAGATCACACACGAATGAATAAGTGAATAAATAAACACACAAGTAAAAATGAACTGTATCACTGTATGAAATAATGGTAGATGAATGAAATGAATACGTTATTTCTTATAGTACCGGCACATGTGTATCCTGCATTTATTCATTCATACGATGAATACTTAGCAGGTAACAGTTATGTTCATGCACCTGCTTGATGTGAAGTGCATGTCATAGAACTGTGCTTAAAAAAGTGTCCTCTAAAATGAGAAATGTATGAAATGGTTGACAGAGAGAGGCTGATAACTTTGTGTGTGTGTGTGTTTTTGTGTGTGTGTGTGTGTGTGTGGTGTTGTTGAAGTTGGAGTAATCCATTGCTGTGAGACTAAAAAGATTCAGCAAGTAACATCAGCACACCAGATGTGTGTGTGTGCGTGTGTGTGTGTGTGTGTGAAGAGGGCGGAGTCAACGGAACTTGAAGACTTCTGAGTGGATAGCTGAGGATGACGTTGCGAGTCATGTACTTTTGGCACTAAATATTTCCCTTGCTGTGGTCAATCTTTTTTTGATTTTCCTCTCCCTCAGGCGTGCAGACACACACACACACACACACACACACACACACACACTTCTACCCCTCTGTCCCGGATGGAAAAAGCAGACTTTTTGTGAAGTTGACTTTCTCTCCACGTGTAAAGCACTGGATTATTGTGGTTGTTATTTGCAGTGGTGCACAACTGCATCATAAGGAGCGATGTTTCTAATAATTTGACAAGCTAATGTAGCTAAGACCTTGTACTTATTATTATTATTATTGCCCGAATGATCTTTTCACGTCATTGTCAAAGGGTCAAAGGTGAACTGGAGCCTATCCCAGCCGGCTCTGGGTCAGAGGCGGGCCAAAATTTGAATCCAGATCAACGGAGCTGTGAGGCAGATGTGCTAACCGCGTACACCGCTGTGCAGCACAGAACACACGTTGCTGCTATAATACGGCTTTCAAGAAGGATACAAGCATATCACATCCTGCAGGATCTCATTGCTTGTTATTGACTATTGACTATTTTTGGACATTAAAGATGCTAAAGTCAATACGACGTAGGTCAGTATATCCTAAGCTATCTCAACAAAACATCCACATTTTAGCTTTGTATTATAGGTGACTAAGCAAATTACTGTAATAATATTGACAATATTCTATTCTATTCTATTCTATTCTATTCTATTCTATTTCAAGACAAAAAAAGCATCTCACCTTTGTGATATCGATGCAAAAACATACTTGGGTCTTTGCCTTGTCTTTTTTCCCCATCTTTGCTCTTGTTTTAATTTTCCAAATATTTCAATTTTCTTCGAAAATAATCTTTTGACTTTATTCCCATAATGTTATATCTAATTTTCCAAAAGCTACTAGAATAGAATAGAATAGAATATTAATAAGAACTATATAAATATTTTTTCTTTAATATTTCAACTCCATGCTACTAAAATGACATTATTTTTCTTCAGAATATTACATTATTTTTGTAAAATTGCAACTTTTTTCTCATAATATTTTGAAATATTTATTCTTGAAAAATTACATTTTTTTTTCCATTCCTGCTCTTGTTTTTTCCCTCCCAACTATTTGAACTTCCTTCTTGTCAATTTTCTTCCCGTATTTATGACTTTATTCCCATAATATTTTGACTTTGTTCTCATAACATTATAACTTTTTAACTTTATTCCTTGTTTTGTTTGTGTCTCATATTACAACGTTACTCTTGTACATTTGTGACTTTTAATCCTTAGATTCTTACTTTTTTCTGGTAATATTTTGATTTTATTCTTTTAAAATGACTGCTGATTTTTCCATTTTTGCTGGGTTTTTTTTCCCCAAATTTTCTAAATTATATTTTTTTCCATTTATCCTTTTAGAATGGGCCACGGGCCAATAAAAAAAAAACAGTTGCAAATGGCCGCACTTTGGACACCCCTGGTCTAGATGCAAAAAAAAAGCAGGTATCATATCTAAAAAAAAATATTATATTGATATATATAATATAAATAAATATGTTTTCTTTTTAATATAATTTATTAATTACAATATATTTGTATTTCAATTTGGATATATATTTTTTAAATGGCATTTTCATTGTTTATTTTTTATTCTTTGAAAAAATTAGAATTCATGTATTTATTATTTCATTATTTATTAAATTTATTAAATACATTGTTGTATAATTTATGTATATTATACAGTACCTCACAAAAGGAAATATGCCAGTCACATTTATGTAAATATGGAATCATCTTTTCGTGGGACATCACTAAAGAAATGACACTAATAATACACTGTACTATGTCGTATACTGGGACGGAACATTAACACTGTTACACAAGCTGTACACTGACTACTTTACATTGTATCAAAGTGTCATTTACTCAGTGTTGTCTCATGAAAGGATATAAGGAAATATGTCGAAATGTCAGGGGTGTATTCACGTTTGTGAGGCACTGGATGTCCAGTTTTAGATCATTGCTCTGAAGTTGTTCCACACCAAACTCACTGATCACCCAGCATCTTTTCATGGACCCTGTTTTGTGCACCAAGGGCCAAAATCATACAGAAAAAGACCTTTGTGGGAAGTTGGAAGCATGTAATAGCCCACAATGTTTTGGTATGATAAAGAACTGATGGGTAACTAAGAGGTCTCGTCAAATAATCGATGAATTAGGTTCATTTTGTGTGATTAACGTTGTTTGTTTTAGTAGCGCTGAAAGTTGCTGGTCACATCATCTACTGCAGCAGTGTGTCCATGTTACCGTCCTTATACATTTTTCTCTCTTTTGCTTCTTCACTTGTCTGTGCCTGCATGCCTCCAGCATACCTCGGCTTTCTGCATTTTTCTAGCCAATGAAATGAACACGATTACTCTTCCAAGGTTTAACAGGTAACTACAGTATATGCCATAGTCCATGTTAGTCCAAATTACTTTTAGTGAGAGGATGGCAGTGGATCAGGAGGTAGCGCCGGTCGTCCAGAAACCGGAAGGTTGGTGGTTCGATCCTCACTCCCTCCACCCTGTCACTGTTGTTGTGTCCCTGTTTGCTGGTGGTGGTCGGAGAGGCCGCCTTTCCGTCAGACTACCCCAAGGCAGCTGGTGGTTGGAGAGGCCGCAGGCGTACATTGGCAGCCACGTTTCCGTCAGACTACTCCAAGGCAGCTGTGGTTACGGTTGTTGATTACTACCAGTGTGCTAATGAATAATGGGTTCACTTAATAATGACGTGCTTTGGGTGCCTTGAAAAGTGCTATAAAGTCAAATCTATTATTGTGATGACTTTCCCAAAAAAGTAATTACATTTGTAATTCATAAATGTAATTAGTTACCAGGGAAAGTCACTTTTTTTGGAGAAAACCTTCAAATATGTGCAAGAATTTGGATTTAGCTTTGCAGTGGCGTTTGTTGAGACGTGGCTTGTTGGTACGAGCTATTTAGCTTCATGTGCAGTAATGGTGAACGATGGCGACTGAAGCGACATCCAGATCATTCATAAAGATACAAGCGCATAGTAACGCACCACGTTTGGTGTGGTAACGTTTGAAATAGTAATTACCGTATTTTCCGAACTATAAGTCGCACTTTTTTTTAAATAGTTTGGCTGGTGGTGCAACATATAGTCATGTGCTGCCTTTAAGTTAAAGCGGTGGTTGGTTTTTTGGTAACACCTAGAGGCGACAATATTTCATTGAGTTGAGTTTGTGACACAGTTAGGCACATAAAACACATTTTTATTACGGAATACTCTCTCGTGCACTTCTGCCTTGGAGACTATGTGTCTGTAAGTAATGTGCAATTCTAATTATATGATACCTGTGTCGATTGAGAAATGTGGTATTTTAGAGAGCAGTGTTGTTTAATGAGGACACTAAGTATGTCTAGCTTGGAGATTCTAGCTGCTGTGTCAGTCGCTGACTAACTAAATACACACGTATGATTTTCAGTCTACTTGAATTCATTTCTGAATACAAAAATGAAGTTTTGGTGTTAAAATAGGGCTGTTAGACACGTGTCTACACACAGGGATGCGTTCAGGCGTCATGCCATGCATTAAACGTGCCTTCTTCGAGAACATTCTCACCTTTATTTAACAGGTATGTTTTTGTTGTATCAATATAGTTAAAAACATTTGACTTACTTAAGCTTCTGTAGCTTTAGTTTGTCTCCTTGTTGGTGTAAACATTGCCCCCGCCCTCTGACTTTGTCTTCTTCTCTGGTGAATTTAAAGTTGTTAGAAGCGACGCAAAGACACTCCAAAAAAAAAAATCTTGCTCTGATGATAGCTCGGTCATAAATACCGGTAAATGCAACTTATAGTCCACTGCGACTTATGTCTTTTTTTTCTTTATGACACGTTTTTTGACTGATGCGACTTATAGTTTGGGAAATACGGTAATTACGTGACCTGTTACTGGAAAACAAGCATTACTCCCAACATTGGTGGATGTATATACATATACATTGTCCATAGGTATTGTCCATAGGTATTGTCCATTGGCTGGCGACCAGTCCAGGGTGTACCCCGCCTCTCGCCCGAAGTCAGCTGGGATAGGCTCCAGCATACCCCCGCGACCCTAGTGAGGATAAGCGGCATAGAAAAAGGATGGATGGGTGTCCCCCCCCTGCATCTTTTACTTTTTCTTGATGTATCCTGATCTCCTTTTTAGCTAAACATTCAGGTTATTTAGCGATTCAGACACATGAAGTGGATTTGACCATTGACAATGCAAACAGACAAGCCGAGGCAGGCCCGCTGCTATATAGACGAGCACATATACACAGAAAGATTTCTCCACTGCTCAGCATGGCCCTGTGGTGTTTTACAACCATTTACAATGTTGTAGTTTGCTGGTTTACTGCAAACCACCATGTTTGTAGACGTTGCAAATAAAGGCACATGTGGATGTATTGGGATAGGCAAAGCAGAGATACATTACAGTGTAACCCGTTTGACTCAAGTCGACATAAGCGATTGTCGACGTTTATGTGTGACTCTGGCCTGAGACTTTACTCATTCAATCCCAGCCATTTCTCAAAAGACGCCTTCGGTACTTCGGTACATTATAGATGAGTTTTGACTGATCTTTCAAGGCACGCAGAATATTGTGTTCTACGGCTGCATGAACATGGAACCTACCAAAAGAAAGAGTAACTCCAGATTAGACATCGGGAAAAAAGTATCTACCTTTTTCCGTTCTTCAGCAATCAGCAGTAGAACACAGGTCGGTTTCAGGAAAATATCAGTTCCCAACTAGAAAAGGGAGAAAGGCAGCTTTTTGTGAAAAGATGCATTTCAAGCGTAACTTTCACTTTGACACACAATATTTTTTTCTTTTGTGACAGCTCAAACATCTAAACAACTATACTAACAAAAAAAATGCAAAGAAGGGGTGGTTTTACATGAAAATTATAATTCATTTACAACTATAACACCATGAACTATTTACAGTTAAAATTTCCCTAAAATGTCCCTTCTGCGCGCTACACTGCTCCACGCGCTCTCACTTCCTCCTTCCTGCCATGTGTGATTCTTCCGTTCACATGATCCCTGCCGAGCTCTTGTGAAATGCACTCCTGCCACCTTGTGACCGTTTTTATGGCTTAAAATTGCTCTGAAGTGAAATGCATTAGCGGAGAGTTGCGTCATCACCTCTTTTTGTCTCTCGTGCCAAAAAATGGGAAAGAGGTTTAAATACGTAGTTGGGATCGGGTGTTCGGGATTATAAAAACGTGTAACTATGTCTTTGGTGCTGAATGAGTTATAGAGAATTGGTGTAGTAACTAGTCTAAATTTATGTGCCTTAGACATTAGTTCCTCATTAGTTCTTCATTAGTTCCTCAGTAGCTAGTCTAAATTTATGTACCTTAGTCATTAGTTCCTCATTAGTTCTTCATTAGTTCCTCAGTAACTAATCTAAATTTATGTGCCTTAGTCATTAGTTCCTCAATTAGTTCTTCATTAGTTCCCCAGTAACTAGTCTAAATTTATGTGCCTTAGTCATTAGTTCCTCATTAGTTCTTCATTAGTTCCTCAGTAACTAGTCTAAATGTATGTGCCTTAGACATTAGTTCCTCATTAGTTCTTCATTAGTTCCTCAGTAACTAGTCTAAATTTATGTGCCTTAGTCATTAGTTCCTCATTAGTTCTTCATGAGTTCCTCAGTAACAAGTCTAGATTTATGTGCCTTAGACATTAGTTCCTCATTAGTTCTTCATTAGTTCCTTAGTAACTAGTCTAAATTTATGTGCCTTAGTCATTAGTTCCTCATTAGTTCTTCATTAGTTCCTCAGTAACTAATCTAAATTTATGTGCCTTAGACATTAGTTCCTCAATTTAGGTCTTCATTAGTTCCTCAGTAACTAGTCTAAATTTATGTGCCTTAGTCATTAGTTTCTCATTAGTTCCTCAGTAACTAGTCTAAATTGATGTGCCTTAGACATTAGTTCCTCAATTAGTTCTTCATTAGTTCCTCAGTAACTAGTCTAAATTTATGTGCCTTAGTCATTAGTTCCTCATTAGTTCTTCATTAGTTCCTCAGTAACTAGTCTAAATGTATGTGCCTTAGACATTAGTTCCTCATTAGTTCTTCATTAGTTCCTCAGTAACACGTCTAGATTTATGTGCCTTAGACATAGTTCCTCATTAGTTCTTCATTAGTTCCTCAGTAACTAGTCTAAATTTATGTGCCTTAGTCATTAGTTCCTCATTAGTTCTTCATTAGTTCCTCAGTAACTAGTCTAAATGTGTGTGCCTTAGACATTAGTTCCTCATTAGTTCTTCATTAGTTCCTCAGTAACTAGTCTAAATGTATGTGCCTTAGTCATTAGTTCCTCATTAGTTCTTCATTAGTTCCTCAGTAACTAGTCTAAATTTATGTCTTAGACATTAGTTCCTCATTAGTTCTTCATGAGTTCCTCAATAACAAGTCTAGATTTATGTGCCTTAGACATTAGTTCCTCATTAGTTCTTCATTAGTTCCTCAGTAACTAGTCTAAATTTATGTGCCTTAGTCATTAGTTCCTCATTAGTTCTTCATTAGTTCCTCAGTAACACGTCTAGATTTATGTGCCTTAGACATTAGTTCCTCATTAGTTCCTCATTAGTTCTGCATTAGTTACTCAGTAACCACTGTATTTTTGTGTACCTTATTGTAAAGTGCGACCAAGTTAACACTACTACAACACACATCAACATAACATTTGGCCCGCCAAACGTCACCCGAATAATGAAACCATTCAGTTTAACTAGAGAAGCGCTCATTTGTTCAGTACTGCTTGCGCTGTGCAGGGGGCAACAGTGAGGCGTACGCATCACAATGGAGCAGCATTTCAAGTCGTATTAGCATCACTAATCAGTGTTAATAGGAGATATGCTTCAGTATTTGTTCACTGACTCTTGAGTGTGCTTATTTATCCAATGTGTGCACATGCAATTTACATTACATGCTGTGTAGTGTTTCAAACATGTTGGGCTGATTCAGGGGCTTCCAAAGTGCAGACCGCAGCTTGTTTTTGATTGGCCTGCGCCACATTGTAGAAGTAAAATGAAACCAAAAAAGCCAGCAAAAATGGGAAAAATAGAGCAACAAGAAAAATGGAAAGAGAAGAAGCTGAAATGTTGACACAAATAACAAATAATAAAACGTGCCTTTGTCTTTAAATATATAAAATGGGGCTTTTTTTGAAGCCTTCTTACAAAATTGCAACATACAAAAAAAACAAATTTAAAAAAAAGTTCGGACACCCCTTGGCTAATTGAATACTTTTAATTGTCAATAGGTGAATGTGAGTGTGAATGGTTGTTTGTCTGTATGTGCCCTGTGATTGGCTACCTCTGACCCAAAGTCAGCTGGGATAGGCTCCAGACCCTAAAGAGGACAAACGGTATAGTAAAAGAATGGATGTTTAGATCAAAGGCGGACATTTTTTTTTTGCCTAAAATCTTTGACCAATGTTTTAGTTGGATTATAATCATAATCAACAAGTTAAAGGCAAAGTCATTCAATAATCTTGAGATATTTCAAGTAAAAAGTATTGGCAATACCAAAAATTTGCAGTATTGCCCAACCCTAATGTGTGTTCTAAAACAGCCATGCTAGCAATAGCTAGAGAGAGTTACAGGACTTCAAAATCATGGTATCACATAAACACATCTGCGAGTGGGATGAGTATAAATGAAAAGCGCCCTCTAGTGGAACATATCCTGAAAATAAGTCAGATTTACACGTGTCCAGTTTCCACCAAGTTGGTAACAGTGCAGTCACCACGCATGAAGAAACGGCTGTGCATTACGGAAGTTAGGTTGACCAATCAGATCACTCGGCCCACTCTTTTATATGTCTCATTTCCTAGATAATGCCGCCCCCTGGCGGACATATCAGACGTTACAAATAGTTTATCATCATTGAAATTTCTTACGCGTGATTTGGAGATACTTTTCATTGAAAAAAAACAAACAATGATGTTCAAAATAGCTTGTGATGAATAAGTCATCTAACAAGGGAAATATTATTTGTTCTTAATTCAGGAAAGTATTTGGAATTTACATATCCAAACATGCCGTGTGTGTCCTGATATCACTCCAAGTCCATAGTAGGTTGTATTACAAATTTAGGTCAGTCATATACATTGCATTGCAAAAGTGACGTCATTTTACGCTGCATTAAATTCTCATTACAAGGTACCTATTCACATTTCCAACTTTACCCTCTTAAAATGCATCATTGCACAGTTATTTGTAACCTCATTGCCCTATTACATTTGGACTTTTAGTATACATAGTTCCGGTCTTATATTGGCAGTCCGTTAATAGATATTAATGGACAGATGCAGCAAAGTGGAGACTGTGGAGTGTAGCACAATGTTCCCTTGTTTATCACGGTTAATAGACCCATTCGACAGCAGTAAGTGAATTTACAACCTTCTAAATATGAGTTTTTATTAAAAGAAATAACTACAAAAAAACAACATATATATAATATATTTTATTATTACATTGGCCGAAATGTTCATATACTGTACATGAACATAAATAATGCAATAATAATCAAAACATGCATCACGTTACTAGTCTTAATACAAGGGACTAAACTCCATTTTATGTCACGACGTAGCTGCTTTCAAAACATGCATTGTATAACATTACAACGTAATACTTAGAACAATTTCAAACTGATTTTAATGAAGACATGAACTTGTGAATGTGTGACAACCTGTAAATCCTGCATGGAAGCATGAAGGGAAGTGGGACGCTGTGTAGTAGTAGCAGTAGTAGTAACAATAATATTAATAATAGAAAAACTCAAAGACGCTTTACAAACACAAGTGTACAAAATAGCAAAACCAAAAAGCAGAGCTCAGAATAAAACAGTTAAATGACATGCAAAAGAAAAGATGACGAGATTGCTATGTGATGTAATTACTAAATATATACGTTTGAAAGAGTTACCTGTGAAAAGCCGTGCGGAACAAGTGTGTTTTTAAGTTGGTTTTGAATGTGGTGAGGTTGGCAGTGTCACGGACGTGTGGCGGAAGTGACTCCCAAAGGGAGGGGGCGGCAACAGAGAAGGCTCTGTCCCCCCAGGTGGTCTTATAATAATGATGGGCACGGGAGTTAAAAGTTGCATGTCTTTATTTCACTTTAAAAAGCTGTATAACAGTCTTACATTAGATAATGGTGGCCATGTGGATTAACAGTTGCATCTAGCTTTGTTTATCTCACAAAGGTCATTTTTGCACAACTTTAAAAGGCTGTGTAATAGTCTTAGATAATGGTGGACACGTGGATTAACAGCTGCATCTGTCTTTCACAGAGATGCAACTTCCACGACGTTAAAACACTAAGACGCTCTGTAAAAACTTGCATGAAAAAACTCAAATGTTCTCCTTCACGGGCCTTGACAGCGATGTTGATTAATTGGTGATACATCATAATCGGCCCATTAGAACCTTCCACATTTGAAATGAAACCCCTATAGTCACCCTTACACCTGTATTAGCCAATACAGTGTACATAAAAAGTGAAAATAAGACATAATGTAGACTCACACACAGGCTATTATTTCTTTCTTTGATACGCTGACTACAGTACATGCTTATATAATAACAACACTAAGGTACTAAGGTACAGTATTTGCATTTCACATAGTTTATTCAGCCATTTTTATCCTTGAAAATGCACAATTTAGGCCAAGAATATGTAAAGTGTGCTTAAATATGCATATTTTTTACTAATAATAACAAAACAGCAAGGAACCACAATATTCTTTTATGAATATATTGGGAAAAAAACATGACAGTGAAATTTAATTACTGGTTTTAAGTGAAGTTGTTAGTCCAGTGTTTCCAATACATTCATTTATTTGTGGTGGCCTGCCATGAATAAATCTGGACTGTCCTGTTGGGAACACTGGAGTCAATCTCTGTGTGGATAGTTACACTTTATTCTCACTTTAAACTGAACATCAGATCCATTGCTAACATGGGTGCAAGTTTTGAGGGGCTCAGCAGCCGTCGCGCATTTTGTGCGCCGAATCGTATGAATAAGATAACAATAACATCCTTATGGGGTTAAAGCCTAAGAGTTCATTTTCTGTGTCTGTGTCCTTAAGAGTTAGCGCCAGTCCGTGGCCCTCTGATGATATGGCTCCTGGCCTCGTCGTCCATTTCGTCCAGGATTCTCTCCTGTTTGACGGACAAAATGGTGTAGCTAACTGGACAACACGTTAAAGGAAAACATCAGACAATCATCAATCAATTTCTGCATCATCTGAGCCTGGGGTGGCTCAATTGCATAGTCAAACCCCACAATAAGGGCAATAGTTATAAAATTGTTATTCTAAAATGCCGCTGTATAGAAAATAAAATTAACTTGCTCTTCAAAAGCGTAGTAACATATATGATTATATACTATAAACGTAGGTAGTTAGATTGTTATACATTTGGTGTTACATCACTGGACTCCATATTGAAGGACACTGTCACTAAAGGCATACAGGAAGGATACACATGCCGACGACAAACGCCCCAATACACAAGCCAGTCACAAGGTTCCTGCTGCGGATCCGCGCTGCGTTTTTCTTCCAGTAATCCAACTCTTGTCGGCGGCGAAGAAGCTGCGCTTCTGCCGCTGTCATGTCTTTAGCCGAGCTCTCAGCTCCTTTCTCCGCCGCCATGACTTGTTTGGGTGTACGCGCGCATGATGATGACGTCAGTGGTTTAGTTATTCTGATTGGCCGAGTGTTTAAAGAAGTTGTTGATTGGTTGCTTGGTGGGGTAGGGTTGGGTTGGATCGGCGGAAGAGCAACTATCGACACATACACGCCGCATCGAGCGCTGAGCAGTACGTCACGTCACGTCAACGTCGCCGCCATAGTGGCTGTGTCAAGGCAGCGCTGTTAATAAATACAAGTAAATGGACTTACTTTCATAAAACGCCTTTCTACAAAGACATATAAGTTAATTCCTCTCGTTTATACCAAAAAAAATGTGTGATTTTGATTGTTTTTGGTGCGTAACTGTTTCCCAAGTATATTAGTGCGTGTGTGAAGGTATAAACGAGAGGAATTAGCTTAATTTTTTTGGAGAAAGGCGCTGTATGAAACTAAGTACATTTACTTGTATTCATTTCCAGCGCATCCTTGACACATCCAATATGGCGGCAACGTAAATGTACTTACTTTCATAAAGAGTCTTTCTACAAAGACATGTAAGTTAGTGCCTCTCGTTTATACTAAAATTTTAGAAGATCATATACATTGTTTTTGGTGCCAACTGTTTCCCAACTATATTAGTATTAATTTACACAGCAAAGCCTTGACACATCCAATATGGCGGCGACGTTGCAGTGGACAAACCCACTCGATGCGCGTCTGCCTATGTGTATGTGTACAACGTAACATACACACGTAAAAATTCATCTGATTGCAGTACTAGCTAAAATGTAAGAAATATTCCTAATAGACACTGTAGGACGTTCCAGAAGTATGTAAGGAAAATATAACCACATTAATAGAAATAAAATCTAGGAATTGCAGTTCTTTAAAAAGTAAATGTGAAATTACAACTTATCGTTGTCTTTGCTTCTGGTGAAAGTCTAAAAACAATATAATCCCCATTCAGATGTTGAGAAGTACAAATGTTCTTTAGTCAGTCATTTTTGTCTGTTTTGACTCAGACAGTTACAGATAGGAAATTACAAATTATCATTGACCAGAAGCATAAAATTATCATACTTTGAGGAAAATGATCAGACATACCCGATTTGACGTTGCTCAGCGCCTTCTATTACAGTAAAAACGGCTCTATGACCTATATTATATATTTTCCCGAAATGCTTACGC
Source organism: Dunckerocampus dactyliophorus (assembly GCF_027744805.1). Taxonomy (NCBI): domain Eukaryota; kingdom Metazoa; phylum Chordata; class Actinopteri; order Syngnathiformes; family Syngnathidae; genus Dunckerocampus; species Dunckerocampus dactyliophorus. The sequence continues at coordinate 14,184,479 of NC_072836.1, forward strand.
ATTTTTTAAAAACCTTTTTGAAGCCTTAAACACAAATCTAAAAATTCAATTCAATTTAACTAGCCGCTGAATGGATAACTTTGGTACAGATATTATCATCTCACCACCGAGTTAAATTTATCTGTCTTCAGAATAATAAAAATGAAAGTTGCATCTTGTGTGGTGTGTAGCTTGAGGCTTCTGTTCACCACTTAATTTTTGCCTCGGGGGAGCAACAGCCGTGAGTGACATCCATGAACGCCGGCTAATTTATTTGGGCCGAATGCAAATTAATGATGACTTATATACAGTTTTCAGATTTCTATGGGGCCTATTGAAGAAAAAGGGGAGTTGAATCTAATCTAATAATAACAGTCACTTTTATTGCAAATGTTGATCTGAGATCGGAGGAGAATGTCAACGACAAACTTGACTAGTTTAGAGGGGGAGGGGGAGCAAGCCATTTGTCGAAATAAACATATTTATGGGCGTATCAATTACCTGTGTTTTTTCACCATTTGCTGGTGGTCCCGTGCAGCAACCCCCACGAAAGGCTGCATGCTCTCTACTGGAGGCAATTTAGAAAACCCCAGCTCTAAAAATAGAGTTTATAATTTATAGCTTTCAAAATTCTTCAGACACTGCACTTGTTGGCAGTTCCTGTTCCCGTGTGCTCAATGAACAACTCAAGGCAACCTTAAAAATACACAAAGGTTTAATGTGAATCCTTTTTGCAGCTAAAAGGAATTATTGCTTAACATTATGGAAGGTTAAGGGGCTCACGCATCAGTTTTAGGATGCTCTCACCTTCTGGGAAGGCATGAGAGGGGAGACATGGAAAGAGTTAGGAAGATTCTTAGCATACTCCACAAGCTCATATGATTCTCGGATGTCTGTCAGACCGTACCAAAACACGGTCCATTCCCCATTCACAAAGCTTCCATCACAGTGCTTGAAGTACCTAGATACACGGACGGAGAAAAAAACAGCATGTAACTCGAAGTATATAAATACACAAATGCTGCGTTTGTGTATGCCTTACCAGGGATTGACCTTGTTGGTGGTTCTGGACCTCCAGAAGAGTTTGCTGAGATCTTTTCTGATGCACTCCAGCATGACGTCACCGGTGCCCTGGCCCTGCTCGCTGCTGCTCACCACCAGCTTATCAAGGTAGGGTGTGTTCACTTCCATGGTGACAATGGCTGCAGCTGTGTAGCTGAACAGAAAGAAAGTATGAGATTCTGTGCATTTGAAAGTTATGCTATTCTCTATGACTATCAGAGTTAATGGATTTACTTGTTATTGTAATTGTTCCTGAGTAGGACATCTAACCGAAAGAAGGACTTCTAGAATTGTTGTAGAATGATGTTTAGTGTTTCAATGTTTTGTGGTTACCAAGCCGCTCAAACGCCTCGACCGTCATCGAGGATAACATGTGAAAGGATTCTCAGGGCACTCAGTTGATCTTAGAAGACATTTCGCCTCTCATCCGAGCAGGCTTCATCAGTTCATGCTCAAAGACTAGGTGGGACACACACCAGTCAGACTAGATAGGACAGCTCTAGTCTGAAAGCCTGGTGCAAGATCCAATCTATTCATCCTCTAAAGGAGGAGGCAGGTCCAGACAGGAATGGTTGATGGTTGGCTCTCGTTAGGATACAAAGGAGTGGGGCCTGTGCCCGCCAACAAAGGTCGTTTGGGTTGGCGGGCAAGCCTGTCTCTCACTTTCTTGCAACGCCCCTTCTAGTGTGTAAGACAGCCACAGAGACACGTTTGTATGAATGAAAGTGTACCGTGTGTTTTATTTGGCATAATGCTCCTGACCTGACCAGTGACGTGTTATTGATCATATCATTTACACACGCACAAAGAGCTGTCAAATACAGAAAATGCACAAAATAATGTTCCTCCTACGCTTTTACGAAGCGTATACATGACAAGACACGCGCCCACGTTCTTCCATAGGGATGAAACGCCAGTGGGGGGTTTTGACAATCAAATGCAAGAATTTTTTTAAGCTCTGCTGAGTAAATGAATGAATTTGATTGCCAAGATGGAGGATTATATACCCAAGCTCACCAAGGAGGTGGTCCGACTTTTACAACAAAGTATCAGAACTTTTCCTGGGGAAGACTAGGCTGCATGTACTTCATATACAGATAAAAGGTAAGAACAGAAAATGTTTTTTCGTCAATAAAAAAAATAAATAAATGGGACTAAGGAATTTGAAGGCATTTTTTTTTTAACAAAAGAGAATTATTCTCCTCTTTTTCTTGTTAACCTCTTAACCCATTCAATAGTAGTTAGACGTTTTTATAGACCCGAACACCCGATCCCAACAACGTATTTATACATCTTTTACGTTTTTTTGCGGCAGAGACTATAGAGGTGATGATGCAACTCCTCACCAATGAATTAGGCTTGAAAGCAATTTTAATGCCATAAAAACGGCCACCAGAGATAGAGGAAGTGCATCATGAGAGGAAGAAGAAACACAAACGTCAAGAAGAGGAAGCCCTTGCATAAAGGCAGCTGTTACATTGCATACCACACGAAAACATTTTAAACGCATGCACACGCACGCACACACGTGCACACACACATAGTTAAAGTTCCAAATGTGAAAACTGTAAATAGTTCATGTTATATTTGTAAATAAATTGTTATTTTGATGTTAACAAAAAACATGTTTTGTGTTGTTTATGTTGGTATAGTTGTTTAGATATTTGAGCTGTCACAAAAGCAAAAAATATTTGTGCCAAGGTGAAAGTCATGCTTGAAATGCATCTGTTTTGTAGTCGGCAACTGATATTTTCCTGAAACGTACCTATGTTCTACTGCTGATTACCAAAGAACCGAAAAAGGTAGGAACTAACTTTTTTTTTCGATGAATAACGTGAGTCTAATCTTTCTTGCATGTTTATACAGCCATAGAACACAACATACTGTGTACCTTGAAAGATCAATCAAAAATCGTCTAAAATGACCGGTACTGAAGGGGTTGTCTTTTGCAAAATGGCTGAGAGTGAACAAGTTACAGAGGAACCTGCATTAACATAAAAAAACCTCCAAAAGAGTCAGTGCCTCACCAGCCATGAACGGCACCGCACATCACTGACAGTAGCATACATAGTATATAAGAAAGTGGTGGTTGCACACACCCTTCAGAGAGGTAGACCGAATGCAGCCGTCCTTTCAGAGAGTCAATGTAATCTTTCTGCAGAGTTTTGTCAAATGCCTTGTTGATGAGAGCCAAAAGACGGTCCACATCGATCCTGTCGAAGGAGTTGTACCTACATCGCAAAAGATCAGACATACGAATTGAGATGTGTACAATTGGAAACATATACAGTGGAGATAATGCTAGTATTTATTTGATCCCCTGCCAATTTTAAAACATGAACAACCAGAATTTAATCGGAGTTTACTTTGATAGGCAGAATATCAACAAAAAAATCCAGAAAAAATACATGAAATTAGTCTTCCTGTACGCTTAACTGAGAAAAACCCAATTTTGTGCAGCAGGAACGGGTTTGTTAGGCCATATTCAACGTTCCTCTACTTCCAAAGGCGAATGATGCCAAAGAACTCCATTGACCACATCACGTTCTCCCAAACCTTCTTTGAATCATTCATACGCTCATTGGAAAACTTCAGACAGACCTGTACACGTCTTCTTGAACGGCAGGATCTCAATCCACTGCGGTGAAGTGTGTTTGTGTGCTTCCTGCGCACTGTGTGGATGTTGTTGTTGTTGTTGTTGCTGGTTGGTGAGACGATCACTCAATCAAATACAAATTAACTTTAAACTTTGTTTAAAAGCGGATTCGATTTTTATACATCCGTAGACGCAGCTGCCCTGGGGTAGTCTGACGGAAACATGGCCGCCAGTTCGCGCCTACGGCCTCTGCTCTCCCAGGGACACAACAACAGTGACTGGGTGAAGGGAGCGAGGATTGAACTTGCAACCTTTCGGTTTCTGGACGACCTGCTCTACCTCCGGAGCCACGGCCGCCGGATAATGTTTTTCTTCTGGATTTTTTCGTTGTTGATATTCTATCTGTCTCTGCTATATTAAAAAAAAGCCTACCAAAATTCTGGTAGGGGTGAACTTACAAATTCAGCAGGGAATCAAATGATTTCCCCTACAGGATTCTATTAGGTTTCTTTTTACCGGTGTATGGGGTTTCTGTTTTTCAAGAGTGATCCAGACCCTAGAAAAGAAGTAAAGACAGACATAGGAAGAGCAGATGTACAAAAGGGACAACAGGAAGCAATGAAAAAGACCTCCCGTCTGATTGCATGAGCATGTGTTCGAAAGGCAGTCAGTCGGCACCTCTGTGACTGAACAGCTCTGTCAGCAGTGTGTCAGCAGACGTGATCACTGCAGAGGACTCTGTAGGCAGATAGTTGAGCAGTCTGGCAATGCCGACTACCCTGTGACGCTCTGCAGCGCTTAGCCATGGTGCTGTGGACAGACAAGGGAGGTTGCCAGGCAGCGACACCGTACCCAGCACCTGAAACGCAAACAGGATGACAGTGACATGAAATCATTACTGTTAATCTAAGATGCTGCATTTCATCAGCTGTGTACCTGTAACAGTTGTCCCTCGCCACATCGCGGTTCGAATTTCCCGGCTTCACTCTATCACGATTTTTCTAACATACTATATATTAATTAATTGATCGTGCTGTTTCGTGGTTGAATACGCCCTATGACATCACTTCCTGTCCTCCACACATCTGGAACACATTTACTGCGACACATACGAGCACAAGCTTTAAAAATGTCTCTGATTATATCTACTTATTGGACAATATGAATGTAAAGGTGACTATAGGGGTGTTACTTCTTGTCTAGAGGGCTCTAATAATGTTAAAAACCGTATTTAGAAGGTGGTAAACAGGTTTTTACTTGGCACAATGACAGTAAATTGATTTAAAACCTAATTTCGGCCATTTTCGCACGAGAGCTAGTAACAGTGCACGTCGGCGGAAGGACACACACCACGCGCAACACAAGAAGGGGTACGTGATGGTAAAAAGTTTGGTAACCACTGGTATAAGGTATTGTACTAAAACAAGCAAAGCATCTTCCTGCTGGAAAATGTTGAATTGATCTCTACTGGATTCATAGCTGCAATACTCTTTTTCCCCTGCAGATAACGCCATCAAACCACTTTCCATTAAAACTAAAATTTTAGTCAAACCTCAGTTTTCAGACACCACAGTTTATGTATGTTTTCGACGAAAATTTTCACCACTGCCTCGGTTATCGTACAATATTCAGAGGAACCTACTAGTCATTTTGCCCTGTGCGGTATCATTCCGCGGAATTGAGTGCCCATTTAGCTTTTGCATGTAAAACTAAAATTATTCTCTAGAAAATGCATTTGTGTTAATATTTGGATTGTATCTTCAACAGATTCATTGGATTTACATTATTTCCAATGGGAAAAATTGCTTCAAATTTCATACGTTTCCATTTTTCGGAATTAATAAGGGAAATCGAAGTGTTAATGTAGATAAAGTAGATAAAAGAAATCCGTGAATAAGTGGGGTAGCGAATGGCCAACCGCTAATAGGCATTAGTTACAATTACAGAGCACGATTAAAGTAAATGGTAACACTCATGCCTTGTTTTCCTGGTTCCGCAGACCTCCAGATTTGGTCAAGAACATGACTTTGTAGGGCTGCAAGGCACGAGAAACTGCTGCCGTAACTTCCATTGGGTCCAAAATGACTGAGCCACCTTGCTTATTCTTCCCAACAGGGCAAACCAAAGGAATCATCCCACAATTTAGACACCATTGGAGAAGGCTGGTATCAACGGCAACGGATGGTAGAGTGCTATAGAGAAAAAGAAGTGGGGAAGTGGTAAGAAAGAAGACCGGGAAGTAGACATGACCATTACTCTGATAGTTCAGCTGACACAAACGACAACACTCTATGTATACCAGATGTCTTACTCCTCACCTACTTCCACGTGGAGGTTCATGCAGCATTAGGAAGGCCTCAGCCGAGAAGAATGGCAGGACAGTAGCTGCCTGCTGTTGCAGAACTTCAGTCAGCTGCTGACTTCGCTCCACCAGACCCTCGGCACTCTGAGAATCTCCCACTGCTGGAACATATCCAGACATGCCCATCACCACGACAACCTTCATGTCCATCCGCTGTAGAAAAGACAGTCCAAAGGCCAGGCACTGAACCATTTCCCTGCTGTCAAACACGGGGCTGTCTACCTGGATGGGAGATCATGATGAAGATGAATTTGTGAGTGCATTGTGATAGAGGGAAAACAAGATATGGTTCAATAACTTGAGTTTGTGCTGTCAAGAATAAAAAGTGATTCAATAAAAATGCATTTTATTGATTCAAATCTGTGTTGTATTTTTATTCATCTAAGGATGCCCTCACACTAGGAATGCTAACTGACATAATTCATAATATAAATAAACAAGTACTCCGACAGCATGGATGGGGCATATTAATATTGGCTATATTGTACTGTATATACTCGACGTAATGGTGTAAATAATAGACATTACATTACTTTAACAAACAAAAATATCGATATCATTAGTTTTCTTCCTCATCCTCCTTGTTTGCCCATCCATGTTTTACTTTCTAATTAAAAATAAGCACGAAAAGGGCCGCTCGAGGGGGCGTGGGTGCGAAAATGGCATCATTTGTCCGCACGGTCCTCGCGGAAAGCAGAAAACAGGCTTAATAATAAACATACCTCAACCACAGCAAAGGGTGACTTCGTCGAAGTTGCTCTCAGGAAGTGTGTGAGCCAGTAACGGGCTTCCCTGGGGTCTCCGCCAACTTCGCTGAGAAAAGCCTTCACGTCTCGGTATATCATGCCTGGTTGGGTCCTGCCCAAGGCGGACCAGGAACCACCGAGCTCTGGTGGACCACAAGCCGCCGTCTCCTTTCCCCCCACCCCAGTCCCGTCCGTGCCCAGCGTGCGCCTCGGGGGCCGGAATATTGTCAGCTGTGAGGTTTTTGACAGGTATTTACCCGCCGTTACCACCAAAGCCCTGCATCTCGAGGGTGGTCCGTTGGCCATGTTGCCTGTTGTGACACACTTGAATCCCTTAGGTATCATGTTGTAGATGTGGCTGGATCGATTCAAATATCAACATTATCGATACCACAGTATCAGCTGCATAGAGTCACTGTTTTCCAGTGTTTTCGGTTCTTTTCGATGTTTATTTTCACAAATATCTGTGTATTCTAGTTGTGTTGTTCAAATATATTTTTATATTTGTATATTGTCTAGAACAGGGGTGCTCACACTTTTTCGGCTTGCTAGCTACTTAAAATGACCGAGTCCCAAAGATGTACCTCCTACAATAAATAAAAATAAAAGCCAAAATGATCTACCTCTTTCTATTAAACATATATATAAAATCTAACCGATTATTTATGATTAGTATTTCAAATTGACATTATCAAAGTTTACAGGTAATCAAAGCAGTTGATATTATATCCAATATGGCGATAAAGTTAATTACACATAATTCCACAATAGTTGTGTACATAACCAGACTACGGGTAATATGTCAGTCAAAATAGCTACGTAACGTTATTAGGAGACACAGTTCATGTATTACACCCAGTTAGCGTTTGATGTAAAACATTACCGATATACAAGAATTGAAAAAGATTATGCAAAAGACAATGCAGCCGAAGTGAAGGCAACATATTAAAAATATTTGAGCAGCGGGCACATTTTCCATTTCATCATGAAATAGTAGATTAAGAAGCGGATGTGTAAAAAACACTAATTTGTGTAGTGGAGTTCATGACCAAACAATACACTTCCCGACGTAGCTAGCCGCTACAGGTGAACAGATAACTTTTGTTATAGATATAGGCGTCTTACCGCAGAGTTAGTTCATCCATAATCAGAATAAACGATTGTATGTAATAAAACGGAATAATTGTATTATTTGTTGATGATGTTACATTGTCTTCTATTGTGTTAAAATATTGTTAAATTGTACATTGTGTTGTTACTTGGGGTGTCTCCATACGAAACTACAATGACAAAATATAGGACTGGACAAATACTTTTTTTAAAAAATTTAACTTAGTCACAAAAAAATGTATGTACATTTTGTAATGTTTAACGCATGCATGACCTCAACATGATGCTTTTAAGTGTGGATTTTTTTCCCCCCCACAAATTGAAACAAAGTAAAAATGATAAAAGTTAAAATAATGACGGCAGTTGTAGCTGATAATACTAATCATTTTTATGTTGATGTGTAGTTTAGAACATTATACATATATTTGTGTCTTTATCAAATATTACATTTGAGCTTTTTGTATGACTTTTTGCTCTATTTTTTCACTTTTGCTGGGTTTTTTGTTTATTTTATTTCTGCAATGAGCCACGTTCCACAGATGCGGAACACGCTTTGGACACACATGCGTGTTTCGCCAGGAAGGCGACGTGCTGCCAGGTGACAGAGGAATGAGTCCAAGTTCTGCCTTCTTGGTTTTGGTCAGGAAGTCGGGTTGCATTGTGACAGGGTTTATGCAGCTTTCAGACCTGCATTGCACGGCGATACTTCTCCACTCCCGCTCGCCTGCACGGCGGATACTTCACCTTTGCTCACTTGTATTTAATTACCGAATAAATTAATGACGCAAGAAACACTTCCTGTCTTTCACGTTTAATGCACGCACCTACGCGCAACCATGTTGCAAAATTGTCAACATGGATCTCTTCTAGGCATGTGGTGTGTTATGACGTGGAATTATGGCCGCCACAGTACCATTATTAATGTAGCAAAGCACCCACTTAACCCTTTATCTTCCAATACATTGTCATTTCTGCTACTAACTTGGAGCATTAATAACTCATTTTCACCGGTGATCACCGGTGCTTGTAAAGGTGGCGCTCAGCCAAATGTAACAAGCGTAAATAGAACCGCTCGGTGATTAAGGGTGCAGACAAGTCAGAACAGCTACGTGTTTTGATCTGAAAAATCATAATAACTTTGATCAAATGCAGAATTAGTACAGCTTCTGCTTGGACATTAACAGGGCGGAAGCTGTTCAAATCCGATGGAAAAAACACCCACATGTCACAAACGAGTGACGCCAGGAACATCGAGGTAGGCTGGTTTGCAAGGTTAATAGTGCGTGTAAAGCACTTAATGTGCGGTTCCAATAATGCCTCGCACACTGCCACTTCCATATCAAGTTATCATTCATAGTCGCGATGCCGTAGTTCACAATCTAATTGGCTTCTGCCCTGCTCTCATGAGACAGTGTTTCTTTAAGCATGAAATAATAGTTACTTTTTCATCTTGCGAGAGCTCGTGTATGTTTTGTTTGCCTAAAATCCTTGTCCTGTGTTTTAATTTGATCATCATGATGATCAACAAATCAAAGGGAAAAAATATCACAAACTCATTCAATCATCTTGGAAAATGTCCACGTAAAAAATACCAGCGTCAGTATCGGCGAATACAGGCTTTTTAGCTATTTAGTATCAGATCGATACCAAAAATTGCAGTATCACCCACCGCTATCGTCCAGCCTGGACATGGGGTGGGGCTCACGGGGTGCTTTGTCCAATAAAGCCACGTGAGTGCCGAGTCAGCACTCATGTTGTTGTAGTCCTCAGTCATGTTTCTTCTTGTTGTTTTAAAAAAGTGTTTTTTTTTAGTTTATTTTTATTTATTTTTTTTAACACAGTGGTAAAAATTGTGTAAATGAAGTAAATATTCAAAGTCCTTAGAAACGGATATCCCAGGCAGTCCGCTAACTTCCGTTATATTACATAAAGTTGCATCATTTCTCTCGTGCAAGTGTCTTGGGGGTTTGTGTGTGCTTTTTGACATGTGCAGCATTTTTCATCTCACATTTTTCTTGATCCTGTAGAGTTCACGGGATTGCCGAATTTCTAATTAGCAGCATTTTCCCGTTGCATCGGTTTTGTGGCGTTTGTGTGTTTTTGGCTGTGGATTATTTCTGTGTTTGGACGTTGCTGCGCGTTTGCTCCTGTCGAAAGAAAAGATGATACATGAAAGACATTAATGTTGTTTAATTCAGTTGGCACGAGACACCATTGTCCACTACAAAGGACAATGCCTTAAAAACAACTATTGTGGCAGCAAAAAGAAAGTTTTTTTCTGGGTCTCAGGAGGAGGAGTTGAATATAAAACCACTCCTCTTTTTCCAAGGCTTGGTTTTAAAGGAAAGAAACCTAGACTTCTGCTTCATTTATCACCATTATCTTTAAGTGAGCACCATGACTCGACTCGTTCTCTGTTGTTTTGCTAACTTGCTGACTATTCGAGTCGGTCTCTGTCGTAGCTGCATCTCTCCAGATCACTTTGTGTGTGTGTGTGTGTGTGTGTGTGTGTGTGTGTGTGTGTGTGTGTGTGTGTGTGTGGAAAAACAGAAGCTCTCACTTGGTGGGAAGTCCTTTGGCGCCACCTGCTGGTCCGCATGTGAAACCCTCTAGCCCTCCAATATAAGGCGGAAGACATTCTGCTTCCAACAAGCGCATTCAGGTTTTGCTATTTCAGAACATCGACAGCAGGGAACGAGCTGCTTAAATGTACATTTTAAGTTGAAATAGCTGAAATGTTATGTTTCATAATTGATCCTGTCTTGTTTCAGGAAGAGTGAACATGTTCAGTAATTCTGTGCCTTTTTCAACTCCTTCACAGCACACCTTTTTTTTAAAAAACATCAAATTAATAACACTAACGCTCATAACATTGTTCTAACTACACATTTGGTTGAAACCCACGTGTCAAATATGTGTACAAATATGTATACAAAATTAATTAAAGACCACCTTTTAATGGTGTGATGGAAATTACGCTTCCCCTTGGACTGAACGACAAAAAACGACAAACGAAAACCACTGCTGAACAAAAAGAACATTAAGGCTCATCTCCATTTTGCCAGAAAACCTCTTGATGATCCCCAAGACCTTTGGGAAAATACTCTGTGGTCTGACGAGACAAAAGTTTACATCTTTGGAAGGTGTGTGTCCCATTACATCTGGCGTAAAAGTAATGCCGCATTCCAGGAAAAGATCATCGTTTGAACAGTAAAACGTGGTGGTGGTAGTGTGATGGTCTGGGACTGTTTTACTGCTTCACGACCTGGAAGACTTGCTGTGATAAATGGAGCCATTAATTCTTTTGTCTACCAAAAAAATCCTGAAGGACTGGATGTCCGGCCATCTGTTGGTGACCTCAAGCTGAAACCAACTTGGGTTCTGCAGCAGGACAATGATCCAAAACACACCCGCAAGTCCACCTCTGAATGGCTGAAGTAAAACAAAATGGAGACTTTGGAGTGGCCTAGTCAAAGTCCTGACCTGAATCCTATTGAGATGCTGTGGCATGACCTTAAAAAGGGGGTTCATGCTGGAAAACCCTCCAATGTGACTGAATTACAACAATTCTGCAAAGATGAGTGAGCCAAAATTCCTCCACAGTGCTGTAAGAGACTCATTGCAAGTTATCGTAAATGCTTGATTGCAGTTCGTGCTGCTAAGGGTGGCCCAACCAGTTATTAGGTTTAGGGGGCAATCACTTTTTCACACAGGGGCATGTAGGTTTGGATTTTTTTCTCCCTTATCAATAAAACTCTTCAATTAAAAACTGCATTTTGTGTTCAGTCGTGTTGTCATTGACTAATATTTAAATTTGCTTGATGATCTGAAACATTTAAGTGTGACAAACGTGCAAAAAAAAGAAGAAATCAGGAAGGGGGCGAACACTTTTTCATGCCACCGTATAGTAAATATCGAAAGGTATGAAGCATTTTCATTTCATTTCATGAGTTAGGGATTTTTTATGTTTTAAATCACCTGCTATGAAGAAATACTGTTTGTTAAAGTGATCTGTAGACATCTTTGGGCTGCTTGTGTGTGTGTTTGGGAGCATCTTCATGCTGATTGTCTCCTTTACTAAAATTCCAACTTATTAGAGAAACTTACTCTGTAAAATTTGATTAAAATTAAGTGTGAATGTTTTAGGGTCAGCGCTGGGCAAATTCATTTATTTTCCCAACAAAGTAATTGAATTAGTAACAAATTTACACCTTCATAAATGTAATTAATTACCAGGGAAAGTAATTATTATTATACAGTATAAGGATCTTGTGACTTGTAATTCTCTACCACAACGCTAGGGGGCAGTGTTTTCCAAAGAGTGAGAAGTCACAACTCTTGCTGACTATTTAGCTTACTGTGTGATAGTGATGGAAATGTCGACGCTTTTGAGAGAGCTCGTTCTTTTGGCTCGGCTCTCGGAGCTTCTTCTGATGTTCATTTTAACTTCCACAGTGATAGCGTTCCTTTTCTTTGCCACACCGCAGCTTGGGAGACTTAATTAAGTGAAAAAAGTTCCCTAATAAGTTGGGGATGTCACGAGATCTTGTGACAAAATGAGAAAAGAAAAGATTTCTTGTGAAGAAAAAAAAATGTCTCATGTGCACTACGGCTGGGATGATCATCAATAAATTAATTAATCACACAATAAAAGAAAATAATGTTGCTCATTTTGCTTGCCTCGATATATTTTGCCAAGTACAGGAGTGTGTTTTCCTTCAAACAGGAAGAGGTTTCACTCTGTGCTTTGGTTTCAGCCGCTAGGAGTGTTCGTGCCATAAAACAATGGCATGAACAGAGTGAGCCCTCTTGTAAGTCGTATAGTTAATTGTCCCTGGGGGGTAGGCGGGGCCCCTGCAGCTCCAGAAGAGTGTAGCCTTGTGAGAAGCAATGTAAGGTAACGTAGTAGAAAACAGAAGACAAAAAGATGATGTAAAAATCAGATATTTCACCTCCAAAACAAATGAGCAAAGTGAGCCCGTCAACACGGAAGAGCCAGTATGCCGAATTTGCTCGAAAGTGGTGGCAACAAAAAAAGGCAAAGCAGCAAACTTGCCCACCTGAAGCATATCCACCTGACCCAGTTTTCCCATCTGGGGGGGAAAAAAAACTCAACAAAGTGCAGTAAATACAAACGGAACAGCGCAAAATGGTGTGCGCTCACAGAAAGCGGAGTTTTCTACATTGCAGTTGAAAAGCCAGCATTTTGAGAAATGCTGCAAACATTCGACAGACAGTACCAAAAAAAAAAGACCAAAAATGAAATTCGGAATTCATTTATGAGAGCATGTTCGTAGCCGCCAAGCGTCGCAACACGGTACGTCGTAAACCGAGGACCCACCTGTGCATCGCAAACGCTGTTCATCAAAGCTGGGTGGCCTCCGCCCGCAGAGAGAGCACAAATGTCAGATATTTCTTAGTTTGTTCAACAGAATTAAACTGTGGGGGCGGACGTCAAACTCCTTAACTTTTGTGGCGTAAAAGCATGGCGTTACTAAGTCCTCTATCTCGTGACTCTTCGTTACACAAAGGTTTTATGGAGGCGGTCCTGGAATTTAAATATATAAATCACAGGTCTCTGATGTTTTTTTCCTTCTTCTTTTTCTTTATTTTCTTTTGTTTAATCTCCAATGAAAGAGATTAAAACAGGAAGAGAAGGGCACATCAACAGGATGAAAGAAAACATGCTGGAATTTCGTTCTGAGCAGCAATTAAAGGAAGTGTTACCAGATGCTGCTTGACACTGTCAGCCCCCCCACTTCTGAAAATATGATACAGATATACTGTATATATACTGTATATATCAACACAAGAATGGTCTTCCATTCATTCATTCATTTTCAATGCCGCTTGTCCTTACTGGGGTTGCGGGGGGGAGCTGGAGCCCATCCCAGCCGACTATGGGCGAGAGGCGGGGTACACCCTGGACTGGTCGCCAGCCAATCGCAGGGCACATATAGACAAACAACAATTAACAACAAAAAAACCCCCAATTATTTACAATTCAATAATCTCCAAATACAGCATGCAGAGTGCCAAACTACAAATAGGTACGGATCTACTGTACAACACAAAGCAGCTGAACAATTTCGGATCGAAATGCACGGAGGGAAAGTTCCCAGTGACTACAAAATGGGTCATAGTACATGAAAGAAAGGTGTGTTTGTCACAAAGAACTAATGAGTGCAACAACAGGAAGAGTGACATCTGTGTGGGAACAACACTCCATGTGCTAAGTCATGTTGCTCTTGGGTAAGGTGACTGGAGAAACTGTGTGTAGAATGAATGTTGAACGTTGAAAATCGACTGTATTCACCGACTGAGCGGCAACCATCAAGCTAGGAGATGACCATACGACCTGTGCCATGCCTCCGTGCGCAGACTCAGCAGAATGTCACATGTAATGTTAAATGGAAAATGAATTTCCACCAATAAGGGAGACACTGAAATTGTTCATTCATTTTCAGTGGGGAAAATTTCACAGACAATGCTGAATTACTGAAAATACGGGATTTAAATTTTTTTTTTTTACAAAACTCTTGATAGATAGCCTACTTTAAAGCGATTGAGGAATATGGGAGTACAAGAATCCCTCGTTTATCGGTTCCAGACCTGACCGTGATAAGTGAATTTCCATAAAGAATGAGTCAATATTAATAAATTAAATATTTTCGTAGTTAGAGCATTGAAAATCTGTTTTTGATCTTCTAAATAGGTTTTTTGCTATGATTAGAGCCCTGTGGACATGAAATAACACCCCTATAGTCACCATTACGCTCGTATGACCTCATATAGTAGACATTGCACACCCCTTCAACAATTGTGACATCTGTGGCATTGTGATGTTTGATAAAACTGCACATTGCGGAGGGGCCTTTTATTGTGGCCAGCCTTGGAAAAAAGAGCAAAAAAGTGTTTTGTTTCTATTCTATTTTTGCTGCCTGTAATTCTAAAAGCACACCGCAGTCAGGAACCATATTGAAAAAAGGGAATTTAGAATAATTCATAATGCAAGTTATCGTGAGCACACAACTCTTTATTCCTAAAATCAACCTTCTGAAAATCCAAATCCATGTGGATTGTTAAAATGTTTGGCATGTGAAAATAGGAAACAGTACAAGGATATAGTTTTAGCAAGGTACATGCTAAATTTAATGTAATGTATTCTTTTATTTATTTGTATACACTCTGCTTCTTCCTGCTCCTTTTCAGGCATGTTGAATTGTACAAGTGTAATGGTCCTTATTGTTATTTTGTGGAAGATAAACCAAATCATGACCATATGTAATCATATATGCAAACCCATATACTGTAATATCCAGGGCACTGCTTTCTAAGCGTCTTCATCTGGGAGCGTATCCACTTTCTTTCGGCAAATGCCGAGGAACTGGCTGTGTTGATACAAGAGAAACTAAACACCTCATGTGGTCGCAGATTGATTATGGGTATTTTTATGCCAAATGAAGGATCTTTTTCACATGGCGCTTACTATATTTGAGCATGTTAAGTTTGATCAGACCTCCGCCCGGCCCTCCAAACCATTTTTCCAAGCAGATGAGCTGCCTTTGCCTATGCTGCCTACGACATTGTAAATAACACTTTCTTCTCCGCTTTTCCGCCTGGTGTTTTGTATTTGCAAGAAACGTGCGGCGGCCACCAGTTCCTTTGGTCATTATCGTTCCTTAATGGTGAGTACCTATAGATTTTATACTTTAAATGAGTTAAATAAGTGTGTTTGGCATATTTAGGGCTTAAAGCTGGATAGTGTCACAAGGGAACAATGGCAATTGAAGAGAGAAGGGGAGGGCTGTGGAGCTGAAGCTAATGTAACAATTACAACTGTCAATTATTGCAATTGATGATCCGAAATCTAAGGAGAACGTCAAATGTCGAGCTAGCAGGAGGGTTTGAGGGCAAGCCCTGTATCAAAGATAGACGTTTCATTGGCGACTCAATTACTTGCGGATTTTCTGCATTCACGGGTGGCCTTGGTACGTATATTTCACAAATAGCGGGGATTTATTGTACACCCCTAAGTGAAAATGTCCCATGAAAAGATATAATAAAATATTTGCAAAAATGTGAGGGACGTACCGTAAATTCCAGATTATAAACCACATTTTTCACACGCTTTGAACCCTGCGGCTTAAGCAATGATGCTTAGAGTGGAGATTCAGGAAGTAGTGAATTGGAAATACAGTATATATCATGTACTGAAGGCTTATGGAGTTATCATGTTTTGATCTGACAAATCTTAAGTAAGTTTGATCAAGTGTAGAGCTACTACAGCTTCTGCTTAGACTGCTTGGACCTGCTTAGCTGTTGAACTCCGACGGAAAAAAGAGTAATGATTTACGCAGAGAACATCGAGTGTAGGTAGGATTGCAAGGTTTATAGTGTGTCTTTCTTTGTAAATATCCCATGTTACAGCACGGACACCTGTGGCTTATATATATGCCTATTTATGTACAGTATTTGTTTTCTTTTTGAATTTGGTGGGTACGGCTATTCCGGTGCGCTCAATAGTCCAGAATTTATGCTACTCACTTTTGTGAGGTACTCCAAACAAAGCCAGATGTTTATCACGGATGTTCACTGCCTACATTTCAAGGGGGGTTTATTTAGCTTCATATCTGCAGAGACGGCACAACAGCAATTGCAAGCACAAAACCTTCTTGCGATGTCACAAATCCATAAAATATTATTTTTATTTGGAGGCATGGTCAGTAGATAAGTTATTTGCTCATTTGATTAGCCAATAATGGGACTGTTTTTTTTTTTTTGCAAAAGAAGGAAAACTTTAGTCTGGCACTGGAGACCGCACTGGAATGGCTGTTGAGGCAACGGAGTCAAACCCGTGCTGACTGCATGAAAGGCAGCAGCACATACCGTACCATTACACCACCAGCGTGTTATGCTTCCCATTGTTGCGACCCGTCTCTGTGAAGCTCCTCTTTTACCCGTTCCTAGGGGCAGACCAGGTTCACCACATGTTGCAGTCTGTCTTTAAGAAGGTTTATTAAAGGAACAGTCAGGGCGGACAAGGCTCAGTATAGAACAGAATTAGGCTACTTCTGTGTTAATGTCAATTAACAAATTATTATTTCTCTCCTTTTCCAGTAAACCTTTACAGTCTCAGATAAATACATGTACTGCGTCTACAAAGCACCATTATGTAGTCTCAAGCAAGCAGCTGAGCTAACAATTAGCATTTTAAACGTGATAGTTCAAGACATGCGCCCACTGAGCATAGCGGATAAATACTGTTTTCCCTACTGTATGCAAAATGTGAATTTAAGAATTATAACTGTTGATTATCTCGGGCAGCCATAACTGTGATGTGTCTCTCAAAGAAAACAAGTTTGACACCCTGGGTGTAAAAGAAGGAAACCATATGAGAAAGTACAAAAAGGTACGCTAGCAAAAGAAAAGGAAATGATCATGGAAGCTGAGACAAGGAACAAGGAAGAAGACAGATCGTGGCACAGAGCTGAGGGAACAATGTAGCGTCTTCTTTGTGTGGAAACCACACGCATGAATGGCATGGCCACATGCCACATGCCAACATAACTACATGACAACACGAAGACCAAGGGACAAGACGTAACCAAAATAAAAGCATGACAGAAATGTACATGCAGGAAGTCTCCCTGACTTGGTGGGATGATGACTTGCTCGCATGAAGTCCCTAAGGAGAAAATGACTAAGAACGAGCACTCTCAAGATCCAAGACCATTCCTCTGGGCTGTAACCCTCCCAATCCACCAGCTACTGGAAACCGTAGCCCCTACCTTTGATGTCCAAAAAGATTCTGCTGGTGTAAGCCAGCAGGACATAGATGGTCCCCAGTGGAGAGGACCGGCTGGAAAGCAAAGGTGGTGGTGGGCCTGAGTAGGTAGATGTGGATGTGCGAACGGGCCAATAAATCTGCTGGAGAATCAATAGCAAGGGGTAAACCACGTGGGGACAGCCAAACACCCGAGCAAGGAACCTGGTGTCAAACGGTGAGTCTCCGGTTGCAAGCAACAGAACGGGAACGGGTGGCACGGGAATGGGGTTTTAACGGATGAGGTTCATGAGGATGACGATGAAGAGGTTGAACAATTTGGCTGTAATTTCAAATAAAGCATTGGTAAATTGGTCATTGGCGCTACAAACCTCTTGTTGGCCAATGGACCACAGACTTCACCTTGGTGGGGTTGGCTCTGAATCGGACCTTCTGAATTACGAAACCCAGGAAAGCCATGGAGGATGAATGAAAGGAGCACCTTTCAGCTTTACCAATCTATTTCCCAGTCGCCTTTGGAGGACAAGCCGGAAGTCTACAAAAGGGGGATAAAAAACATTGGCCGATCACAATTGCGGCGGTCTTTCTCTCTAAGGTTGGCTGAAAAACTCTGCAAAGGGCTTTCTCCCCCCACTTGTTCTCAGCCAACTCGTGGGAAATAAGCAAAATAAAAGCACGACAGAGAATACAGACCAGGGCACCTTCAGAGATGCATTATTCCCATAACTCAATGAACTGAAGCGTTCTTCAATGCACCCTAAGAGAGTGCTAACTTACACACAGCGGTCATGTCGCTATCTTCTCCCAAGTCAACCTTGTTCCAAATGTATATTTTATGATTTCCATGTACACTAATGCTGTTTTGCAAAGACAAAATTGCGAAAGCACCTTATAATTCCACATCTTCCTTGACTTACGCAAACTTTGAAAGTTCCAGCACCTTAAAAGATTTGTTTCCTGTTGTCATGTCCCTTAAAAATGAAACTAAACAAACACAATCGATTACCTTTTCTTCACGTTTTGTCCACCCGCACAGTAGCTGAAAATATCATCTGGTGGGTGTCATTTGTAATCGTTAACCGACAGTGGAACATTGCATAACGCACTGATGACAATGGCGTTACTTTTAGTTCAGTTTAGTGTGGTTTCACTTTTGATATGATGAACATTTGATTGAGCGTAATAGTCCTGTAATTACATAATTACAACTATTAATGTTAAGGCTTCGCTTGAAGCGCTCACTAAAACACCCACTACATTCAACCAGCAACCACAAACTATATAATTTGTTTTGGATAGGTTACTCTTATTATTAGTTTAGGTGAAATAATTTTGTGTTGTCGCTAACAGTATATATAATGGTAAATACACCCTGAAGGTGCACAGTCACTGTGCTGCTTTTATAAACAACTGAAATCACTGTGAACTATTAAGATCTTGATTAACTTTTAAGTCTTCTTATTAAGTTAACTATTAAGTCTTTCTGCTTGGTGACTCGGCATCTTCTGACTGAACAGACGGTAGCGGATGTTCAAAAAAGAGGTTTTGTTAAGCAAACAGCCGAATAAGCGCCGTGTTTTCATATATGCTGCGACTCAGCACTTGTTCAACATTATAGATGTGATATATCACATACGACAACGTCACATTAAGGAGTGGGACAGGTTGACACCAGTGTTAGCAATACTAGCATATCTACGTGAGCTAACGTGCTAACTTTAAACTCACCCGCTCACTCACTCACAACAGCAACATCATGCTAGGTTAGCCTATTCTCTGAAGAGAAACAAAAGGACAAAACCGATGGCACGTCTCCAGGCTTTATTTTAAGATGCGCAGCAAAACCTGATTTGTTTTGTTTTTAGTACATGACGCTGTCGAACACCAGAACTTCAAGAGCGCCTTTTTCGGTGGTGATAAACACACCCGCTGTACATTCGTGATCAAACAAGAATTTACATTTTGCATTGTTGGACCGTAAAGAGGTTCTCAGTAGAGCCTGAAAATGCAAAAAGAAGGAATGGGAGTGAGACAAAAAAATTGGAGTAAGCAATTTATTGCAAACAAGCATTAAACGGAAATAAGATGTTCATCAGCTGATCAAAAGTTGCAGACCATAGCTGAAAAATCCCTGAACCACCGCACTAAAAATAGAAAGGACTCTAATGAGTAGCTGCGCGATTCTTCTTAATCACCTCAAAAATTGGTTTAGGCCTGCTGGATGAGAAGGCTAGTGGGAATGTTGCTCCAGGTGGTGAAGATGGCTTCACAGAGGACACCACTGTCTGGAACTGATGTCCATTTTTATGAACTTCCCTTGCCGTCCATCGCCAAATGTTCTCAACTGGATTTAGATCAGGGGAACATGCAGGATGGTCCAAAAGAAGTATCCGGCTCATCCCTAATCAAGACCGTCAAGGTTCCATTTTTTCTCATTAGAGAATAAAACTTCCAATGTCCCACGTTTGGTGCTGTGAAGCTTTTCAAGACTTCACGACCACAGCGGCGTTCATCATCACACCCAAATAATTCGAGACGGCATGGTACAAACAGTAGTTTGTCCACCAAACTGAAAGGTTCGGAAAACCAACAGGAACCTGTGAAGTTAATGAGAAGGAAACATTAAATAGAAGCACAACAGAGTTAATATTTTTAAACGTGCACAGCAGAAAACTCACACTCACACAAATACACACACAACAGGAGAGACCCCCTAGTCTGTCCACATGTGGCTGCAATTGACCAACAAGTGTGGGTGGATAAATGGCAGCCGGCCAACCGGTGGTATCATTAGCTGACCAACCACTTTAGGCCGCCTTAAATAGCAGTCTTGTTTGCACTAAAAATAAACTGCCATTTCAGCCTACTGACGTTTTGACCCTTGACATCAGACCCCGGACCAGAAAGGGCAAAGGTTAGTCATCTTGGACTTGGTGCTAAAAATAGCAGGCCTTGAACCTGAAGCAATAACATGTGTTTTACTTTGAAACCAGAATGTAGCGATTTTTAATCATTTCGAGATATAAATACAGTAGAACAGGGGTGCCCATTACGTCGATCGCGAGCTACCCCGAGGTAGATTGGGTCGATCGCGTAAACGTCACTTTGTAGATGTCATATGACATCAGTCAGCTGACATTAAGCTCCCCTCCTGATTCGCTCTTGCTCCCTCGCGGCGTTTCAAGCTACACACGGCGATGCAACTTTCATCTTTATTATTCTGATTACGGATAAACGAACTCAGCGGTAAAACACCTTCACCTATAACAAAAGTTATCTGTTCACGTGTAGCGGCTGGTTACGTAGAAAAAAAAAGCGTATTGTTTGATGGCTTTGCTTGGCGTCATGAACTCCACTACAGAAATCAGTGTTTTCTACACGTCCGCTTCTCAAACTGTTTTTCATGATGAAATAAAAAATGCGCCCATTGCTGAAACCTTTTTATTATGTTGCCTTGTCTTCGGCTGCATTGTCTTTTGCATCATCATTTTCAATTCTTGTACATCGGTAATGTTTGACAGCAAACGATGTAATACATGAACCGTGTCTCCTAATTGAACGCTACGTACTTAATTTGACGGACGTATTACCAGTACGCCACTTATGTACTCAACTCTTGAGGAATTATGTGTAATTATCTTTATTGCCACATTGAATATAATCATATCAACTCCTTTGATGGCCTGTAAACTTTGAAAATGTGAATGTGAACTACTAATCATTAATATTTGCAATAGCATTTCAGAGTTTAGGGGTTAGATTTTTTTTCTATGTAAGAAAGGTAGCTCATTTGGACTTGTGACTTGCATGCTGAGAAAGTGCGTGCACCCCTGATATACATGAATAACGTACACAAATACATACTCATTTAAAAAAATATATATATATACTAAATATACATATATATTTTTGATATTTATAGGAGGAGGTAGATCTTCGGGTCTTTTAAAAGTAGCTCGCGGGTTGAAAAAGTGTGAGCACCCCTGCTATGGGTCTGCCCATTATTTGCATTTTTTGGGAAACACCAATAAAAAATGCCCATAATGTGTCTCTCACATGTATTAAATACACACGCAAATAACATGAAGAAACAATTAACGGCATGCAGTATACAGCCGTGTACAAAGCTGGCATTTACACAACATCACATTTTGTCAAAACATCTTTCTGATAAAAAATATTGAGTGAATTGACTTGTGAAACAGCGCTCTCTACTGGATCCATAGCCGCAGCATTTTTCCACCTGCTGATAGCGTCATCCAACCACTTTCTACTTAAGTTAGTTAAAACAAACAACCTCCATCCATCTATTTTCTTTGCCGCTTATCCTCATTAGGGTGGCGGGGGTATGCTGGAGCCTATCCCAGCTGACTTCGGGCGGGGTACACCCTGGACTGGTCGCCAGCCAATCGCAGAAAAAAACCCAACCTAATTATTTATCATTTAAAGCAGAGAAAAGAAATAGCGAAAGCAGAACCGCAAATAGGCGACGATCTACTGCAATCATCGTATGGCGAGGTGCTCAAAAGTTGGGGATCACTTGCAAATGTCTTTGTTTTGCAAAGAAAAACATGCAGTTTTCCATCCAGTTCACAAAACAGTGCATCCATTCTACAAATAGTTATAATTGTCAGATGATTTTAAAGGATTTTAAAGGATTAAGTGGATGATTAGGGCCTATTAGCTGTCAGGTATTTGCATCAATCACCTGTTATGGCTACGAATTGACATGAATCATTTTATATGGCTAAATGATTGTTAAACAACCCTTTTGGAATGTCATGACATGACACAGAAAAGAGTTAATGACACTGACCTGTGATGAGGATAGCCGTGGTACCCGCTGAGGTGGCCGATACGGCCAAATTTGGTATGAATCTGATACCAAGTAAATACAAGTTCAAAATCACCGATACTGATACGTTCTACTTTTTTGTTGTAATCGCAGTAAAACATTGGACAAAGGTTTTAAGAAAATAAAAAATATTTTTACAAGGGCTGTGAAATGAAAACATTTTTAGTCCATGAATTAACCATGATTAATCACCATTGCATTTATGTCTGAATTATGCCCATTTTTACTGTATTTTATCAAGAGAATAAATATGTTTGTGGTTGAATCTATATCATTATGTAATTATTAGTAAAAATATATGCATATTGAAGCAAATTGGACATATTTTGTTGCCTAAATGAGGCATTTTCAAGCATAAAAATGGCTAAATGAACTCAAATACAAATATACGGCATTCAGAAGACGCATTCAAAGACGATGTGATGCTATGTAGTATTCTACACAGGTCACTAGGTGTCAGTAATGTTACTGTAACATTCGCTGAGGCACACAAACACCAGACAAGAGGCTTATATTGCACATTTGAATGATCTCACAACAGGCACAATAATCCCTAACATGAACTATTGTTGCCCCCGTAAGTCACTTCCTGTCTGCCCCTCACATTCTGCTCCCCAACACATTTACAGAGTATTTACAGAGTATCTAACAAGCCGGTGCTTTTCACAGGGGCCACTATCACACCCTTGTTTTGAACGCCAGGAAAGCAATTATCGCTGATTACGTTTGTCCAACCAGTTCTTACTGAAACTAGAGCAGCAGCAATGCAAATTAATGGATGTGTATCAACATAAAGTATCAGCCTCAAGCAAAGATAAAATGAATGTGGGGGAGCGGGTTGGTGTTGATTGCATCCCCAGAACTTTTTTTCATTTTCAAACTCTCAAAAATTCCACAGCTCCTTTTTATATTGCAACATAAGGCTTTTCCAAATACTCCAGTCCAGTGGTCCCCAACCTTTTTGACCCACAGACCGGCTTGTGTTCCCACAAATCTCCCGTGGACCGGCGGGGTGGGGTTCGTACATTATAGCGATCTAATTTATCTTATTTATTATGTATTGTGTAAAACTAAGACATGAATAACATCAAATTAAAAGCACAAAATGAATGTCGAACCACCATCCACCAGTTCAAGCCTGGAGTTTTTCCAGAGAGATTATTACATCGCTGTTTGACGTGTGTGGTAAAAGGCAGTGTGCTAGCATGAATTAACTTGAGACAAATGTACACATTAGCACTCAATAAGTCATCAAAACTTACCTTTATGCATTCCCACTTAGTATCAGCATTTCAGACCGAATATGAGGTGAAAGAAAAATGGTAAAAATACAGTATAGTAGTCTATCTGTGCGCCATATGAGAGAAAGTTAGCACACGCACAATGGACATGCGTCAAGTGAGACGGATGTAACAGAGAGAATCTGGCCACTTTTCAAAATAAAACATCAAAAAAATAAAATAAAATAATGGAAATTATTTTTTCTTTCTGTGCGGCCAAATGCGGTACCAAATGACCCAAATCCCGGGGATTGGACACCCCATCCAAGGCCTAAAAACTGATATCGATGTGCTAAGTGAGTTATCAGTGCTCGCAATCACCGGCATCAACTTCATTACATGAATTTCACGTTCCAAGTGAAATATAATGGTGACGTTAACATGGTTCAAATTCCTAATGGACAGCAAATACAATAGCAAAGAGGAGTACTTGCTTTGAGTGTATATTTTCCATCAAGGAACTGGAGAAGGAAGTGCGAAGTCGAGTAATCTTTCAGCAACATCACCACTGATAAGTTATGACATTTAAATTGCTCTTCCACCGCCCACATAGGCATCAGTCATAGCAATACCACACCTCTGTTCCAGAAATCTCCTATTTCACAGAAACTCTTATACCAAATAGCCATACTTGAACCCACTGGTATTTTGTAGCACCGTAATACGACTTCAGTGTTCAACTCAGCCAAGAAAATCCGAACAGAGCCCACTACAGACACACTACACGACACATGTCCTCCAGGCATTCCAGAGGAAGTGAAGGAACGTAGGAAGCTATGGTGACAATCTGTTTCCCCTGTTCAGCAATTATCAACCGTTCCACTCTGCACGGAGGCTCATTACATCCAGTCCTGCAAAGGACATTTGGAAACGCTTGAAGGAGGCCCATTCAACTTTGTTGTTGTTTATATTATTGTCTGTGCTGAGCGGACCATTTAGACTCACTCTACTTCTTCTTCCTCTTACAGACACGCATGACAGAATTCATGTTTTCAATTTACACGCGTGACAGAATTCATGTTTTCAATCTGTATCGGTAGTGCAACGGCGATGTTTAAAGTGAAGAAATGATAGATATGCACGAGGGAGGGCCGGGTTCTTTGGATTTCGGTGATGAGGAACCCAGTTCCGGTTGGTTGGTGTAATCTGCATCTTCATCTGCTGCGCGAGCTGCGATATGATGAAAGAGAAAAGTACCGCCGAGCGATTTGTGAGGTCTGATTTTTTTGGTGATGCAAATGTGTTCACTCTTTTGAACACATAGTCTTCTAGTCATCTTTTGTCTCCCTTCCTTTTCTTCTTTTTTGGATTTTGAAGCTCTACTTAGAACCTCACTCCTTAAGATCCAATAGTGCAAAATGTAAATTCTTGCAATTTTTCAGCTGGTCTTAAAATTTTGATGAGGAATATATACAGTGGTGTGAAAAAGTGTTTGCCCCCTTTCTGATTTTTTTGTGCATGTTTGTCACACTTAAATGTATCAAACAAATTTAAATATTAGTCAGTACAACACAACTGAACACAAAATACAATTTTAAAATGAAAGTTTTTATTATGTGAAAAGGTGATGAATTGAGATCTATCAGTCTGGAAAAGGTTAAGGGAAAAGGGACTCCAGCAAACCACAGTGAGAGCCGCTATCCACAAATGCCAAAAACATGGAACAATAGTGAACCTTCCCAGGAGCGGCCAACCAAAATTACCCCAAGAGCGCAGCAACGACTCATCCAAGAAGTCACAAAAGACCCCACAACAACATTCAAAGAACTGCAGGGCTCACTTGCCTCAGTTAAGGTCAGTGTTCATGACTCCACCATAAGAAAGACAGAAAAAAAGCATCATACCAACAGTAAAATATGGTGGTGGTAGTGTGATGGTCTGGGGCTGTTTTGCTGCTTGCTGTGATAAATGGAACCGTGCATTCTGCTGTCTACCAAAAGATCCTGAAGGACCACTGTATATACTACTGTACATATATGAATGTGTATTTTCAACTCTCAAGTACATCCTGGAGTGCCTTCAAGTATCCAAAG
Organism: Dunckerocampus dactyliophorus; assembly: GCF_027744805.1. NCBI lineage: Eukaryota > Metazoa > Chordata > Actinopteri > Syngnathiformes > Syngnathidae > Dunckerocampus > Dunckerocampus dactyliophorus. The sequence goes on from NC_072836.1 coordinate 14,210,289, forward strand.
GCGTGCTAGTACCACCATTTGAGAACCAGTGTGCTACACTACATCAATTTGAGGTTGATTATTAATTGTAATAATTGCTTCTCCATAGTATTTTGCTATTGTGACTAAGACATTACGTTACACCAAATCATTGTCATCCAATGCAAAATGCTATTAGGTAAACGTAAGCGGAAGAAATGCGGTCTAATGTCCTTCCGAGGCAGCAGTTTATTAATAAATGGACCACATGGTGTAGAAAAGTAAAGTGTTGGGTTGAAACCCCACCGGATGTTTTAATATGAACATAAATCGGCACAGAGGCACAAAGCTTACTCTGTTAGGTTTAAGTGACATCAACCTTGTGTGGGTTGCAAATATGCTGCAGGAATCAGGACTTGCCCTTCCCTGCTACCACAAGTAATTGGTAGCAAACAATTCTTTGAGATGAGACAGTTGCATTTGGTATGTTTAATGCTGCCCTCGTTCGTCACCACGACAACACAGGCGTGACAGGCATGCCACAAGCTATAATTAAAATTACATGCACTCATTTAATTATTTGCAAGGAACCAGTCATTAAAGGACAAACGCTGGAGAGGCGTGTCTCTATGCATGCAGAGCAGGTTATCAGAAAGCATCCAACGGAATATTCCTTCTTCGGGACTTTGTTTAGCTGTCGCCCACGCAAGGGAAGCTGAGAGACGACGCTTCGGACGCATTTTCTCTTCCGGAATTGTCATCTCTGAATGCTCTTTGCTGTCATTGTACCGCCGGTCTGTGTAACATTCACGTTTGACATCAGGTGAACTGAACTGTTTGCAGGCCTTTACACTGAAAAGACGCAAAAGGTTTGAAAGTAAAGTTAAAATAAAATAATTGAGTTCAAATCCTCCGCAGATTGTTTCATTTTGTGGTTGCATTAAAGAAACCTTCCATGTATAAGACAGTCGACGCTGTCGCATTTATTTTGTGGCATAATTACTACTATTGTTAGGGATTCATCCTGGATGACAGTTAAAGTGATCTATGATTGAATAATTAGTGATGCTAATGAACTTTGTTGAGTTTAACTAATTGTTTTGCTGCAGCTATGTGAGTACCAAAAGCCACAAAAAAAAAAAAAAAGTTGCCCACTGCTCCGGTGCGGCACTAATGGAGCGTCCTTGCTGGGTTTGTTACTGTAAGGTTGGGATGCTCAGCTTTTAGGCGAAAATATAGGACCTACTGTCCTCCAGTGGAACCTCGATGTTAGCGTCATTAATTCCAGAACTCAAACTGACGTTTTGCCATAAGAAAAAAATCAAATCCAATGAATCTGTCCCAGATACTTAAAAATACTAACACAAAACACTTCTACATGCAGGAAACACTTTGAAATGATACACAGTGGAAACTCTATTGGTGTAGATTTTGCAGATATAATGTTAAAAAAAAAGCAGAGACTTGAGGTGAGAAACACAATTGAATTCAAGAAATAACTCATGGCAAAACAAGAAGGTGGTGTCCGTGTTGCTCTCGCAAACAATCATGTCTTCAATGAAGGTAAAAGTAACCTTAAATGTTCATTTATCTCATTCATTCATCGATTGTGTGCATTCAAATTGTTTTACACGTGTAAAACTATAACTGGAACACTATAAAAACGTGTTTTGCGTTAACATTTTTGGGTGTCCGTAATGGATCAATTGGATTTACATTATTTCTCATGGGAGAAATTGATTCGATTAGCATCCTTTTTGGTGAGAGTGACACTTCCTGGAACAGATTCATGATGCTAACCACAGTTCCGCTGTTATGCAAATCCAATTAATTTGTTCTAGACACCCAAAAATATTAACACAAAACACTTCCTTATAGTATTACAATTATAGTTTTACATGCAGAAAACAATGTGAAATGCTTAAAAATAGCAAATGAAAGGAATAAATGAACATTTAACGTCACTTTTATGTTGATTGAGACTTTTGAAGATTGAAGATTGTTGACAAAGACCGCTGTGAGGCGGCGATATGCTCGTGTTTTGCTGTGAGTTATTTCTTCAACTCAGTCGTGTTTCTCACCTTCTTTAACAAAATGTTGGCACTTGCAACTTTCTCAGGCTCCATTGTGGGTTATTTTGCAGCCGTGATCAAAAGAGAAGAAGAGACTTGAGGCTTAACTGTGTTAGTCAGCAAAGATCTACAGAGTCACCCGCTGATGACGTCATTAGGTTGGGGTCAATGACTTCTGGTTCCGGTTTCCATGCTAACACAATGCTAACAGGGACGTTTCACGCAATGTATTAATTACACGTGCCATATTGTACGCTAATGAGGAAACGTAGGCAAACCGAGGCAAAAGTTTCACATACATTTTCTACATAAATCGAAAAATAGGCTAACCAAGGTTCCGCTGTATAATCTTTACAGGTGAACTTACTTTGACCATTTCTAACCTTTCGAATGCAACTGTCCAACCGTTCAAAGTTCCAGTAATTTTTGCACAGCTTGTGGTCTCTCTTATTTGACAGGAGAAATTGCAGAAGGTCATTAATGAATATAACTCACTGTGTCGTCTTACAATGAGAGCTAAACTCATCACACAGCAACTTAACACTCCAAAGGTAGCTAGGAAATATACAAGTACCAATACAAGTTTAAAATTTAAAAAAACTATTTTAACCTTTTCCCATAATGCTTTTTGTCCGAGCAAAGCAGTTAATTGGAGGACAAGCGGCTGGATAGATGGCTGCTGAGGTGCTGCAATGCTGCCTCTGTCCACCAGAGGAATCCAGAGGGAGGCTGACATCATTGCAGCACCAATGAAATGCAATTACATTTTTTTTTTTTAATTTTAACTTGTCTTGTTCTTGTATTGTATATTTCCTAGCTACATTTTGAGTGTTAAGTTGCTGTGTGATGAGTTTAGCGTTCTTTGTAAGATGACATCGTGAGTCAGGCTGTTATATTGAGTAATGACCTCCTCCCATTTCCAGTGGGTTGACCAGCTCGTTGCGAGTTCACTGATAGCTCGTGATTGGCTCCTGCCAAAGATAGAGCTACCGTTTCCTCAGTAGTAGTAGTCCTTAGCAGTAGTTTTGAAGTAAAGGAGATGTCACGAGATTAAAAGTTAGCCGCACCGCTGCATAAGCCACAGGTTCAAAGGAAAGAATGGTTCAAATAAATCATTAAAAACCTAAAATGAATGACATTCGCACCCATGAAGAGCGAGGGGATTTTTCTAAGTTCTACTCTGCTTCCTTCTCAGTATCGACACAATGCAAATGAGAGAGCTGTTATTGGTGCAGGACTACTCTTTTTGTCCCATCTTAACCCAGTGTAGCACGCTGAGCTAAGGAATGTCTTGTCTTTATCCTCAAACCAATTAGCTAAATCTGGTCCTTAAAAAAAAAAAGGCTTGCCTGCCTCACCCTGCAGGCACTCAGGCCACCTCATGGAAGTTCACATGTTCACACACAGTCAGAGCATGGCCACATGAAACACCAAAATGAATGCACGCAGCGGTAATACAATAGAAACATTTTCTGATGAACTTGAACTGCATCCGTACACACGCACACCCACAAATATCAAAGCTAACGCACCTACAGGTACGCCCTGTGTACTAATAATACGTCAGTGAGAAAATGAGCAATAAAAATACAAGACATGCAGCAATTGCTTTCACCTGAACATTCACCTGCAAAACATTCCTGTACGCCAACCTGTAATAACGCATGCATGTGTTTAATATTCAGATTTCAACCTCAAGTTATAATTTAAATGTCATCCACGGAGTTAATGGATTGGGTAAATTCCTGCCACTTCCTTCTAACCTGTCTATTAACTCAGTTAACCTCCCGGTTACAGTGCAATTGAGCACCTAAAGCAGTGGTTCAGCTCGTTTTCTATTGACGCACAGCATGTTTGAAAAATACAGTTAAACAAGAACACTGCAACCCACAGAAATACAAACACTGAAAAAGGTTGATATCCTGACACTAATAATGCTAATAATAATACGCTGCGTCACCTATGACACCAAGCTGAGATGCAGGCTGTTTTTTCTCGGAATACATACAGTAGAGGCACGCTTTTCACGGTACATTCCGGGGCAAAAACTTGATACGCCCATAAAAATGTCTATTTTGACACTCCGACACGAATCAGCAGGGGTTCATCCAACCAAACGCCTCCCTCACTCGTGCTGCAACCAAAAATAACATAAGCAACACGTAATGTAACTGCACCCCGCTATGACTATGCGCGTATCAAAATAAACGCTTACACGCTAACATGCATACTATTTTATACTCATTTATAACCTGCAAGGCTTACTGGCTAACTTCATGTTGTGGGCTGGTTGTATATGAGTATAAAATAGTTGTTTAGCACGCGTTTCGATACCTGCACAGTCCATGTCGTATGGTTACTTGTTGTGTTATTTTTGCACTATGGTAAGCTTGGTTTGTCGGGCATTCTACCAATAGGTGGCCTAATTATGGAGGTATTATGAACACAAAATGGCAGGTTTTCCAACAAGTAAGAAATAACATTTTAATTTGTAGTGAGTAGCAAGAGAAATGTGTTTTGCCTCCAGTCACAATGAACATTTTGTGGGGAACGTTTGTGCTCTGATGTCATCTGGGAGGTGCGGGAAAACGGGCCTAGTAAAGCTCTGGTGGATTGCATGCCCAGGTGTTTCACTTCGGGATGTACTCCCCTGTTTTGCCAGTTATTTAGACAATAATGGCTGTGTGCTGAAATATTTGAAGAGGACAGTAAATACTGCTGTACAACCTGCACGTCCCTCCTTGTTTACTTCCCAGATGACCTCCTCGACGTCGATCGATAGCTAGATACTTTATTAATCCCCTAAAAAGCTTGCGTCTCTGACTGTCTCCGTCACAGGGGCTCTCGCTGCCCTGTACACATTCTGCTTTTTATCAAGCCCTCATCTGTGACGCAGTCCTTTTGATTACTGTAATGACCCAAATATCACGAGACGTGTCTCTCGCTTCAGAAACCACTGGAATGACTAGTTAACAGCTTAGGTTAGTTTAAAAATTGCATTGCACAACATTTTGCCGGCTGCAGTTTTGATGTTAGAGGTTTAAGAAAAAGAATTTGCTCTACAGCCTGCGGGCTGTAGTTTGTCTGTGTCGATCCTATAGGAAGAATTTGTTTATTTGCTGTAGTTACAAGTGGAGACCCTATCATTTACATTTCAGCTACTGTCAGCTTCACTACCTGAACCTGATCCTTCAATTTCAGTCCAATAGGTTTGTTCCGTAGGCCTCAAACAACTGTTGTCCTCATTTTGCACCTCAGCCCCTCAGTGTGAACCATGGCAATTATAAAGGAAACTCAACGTTTAAACACCCTAAGGCAGGGGCGTTCTACTGTAAGTGTGACCTGCGGCTTATTTTTCTAAAAAAAAAAAAAAAGGAAAAAAACAGCAGAGATATCGACACTAATACACTCATTTTAATGACAAGTTGTGTCACCAAAACACAAAGAGGAGATTACCATTTCTACGACATTAATAATATCAATATGGCCCCCGCATCCTTTGATTCGTCAGTATGCAGGCCTCGGTTGAAAAAGTGATTTATTTATTTTTATTCTTCTGGAAAATCCCTTATTATCTCTTATTTATATACAATTAAGGAGTGTATGATGATGATGATGACGATGGCAAAAAATACCATCAACCACAAATGTACAAACTAGCTTTTTGCAAGTTGAGAAAACTGGACGTCAACAAGCCTCCCCGAATGGAGTGTGTTGCACATTTACAGTTCCGCTGCATACGCGATGTAAAACCAACAACGTAACTCCGTCCCCTCCCTTCCTGCCATCTCTTCCACACGCAAGGAGACACGTGGGAGAGTTTGACGCCACACTGTCTGCAGTGTGCAGAGGAGTATTGTTATTAACTGCAGGGTGAATAGAGGCAGCAGTACTACGTATATACAGGTATCCCCTCCTCTCAGGCTGCTGCAGGCCTGCAGGGCTCGCCTTTGTTGTGCGCTTCATAATGACGCACCATAATTACAGTCTATGCAGACTTACCCATTGCCGAGCCGCACCTCACCAAAGGTACATACAAGGCCAGGCACATGATCCCTGGTTGAAGTGTGTCGCTGTCCCTGGGGAGATGGGATTTGTCGAGGTTTTTTAATTGTGATTTCTTTATTTTTTGGATCGCAAACTTAGGACACCCCATGAACACATGGACATTGGGTCTTCATTTGAATGATATTTAAATAAATAAACAAATCAAACAGAATTTGTGTCTTTTCAAAAAGGTTTGTGAAATGCGTTTTCAGCGGAACCTACATAAGTCGACATCTTTTGTCATAGGCGGTTGTCGACGTCACCGAAAATTACTGACTTTGGCCAGAAACGTAAGGAGAATGGGAACCCATGACAGTTCGTCGACAGCGTTTTCCTCCATCTGTGCAAAATTTAAAAGGTACGTTTTGTTAGTTAGCAGAAAGGAGGATGAAAAAACTCACAAGAAGTTTACCGCAAAAAAAACAAAGGATCTTTGGTCCAATACTGAAGCTTTGAAGGTATTTGGCAGCTCCTTTCCTGTTCCTTGAACCGGCTTTCGCAAAAACATGCTAGCGACAATGATGACGTTAACAATATTACAACACGTCAACATAAACAGACCTGTTTTTCATAGAATTTACCTCTTTGGGCCTCAAATTGTAAATAAGCAGACATTTTGCAGTAATAACAAGAACACGGTTTTATTTAAACCTCAGAGATTCATTTTGGTTTGCTTTTGAAGTGAAGTGATTTGTATCACTATGTCCAAAGAGCAGAAGAAAGAAAAGTGTTGCGTATGTGTCTCAGAAAGGATATGAAAAGATCCCCAAACAATAGGAATGAAATCCTTTCACTGTATTGAAAATAACTATGACTGTCAAAAAAACCACAAGTTTACCACAGAACATCTCGACCAGGGGTTTTCAACTGGTTTGCTCAACGGCAAGTGACGACACAAACTGGGGAATTTTTTTCAACTCAAACTTTTCAAATATTTGCAACCCAATTTGGCGCCGTCCTCTCTTTATGGCGCTCTCTTTCCCAGCAGATATCTGCAGCTGTGTGTCGGATGGACCGACTCGATGTCTTTCCCTTCCTGCTCGAGCTTAACAAAGTTGCCCATAAACATGGCATGCACCCCGTGGCGGCATGGAAAGCGATCGCTCCGCAATGCGCACAGGAAACGCGATCGGTTCAACGTATGTGCAGAGATGTTTTTTTTTTTTTTTTTACGTGATAGGCGTGTGTAATGTACGTCATCCATCGATCTATTTTACGGCAGTTGCAGATCAAAAACGTCAGGCAACACGATTTGGACTACACATGTACAATACACGTCACCCCCCGACCCCCACCCCCAAAAACTGTTATTAAGATTGGAGAAATGACAGGTTTTTTTTGCCACTGAGAAAAGACAGACAAAAGCATCAACATGTGTTTGCATGGATGGTATTCCTTCGTTTACAATAAAGATCTATAGCTGAATCCTCTAGATCAGTGATCCCCAACCCCCGGGCCGTGGGCCATTTGGTACCGTGTCGTGGGCCATTTGGTACCGGGCCGCACAGAAAGAAAAAATTATTTCCATGATGTTTTATTTTGAAAAGTGGCCAGATTCTCTCTGTTACATCCGTCTCACTTGACGCATGTCCATTGTGCGTGTGCTAACTTTCTCTCGCCGCACAGATAGACTACTACTGTATTTTTACCATTTTTCTTTCACCTCATATTTGGTGTCAAATGCTGATACTATGTGGGAATGCATAAAGGTAAGTTTTGATGACTCATTGAGGGCTAATGTGCACATTTGTCTCAAGTTAATTCATGCTAGCTCACTGCCTTTTACCACACACGTCAAACAGCGATGTAATAATTTCTCTGGAAAAACTCCAGAGATAAGATAAATTAGATCGCTATAATGTACGAACCCCCACCCCCACCCCCCGCCGGTCCGCGGGAGCTTTGCGGGAACACAAGCTGGTCCGTGGGTCAAAAAAGGTTGGGGACCACTGGACTAGATGAATCCATCATTGCACTCTGCTTATGGTTGTTTACACTCAAATATTACTGCATTTTATTGTGTTGTTTTATATGCTTATTATACATAGCTGGCCGGATATGACGTTTATGGAACTGGAATGAATCAATGTGGAACAACAGTCACCTTTACTGAAGAGAAGCCATTCATCAAGGTGGGCTGCTTGCTTTTTGAATGAGTGGAGGTGCACATCACGTGATGGAGGGGGAGGAGCAAGCCTGTCTCTCGTGTGCCATCACCTCAACGCAGAAAAAGTGTTTGCCCCCTTCCTGATTTCTTATTTTTTTTGCATGTTTGTCACACTTAACTGTTTCAGATCATCAAACAAATTTAAATATTAGTCAATGACAACACAACTGAACAAAAGATGCAGTTTTTAAATGAAACTTCTTACTATTAAGGGGGAAAAAAGTATCCAAACCCTGCTTTGGGATTGGCCGGCCAACCAAAATTAAAGACCGCAGCGACGACTCATCCAAGAGGTCACAAAAGACCCCACAACAACATCCAAAGAACTGCAGGCCTCACTTGCCTCGGTTAAGGTCAGATTTCACCATAAGAAAGATGCTGGGCAAAAGCAGCCAACATGGCAGAGTTCCAAGACGAAAACCACTGCTGAACAAACAAACAATTTTGCCCCTAAACATCTTGATGATCCTTAAGATTTTTGGTAAAATAGTGATGAGACAAAAGTTGAACTTTTTGGAAGGTGCATGTCCCAATACATCTGGCGTAAAACTAACGCCGCATTTCAGAAAAAGAACATCATACCAACAGTAAAATATGGTGGTGGTAGTGTGATGGTCTGGGGCTGTTTTGCTCCTTCAATACCGGGAAGACTTACTGTGATAAATGGAACCATGAATTCTGCTGTCTACCAAAAAGTCCTGAAGGAGAATGTCTGGCCACGTGTTCGTGACCTCAAGCTGAACCCAACTTGGGTTCTGCAGCAGGACAATGATCCAAAACACACTAGCAAGTCCACTTCAAGTTCTTTGTTGGTCTTGTTGGTCTTGTTGGTCTGGGTCAGGGCAGTGTGTGGCTCTACGGCCTCCTCAGGCTCATTGTGGAATTGACGGTTGGAGTCAAAGCTTTCATTGTCTCCCACAACAAACTCATCCAACCATCTTTATGGAGTCATGGTGAAACAGAAAAAGGCTTCCATGAAGTTGGAAGCATAGATTTGTCCAAACGATGTAGTTTAGATGAAATATTAAGATTTGCCCACACTGAAACTAAAAGGTTCAGCCCAACCCCAGTTCAACCAACCTGTATCATTAACCCTCCCACACACACAAGTTGATTTGATGCAGTCAGGCAAGTAACGTTCACCAAAGCTAAACTTGTCCATCACATCTGCAGATTGTGAAATCCGTGAATCATTTCTTACAACACATTTCCAACACTCCGGAGTCAACCGTAGGCAACCTCTTACGGTGCTTTCATTCAGCTGCTAAACCATGAAAGCTCACGCTTGCACACCTTTTTTAAAACACACTTTCAACCCTGAAAGACACACAAACACAAGGGATGCGGGAGGCTATTTTGACACATTTTGTACATTAAAAATGATAAAAAGCAATCCATTGTAGGCCAATATATGCTAAAATAATTGAACAAAAAATACTCGTATTAACTTTGTGTTACACAGTTTAATGTCTAATAATATATTTCATTAGTAACTGATTAATTTTACAATATGCCGAGAGCCAGTGAAACAGTAAAAGAACCCCCTTTGCACAGCCGCCATATATATACATATTAGGGCTGTCAAATTATAACATATTTAATCTAATTAATCACAGTTTTCAAATTAATTAATCATGATTAATCACCATTTGGAAGTACGTGTGGAAAATGCCTATTTTTAGTGTATTTTATTAACAAAAAAAGATAAATAACAGGACATGAAATGTAATAAGAGCTCCAAATGAACTAAAAAAAATATACCACACGTCTGAAAATCGATTTGCCCTTTAATAGTAGCAGAACATTTGAATTACACGTTAACCGTGTTGTTATGAGAAATAAGAGGTTTACGTTGAAATTGAAGCTTAGAGCGTAGGCTACATATAATTTCTGGGATTTCCGAGCGTGCTTAAATGCAGCAAATTGTCCTTCCCGCAGTAAGACTTACTTCGTGAGTGAAAAGAATATCCGCTTATTGTTTTTCTTTGACTTGATGATTATTTAGACCACACGTACACACATAATGAATACTTTTTTGTAATGTTAGGAGTGTCCTTCAATGTCTCCTTGTTTTTGTCATTTTTTTGTACAGTAATGTCACAAACAAGACTAAAGGCGCCTGTAAGTGCTTTTAGGTGTGTGTGGTGGGGGTCTGGGGGGGGGGGGTGTCAGAAAAAGGTCAGAAAAAGCCACTGGAGCAAAATTTTGCGTCAAAGTCGCTAAATTGGCAACACTGATATCCCTCTTGCAATGTCTTCTTATTCTCTGGCAGGCGTGGTGCGTATGAGGCGTGTTAAGAAACGGAGTTATGATGTCGGAGCTTGTCCAAGTTAATTTGTGGCTGTATAGGATAAACTGACTCTCATCATACTAGTACAATCCAATACTGATATTACCCTTGGTATCAATACTATACAACACTTGGATTGATCCGCACACCCCTAACCACCACTCATTTTTCCTAAAGGCAGGAATTGAGCTGTACGTAATACTTTTTCTGTCAACTTCAGACAGGAGTTACACCTCCTGTCTGGAAGACAAATTGCCTCGGTGAAGTGTGACAAATGAATAGGATTGTGTCTTGAGCTGTTTATTCTCTGGCGTCAATCAAAATTGTGAACATTTTGGCCCTTTAGACGAGTGGCCGTGATTCAGTAGACTGTCCATTACCCCTGAAACTGATCTGAAAATACGATTACCTGAAAAGTGCACATTTGCAACCATGTTGGATCACTTCCGCTTCCAACTTACTTGTTCACCTTTACCACCACTGTGTCGTGAAAACAAAAAACAAAAGAAATAAGCTGATGACTGTGCAAAGCAGTGCTGGAAAATACAGCACTGGCAGTAAGGCGGGTGTACCCTCAAGGGAGGAGAGGAATGTTGGATGCAGATGAAAGAAAGAGCGCTGCCGTGGACGTGCAAGAATTCTGCTCACATCAACTTACGTTGATTCCAATCAAAAGGCGAACGAGAAAGAAACCCGCCAAAATATCGCATTGGGCTTGTGGGTCTTTGAGGTGATCAACCTTTGTGGATGTTGTTCATTTATTGACTGTGATACGGTATATTCGAGTTGCTACTGACACAAAAAACATGCAATCATTTATAATTTGAGCTGAAATACATTTGGTGTCTGTTCATTTCAGTGACCCAACCTGAACATTTGGCTGCCTGTGAGTGTATTTGTGTTTTGTTCTTGGATTTCAGCCTTCAGGCTTCATTTTAAAACTGACAAAAGCCACACGCGCACACGCACATGCACTCGCAAGGCTGAAGCCGCCTGTCAAAACCCAGATTAGTAACTGAAGAGGAGGCTGTGGGCCTTGAGGCCAACGATGAGGTCTTTCAGAAGCAGAAGCTCAGTTACATCTTTATTTTTGTAGAAGCTTCATCAACTTTGTTTAAATTAGTATTGTTTGTAATCATGTTCTACATTGTTGGTTTTTTTGAAAGAGAATGGTAAATTCACAAAAATTACATTTTTAATTCATAGCGCCAGCCGTGACGAGCTCGTCACTGCAAATGGTCATATCCGGAAGTGACATCAGTGGAGTCCTCGTAACCCCTCTCAGCTAAAGCCGAGTAAACAAACGCTTCTCGAGGTCGCTCGTCGACTTTGTAGATACATTTTTCATATAAATATTCGTCATGTCAAAATATTGTGTTGCTGCTGGATGTTAATAGTATATGAGCGATAATGTACGTTTGTTTTATTTTCCAAAAGATGAAGGTTTAAAACTACAACGGACGAAGCAAGCACAGATAACGAGTGACAAAAGGACACCCGCCTCGAGTTCTGTTCTTCTTCACTGATGACTGCTATGAAAGAAACCTTTACAAGAAGCATTTAGCTTGAAAGTACGGTATAAATGCGAGTTCCATTATAGCGACAAGACTGTAAAGCATTATACATACTGTAAATTTCTTTTCACAGCGACATGTTGATGGTGGGGGGGTTAATTGAACAATCCATACATTTTCTATGCCGCTTATCCTCATTAGGGTCGCAGGCATGCTGGAGCCTATCCCAGCTGCCTTCGGGCGAGAGGCGGGGTACACCCAGCCAATCGCAGGGCACATATAGACAAACAAACATTCCCACCAATGGACAATTTAGAGTCGCCAATTAACCTAACATGCATGTTTTTGGAATGTGGGAGGAAACCGGAGTACCCGGAGAAAACCCACACACGCACGGGGAGAACATGCAAACTCCACACAGAGATGCCCAACGGAGATTCAAACCTCCGAATCTCCTGACTGTGTGGCCAACATGCTAACCACTCGGCCACTGTGTGGCTAAATTGAACAATGTAGAACATAATTACAAACTATACATACAGTAACATATTTAAGCAAAATTGATAAATCATGTCAGGGACCCTTTAAATAAAATGACTAAAACACTGAAAAGTGTAAAAAAAAAAAATACAATAACAAAAAAACTGATAATTGTAATTATAATTATCTTTGGAAAATGCTTTTAAAGTAATACTGTGTGTGGAAATGTTAATAAATGGGGCATTTATGTGTGTCTTTTTAGTTGCATTTAATTTTATAATAAAAATAAACAAGTGATATTGTAAAGCAGGGCTGCCCAAACTTTTCCCAGCGAGTGCGGCATACAAATGAAGGCCGTGGGGGGGTCAATTCATTACATTTTGTCCATTAAAGACGCTAAAATCGATCCAATGAAGGTCAACACATGCTACTCATAAAAAGTTAGCAATATTCTGCTTTTGGGTGAATTTCAGGATGAATCTAAAACGCACTATAACCTTTTAGAGCTGAAACGAACCATTATTTTCTCTCGATTAATCCGAAACTAATTGATTAGGCCCTATGGACGGACCAAATCGGTAAAAAATAAACACAAACAGTTGATGGTTTGATCCGTAACATATCAGAGAGCAGGCAAAAATGTTGATCACTGTTTTCCAAAGTCAAAGCTGATGTGTGTGAATATCTTATTTTGCCTGAAACACAAAGATAATAGGTCTGCTTTCATGGTCACATTTCAGAGACTAAAACGAGAGGGATATTTACATTGGAAAAAAATATCAAAATTAATCGAATACCTAAATAGTTGTCGATTAATTGGGTAATCGATTAATCATGTTGCAGCTCAATAACCTTTACAAATGAACTTTATGTACCGTAACCTTTTCTTTCAGTGCTTTTTTGCACTTTTAATGTTTTTTATTTTGTAAAAAAAATGGCTAAAACTAATCCAATATGCTAAGAAAAGCATACAGGAAAAACAGCCTGAATGTTTGTGTTATGAACATGAGCATTTCTACTTTTCCCTCATACGTTATGCATTTTTGCTGTTTTTTTTTTTTTAGTATTTGAATTTTCAGACAAGCCAATAAAAAATAATAATGTGTACTTAAATGTGAATAATTGTGTCTCAAACATGTTAAAAAGTTATTTAACGTACTAATATAATATAATATGTTACACACTGCAGCTGCACATGAAATGATCAGGCGTTGTTTCCTGTGACAAAAATGAGCAGAGCAATTTTCTTGCTGATGTGTGACGTGTGCAGTCTGACAGCCAATGAGCGCCCAGTGCGCCAAGTTGAGCCTAACAAGACGCCAGGACTGCTCCAGACGCACATTGAGTGTGCTGACAAGCAGCGACACAATCTGGACTAATCGTGCGGCATAAACGTTTCATTTTTGCAGGAAACTTGTTCAAACTTTGTTTTTATTCATGTGTTGGACTATAGGCACCCTTTAAGTTAACATTAATGTATTGTTTTGTGCTGTCCCCTTTCTGTTGAAGCTTATTTATTGTTTGAAATGTACGCAGGCTTGTCATGACATTTATGCAGTGCTCATAGCTCATCCAGTTCAATCCTCATATTCTCATCAACCCCTCATTATGACTATGAGCGCGATGTCAGACACTTTAGTCTCCTCTGATTCTTCCAAATCGGCTTTTTTGGAGTTCGGTGGCCACGGCTACCCGGGACACCAGCAGCCCTCCCCCGGATTATCGCACGGCCATTACCCGTTCCACAGTCTGCACGCAGTCGGACCCACGCAACACGACGGCCCGTTCCAGTCTTCTGCGACCTCCTACGGCCGCCCGCTCGGGTATCCTCCGTACCACAGCCCGGTCAGCGCGCACCAAGCCGGGCCTTACCTGCCGTACCAGCACGGCGGGCACAGCAGCGCTTTGGGGCACACCAGGCTGGAAGACAGCGGTGGGTTTATCGCTTCTTTTTTTAGATTTCTCTTTACTTTTCTTTTAATGACCATGATTTCATGAAAAAAGGCCATTCTGACAAATACAATATTGGACTTTTTTGGCCATTAGATGTTGTAAAAACGGATATAATAATATAATATAATACATAAACAATAAAAGAACAATAATTTGTTAATAATTCATAAGAATTTCTATCCCCCTCCTTATAATACTGGCAAAAAATATATATTTTTTCACTTTGGGCAAATGCCTCACACCAGAAAATAAAAATAGATAAAAACTTTCCAGGCCTCCTGACATAAATAAATAATAAAAAGCCTTCTTTTGAACTGTAGCTGTTAATTGTAACATTTATTAGAGTGTTAAGTTTAAAATAAATAAATAACTGTATACACCAGGGATGCCTAAACTTTTTCCAAAGGATTAATTTAGTTGAAAATGTTATATATTGAATTTTTATGTTTAATTTAATTTAATTTAGATTTTTTACATTTAATTTTGAAATTAATTGGATTATTTATTCATTATATTTTTATTATTTTATCTAGATGAAGCATTTTATGTATTTATTATTTATATGACTTTATTCATTTTATCGATACTATGTGCCATGGGTTAATAGTAAATCGAGCTACTGGCCGCAAATGGCCCCCGGGTTGCACTTTGGACACATCTGGCCCATATTGCCACATTAATGCTGCTTTTTCTGGTCATGAAAAAGCCCTGCTTGTCATTTAACTGCTATCAGTTTCACATGACATCATTAGAATAAGCAGAAAACCTGGAACGTCTGTCCTCTAAAGCAATCTTAAGCATCTTTAGTCTTACCTGGAAATTGCTGTCCCCTGCAGGAAAAAAAGCCTTTCTGTTGAACTGATAAAATACGTCTTAAAAAAAACCCCAAAAAAAACACGATTAAAAAAAAAATGCTTTCATTTACGACTTTCATGATAAAAATTTGAGTTTTTACTGCTTCCGAACCTCTGCACGCTGCGTGAGCAGTTATCAGAGCTTCTTGGGGGGTATCGCTTTTGTCCACAGCTGTTCTCTCCTGCCAGTGTCGGCGAGGAACTCATGTCATAACAAAGATCACCCCGAGTCAATAAATAGTGGTATAGCGTGCATGGAAAAAAGGAACTCAAGGAACAACATTTTTTACTCATTTTACCAGTGCTAAATCCTTTATTGAACTTCACCGTGTATGCCTCCTGTGTGTGTGTGTGTGTGTGTGTGTGTGTGTGACAACAGCTTATCTTTAACCAAATGTTGAGAACCTGAATACACTAACACTGGAAGATGCTACATTGTAAGTCACCATAAGTCAGTTATTTGTAAATACCTGATAATACAACATAATAATAATAATACAATACACCTACCACTGTTAAAATAGCCTACAGTTTGTATATGCGTATGTGTTTATCTTCCACTGATATTGCTTTTTCGCCACGCGTTGAGATTTTGCACTTTGTTCTGCTGTTCTTGAACGCACTCTAGCTGTGTGCTGTGAGACGCTAAAGTAGCGCTAGCATCAACAGTCAATCCGGCATCATAACTTACAGCACAAATTAATATATATTATCAGAAGTTGTGACTGGAATTACAACAAACAAGCAGTGTGGATTGTGGAGAAACAACTCCTCTTGCCTGCTAGCCTCTAGCGCTAACCCGATGACCAGGCTAAAGGCTACACCGCGACTCCGATTCCGTCCGTTCATTGATTATCTTACATTATTGTTCATTAGTGGTGAGTGGCTCTACATTTTATGTTTGAAGTGCTTTTAATAAAGGCCTATTTAGAGCTGAAACCCGCATTGTGTCACGAGTGAACAGTGGCGATTGAAGAGTGAAGGTGAAGTGTTATGGAGCTAAATTGAATCTAATAATCAAAAACAAACGGAGTTCATAAGGCGGTTAGAAGCACCATTGCACACGTTAAGGTGATTTAGGTCGTCCAGTACTCGATTAACCTTTTAACCAAACGGGGGGTTTGTGTCTGCGCTGCTATGGTAATTTCTCAACATCAATAAACACATGCCCACGTCAGCTGAAATCTAAATGTGACACATTTTGGATTAACAAAAGACAGCTGAAACCACACGCACTTAAATGGGGCAAATGCTGAAAAACGAGCCAACAGCCCGACACCAGCATATGTCATTAATAGAACAAAAAACGAAAGGCCAATGCGACAAACTTGGCCGAGCTTGAAAGCTAACACGTAGCTGTATCATTTTTCTGCCACTGAAACGGCATTTATACTTACCAGGTAGCATAGATGCATTTTCATGTCTATAGCCAGCATCAGAGACTCCCCTGTACTTTAATGCAGACCAAAGTTTTTGGGCCGCAGCTAATTTTCCATTGGCCTTTGGTATATTCTATAAATAAAATGAGTTCATTACTAATTAGATATACTATTACTAGCTTTTACACAAATTTGCTTTGTCACCTATAACAGCAATTCCCAACCACTGTTTAGTGTGCTGTTAGACATCATTGGATCTGGTGCGGGAAATGAAATACTTTAGTATATCTGCTAAACAAAATATCTATAATTTGTTCATCGATCTGTGTCAGAGAAAGTGACAACAAATTGCAAGAACAATTCAATGCTCTGCCACAAGCTGGCAGAAGGTCCGTAATGAACCTAATCTTGATTTCAGAATACACTAATCCCTCGTTTATCGTGGTTAGTTACTTTCAGACCTGACCATGATAAGTGAATTCCTGCGAAGTAGGATTTAGTCTTTGTAAATTGAATATTTTTGTAGTCATGGCATAGAAAACCTGTTTTTTTACCTTCTAAATGCGTTTTTTTAACATTATTAAAGCCCTCTAGATATGACATAACACCCATATAATCACCTTTACGTTCATATTACCCAATATCGTATATACTGTGTAATCAGAGAAAATAAGCCATTTAAGACATGGATAAAACTCGTGCGCGTGTGTGTTGCAATAAATGTGTTCCGGAAGTAATAGGGGAGCAGAATGGGTGTGGACAGGAAGTTATGTTGGTGGTTCAGAGTTGAGTTTTAGCTTGTTATGGGTTATGGCCGCAACAGTAGCTTGTGTTATTATTATGACTGTTATTATTATTATGATTATGGTATTATTAGTATTGTGTCTGTTGTGAGACAATCACTGTTGTTCTGGCAATCAAGTCGAGTGCTTGTCTCACACTAATGACCAATGTAGAATACTACAGCCACAGTTTGAATTTGTCTTCTTAATGGCTTTATGTTTGTATTTTACTTCATAGATACCTTTTATGACAGTTTGCAACAAAAATGTTGTGTTATTCTTACAAAGTTATAAAATATGTCAGTGAATGGATCGCTGTTTTTTGTTCAATGCACTGTTATGAGATGCTATGTCTTCCCCTCATACAGAGCTTGAGAAGCCCACAACGGTATTAGAAAACGGAGAGCTGCGGCTCAACGGGAAAGGGAAGAAGATCCGAAAGCCTCGCACTATTTACTCCAGTCTGCAGCTCCAGGCCCTCAACCAGCGCTTCCAGCAAACCCAGTACCTGGCTCTGCCCGAGAGGGCCGACTTGGCCGCCAAACTGGGCTTGACGCAGACACAGGTAATGCCCACCTTCCGTCCGTCGTTAATTATGATACTGATTGAGTCGCATGAATGCTGTCTTTATTTGTTTGTGTGTTTATAAACGCTCAAACATGCATGGGTGCATTCTTTTTAAAGCTGTCTTCACAAACTCATCTGTTAAGGCCAGTAGCATATTTAGATGGGGAAATAATAGGGAAGCTCCAAGCATGTATGAAGGCTACATACCAGGAAAAATACAGTGTACATGCACCTGGACATAGAACTGTCTGGTACATATGGACACCATCAACCTTGCTAATTAACTAGTGCGTAAATTAGATTGTGCCAATCTAACAGGAAATGTATATTAAAAAGTGACCATCAAGTCAACATATCACAGTTTCATCTTTACATCACTGTTGCACAGCTGAAATTGATATGTTTAACAAAACAGATGCACCCAAGTGCTGTTAAAATGTTTTTTTCATCTTTCAAATGAGCCTCAGTGAGTGTCCATCTGCAGTTACAACCAGAAACTTATGGGACTGTTTTGGACTAAAACGCGTAAAATCGTCATACTCAAAGTGAATGTCAAGCTGGCCTTGAACCATTTACTGTGGAGGCTTTGGTCTTTTTTTTTTTTTTTTAAAGCTAATAAGTGCTTCCTACAGTGACAAATAAGAGTTTGAATACTGTGAAAAGAATGATTGTTTTTCTAAGTTTGCCTATATTTTTTTCAGAAAAGTGCCCTCAAAATACAGTGGAACCTTGGTTAGTGTCATTAAACCGTATCAGAAGGTCTGACTGTAACCAAAACGTACTCTAAACAAATCCATTTTTCCCATAAGAAATAATGTAAATCCAATTAATCTGTTCCAGAAAGCCAAAAATGTTAACATGAAAAAAAAAAAAAATATATATATATATATATATATATACATATGTTATAATATATATTATATGTTATACATATATTATTAGTTTTACAGTTATAGTTTTACATGCACACACACACACACATATATATATATGTGCCATGTATATATACATACATAATTATATATACAGTATATAACTATGCAGCAAAATTTTAAGACCACAGCCTTTAAAAGCCAAAATCTTGGCAAAAATGTGGAATCAATGTCATTTTCTGTCGGGTATTCACACTGTCATGCTCTCTTGTTGGAAAAGCAAAAAAACTTTCTCTCTTTGAGTGCGGTCAGTTTGTTGAGCTGCATAAGCAAAGCCTCTTGCAGCGTGCCATTGCTGCTGAGGTTGGACGCAGTAAGACGTAAACGTCTTCAAAGAGAACAAAAAAGTGAAGCGGTAGACCTGTCAAGACATGGGACGACCCTCAGCCGAAATACAGGATTTTACTGGTGCAATCCTATAAGCATCAGACGGCATCTGCGATGGAGAAGAGTTTTAAGAACCAAAAACGCCTTCAAAGGTCTCGTCTCCTTCAACGGTACAAAATTGACCGTTTGGAATTTGCACGAGAGCACCAAACATGGGACATTGAAAAAGTGGAAGAAAGTTATTCTCTGATAAGAAAAAATGTGACCTTGACGGTACTGATGGCTTCCAATGTTACTGGCACGACAAGGAGATCCCACCTGAGATCTTTTCCCACACGGCACAGCGGAGGGTGCGCCTTCGTGATTTGGGGTGGTTTTCCTTTTTCCTTTTGCCAAACGACAAGCGAGATGATGCAGGGGGCGTCCGTCATGAGTGAAGCCCTCGTCTGTGTGGTAATGACAGGACAACGCTGCAGTTCACAATGCCTGCCTGTGGAAGGACTTTTTCCAGAGGAATAACCTCACTCTTTTGGACATGCTCTAAATCCACTTAAGCACATTTGGGGATAGATGGCGAGGGAAGTTTACAAAAATTAGCATAACTTAGCATAACTTTTTTTGAAGCTCTACTTAGAACCTCCTTAATATCCCTTGCATTTTCTTCAGCTAGTCTTAACATTGTGATCAAGGGTGTACAACAGGCCAAGGCCAAGGGACGTAAACAGGGGGCTGCGTAAAACCCAAACGTCGTCATTAAAACAATAAAAATGGAATGGCTACGGGTTAATATTGTGTCTACAGGAAAAAGGGTCCGGGTGCCAGCCAGCAGTACCGGAATTGTTTGGAATCTCGTTCATTGATTGTGTATGTGATCATGTAGGTATAATGCCAAGTTGGTGTTATCAGATGCACAATCATCATTCTGAACCGCAATCGTGTTTACGAGGAGAGCTAAAGCCTTCTGTTTGCCCGCACGTTTCCAAGTAGGCGTGATTGCGGTTGGCTGCAAGTGAGTCACATTGCCAGGATCACGCAGACGTAAGAAGTTAAGGATTTAAGGATCCGGTGAACACTTTCTCTTTCGGTTTTTTCATGAGATGTTGCAACTGAAAGAGGAAGTTTTGAGTGGGTGTTTAATGGAGATTTTCCCACAGAAAAGACTTGAAGAACGTTATTTTTTTTAGAGTCACTACAGCTTACAAGGAACAGATTTCTTGAAAAAGACTAAATTCAGTACCAGAGTTAAAGGAATCTGTTTATGGAATGCCTGTGTGGATTCTCAGTCGTACAGGTCTTGTTTGTTGAAGATATTTCACCTTTAATCCAAAAGGCTTTTTCAGTTCTAAATTTTAGACGTGGCGTCCCCTTACTTATGTCTCTGGTGGGTGTGTCCCCTGGGGGTGGTCATACGAGGGTTGTTGCTGTGGCTGCTGCGCTGTGTGGCAAGTGAACGACCAACTTGCATAACAATAGGTGTAACAACCAGGTCAACAACCAGGCAATCTTTGGGGGAGAGATGTCAAAAAATTGTTGTAATCAGACAATAAACAACGTCTCTTAAGACAGGGTCTTTCTAATTTGACACCTCTTTCCTGTCTTTTTGAGAGAGGTCCTACTAACTCTGCTATGTTGGGCCAAGCATTTGCATGAAGGTTGCTTGGTCTCTCCAATCTAGGGGTCATTGCACTCCACTGCATTGTGGGCGTAACTACAATGCATGCGCTGCAGTGAATAAACAACATTGCTGAGTTTGCTTCTTGGCATTTGTCTTTGGAGCGAACCAGCTTTTGTCTGAGGATGTTGGTGGGTTTGAAATGTATCGGTATGTTATGTTTGGGGAACATTATGTTCTTAGCGTGAGCAGAACGGTCTGGGAAACTCTTTTTTTCTTTGAAACCCTTTTATTCTTTTTAGATGACATCAATATCGTAGCTTCAAAGCAGATGCATTAGCATGTTAGACGTGTTTCCAAGCACATACCGGTCTGCTGTTCTGCAGTGTCAGCACACTGCTTTTGTATTGTCCGCTTGTTTGTTTACATCTTCGTATTTTAAATGAAAACCAAAGTGTTCCCAAACGGGGGACAAGGTTTGCGGATGGGCCATCTACAGTAGCTAGTAGAATTGAAGTTGTAAATGTCGTGGTTAGGCCAGCAGAGAAGGCATTGCTGGCGCTGATTGCACGCCACTAAATGTAACCTTTATTGCAAATGTTGATCTGAAATCAGAGAACATCAACATCAAGCTAGCAGGAGGGTTATGGGGGTAGCAAGCCGTGTGTCAAAAATAGATATTTTCATGAGCATATCATTTACACATTTTTCTCGATTCCCGAAAAGCGGTGATCTACTGTATAGTGTCATCATTTTTATTTCTAAACATTATCTTGAATTGTCGAGTAGCGCACGTGTATGTACCATGCACTCTTTGCACCCGCTTGTGTAGGTACACACACACACAAACGCACACGCACACATGCTTGGTGCCTTTTCACACACACACGGAAACATAAACACATGTATTTGAAGATTGGCATCATACATCACATCTTCACGCCATTAGGCTGCCAGCCAAACACCGACTACTTTCCCTTCGCTGTTCCCAGGCGCAGCTGTCGAGTAGCACGTAGCACATAATGTTTCCCTGGATTTGGAGTCTCTCTATCATTGTCCATCTCTGTCTGTTTCACACACACACACAAAACTATCCAGCATATTGAGGCTTCTCATTCCCACATAACACAACACAGGGATAAGCTTTATGGGTTAAAGAACGCTGTTATTGGAAAGACACACACACGCACACACACTGTGGCACCTGGCCTGCCTCTCAGTAACCCTGTGCATCTCATGTTGGTGTCATTAGCAACTCTCGCAGAGAAGCTGTCAGCTCCATGTTGCTGCTGGAATATGAAACCAATAATTACAGCAGAAATGCTCTCAGCGAGGCTGCATTAACTTAACGTGCTGTTGATTGACTGAAGTACTAGTCAGCGCTGCTTTACTCACATTAGAGCTCTGACTGGAGCAGTTGCTCCGTTGCTGGAGCAGTCCAAGTGATTTTTAAAAATTTTTACTACAGACAATGCTGAACTCGGCTGCTGTACAAATTGTTAACAACAAACAACAAATAGATGATGATAAGGACGTACATACAATTATCTTCTAAGCATGACTGTGACAGATATAACAAATACCTTTTCTGTCCTTGGATGCATGGATCCTCTAGAGCTGGGGTGTCCAAAGTGTGGCAGTTTTATCATATTCTACAACGGGGGGGTCCAAGGTGCGAGCTGGAGGCCATTTGCGGCCTGCGGCTTGTATTTATTTGGCACATTCTAAAAATAAAATTAAACAAGAAAACAAACAAAAAAAAACAGCAGTCATTTTATAAGAATGCAGTTGAAATATTAGAATAATAACGTGATAATATTACGTGAAAAAAATGTTAGAATACAGGAAAAAAGTCATAATTTTACGAGAATAAAGCCATAACATTATAAGGAAGCATATCCTTATTAGGAAGCATAAAGTTGAGGCTTTTTTAACCTGGTAGTTGCAGGATGCCAGTTTTTAATAGCGAGCTGGCACCGAGTCGTAGCATCAGAGGTTGTGTTGAAAGCAATTGTCGCAGACTGACCTCTATTGTATGCATCGCACCAGACGCTGTAGAGCAGGTGTCGCCTATCCGTCGATCGCGAGCCACCAGTCGATCTGGATGTTAGAATAAAAATGTGTTATCAGATCAGTGCCGTGGCCTCCCGTAGAGTGACCAACAGGCACGCATTTTGTCCACTGAACACGCCCGAACGTCCAGCCAGGAGCCCGGTCCCCAAAACCCGGTCATAGGTACCAGCGCGCGCACACCGGGTCGCCTCACATGCTGAGATTAAAAGCAAGGGAGGGAGAGTGAGTGACAGAGCGCAGCGATGTGCCCGTGTACACATTGCACGTTAACACAACCTCAAAATCTGCCTTTGCTACCTTAAAATGAAGGTACAAATATAACTCCATGGACACGCGCCTCCAAAAAAAATCTTTGCGCTGCGGAGACTCGGCTGGTTAGGGATGACTGTAAGTATTGACCAGCCCCTCTCTCCTCAACCACCATGGCTCGCCCACAACAACAAGCCAACCAGCCAAGCAGAGTGTGGTTTGCTCATGGAGCCGATGCCACAAGCCCGACCTGACGAAGAGCCACAAAAGAAGGGGTGCTGAAAGTGCAGCTCAGGGGCCGTCTGTCATTGCATTGTCACTGTCATTGCATCACGGCAGAAACAAAAAAAATTTAGAATTTAGAAAGAAATTGTAAAAATAGAGCAAATGGCACAACGACAAAAAGGCTGAAATGTTGTTGACAGTGAAAATATAAATGTCTTTACATTAGTCTTTTGCATGTGCATATGAACGCTATGTGTGCACAACCATCAAATAGTAAACATCCTTATTTCATGTTCCTCATTGGTTTATGCTCAACGTGACAAGTTTAATCTTCGTGTCTTCTTTCGCAGCCAGTCAAACCTGTTTAACGCAAATGTGTTCACTGAATTTATAATTGTGTGCTTATCTGTGATTGATTTGCTCCCCCTTATCTGGCAGCTTGCCTGAAAAGCATAGTTGTGTCATTCGAGGCCCAGTTTGTAAGCAAGACAGAAGCATCGTCCATACCGATTAGATTAGCGGTACTTTAGATTAAATAAAACTTTATTGATCTCTCGGGCGTTTCAAATTAAGGTTCCAATAGCAGCAACAGCGTATGTAGCACGCAACACAATAGTAGCAATAGCAGCACAGCATGTAGGTATAACTAAAATACACTAATAAAGTAAGACTAAAAAACAGCAATGAAAAGACAATTGAAAAATAATAGCAAAAGCCAAATTATTGCACATTGTCAGGTTACATTTGTCCCTCGCTACATCTTGGTTCGACCATCGCACCCTCACTCTATTGCTGTTTTTCACAAAGTAATTAATTAATACATGATCACAGTTTCATAGTTGAATATTATTAGTAAAATAACATGCATATTTAAGCAAATTGCACTTATTCTTGGCATAAATTAAGCATTTTTAAGCATAAAAATATCTAAAGAATAAATTAAATGAACTAAAATACAAATACAAGACTGAGGAATTGTGAATGTAGTATTCAATATTGGCCACTAGGTGTCTGTGTTCGGTGAGACAAGGCCCAGACGAGATTGCCAGAAAAGGCATTTATTGCGAGTTTAAATTATCGCACAACAGGCACAATAATAAAAAAAAATAATAACCATAGTAATAACGACTGTTGGGGCCATAACTCACTACGAGCTAAAACTCAACTCTGAGCCTCAGAGGTCACTTCCTGTCCTCTACACATCTGTCCGCCCGCCACGAAGGTCCGCCCGGGAACACATTTACTGTGACACACATGGGCAGGAGTTTTATTTACATCTTAAATGCCTTATTTAAACGGATTATGTCTACTATATTGGGTAATAGGAGTGTAAAACCATTTAAGGCCGCCATTATAAATACATTTATGTGACAGTAGCCACCACAGGAAGAATGCTGTCCAGAAAAAAACAACGCTAAGAGTCAAACCATGCTAAAAGTCATTTTAAATAAACCTTTTCAAATGGACTTTTTAAATAGAAATGAATTGAAAGACTGAAAATAATTCATCAATAAGAAAGACAAGTCAAATGAAAAGCCAGTTAATAAATGCGATTGCTCCTCCCAGATGGACGATTGACACCACCAGCCTGTAGAACCAGGGTAGCAGAGGCTCACTGGGGGACGGGGCGAGCGAGAAGGAAGTGTCAGCCGTAATGTCAGCGTTTGTGATGCAGCTTATTAAGTAAAATAGACAGAATCATTTCAAAACTGTTAGTGTGTATCGAGATTGTGATTTTTTTTTTTTTTTATTAGTTGTGTAGTTTTTTTCAGCAGTTGTGACAAGTTTGAAAAAGATTTTTTGAAATTTACGCCTGGAAGAGCTCCGAATAGAATCGTGAGCTGATCTTTTACCACAGCGATACTAGTCCATAATAGATCAGATATCATGACTCAATAGGGTTCATTTGACTTGCAGAACACTTCATTGGGAATAGGTATTAATAAAACATATCGATTATTTATACCTAAATGCAATGAACATAATTTTTTTAACTCATTTTGTGTGGCTCCATTTGTAATTTGTCTTTTCTTCCCCCTTTCTTAACCTTCAGGTAAAAATCTGGTTCCAAAACAAACGATCAAAATACAAGAAGATAATGAAGAACGGGCCCTGCGGACCGGATGGAGAGCCTCTTCCTCCCCCAGTATCGACCCCCACCCCTCAGTGCTCCCTGTGGGACATGAGCATAGCTGCCAAAGGCACACCAGTGCACCCTGCTGGATACATGAACAACTTCAGCCACTGGTACCCGGGACACCAGCAGGACAGCATACCGAGGACTCAAATGATGTGACCCGAGGCTTTTTCTGTGGCAAAAACTCATTGAGTTTAGCGAATCTGACATCGTTTACACTGGAAGCCAAAGATGACAGAAGAGGGCGTTAAACTTTTGGTCAAGGGGCTACAAATACACGGATATGCAGATGGGTATTGGACTTAAACACTGTGGAGAATTTACTTGGTTTCTTCCACTTTTAGGCTACAAATCAGCAGCACCGTGGCACTATAAATCAACCCATTGTGATTTACGGTTGCACTCAAAATGATTCAAACATCAACGTAACCTCTATTTATTTGCAAAGTAAACTGGCTGTAACAGAGCAACCAGTTTCACAAGCAGGCCCGCAGCTTGTTTTCTATTGGCTGTTTGACAAGAAAAAGACAGCAAAATATTAAAAAATGTGAAAAAAAAAAGAAAATCCATAATACATCCTGTAATATATTCAGGTCTTCAGAATAAAAGAACTACGTAAGTAATAGAACGTGTGGAAGATCAGAATTTCCTTCATTGTTGGGGAACATTTTTCCCTTATTTTATCATGCAAATGTTGACAGGCGTCACTATGTGGACAGAAGTTTGGACACCCCTGCACTGAAGGATACTGACGTCATAAAACCTTGCAAAGCATTAACAGTCAAAGTTTAGATCAGTTTGTGAAGGTTCTGGAAATAATGGGCACCGACCTTTAACCCCCGCAGATCTGTGTCAAAACAGTGTTTTTTTTGTGCAGGATATTTGCACTGTTTTCAGGGATTATGTGTGCACAGCATGCGCAAGAAGTAGCTCATCGACAACGCCAGCACTGAAGCATCTGCGATTCCAGACAATGTTTTTCTCTGTGGGATTTAGCGGCATAATTACATGTGGAAAAGGGCTTCTATGAAGGTTTTCTTTTGTTTCAAATTCTGGTTTTGGTGAAGTTTAAAGAACAGAAAAAAATCAGATTAAAGAGCCAAAGGAAAGAAAATATAGAGTCAATGAAATTGTTACTATTTTGAGTGTTTTTAATCGTACTGAATTACAAAGCCTTATAACAGATGGGGATTGGGCACTGAAATGGCAACAGCTACTCCTTTCAATGAGTCCAAATACGTTCAAGGCCTATATTAGTCCTTGGTCGAAAATGTGATGGAGAATTAAGAATATGCGTTTTCATTGCTTGGGATTGCAGGCGATGTTGTCATTGTTCTGATATTTAGGCAAACTGGTGAAAATCAAAGGGCGGATGGACACTTTTAACATGTTGGGGTTTAAAGAATAAATAATAAAGTTATTTTTGGTACAAGAACATTTTTCCTTTGCTTTTTTTTCAGTGAATGGGCCTGTTAATTGTCATATGTTCAACACTGATTGTGTACAACAATAACAATAATAATAAACAGATACAAATAATTTTAAATAAATAAGATTTGATGATCATTATCATATTAAGCACCCTAAAATAATTTTTGTCCATATATACAGTATATATGTATGAAATCATTTTAAAAAAGAAATTCCCAACAGATTTTTCTGTCTTTTTTTTTTTTTTAGCTTCTGTCACAAAGGCACTAAAAGCCAAAGCTGAAATGTCAACAAAAAAGGAAAACAATAGCAAAAAGACATACTGTACTTTCTGCAATCATCCTCATGCGCTATGGCAAGAATGACGCAGTTGTTAAGTCACACACAAACACAAAAGACAGAGATGTGCATCCTGCCGGTTAAACGCTGGCACAACGTAAGCCAACAAAAACAACAAGAGCCACTTTGGGTGACCACAAAGGTGAGTTCACCCCTCATCTTTTCATGGGACAGCACTGAAGAAATGTGAAGTAGTCAGTGTACTGCTTGTACACTGTGTGAGCAGGTTAGGCGCTCATGTATTCAAGCATGGGGACATGAATGCAACACACAAGACTGGAGCTTGTGTGATGATGAAATATTAAAAACTGAAAAGCTGAAATTTCACAACTTGCTACGGGGCAAAAGGCAGCATGGGAAAAAGAGAGCAGCGAGACTGAGAAGGATTTGAAGAGTATTGTGAAAGAGCGAGACAACACATCAATTACCACAAGACATAAACAGCGGGTGTCACTTTTTATTTGCTTGTTAATCTCTACCCATGCGGTGTAGAAACACAAAAAGAAAAACCTTCATTTGGAGCGCAACTGAGGCGATTCAGCGTTCACATTTATTAAATTTTTACTGTATTTTATTAAAAGAAACGTAAATGACATCATAGGATTATATATAGTTGTATAGATTGAAGGTTTCAAATTAACTGAAAATTTAAGTCAAGCTTGAATATAGCACAGATGTCTAAAATCAATATACCTAACACTAGTTTCTTTAGTTGTAGAACATTTGAATCACACTTTAACCGTGTTATTATTAGCAATGCGGGGTTGCATTCAAGTACATCACGGCTTTTAAGTGCAATTCACGGTTTGAGTATATTTTCTCCGATTTCCGAGCATACCTAAATAGTACTTCCGCATGAAGAGGTACAAATTGATTAACAAGAATATCCACTTATGGTCTTTCTCTGTATTTCTCGGTATTTAGACCACACATACGCGCATAATAAAGACGTTGTATGATGTTCGGAGTGTCCATGAATGCATCTCGTGGTCGGCTAGTGACAATGAGGAAGTGTCGTTCCAATGAAGAAGTGACTAGAGATGTGTTTTGTGAGTTAGAGGCACATATTGTATGGTGTTGGAATTGCCCTGCTGTTGATGTGCTCAGGTAAGAATAACGTTATAAAAGACTGCCAGACTCTGTGTGACTGTGTGGGGACGCTACACCGTTCCTCCGTCTGTTCTCATAACAGAGGCGTGACCTGCCAAATTGCATACAGTAACTTCATTCATGAAATAAATTAGTTTCCGCTGTTAACATGCTAGTTTTGACAGCCCTAATTTAAATACACATAAAAGGTCGTTTTAAAAATCCTTTTTACAAAATATGCTTTATCTTTACCTTATCATTTATTAGTGGTGAGTAACTTTACATATTATAATTAAAAATGCATTTAATAAGTGTGTGAGGCATATTAAAATGAAACCTGGGTTGTGCATTTAGCACTTAGCTTGTCCAATGCTAGTGAACAACTGCAAGTGAAGAGAGACGGTTCTGGAGTTGAATCTAATCGAAGAATTCCGAGGTCACTTTTATTGAAAATGTTGATGCGAAATCATAGGAGAACGTCAACATCAAGCTGGTAGGAGGGTTTGGAGGGGGAGGAGTGAGTCGTGTGTTGAAAATAGACATTTTTATGGTATCAATTACTCACATTACATGTTTCATAGAAATGACCCCTTTTGATTGCAGATTTTATGTTGACAAAAGCGGTCGAACATGGATGGTGATGTTGACTTAAACGGGCACTTTTCAGAAGAACACGGTGGACCAGGGCTTGATGAGTTGGTCGACACAGACAGGTTCGTCAGCATGAATGATTCATACATCCAATCCAAGCTTCCGCCTTATTGTCCTTTGGTATATTGCAAAAATCGGATTAATTCACTATTAATAAAAAGATATTGGATATTACACCAATTTACTTTGTCACGTATTAACACAAAGCTAAAGAAGATGAAAGTCTTCCCTGTCATATTCACCTCCAAATGTAACACGTGTGGCAAATGTGAATTGACAATTACTTCGAGTGGTAGGCACTTACACTACATTAACAAACGATATGCAATGAAAATTGAATTATATATTTAAACCAATTAAATGATAATGAGCGTTAATAATGATCCTCTATTATTACTTCTTGGCGCAGTGTCCCCATAATTTAAAAGTTGATGTGAAACAGAGAGAAAGAGGAAGTTTATGATGTGTCTCTCTAATGTGTCTCTAATTTCCCTTGTCATGTTACATACACGTTAATTGGCGTTAATGGAAGCAAATCATTTGATTATCATTGCGCGTGATTTGACAGCCAGGGAGGGATATTAATGATACTAATTACCTTCATCTCAGGATCTAGTTACGTGTTCAACTTGAAAAAGCCCAGTAAACCAGTCAATGTCAGAGAGACGAGAGACTTACACACGCTACAAATGAATAAAACACAATACGATGTAAACAGTGACGTGCGGTCATGTCGAAAAATTTAAAAAACGCATAATGATGACATGAAATCCGAAGCTGAATCTGATCAAATACGTGGCAGAAACCTAAGATGAGGCTGCTGCGAGCGTCTCTTCTTGGCTTAGTGCACACACCCGCCCTACAGTCTGAGTGTGCTCAGCGACGGTGAGTGCACTTAGTTGGATCATGGTCCAGCTAAGCATGTCGCCAATAATATATTATACCAGGGGGGAGGCTCTGCAGTACTCGTCTCATCCTAAAGGGGTTGGGACGAGCGTGAGCTGGAAGGTGCTTGTCACTGCTGTCCTTCTATAGAGAGGAAAAGCCAGAGCTTTTATGCTCCGCTGAATGAATGAATTTGACTCCCAAGATAAAGGATTATATATCCAAGCTCAAGAGACGGTGGTCCGGCATTTACACCAAAGTATCAGAAGGCTTCCTGTAGAAGAAAAGGCTACCTGTACCTCATAAACATATAAAAGGTAGACCACAATTGTTGTTAGGCTAATAAAAACACTAAATAAATGGGACGAAACGGTAAATTATCCCCTTCTTTTTCTTGTAATCCTCTAAGTAGCCTGAGCGACTTGTATTAACATCAAGAAAATCTCCAAAGAAGTCAGTGCCTCGCCAGCCGTGAATTTGCAATAACAATTTGTTTGATGTATACTATGAATTCTTGCACTTTGTCAAATATCGATGATATTGAAAACTAAGCGTCAGTATCAGATACTATCAGTATCAGATCTGTTCAGAATTTTCCTCAATGTTTATTTTCACAAATTTCCAGCATGGGTTTTTGTTGTGTTGCACGTATTGTTACATTGTTGATATTGTTCCATATTGTTTTGTTGTTTACCAACTCGGTTAATAGGTTTTTAGGCACAGGATGACTTTGGGGCAAAAAAAACTAAAGATTTCAATGAGAGCCAATAGTAGTTTTTGTTTTTGTGAACTTATTTCTATCAAACAATTGTATGTAATACAAGAAAATAATTAATATTGTATTGTTGCATTTCCATATTGCTAAATTGTGTACTAATACAGTAATCCCTCGATTATCATGGCTAATTGGTTCCAGACCCGACTGTGATAAGTGAATTTCCGTGAAATAGGAGTCCTTATTTTTCATAGTTAGATCCTAAAAAACTTGTTTACGACCTTCTAAATAAGGATTTTAACATTATTAGAGCCCTCTAAACATGAACTAACACCCCTAAAGTCACCTTTACACTACTTTTACCCAATATAGTAGACATAATTACAGTAAATAAGCCATTTAAGACATACGGTAAATAAGATTCATTCTCATGTGGGCTATAAATGTGTTCCCTATGGGAGTACAGTGAGTGGCGGACCGGAAGTGACGTCAGGGTTCAGAGTTGAGTTTCAGTTTGGTGTGGGTTACAGCCGGAACAGTAGCCCGTGTAGCCCATCATGGATTATTATGCTTGTTGTGAGATAATTCAAACCTGCAATAAAAGCCTTTTGTTCCGGCGATAAGTCTGGTGCTTGTGTGTCTCACCGAACATTACAGTAACATTACTGACATGCAACAAGTGTAGAATACTACGTCAACATCTTTGAATGCCTTATGTTTGTATTTTAGTTCATTTTGCCATTTTAGTTCATTTAGCCATACGCATATCTTGACGAAACAGCATTAATTAATTATTACATACATTTTTGAAAAATGCTGAGTGTAGCCACGAAGTTCGAACCAGTGGCGAGGAATAACTGTATTTGTTGATTAAAAAAATAAAATCTTTGTCCTGTGGTTTATGAGTCCTGTGGTTTATCGCGGACGATAGGTTCCCAAAATAAGTGAAATCCGCTAAGTAGACAACTTTATTTGTTTGCTATTATTTTACGTTTTAAGGCTGTAAAACCCCTCAAAATACACTTTATACACTTTTCTCAGACAGGCATTAACATTCTCTCACATTTCTTTCTTGTTTAAACATTTTCAAGGTTCAAATTTAGTTTTAATTTTCATGATCACGCTACTAGGTTGGACACAAGAAGTCATTAAGTGACAGACGCGTATTCACTCCACTGACCGTGCCTCATCCTGGCGCCGATCGGCTGGAGAGTTTTTGTATCCTAGTCCTATTCCTTCAACCGAAGATTTATTCAGCCGGTTAGCTTCTTCTTCCTCGATTGTTTATTGGTGGTTAGCAAGCAGCACAGTTAGCCTGTTTTCTAGCGACTATTGAGCACAACAGGAAAGGCAGGAAGAAGATTGATTGACAATGGTCAACAGCCAATCTGGATGCAGAACACAAAGTGCAATTTTTTGGTAGAAAACAAGCGTAGTTTGGAGCCGAAGTGTGCACAAATATGCACAGTATCAGTCCAAATGTGGTGTGCACATTATAGCTGGAGGCGGGGAAACAAAGTCCTTCATGCCGTTGTAAACATTTCTTCCCAGCCATTGATGTCATCACCTCGTCTCAGTCGCTACAGCCTCCAGGGGTGTAAAACTTGAAACTATCATGAAGACTGCTAGTAATTCAACTTGTTGATAGTGATGATTGCCTACATAGAGAGTCAACTTTGTGAGTTTATCATTCCTGTATTTGCAGTTCCCTGCACGTCTTGTCTTTAAATGTCGTACTATGCTTTCATACAATGACGTTCCTGCTGATTTTTTGTGAAAATCCACACATTGGTGGCAACCCTCATCATTTATCATGGGAATTTAGGCACGGTGACTTTGCTGCAAGAGAAACACTCGCTCCCCGCTTCCGAACTCTCCTTCCCGCTTGACGTTGACATTCCCCTCTGACGACGGATCAACATTTGGAATAAAAGTGACTGTTGTAATTATTAGACCAGATTCAACTCCACAAACCTCCCCTTCTCTCTTCAATTGCAATTGTTCACTCACAACACAATCCAGGTTTAATCCAGATACCGAAACATGCCTCAAACATGTATTTAACACATTTAAAGTATAAAATGTATACAGTAGGTACTCACCACTAATGAATGGTAATGTAAGATGATTGACGAACAGATGGAATCGGAATCTCGATGTAGTCCGTCAGGCTAGCACTAGAGGCTGGCAGGCTAGAGAAGGCGTTTTGTGTACACCTCGCTGCAAGTTTTGAGGCGGGATTGACCTCTGAAACTAGCCCTTCCATAGCCAAACACGCTTTTGCGTCTATATTTTTGCATCTCGCCACTAATGAATGACAATCCACCTTGTTGCAAGTTTTGAGTCTGGATTGACTGTTGAAGCTTGTTCTTCACAAAGCACACAACTATGGTGCATTCAAGGACCGCCGAACAAAGTCCGAAATCTCAACGCTTGACAAAAAAACCTTATCAGTGAAGCATAAACGTAAAAATTGTGGGCTAACAGTGGTGGCACACGTATGCTGTAAGTGCATTATCACATCTCTAGAAGTTATTATTATTATTACTTATGGAAAATGGGATGTGTGTTAGCCAGCGCCTAAAGATACTGACACGGTGGATCGGTCCAAATATCAATAGTATCGACACCCAGGGTGGTATCAGTATTGCATCGATACTAGCGTGGTGAGATTGACATGTTTCAGTTCTCTTTTGTGACTATTTTCCCAAACATCTGTGTTCTGTCGTTGTGTCGTCCGTATTGCGTTATGAACATTTTTATATGCTTATATTATGATATTGTTTACAAACTCAGGGAATAAGATGGTGCAAAAAATGTAAATAATTTTAAATACTTAATACAATTAAGAATAAAATAATAAATAATAATAATGAGGAACTAATAATAATGAATACAGTCGCACCCTCGCCACTTTGCGGTTTGAACATCGCTTCCTCACTGCATCGTGGATTTTCAGAAAGTAATTAATTCATAAAAGATCACTGTTTCATAGTTGATTATGGCCTATTATTAGTCAAGACAAGTCATATGTAGTATTCTGGTCACTAGGTGTCAGTAATGTTACATTGATGAGACATGACATTACATTACGTTACCTTAACATGCGCTGCATGGATAGAGTGAAAAGATGTTCTCCTCCCATTCCATGTGGAAGTGGTATGTTTTTGCCTTCGTACTTTGTCCTTCTTCCCCACTCTGTTTGAAACCCTTTCGTAAGTTTAGAATAAATAAATTGGTGGCTAATCAGCATGCTAATGCTTTTAAAGCGGTGGCCGTCTCATAACTCGCGCATACATGTTGCATAATGTGGTGTAAACAAAGAATAATAGAAATGTAAAGGTGACTGTAGGGATGTTATTTCATGTCTACGGGGCTTTAATAATGTTAAAACCAGTATTAATAATGTTAAAACCAGTATTTAGAAAATCATAAGCAGGTTTTCTATGCTCTAAATACTAGAGCTAATACTAATAATCATTTTATTAATACTGAATACTACTTTGCGGAAATTCACTTAGCGCGGCCAAGTGTGGAACCAGTCAAACGAGCAATTACTGTAATTGTATTATTTTGCTGATATTGTTACAAAAAACTCCAAAATTTGCAAGTAAGATGTTGTCAGCAGACCCACGATGAGTCTGGTGTTCACCTTTGCATAGATAAGTTTGCTTCCTAATGATGGTTGCTGTAAATATGTCCGAAAGTACAAAAATTATACAATATACAATACAATATACGATCAGCAATTCTAAAAATTCCATCATGTCCGATAATTTGACCCCTTCCATTCACGGCTATTCGCAAACACAGACAGGATGCATACCGTACTGTGCCCCATGTTGTGCATTGTCTCATGTGCCAATCAAAGCACAAACACAAAAGGTAAACAATGAGCACACTTCGGACAGGGGCACAAGAAGGAGTGTTAGGAAAGCAGTATTTACAGATTAAGCCCAAAATATTTATGAAACTGGACCTCACTCACATCATTATTATGTGTTTCCAGGGCAGTGGTTAAGTTTCCACTGGAACTGGAACAAGCCTGTGTGATGTTTGCATGCTCTGCAGCAAGTTTTGGAATCACGAAACTGTCGATGTAAAGGAAAAACATTTGTTCAGTTGAGTCACGACTTTGGCGAAAACCGTCTTTCCTGTGGGGGAAGCAGCCACAGGTCACTACAAGTCCTTGTTGGCTCCCTTGGAGATGTTCAGACACATTCTTCCTTGACACCTTGAAGCTGAGGGCTCAGCGCAGGAAGGTACGTCCTAAATAAACAAGGTCGGTGCCCTTCGAGGCCAATGCTGTTGCACTCCTTGGTTCAGATGAGCATGATGGTATGATGAAATAAAGGGGTGCTGCTGTGACTAATAACAATAGTCCTCTACTTTGAACAAAACATCACGTAAGACCTCAGTTCAGCGAGCTTCGACTGATTAAATCTCCTTAGTGTTTAGATTTTTCATTGGAGTCTTTGTGACTCTATTGTGACGCCGTATTAGGGCCACAATCGAAATCAAAATTGGAGATTTTGAGAATAAATTGCATCATTCAGACCCTCTGCAGGCCAAGTAAGTTCACTCATTTATATTTCTGTATATTCAATATTTCAAGTATGACTAGGGGGAGATAAAATGCCAGCACAGTCCTGTTACCCAAATTACTTTCGGGATGTTATTTTTCTTATTTTTAAAATAGTTATTTTTGTTGAATCACAGTAATGTGCTTAGCATAAATGCCTTGTGGCTATATTTCATGTATTTGCTAATTCTATACTAAAAAAAACGTCATGTTATGACTTTTTCCTGTACATTTACGACTTTATAATAAATACGAGTTTATTCTTGAAATCTCAGAGGGTTTTTTTTATTTTTTTTTTCCAATGTGGCCCTAATCCGTCATAGTTAGGGGAACAGGAGTGAGTGAAAATTTTAAAGAATATAATAAGACAGAAGGAAATAAACTTAAAGTATATTGATAATAAGGAATAACACAATTATGTAAAAAATAAAAATAACATACTGCAGAATTTAAATGATTATATTTCTTAAAGCCTAATTTTAGGCATCAGGGACAGGCAACGGATGCTATTTTTCCAGTATCCAATCACTTTTAAGGATTTGTTACAAATTGTATTTATTAAATACGCAATCAGATCAATGTGGAGGGCACTTTGCTTTGTAAACAAAATATTGTACAGTTCATTGTATTGTGCATTTATACATTTTTTTTGGTGAGATGGCTTCCATACACCCGAAGATACACGTAGTAGCATGCGAAGACATTATGTCAACCGCTTAAGTGTTATGTTGTAATTAGATCATTTAACTTTGTGATGCACTTGTGAGACAATTAATTATTTGGAGGCAACCTCCACGCTACTCCACCTCGTCTGCGCCGATGATAGCGATTTTACGAGAATGTGAGCTCTTTTGGCGTAAACTCCACTCACCTTGTTTGGAGGCAGAGAAACGCTGAATACGCCAGCCCTGCTGTCAAACACGGATAGGCAGTTTCTCTGCCAATACAAGAAGACTTCATCGCATTGCACTGTAGAATCTCGCATCAAAACCTCAGCCAGAACACTGAAAATGGGCCACGGATGGGTCTTTCAGTATGACAGTGACCCAAAGCATTTGAAACTTGCCAAGTGACAGCCTGGAAACCTTCAGGATTTGGAGAGTATCCGTAAAGAGGAGCGATTGAACTGATTATTTCTTTGATTTGCTAAAACGTTGTATTTGACCTCAGAGCATCTATTGTATTTTTAATACGATGTTGTTAGTCGACAAGCTCTGTAACGCTGTTTGAAAGACAAACTTCCCATGATGGTGTCTTGTTTATTGCACCATTTTAAAGTTGAACCTGTGGGTTTGGTTTGTTAAGATCAAGGAAAGAAGCTTGTTTGTCTCCCACACCCGAACACACACACACACACACACACACACACACACACGCCTCCTCCCTTTTCCAACTGTGTGCCACATGAAAGGAAATGTACCAGCCTCTCTGTTTTGCTGGTGTGTTATTAGCATCCAAAGTCTCCAGCGTGTCTGCTGCGCTGTCACCTCCCACAGCCTTCTTAAAAACGGTGTGTGAGAGATCACGTACGCACACACACACACAGGAAAAAACACTTGGCTAATTGCCGAATTAGTTCGTTTTTCGTTTCTGAGGCCTGACCTATTTTGACATACAGTCGGCCCTTGTTTATTGCGGTTAATTGATAAGTAGAATAGTGATAAATAGAATATTTACTGTATGTAGTTATGGCACCGAAAATATAACCCAACGTAGTAGATAAAATCAGAGGAAATAAGACATATTAGACATAAATAAGACAACAAAGACTCACACGTTAGCAGTTTTGTGTTTTTTCCTGGTCAGCGTACTTCCTGCGGTGGCTAATGTCTCATCAGTGGCAGCTTGAAATAGCTTAAATTGGTATTATCCAAAATAGCAGACATAACAAGGGTAAATAAGCCATTTAAGACATAAGTAAAACTTCTGCGCGTGTGCACATGTCACAATAAATGTATTCCCTGGGACAGGAAGTGACGCCGGAGGTTCAAAGTTGAGTTTTAGCTCGCCATGGGTTATGGCCCCAACAGTAGCCCGTGTTATTGTTATGATTATGATGTTATTATTATTGTGCTTGTTGTGAGCTCATTTAAACTTGCAATAAATGCCTTTTCTGGCGATCACACCTGGTCTTTGTCTCACCGAACACTGACACCAAGTGGCCAATTAAGAATATTATATTCACTGCATTCATTCATTAATTCAAAAGGCTTCTTCTGGCTTGTATTTCTATTTTAGTTCATTTAGTTAGCTCATTCAGCCATTTTTATGCTTGATAATGCTTAACTTAGGCCAGGAATAAGTGCAATTTGCTTAAAAATGTTTTTTTTTGTTTGTTTTTTTTACTAATAATAGGCCGTATTCAACCACGAAACAGCGATAATTTATTCATTAATTGCTCAGTGAAAGACCCGTGATAGAGTGAGGGCTCGATGTTCGAACCGTGATATAGCGAGGGACGACTGTATGCCAAAATAATTCATGGGATCATTAATTCCCTCACTCTCTTGTGCTTTTTCAAATATTAATTGATAAATTATCCCTTTTGCGTGGTTGACTATGGCCTGTTATTAGTCAAAAAATCTTGAAAACCAAGTTATATGTAGTATTCTGCCCTCCAGGTGTCAGTAACAAAACATTGATGAGAAACGGCATTTTGTTACATTGCGGTCACACTGCGTGTAGTCAGCCATGACATGTCTGACATGATAGGCATGAAATGAAGTTCTCCTCCTATTCCGTGTGGAAGTGGTAAGTTTTTGGCTTCTTATTTTGTCTTTCTTCCCCCACTCCGTTTGAAACCCTTTCTTCAGTTTAAAATAAATAAACTAGTTAGCTCGCGAGCATGCTAGGCAGCCATCTTGTGTCTCTGCAATGATACCATAGCCTGGGCATTCGCAATGTGGTGTAAACAAAGAATAATAGGAGTGTAAAGGTGACTAGAAGGGTGTTATTTCATGTCTACAGGGCTCTAACAATGGTTCAAAAAAACATCTTTAGAACGTCTATGCTCTATCTACGAGGATATTCCATTTATTAACATCCTACTTCACATAAATTCACTTATCGCAGTTGGTCTGGAAACAATTAACCGCAATCAACGAAGGACGACCGTATTCACCTTTACACTTGTTATTCCCAAATTATAAGAATAAGACAAAATAAGAACATATCAGCAATTTAAGACATTAAAAAGGCTTATGCTTGTGTGTGTTACTATAAATGTGTTCCCGAGGAAACCTAAAAAAGAGAGGTGGACAGGAAGTGACCTCAGAGGTTCAGAGATGAGTTTCAGCAGAGTGGGCAATGGCCGCAAAAGCAGCCTTTGCTTTTATTAGGGAACATTGTGCCCACTGTGAGATAACGCAAACCTGGAATAAAAGCCTGTTGTTGAAGTCTGGTGCTTGTGTGTCTCAGTAAAAGTAACACTACTGACACCTAGTGACCAGTGAAGAATACTACATTTGACCAACGTGTTTGGAATCCGTCCTTTGAATGCCTTATATTTGTATTTTAGTTCATTTAGCCATTTTTATGCTTGAAAATGTTTATTTTAGGGCAAAAATACATACAATGACTAATAATAGGTCGCATTCGATGACAAAACAGCAGGATTTAGTCATATTTTTGAAAAAGCACGAGAGTGAAGCTTGCGAAATTCAAACGGCGATGTGGCAAGGGACGGCTGTACTGTGCAAAAAGCAAAAGAGAAATAGTTCCGTGCACGTGGCGGAAGAACGCTTTGTTGCATGTCACTACTCGAAGGATGGATGGGGAGAGCATGTGTTTACTGTGAGGCCAACATGCTAACCACGAGGCCACCGTGCAGCCCGAAACTTTTATCATTATTATTACTATTTTCATTCACCTTTTTACAGTTACATTATGCTGTTTTGCTCTTTTTTTTAACTGTTGCTCTTTTCTTTTTTTTCTTGTTCAGTCGCATTTTTAGAATGTGGCTGCGGGCCAATAAAAAAAATAACTGCGTGCCACAAACGGCCTCACTTTGGACTGCCTTGTTACAGCGCGTACCGGGGAGGAACAAACACAGCAACACAGGAGGTTGCTCTTTTTAAAAGTTCAATTACAAATGCATCCTCATACCTAAATGACAAAATCCTTGTGACATGAATGACACCACCCACGGTAGCACTGACGGCCAAAATACTTGCTCAGGGTTTGGTGAACGATGCGGCTTGGTCGTTGTGTCATGACGGTCACACACAGTCAGAACAACCTTTAAAATGGCGCCCTTACCCATTGCCGCCTGCCAACTGTGTTGCACTTTATCTTCCATGAATTATCACAAAGAACAATTCAACCGAGATGAGGTTACATTTTATTTGCGACATGCTTTTCAAGCACGCCAACACCCTCCCCGGCTTGTATTTTCTCACATTAATTAGACCTCACCTGGCGAGTTGTATGACACACTCTGCTGATTTGCATGTATTGCATTGCCTCGTGAGACTGGCCAAAATAGCTGCCGTATTGTTACGCACAGCGGGGGCAATTAGTAGATTTTTAGGCTAAAAAATAATTAATTTTTTATTCTTTCGCCAAAAGTTAGTAATCATTTATAAATGGTTGGCCCTCACCACTTAATTTTGCATTTTTTTCCCCTAAATTAAGCATTTTCAAGCATAAAAAACGGCTAAATGAACTCAATAAGGCATCCGCATGACGCATTCAAAGACGTTGCGATGATATGTAGTGTTCCACACTAGTCAGTAATGTTACCGTAATGTTCGGTGAGACACACAAGCACCAGACTTGATCGCCGGAACAGCAGGCTTTTATTGCAGATACTGGCACAATAAAACACAGTTGTGGCCGTAAACCACGCCAAGCTAAAACTCAACTCTGAACTCCCGACGTCACTTCCTGTCCACACGGCCCGAACACATTTATGGCAACACGAGAGCATGAGTCTTACTTATGTCTTATTTTCTCTTATTATGTCTGATGTATTGGGTAATATAAGCGTAAAGGTGACTATAGGGGTGTTATTTCATGTTTAGAGGGCTCTAAAAAGAAAGTCGTAAACAGGCTTTCGATGATCTAACCACAATAATTATAATTATTAATTATTATTAGTAATAATATTATTAGGAATTTATAAATAAGTGTGTTTAATAAGTGTGTGAGGCATATGGAAGCAAGGCCGGGGAGGGTTATGGAGGCGAATCTAATTTCATCATTACAAGAGTCACTTTTATCGCAAATGATCCAAAATCAGAAACGGAAACGAACGTCAGGCTTGCTGGACGGGGAGGAGCGAGCCGTGTGTCAAAAACACACAATTTATGGGTGTCTCCATTACTTGTGGATTCGCTGGTGGTCCTGAGACGTACTTGCACCATGAGTGAGGTAGGCATTTGGGTTGACAAGCTCCTTATAGATAATAAGCCCAAAATGGTGGGTTTACCCACAAATAAATAATAATGTTTTCAACAAAAATCCGCAAATTTGCGTTTTGAATTGCGGAAATCCACTGTCTATGCTAAGCTAACAACGATAGGTTAGCTTTGTGTCATCGGTGATAAAGCAATAATATATCTCATTCATAATGAATTCATTTTATTTTTTTAGAGTATACGAAGGGCCCCCAGGCCACATTTTGGAGCCCCCTGTGCTAAGCTCACATCAGCTCCAAGCCAAAATTGTTTGACAGGCTTCAGGGAGCAACAGAATCCAAAAGAAGAAAATAAAAAATCAGGGCAGATATTATTATTATTATTTACAAATGATGTACCTGCAACTGCATTTTGTTGTCAAAGGCCACAGTGAAATCTTGCCCGCTGTGCCACGCGGCTTTACAAGAATATATGTTATAAATGTATAAGTTAGTCATTCCCAACCACTGCGCCATGGCACATTATTCAATTTCAGGTAATTGGTCCCAAATTATTATTCATTTAGTACAAATAATGTCTGTTTGTCTAGCAATGCCAGCAACGTGTAGTGACAAGCAGACCAACTACGTGCTCCTCCACTAGATGGCAGAAGGTACATACGGTGCTGTGAAACAAGTGCTTGCCCCTTCCTGATTTCTTATTTTTTTGCATGTTTGTCACACTTAAATGTTTCAGGTCATCAAACAAATATTAAATATTATCAAATATTAGTCAGTGACAACACAACTGAACACAAAATACAGTTTTTAAATTAAACTTTATTATTAAGGGAGAAAAAAATCCAAACCTACATGGCCCTGTATGAAAAAGTGATTAACCCCCTCTGTTAAAACATAACTTAACTTTCTAAAGCTTTGGGACTCCAGCGAACCACAGTGAGAGCCATTATCCACAATTGGCAAAAACATGGAACAGTGGTGATCCTTCCCAGGAGTGGCCGGCCAACCAAAATGACCCCAAGAGTGCAGCGACGACTCATGCAAGAGGTCACAAAAGACCCCACAACAACATCCAAAGAACTGCACTTGCCTCAGTTAAGTTCAGTGTTCATGACTCCACCATAAGAAAGACACTGGGCAAAAACAGCCTGCATGGCAGAGTTCCAAGACGAAAACCACTGCTGAACAAAAACAACATTAAGGCTTGTCTTAATTTTGCCAGAAAACATCTTGATGATCCCCAAAACCTTTGGGAAAATACTTTGTGATCTGACAAGACAAAAGTTAAACCTTTTGGAAGGTGTGTGTCCCATTACAACTGGTGTAAAAGTAATGCCACATTTCAGAAAACGAACATCGTACCAACAGTAAATTATGGTGGTGGTAGTGTGATGGTCTGGGGCTGTTTTGCTGCTTCAGGGCCTGGAAGACTTGCTGTGATAAATAGAACCATGAATTCTGCTGTCTACCAAAAAATCCTGAAGGAGAATGTCCGGCCATCTGTTCAAGCTGAAACCAACTGGAGTTCTGCAGCAGGACAATGATCCAAAACACACCAGCAAGTCCACCTCTGAATGCCAGACGAAAACTAAATGAAGACTTTGGAGTGGCCTAGTCAAAGTCCTGACCTGAATCCTATTGAGATGCTGTGGCATGACCTTAAAAAGGCGCTTCATGCTGGAAAACCCTCCAATGTGGCTGAATTACAACAATTCTGCAAAGATGAGTGGGCCAAAATTCCTCCACAGCGCTGGAAGAGACTCATTGCAAGTTATCACAAACGCTTGATTGCAGTTGTTGCTGCTAAGGGTGGCCCAACCAGTTATTAGGTTTAGGGGGCAATCACTTTGTCACACAGGACCATGTAGGTTTGGATTTTTTTCTCCCTTAATAATAAAAGGTTTCATTTAAAAACTACATTTTGTGTTCAGTTGTGTTGTCATTGACTACAAACATTTAAGTGTGACAAACATGCAAAAAAAAAAAAAAGAAATCAGGAAGGGGGCAAACACTTTTTCACGCCACTTTAATTAAGCTGTGTCTCCACCTGTTGCCATTCATACAACAGAATAATCATGTAAAATATGTGTCTTGGTTGGGAAACACTGGTGTAAGTCTTAATGTGAACCAATGTATTTTGGCACTATGGTCATGTAAAAATATTTAAATATTAAAAGTACATTATTGCATCGCATTAGATTTATGACTTCAGGTATGTCTGGACGATCCAAAACATTCTCGTTTAAGTTGAATGGGTCCATTTAAAGTGTTCGCACGAGAGTCAGTACACAGCTCCCATACTCTGCGTGGATGCTGGTGCTGATGGTGGTGTGTGGTGGGCGGGGCCAGCTGGTGGCAAACCTAAATGCGTGTCTTGCTGCTGGTACCAATTCTGGTGTGCGTACTCATCCATGTAGACTGCAGAGGAATCACCCTGAGGCGGATAAGATTCCTGCCCCCTGCTGGTTGGGTCCAGCATTGTATTATTCTTGATGCTGCTGCTGTTCGTATCGTTGCTGCTGCTGTTGTTGTCGGTGGTGGTGGTGGTGGTGGTGGTGTTACTGCTGCTGTTGTTGTTTTCCCACGCTGCAGGGGACGGAGGCGAGTTGCAAGCCATTGAATCGCTAGCCTCCGGGCTGTGCTCCAGAGCAATGTCTCCCAGTGGAAACTCTCCATTCTTGTAGAGTTTCTTGAACTTGGAGCGACGGTTTTGGAACCATATTTTCACCTGAAATTAGACATATTAAGTGAGTGAAGGCGAATTCAATCTGTATAAAAGCTTTAAGTAAAAATCTCATGGATGGATGGTGTATGTTGTGAAGGGAGGTCCCCTTTACACGCTTTGCAGAAGTATCATCCTGTCGTTGTATCATCAGAATGTGTGAAGGCTAAATAATAGAACATACACAACATACTGTATTGTT
Source organism: Dunckerocampus dactyliophorus (assembly GCF_027744805.1). Lineage (NCBI taxonomy): Eukaryota > Metazoa > Chordata > Actinopteri > Syngnathiformes > Syngnathidae > Dunckerocampus > Dunckerocampus dactyliophorus. Next base: position 14,253,879 of record NC_072836.1, read on the forward strand.
AATTGAACACTCCAAATTGTGTTCTTTGTTCAATTAGCTTTCACTGAAGCATGTTGCTGAAACATTTTGATATATTTTTGTGTGTGTTTGTCATCATTAACCTTAAGCCTTTATAGGGCACAGTCTGAAATACGGCCAAGTATTACAGTATATTTGTATTTTTGTTTCATTTCATGAATCATTATGAGGGGCGTCACAAGATCTGGCGGGATTTAAATGCGACAAGGTTTCTCCTCCAGAAATGATCTTGATCATTTTGCCGGCCTCGATATATTGCCAGGTGCATGCGTTCACTCTCTGCCTGCGCTGCAAAAACAGCCATACTTAAAAGAAGCCCAAATTATCTTCAAATGAGACAACCTTTCTTATTTCAAGCAAAAAATTCTGCCATTTAGGGGTAAGCAAAATTCGCTTGGCTAGAATTCTTATAGCTATAATATTTTTCTTGTGACTTTTAAGAATGTGAAACCTAAAATAAGCAAGTTGTTCTGAATCACATAGCTAGATTTAAGTAAAATGTTCTTATTACAAGATAACAAGGAAGCCAAATGCTCTTATAATATTCCAAAATTGAGATAAAATGTGCTTTTATGAGGCTAGATTTAAGCTAAATATTTATACATATTCTAAATGTAAGAGTATTAATCTATTTACCTCCGATTTCAAGAGTCTCCAATTAACCTATTATGCATATGGAAGTAAGCCAGTACACGGGGGAGCGTGCAAGTCTGCACAAATGTGTTCCAACAGGGATTTGAACCCAAGTTACCTGATTGCAAAGTTAACATGCTAACCACTCATGCAGGTAACATCGCTGTTTGTCGGCATGTTCGTATGTTGGTTCCTTCTTCTCAACAAGCATGAAGCAAATTATACGCATGGAATTTAAAAAAAAGAAACTATTTAAAACTATTTTAAAAGAAAAAAAAGTGTCACTGTACCTAAAATTCACTTCATTTCGGAAAGAAACACTATCAGAATTCTTTTTTGGTATGATTTGCATGTAAATTCACTTGTTTACATTTATAAACCAGATAAAAAGAGATTTTCTTGAATCAAGTTGAATAATTTTACACATTTACACAGATTTTATGACTAGATTTACTGTAATTTCATAAATCTTTGTACGCTCTATGAAATTTGCTGTGCAGCCTTCACGTTGGTCCGAAATCAGCAAATGTTTACATTGGTTTTCTGTGTGTGAGTCCATTCTTAAATTTGGAAAGTTTAGAAAGCAGTTTTATTCTTCATTTAAAACAAATATTCTTAATCTGTTGTTGAAGAAAAATCAAAATAAGGTTTTTAGCTCCTAATTAGAAAAAAGAACTAATTTCTGGCAAGAAGTATCTTCATAAGAATTGGCTAGCGATACTTTCTTGATATGAGATCATTTTTCTCAAGTGAAAATTGCTAAACAAGATGTTTTACCTTTTAGGAAAAAAGTTGCTTAAAGTGGGAGTTTTTTTACATTCTTGAAATTTTGTTTTTGCGGTGTGTTTTCAGCCCCCTAATATTTGTCCACTGAACTGCATTAAAAATGCATTTTCTGTATCATTCTCTGTATCAAACGCACTGAATTTGCAGATTTCTTGATCAAATGCAGGGGAGAAACCAAAGTGAGGCCACCGGGAGCGCGGCTGCACGGTTTAGTGTGCAAGCCCCACCTACCCTGCGTTGGCTCAGGGCGCCTGCCAGTACGTCTCCAGTAATATCATGAAACGTTGCAGAAACATTTATTCTACGCCATGACTTTCTACAGCCTGCATAAGGTTTTTCATGGAAGTGTGACATCATTATTCTTGCTAATCGAACAACGAAAGAAACAGAAATGTCGTTCGGGAGGCACTTGCAGTACCGATGCATCCTGAAAGGGTGGGTGCTTGTAAGTCGGCATTTGCACAGAAGAAAAGCCTGCGTTTTTTTAACATTTTATTGAAATACACAAACAGCAGTGGCAGCTAGAGCTAGATTTACAAGACAAGTCAAATGTAAGACATTTTTATGCTCTGTGGAATGAATGCATGAATTTGACTGCCAAGATGGAGGATTGTATACCTAAGCTTACCATGAGGTGATCAGACTTTTACAACAAAGTATCCGAACGTTTCCTGGAGAAGAATAGGGTGCATGTACTTCAGATAAAAACACAAACGTTTTTCAGTTTCTAAAAAAATTAATAAATAGGACTAAAGTATCTGGAAATATTTTTTCCACCAAAGTGAATTGGTCTCGTCTTCCTCTTTTTGGTTATGTGGTTATTTGGGATCGTGAGATCATGACAGTGTGAATACCTGACCGAAAATGACATTGAATCCACATTTTTGCCAAGATGTTGGCTTTTAAAGGCTGTGGTCTTAAACTTTTGATCAGCTTTTGAACAGCCTTTTTCACTTTAACGGTTGCTTGCAATAAATTGCGTACTCCAAAAATGTTTTGTCTCGCTCCCATTTCTGTTTTCTGCATTTTGAAACTCAACTTAAGATCCAACAGCGCAGAATGTGTGCCTCATGTGCTACATTGTTTTCACCCAGTGATCTGTTTCCGCACAAACGTGACTGACTATTTACGGATCCGACATTTCTTTTCAACAGGAGCGTACCCGAGTGGGCAGGGCCTGAGAGATGTCATCTCTGCTGTTTGCAGATGATGTGGTGCTGACGGCCTCATCATGTTGTCATATTTGGCGTTAACTGAGGCTGATCGCAGGTCAGTGTGACACTTCTTGGATGAGGCTGTGTGGTTCTCAATCAGAAAAGGGTGGATTGCACTCTCCAGGTTGAGAGTAAAGAACTGTATGCAAAAACAATGCTCAGCTTTGATTAACTTGCCACTGGCTATGAAGCGGATACTTTCATGACAGCGTCAATTCAAACCGAGCATGGTTATCTTTCGAAATGGATAATGGTCATAATTCTGTGGACAGCAGTCATGTTACACTGGGGCCTCACCTGTGTCTGTGTCAGACCCAACTGTGCTGCAAGCTCTGCCCGCTCTGGCAGGGCTAGGTACTGGGCGGACTGGAATCTCCTCTGCAGGACTGCCAGCTGGTAGCTGGAGTAAATAGTCCGGGGCTTCCGCACTTTCTTTGGCTTCCCGTTGACCATCCGAACCTCCATTTCTGGTTCTTCTTTCACTGGAAGACGACATGCATTTGATTACATTTGTTCATCGCATCAAGAAACCAGGCTTTAAGTTTATTGCATTCGAAACCTCACTTCTTCTCTGCTGTTTTACAGTGGAACCCGTTTATGCCCCTGCCCCTCACACTGTCCGACTGACATCGAGATAAGCGGTTGTTGGCATAACCAAAATCGAAATCGAAAGTAACCATTGCTTGCACATTTACTTGTGAATGCCAGAGACGTAAGGACAATGGGTGAAAGTAAAGGATTTTTGTACCTACGGCAATTTGTTGTCATTGTTTCCTACATTTGTGCATAGTTTTACTTCGATTCTTCTGTTACCATGTATGTTTTCATTAGGGATGCTCTGATAGATCGGCCACCGATGAGTGTCGGCCGATTTCCGTACAAAACGTGTGATCGGCATACGCTGATAAATGTCCGATCACAAAAACCGATGCAGCGGCGACATGACAATTCATGTAATGACAACACAGGCATGACATGAACGTACGTGTGTGCTGGATCACGTAGTGTTGACAACACCCGACAAGCAACGCACTTTGTCCCGTATTGCCGCGAGAATCAACACTAGTCTGTAAAACCTCCAACGGTTTCAGTTTGACAGCTTGACTCAGGCTCCGCCAATCACTGCCAGCGTGTTTGATCACTCTCTTGTCAAACCCATTGGTGTTCGACTTCTCTTGTATCTTTGTTTACACGCTTTGCCTAGCTGTTGACGGCCGGCGGATAGAATTATCCGCCGAGCTTCTTGTCTTCGGACTCCAAATGTGACTTTTTACTACAGTGACATTTAGTTTTTAAAACAAATATGCGTATATATATGTGTGTTGTTGTTTAATGAACATTACCGATGTCACTCATGGAAGATCGGTATCGGAATTGGCAGCATAAAACCCTGATCGGAGCACCCCTTAGTTTTCATATATTTCGTACTCTTGTCTAACAGAATTGCTGCGGTAATTTTGTGGTATATCTTGACTGCAATTGCAATAATGCTCTGATATGCAGGGTCAGGCAAAATGATCTGACACATTTGTGGGTTAAATAAAACGCAAATAAAGTAAAGAAACAAGAAAGTGTTTTTATTTTCGAAAAGTACGTATAATGCCATTCTGTTTCATTATGTTTTAAAAATTAAATCAGTCAAATGGGATCCATTATTGTCCACACACTCAATGCAGATCCGTTGTGTTGCGGTTACAGATTTGTTTGTTTTGATAAACGTTTCCACAATAAGAGCGCGATGTTCACCAGTCCAATTCATGGCAGCAACTGAAAAAGAAATGAAAAACAATGGCATTATAAAGAAACAAAGCAAAATGGCATTATATGAAAAAAAATGGCATATGTACTTTTCAAAAATAAAAACACTTTTTTGTTTCTTTACTTTATTTGCCTTTTATTTAACCTACAAATGCGTCAGATCATTTTGCTTGACCCTAAACTAACAAATCTTTCTTACGGTGGATAACAATCTAAATGAATGAATGCATTTTGGTAGTTGCTGCGGTAGAATCCAGGTTAACACTCCCATACTTTTATTTTGAGGCTTACTTCGCACTGAGCAGGAAGTCACTGTGTGCACGTTCTAATGCCGTGTACTTGCTGTTGTTGTTTCACGCTGCGTAGCAATAATGACAAAGTTAACAGTAACACAACACACGTTGACGTGAGCAATTTTTCATTTGCATCTTACATTTTATGTTGACAAAAGTCGACGTCGACCCAAGTGGGCACTTTTTAGTAGTAAAAAGAACACAGTGGACCAGGACTTGGTGAGTTGGTTTACATAGACGGGTTGTCGACTTAAGCGGGTACCACTGTATCTGTGCGTGTCTTCTCTTCACGCTTCACACAATAAAAGCAGCTTTAAATGGGCCTCTACCGAGCAGCCTTCACTAAAGCGAGCGACGTAGCACAGAAATAGCCACGGCTGCTACAACCCCAACATTTCAAAGAAATTCCACCAGCGCTCGGAACTTATAATTTTGGTCGGAGTGTCCCACACAGCCGGGGAGGGAGATGGAAATTTATTGGAGCTTTTCATGTTGTCTGGAAGACAGCTTCTATACATCCAGTACAGTACAGTACTCTTGCGGCACTTTTGTTCATACCGACATACAGACTACTTTATCGATTAACTCATGACATTTGGCACTCGAGCCCAGTCGAGCCCAGCAGGTTGACCTCACTGTCAAGAGACCTGGGCTGGGTCTCCGTTGGAACATATCTGTGTATAGTTTGCATGTTCTCTCCGTGTGTGCGTGGGTTTTCTGCGGGTACTCCGGCGTCCTCCCACATTCCAAAAGCTTGCATGTTCGGCTAATTGGAGATTCTAAAGGATCCATAGGTGTGAATAGTAGTTTGTCTGTATGTGTCCAGGTTGTTTATTGCTTTATTGTGGATCTCCATTAGTGCTTTCTGGTATCCACCAACACATTGCATACAAAATAAATACAGTACGTACAGTCTGGTGTACTTATTAGATCACATATTATGTATGTAATTAATCACGGCTCATTTTGCATTAAAATGTGGTAATCAATGACTAGTTTAGACTTTATCCATGTATGTATAAATGAGGGCTTCCTCATTTCATGAAATACTGCTTGGCTGGAAGGTCGCAGCCAATCACAGTTGACATCTGAGCAGTCCGTTGGCGTGCCATCTTTTTTTAAACGTTGTATTTTTGATCTGTTCATCGACACCAGGGGTAGGGGGCTTATGGCTCACGAGTCAGATGTGGCTCTTCTGATGACATTTCCTGATTTCTATTTGTTTTCCGCTGATATTTTAAAGTTAAACGTAACAGAAATCAGTGTTAAAAATAATGTTCAGACTATAAAACATTCTCAGTCCGTCCGATCCATTCACCCATCCATCCATTTTCTACCGCAGCGCAGGTGGCCAGTGCCAATGCCAGCTGTCCGTCTGATATTTTCTGGGTCAGACACCAAAACTCCATCATTATTGGAGTATAATGCGGTAGCCTACCCGGGTCACTGAGAGGCCAAGAAGTAAACTTCCCTGCTTTGATCCAATAGTCAACTTGCTAATTCTGCAGCGCAAACCCTTTTCACCCAAACATGGTGGAAAGAACGAAAAGAAAGAAAGATGAGAAGTAGCGCGCAAAACCATGCGGCAGCAGAAGTCACAAGAAGTATTTTATTTATCATCGCTTCAGTGTAACAGTGTTATTGAAAAGAGACAATTGTTGGTCTTGCTTAAAAATGCTTGCATTTAGTTGTATTCAGTGTTAAAAAAATATGGAAGTACATTTTAAAATATGTAGCTTCGCCAAAAAGGTTCCCAACCCCTGATCAACACATTCATACATATAATCCACAAAATAAGAACAGTGTTGTCAAAAAAAATCAAATAGTCAGCTCGCTAATTCTGCACAGCAAACCCTTTTGACAAAGAAGATGGCGAAAAGAAAGAAAAATACAGAATAATAATAATAATAATAATAAACAACCATACAGCAGCAGAAGTTGCATTAATGGTAAGAAGTATTTTATTTCTTTTTGGTTATAGCTTCAGTGTTATAGCTTAACAATGTTATTACAAAGAATAAATTCAGAAACTTACTATATTCTACAATTGTTGGACTTGTTTAAAAATGCACGCATTTATTCGTATTCATTATTCAACAATATCATATGGCTCTACCAGAAATACAGTTTAAAATATGTGAGTTTCATTGCTCTCTTAGCCAAAAAGGTCCCTGACCCCTGCCTTAAAATGTCTAAACTCCAGCAAACTCCAGCAAAAAGGCTAGATTTGGGCCAACACTTCCAATACACGACAGTCATCCCTCATCGCACCGTGGTCCAATTTTGCGGTTTGACTCTATTACGGTTTTTCAAACATCCATCCATTATCTAACTTGTTAGGGTTCTCCACTAGGGTTGCTGGTATACTGGAGCCTATCTCGGCCTACTCTGGCTGTTTCGTGGTTGAATACAGCCTATTCGTAAAAAAATAAGTATATTTCAGCAAATGTTATGTATTTTTTTGCCTAAATTAAGCATTTTCAAGCATAAAGAAACCAAAGATGACCAAAAGTACAAATTCAAGGTATTAACAAGAAGCATTGAAATTGTGCTTGTAGTATTCTACATTAGTCACTAGGTGTCAGTAATTGAGAGAAGCACCAGACTTGATCGCCGGAACAACAGGCTTTTATTGCGGGTTTAAATGATCTCACAACAGGCACAATAATAACAACATAACAATCCTAATAATAATAATAATAATAATAACAGGAAGGGTTATACTGTTGCAGCCGTCACTTATGACAAGCTAAAATTCAGCTCTAAACCCCCGATGTCACTTCCTGTATTCCACACATCCGGAACACATTTACTGCGACACACACTCGCTTTATTTATGTGTTCAATGGCTTCTTTTCTATTGGGTAATAAAAATGTAAAGGTTATGGGTATATGGGTGTTAATCTATGTCCAGAGGGCTGTAATAATATTACAAAATGTATTTAGAACAGGGGTGTCCAAACTATTTCCACTGAGGGCCGCATACTGAAAAATCAAAAGATGTGGGGGCCGCTTTTACTTTTTAAAAAAAAAAAAAAAAAAAAAAAACAGAAAAACCCAAAATATTTAATATCATGTATATATATATATTTACAGATATAAAATATATTTATTCATTTTTATCAGTGATAATAATATTATTATTTTGAACTGTTTCTCCTTACATTACTTTTTGTCTGTTTTTTTTTTTTATTTTACAAATATATCAACATTCTACTTGTATCGAGGGAAAGGCTTCTTGAGACGTCATCTGTACTTCTGTGAAGAATGTGATACTGACTCTGATACTGGCTCGTTAGCATATCAGTAAAGTAAATTTAGTAAATTTCCCTGCTGTGGGATAAATAAAGTACATACACACATATCAGTCGTTCATACCCAACTCAGGGAGCTACGCTTCCCTTTGATCGGAGGTGCTAATGTCAGGAGAGGATTATACCACTACTCCGCCCAGGCTTAGTGTAAGGAACCAATAGAAGGAGGGTGCTGGCACACCAATTCCGCCCACTCTTACTGTATTTAAGGCCTAGGCTACCAGCACTTATTAGTTCGCTGACGAAGCTCTTCGGATGAGGAGCGAAACGTCCGACACCTTCTTCACAGAAGTACAGATGACGTCTCAAGAAGCCTTTCCCTCAATGGACAACTCCTGTACGACTGAGAGCCTACACAGACGCTTTCTACTTGCATGTTTTTTCTCTTACCAATATGATTAGTTTCTATGAATATGATTATTCTCTTCATATTTGGACTTTATTATCATAACATTATAGCATTTACCCAACCTAATTTCAACTTAATTTTTTGTTTGCTTTGTATCTTATATTCCAACTTTTTTTCCTATAATATTTCAACTTTATGCCCTTTTTTTCTGTTAGTATAATGACTTTAATCCCTCTCACCCGCTACATGACACTGTTGTTTCCCCGGGCAGCTCCTTCAGCAGCAGACTGTTACACCCACGGTGTAAGAGGGAGAGGTTCCGCAGGTCCTTCATACCGACCGTCAGGCTCTATAACACCTGCACCACCTGAACCATGTTGTAGACACTATGCATTCTTTACACTGTACTCTTTACTTGTGTTACAAGTGAATTTCCCCGCTGTGGGATAAATAAAGTACAAATACAAATAATATGTTGTCTTTATTCTTGTAAAATTACTGCTCTTTTTCCATTTTTGCTGTTGTTTTTAAAATGTCATTGTTTAATCGTATTTTTAGCATGTGCCGAGTGCCAGTAAAAAAAGAAGTCGCGGGCCTTAAATGGCCCCCGGGGCGCACTTTGGACACCCCTGATTTAGACGATGGTAAACAGGTTTTCTATGCCACAACTCCAAAAATGTTCCATTTATAAAGAAGGATTCCTACTTTGCGGAAATCCATGTATCGCGGTCGGGTCTGGAACCAACTCACTTCGATAAACGAGGGATAAGCTTCACTCATTTTTAATACTACGTACTACGTCGATAAGCCCAAGATTATTATGTGGCAGTTTGGCTTCATTGGCCTGCTCTACACAGGCACCATGCAAGGTGCGTTTTAGATCGTGGACAGATTTGAAAGTACCTCTTGCGCCTTAAACCATACATAGTTTTGCTCCCTGCAGCTGCATAGAGAGCTGCGTCATCAGAGTCGGTAATTATCTGAGCATTTTTTGAAAAACATATCGCCCGCATCTGGTCCAAAGTCAGCTGGGATGGATTCCAACTCACCCGTGACCCTAATGAGGACAAGCGGTATAGAAAAGGATGGATGGAACTCGTGACACATCACATACAGTCCACATGCACTTCATATCGCCATAGATGGGTCGTTATTGGTGCTGCCATAACTCCAAATGGGGGAATAGCTACAAAACTGCACTTGAGTCAATAACTAAAATTGCAAATAAGGATGATGGATACTGGAGAACGCACGAGCCCCCTGTTCATGAAATCACAAATACAGCTAAAATCATGCACAAAGCAAACACTCCACCAGTTTTTCCAACAAGAGAGGAGCACGACCTCAGGGAAAAAGTACATTGAAAGCATGTCAGCATGTGGAGTACAACCATGGAGCAGATTGGATGGAATTAGAGGAACTCAAACAATTTATCAAAATGAGAAAGTTTAAGAAAGCTTATGGTGTTGAAAAGGTGTCAGGGGGAAGAATGCTGAATCGTTGTCCTGAATTCTGAATCCTCAACTGTGTTATTTAATAAGGTATTAAACATTAGTTTAATGTAACATTCATCATTTATATGCAGTGCATGACAACACATTTGCCATTTAGGACCCACAAATTTGTAGATTTTTGGGCCAAAAATGATTTTTTTCTCAAGAAATAGGCAGAAAACACATCTCATTCACCATAAGTCGGTCGGTAATCATTTCTAAGTATGTGATAATGCAGGTCAAATGTACAGCATGCATGCACCCCTGTTAGAAGGCCCACAGTTTTTACATGTTTATGTCATAAATGTGCACATTAGCACTCAAGTCATCAAAACTTACCTTTATGCATTCCCACATAGTATCAGCATTTGACACCAAATATGATGTGAAAGAAAAATGGTAAAAATACAGTATAGTAGTCTATCTGTGTGGCGAGAGAAAGTTAGCACACGCACAATGGACATGCATCAAGGTAGACGGATGTAACAGAGAGAATCCGACCACTTTTCAAAATAAAACATCATGGAAATTATTTTTACTTTCTCTGCGGCCCGGTAGCAAATGACCCGCGGCCCGGCCCGGGGGTTGGGGACCACTGATTTAAAAAGTCATGACCAATAATCACCTAAGATGTTCTCCGACTATCAAAAAGAAAAAAAATCGCAAATAAGAATCCAATAAGAATCCAATGAAATAAAGCCGGGAAGAGTATAATTTGGAAAGCCGAACACTTCTATGTGGCAAAAGCACCCAGATAAGAACAAAGTGCCAAGTATGAAACTTTGGATTCATTCAGCGCGTCACCGCCAGTCGCATATCGCGTATTAATTCATTGTGGATTTTTTGCCATTCGCTAGTGGTCCCCGAAGGTAACCCTACTGTTTTGTTTAAACAGCTCTAGTTGTGCGCATGTCTTGAGGGCGGGAGGTCTCACAATATCTCGTCATCTGCTCTTGCTTGAAATAAATGTGGTCGTCTGTTTATTTTCCGCAAAATGTATTCAATCAACTACGCGTGTTTAGTTATTTGTTTGGGCCGCAGCTGTAAGCCTTGCGTGCTAAGGAGCCAGCGTTGGTGAATGATTCAAAGACCAAGGCTGACTGACATGTCGTGACACCTGATGTACTGCGTGGCTGAGGGCCAAAGTCCCCCGGAGCCATTTCCAGCAGTCAACTCCCAACTGGAATGTCGAAAAAAAACAGCGCACCAGACTGTCGAGTTTACATTTCCTCAAGTAATTCACACAGAGATGACTTTCAAGCTCAAAAATAACTGAAATGTTTTTTAACCTCGTCTATGACGACATGGTGCCTTAAATTGCGTTCTATGTTGTGTGTGTGTTCCATGCTTTTAATAACCTCTTAAACCCCGGGCCCTTTTGATCCAAAAATCCAAAATAAATGCCGTTTTTCTCTGGAAGGGGAGACTTTGATGTGTACCGTAGATATGAAAATGTAGATATCTACGCTACTGGATATGAATAATTGCTGCTTGTTCAGTACGTTTTATCGTAATGGTGACATTTTCGCTTCCAAACTAGGCCAAGATTATCGCATTTGTTTGACAAAATGATTCCTGACATAAGCTGGTCCATGGTCATATGCTTGCTTGTTTTCAACATTAGTCCCATTTAAGGGCTTGTGTTTACCCTCAGTACTGCGGACCTGCGGTTTAAAAAAGGCTAATAGTAAAATGCAGGCTTTCCCATGCATTCATTTATCTGTGGCTGGCCGCCACAATTCATTTTGGACTACCACAGAAAGTCTTTCATTTTTAGCCTGTTAGCACGTTGGCCACACAGTGAGGAGATCAGGAAGATCTGGGTTCGAATCTCCGCTTCGGCATCTCTGTGTGGGGTTTGCATGTTCTCCCCGTGGGTTTTCTCCGGGTGTTCCGATTTCCTCCCACATTCCAAATACATGCATGTTAGGTTCATCGGAGACTCTAAATTGTCCACAGGTGTGAATGTGAGTGTGAATGGTTGGTTGTCTATATGTGCCCTGTGATTGGCTGGCGACGTTCAGGTTACAATTTCTCCGCCATCCAGTAGATGGCAGTGGAAATCTGCATAGTCAGAAGCGCTTCATCTTGCATAAGGCACTCTTCTTGACGACACAGTGCAAAAGGACAGTCTTGACTCACGGTGCGACCAAAAAATAACCAGCACACGTAACAGCTAAGTTAACAGATAACAACAATGAACTTCCATTTAACGTGGGTAACCAAAACTGAACGGGACATTGCCCGTGCATGTTATTAGGCCAGCGCGCGCATGTCCAACGCTGCACAAAATGAAACCAACCTGCGTAAGTCAACAACTTCATGTTCTGTTCTTGGTTAAAGTTCAAAAACATGAAATGTCACACGGTTCTTAGGACACAAACCAAAAGAGTTTTGCGTCATGGTTTGATTATGCAAATTAGACGCAACCCACCGCCACACATAAACCTGTGGGGAACACTGAAATGTATCCCTGAATGACTCTCACATATTTAAAACAGAATGCCTTTTCGTATTTGTCGTCATACACTTAACACCCGTTGAACATTGAAGTCCCATATTCCACAGAAGTGGAAAAAAGGTACGATTAAAGTCCCCGTCTTTTATTACCGCCATGTAACTGTTGTCGTCGCTTTAGCTTTTACTTCATTCAAATTGATTTTCCCTTTCGCCCACAAATGCGGCATGCGTGGCAACCTGAGCCACGACTTTCCTTTCATTTTGGTTTGAAAAGGTCTGTGATACTTTGAAGTGGAGAACCTGCTCCCGCTTGAACTTTTCCGATGTTCCCGTCCGCAGCTGCCAATGTGTGACATCGCCGTCGTGCATGTTCAGAAGCCAGTCCACTGACAACACATTGTGTTGTTTAGATTAAACCGGGGGTGTCCAAAGATTTTTATTGGCCCACGGTACATTCTAAAACTAAAAAAAAAGGAGAAAAAAAAATAAAAAATACAGCAAAAATGGAAAAATCAGCAGTAATTTTACCAGAATAAAGTCAAAATATTAAGAGATAAACATTTCAATCTAAGGAGAAAAAGTCGGAATTTTCTGCGTGTGTATTGCAAAAAAAAAAAAGACATGAACAGCGGTAATTTTATCTATTTTTATTTATTTTATTTTATTTATCCAAGCTTTATCCAACGTCCTAATATTATGAGGAAAAATAATGTCAGTTTTTTGGGGTGTCACGAGACGATGCACGAGATCGGGGCTACAAGGATGAGAAGAGATTTTAACATTAATTTCAAGAAAAGTGCAACGAAAAAGTATATGACTGGACAAACAAACGTTTTAATTTAACCGAGTCACAAAAAAATGCGGGTGTGTTTTTAAATGTTTATCTTTCGGCAAATTGACACTATATTATATTATTGTCAACATTTTTTGAGACCAAATAAACCACGAATGTTATAATAATACAATTATACTACTAATAATAACAGTAACATATGATAACAATGCAATATTTCCTTTAATATGTCATCTTTCACTGTGTACTGTTGTGGAACTGGCGTTCGTGACATGTATTTGTAGCTACGCTTTCTGTGAACGCACACCATTTTGCGCTGTTCCGTTGGTATTTTCTTTGCCAATCAAATGTCTCGGTGAGTGTTGGCTGTCGGTGTGTAGTTTTTTTTTTCCCAGATGGGAAAACTGGGTTAAGTGGATATGTTTGAGGAGGGCAAGATCGTTGTGTTGCCTTTTACGTTGCCGCCACTTTCGAACAAATTTGGCATCCTTAATTTCCACTTTGTTACCTTGCATTGCTCCTCCGAAGGGTTCACTCTTTTGCGGTGTGCATGCTAGCGGCCCCGCCTCCCCCCCCCACCCCGCCCCGCCCCACATAAACAAAGCGACTGACAAAAGGTCTCACTCCGTTCGATCGCTGTTCTTTTAAGGAATGCCATTGTTCTATGAACCAATGCGAATGCAGTGAACCGTTTGGAGGCGAGAGACGAGGAAAAAAGATAGGCAAAGTTCATTTTCATTGGCGATTAATTTATTATCGCAAGAGAGTTTTTTTTTCGGAACAGAAAACCTCATCACATATTGATGTCGTGACGCGAGAGTTAAAATATTACTTTTTTTTTTTTTTTTTAAAGTTGTACTATTATGAGAAACAAACAAAACAATTAAAAAGTTATAATATTATGTGAATCAAGTCCAAAATATTTTGAGAATAAAGTCATAATATTATGAGAATAAGATGTATGAAAATTATTTAAGAAGAAAGCTGAAATATTTGGAAAGTTCCAACAGCAAAATTGGTTTGGACGCCCCCCCCGGGTCAAACTGAATGACGACTCCCTCCACTGTGTATGATTGTGAGACCAAGGTGCGGAGGAGAGCACAACACACATTTGTTCATACATAGTGACACTCAAATTCATTCAAAAATATTTTTGGATTTGCTCAAAAATGTACACCATTGTACCTTTCGGGGTACGATGGCTTGTCCCCCTGGCACCTGTAAATTGTACTGATTTTATACAATTTGAGATTCATTGGGTATATAGTGGGTACCCGCACATTCACAATTCAGCATTTCTTGAATTTTTGGTCTAAAAATTGATTTTTTTTTCACAGAAAACACATCGCCAAGTCAGTAATAATTGATAAATACTAATAATACATGTAAAATGTACAGCATACGTGCACGACTGTCAGAAAGCCCACGATGTTTACATGTGTGTGTCTTTATGCGTGACCGTTTTGTTGGGCGGTCTTTGAATGCACCATAGTTGTGTGGCAATTCCCAAATGTTTGGCTTCGGAAGCACTACAGTACCCTCGACAGTCATCAGTCATCTTAGAGGTCAAAAATCGCTCCACTTTGGACTCGGTTTCCGTAGGATTGAGTTTTGGAGGAAAATTATGGCTAAAAATAAGTCTCAGCTCTCGGTTATTGTACGGCCAACAAAGCACTCATGCGTTGGTGACTCAGTCTCTGTGGAGAACGTATGGTGGTTCTTTTAGAGGACACTGTAAACACAATCAGGCCACGGGATCCTTTCACCGTATTTAATACGGTTTTTGTCTCTTTCCTTCGTGTCAATCAAGCGCCGTGCTCCCTTGCTGTCAGTGCGCCTGTTCACATGATGAGGCATTCATGCGCACTGTGTAACTCTTGAGTGTTAGGCTTTCAGACAGTTTCTGTGTATTTTGTCACCGAGCACGGCCGCAAAAATAACCCACAATGAAGCCAAAAAAAAAAAAAAGTGGCGAATTGTAGCATGGCGCACAGCATTTTAAGCGCTGTCTCGCGCATGCACGGGATTGCATCGGTCGATGTCAACAAAGTTGTGTGCGCACACGGTCGTTCTTGGACAGAACGCAAGTTGCAGCACTTTGATAAATAAGGTGGGAAACACCTGAATTCAGTGACTTCGTCTCTGTGAGGAATGGATAGTGGTTCTCTTAGAGTTGGGACACGATAGACGGACTCATTAATTCATCTTAAACAACGCTCCATCATGCTTATACATTAGAAAAGATAATTAAGATGGTAACGTTGATTAAATAGCTTTATGGGGTACACTGGTGTAAATTAATGTCAGAAATTCACTAGCATAATCCCATTTGTAACAGTGAACAGCATTTAAATGAATGAATTCATGTTAATTGACTAAATGAACATCTGTCAGTTCCAACATAAGCTGTATGCATCCCATTTGGCTCAGGGAAAAAAACTGTACATGATCTCATCTTTAAGGTACGATCTACACTACTTACTTTACCCCTATTTATCCCAACTACAAACAGTGTGAGGGTATTAGCTAAATCCATCCTTAAATACACATTAAACATTTCCATGTGTACCTTTATATTCCAGTACATGTTACAAACATATACCATATTCCAAACTGTGGCCTGGGGGCCATTAAAAAAAAAAATGTAATAAAAAAATCACACACAAAAAAGAAATGAAGTTTAAAAGCAATCCATCGTTCACTATATTTGACTTTGTCGCAGGAAAAATGCATTGACTTATAAAATATTGATATAGTATTTTGATAATAACCAGGAAACCTATATTAATGAAAATTTTAGATTAAAAAAATAATCGAGAAGCCTCTATTTTGTACGTAGGGAACTATATTTAACTGCTTAGCATGTCTACATTAGGTTTTAGTGTGTTTCTAAACACAAAGAATTTTTCTGTGTTGGTGGAAAAAGTTTGGACACCCCTGCTTTACCCCTTTGGGATACCTTAAATGTATATTTTCAAAATGAATACTGTAATACTAAATGCATTCGTCGGTGAATAGCATTAAAATGCATAGCAGTGCTTTTGCATAGCGTGAAGTCACTCACCACTGTCTGGTAGGGTTGGCTGCGACTCTCTGTTGAAGCCCCCGGGCTCTCTGTACACCGAGTGCGGGTATGTGTACTCACTTTTACCGCATGGGAAGCCTCCACTCGGGACCATCCCGTTCAGGTTGTAGTGGGTGTACGAGTACGGGCTCATGTGTTGGGCCGAGTAGGGTTGCTGCGCCGCGTAAAAATCCTGCGAGCCATGGAGTGCTCCGTGGCCGCCGTAGAAGCCCATGTCAGCGGGGGAAGTCTCCGGTAGGCTCGGGGACGCGCGGAGGGACGGCTTCTTCTCTTCGAACACAGGTGACGGCTGTCCGTTCATGTTAAGGATGTTGAAGTCCCACGGAGTGTTCAAGTAAAAGAAAGAGCCTGGAGCTGGCCTTCCCAAAGCGGTCCACCGTGGCGGCGCCCAGCCCACAAGTGGAGCTCCTAATTACAGGGCGCGCCGAAGTGAGCCAAGCCGGGCAGGAGAGAAGGAGTGGAAGTCTCCTTCTCATTGGCTCACCCTCCCACTCCCAGCCTCTGCCCCGCGGCCAACACGGCACTGCTTGTCGCCTGTCTGACTCCCTTCTTCTCCCCGCAGAAACCTCCTGTCAACCTCTGCCTTGAAGCCTTAAAGAAGGGGTGTCCAAATAGCGGCCCGGGGGCCATTTTGGTTTTTGGTGGTTCTAAACGTTTTCCAAGAGGGCCACATACAGAAAAAAATAAAGGAAAGAGGGAGGAACTTTGCACTTTGGTTAGGTCCAAGCAAAAATGTTAAAAAGATACTTGGTGTGCACTTAAGTGTGGTTTTGGTTCATGGCTGTCATAAGCGGACCGGAAGCTGTGCTGCTCTGGCTCCAAACCTACATGGTCCTGTGTGAAAAAGTGATTTCCCCCTAAACCTAATAACTGGTTGGGCCACCCTTAGCAGCAACAACTGCAATCAAGCGTTTGTGATAACTTGCAATGAGTCTCTTACAGCGCTGTGGAGGAATTTTGGCCCACTCATCTTTGCAGAATTGTTGTAATTCAGCCACATTGGAGGGTTTTCCAGCATGAAGCGCCTTTTTAAGGTCATGCCACAGCATCTCAATAGGATTCAGGTCAGGACTTTGACTAGGCCACTCCAAAGCCTTCATTTTGTTTTTCTATTTCTACTACTATTTACGCTTCTGGGCCTACATTTATTCTTATTTTTTAATGATTTTCACTCAGCTTACTGTTGGGTTTCACTCGAGTTTGGTCACATGATATTGTTGCTGCGGTGCGTGTGCACACTTGCCTCACTCAGGACTAGAACTCTGCTTGCTTGGCCGACACCGCCTGAAAGACCCAAATTTATGTTGGATTGCTTTTTCGCCTTTTCCAATATAAAACATATAAAAATGGCCACCGCATCCTTTGATTTTCAGTATGTGGCTCTCAGTGGAAAAAGTTTGGACACTGCTGCCGTAAATACACCAAGGCTTCCCCCCCAAAAAATGGCACAACATACGCAGTGGGGAAAATAAATAAAGCTTTCCTAAACACACATGCATAATGGTGTTGTGATAGGGCATGTTTACACATTAGCTTTGCTACTATTCAAATGCAGATTGTGCTCCAGACTGGTGTTGGGATTCATTTAGTCAATCAAGGCTTCTTTAAATAAAGCTTTCTGTCTTTACATGTGTTGACCTGAGCCCCAGGCTTCCACCGTGCCCTCAGCAGGAGGCAGCCTTTACACAGTGGACCCACCATAAACTTAAAAGCCCACAAACATCCCCTCTGGGATTCCTTATAGGTCAGGGGTGTCCAAACTTTTTCCACCGAGGGCCACATGCTGAAAAATTTGCTGTTGTTTTTTTAATTTTTTAAATATTTAAACTTTCTTCTTAATCTTCATACATTTTCTTCTCATAACATTAGGACTTCATTCCTATAATATTTTCACTCTAACCCCATATTCTAACCTTTGCCCACAAAACTTCAACTTTATTTGGTTTATAATAGTATACCTTAAAAAACATAACATTTTTCTGTAACATTTCAACTCTATGCTACTAAAATTAAATTTTTCCTCAATTTTTTCTCTGAATATTTTGACTTCTCCTGAAATTTCAGCTATGTTTCTTTTCTGCTCTTTGTTAAATTCCATTTAAACGTCCACATTTCTTCTTGTAAATGATGTTCTTGCAACTGACTTTATCGCCATTAAATCTTGACTTTATTCTCATAAAATTACAGCTGTTTTTTATACCATTTTTGCTGTTTTAAATGTTGCAACTATTTCATTTTTTTCTTGTATCTAGGACTTTTTTCTCGTAACTTTATAAGTGGCCTAATTTCTCCAAATTACAATTTATTTGTTGTTTACTTTCTAATAATCAAATACTTTATGCTTCCACTTTATGCTAAAATGACATTTTTATTCATAAATTGACATTATGCTCGTAAAAAAAAAAATTCTGGTTTTATTTTTAGTTTTCTTGTTAGATTATATTATCAGAATGTGCCGCAGGCCAATTTAGAAAAACAAAACAAAAAAAAAACTTTGGAGAGACATACGTATGTATGTGGTGATAAAGCCCACATATTTCATGAGTTCATGAAAGGTCAAAAACTGAACTAATACGTGTTACCATAAAAAAAAAACTGTAACAACGCTAAACCACCTTTAACACTTTGGTGGAGTCCAAGGTAATGTTTCGTGTTTTTTAATAATAAGCTTTTCTAACAAACATGAATTTGTGGAATTGAATATGGTTATGAAAATAGCTCTTCAAAGCATTAACAATAATGCAACCAATGTCTTGCTAATTTACTTTTTTATTACAAAGCATGACCAACAACATTGTTTGGCTTTTGTAACAAACCTCTGTGAATCAGGTTTCTAATCTAATAAAAGATCCAATAAAACTCCATTCAATAAAAGACAAAACTGGGAAAAATGGGCGTGCAAAATACTTTTAGTGTAGGACTAATTGTTTGACATGGTTATAGATCAATTTGTGGTGCGATTAGTATATATGTCTTTTTTTTTTTTTAAACAAACTCTCCACCGCAATAATCCCTGGTATAAACAATAAGCGGTTACAGTGGCACTTCCCGTGCGAGCTCCCCGCACCATGACACAACAGTTGGGCACAGTGAGGGGGAACTCCAGCTGTAGCGACAAAGCCTAATATCCAACATGAAACTAACTTCACCAAGGTACACCGCGGACATGTATGCATGGCAGTGTTGCAGTTTTTTCTTCTTGCGGGTGGCGGGAGTCGAGTGGCAAACACGTTTGAGGGGCATTACCGCACCTACCATGTTGGAGTGTGACCCAGAGTGACGAACATTATACGGCAACCGTAATCGGCCCAATCTCGTGGTGGAATTTTATCCAAGCTTCAAAATCCAGCGGATCGGCAGTCGAACCCGATCCTGAATATCGGATCGGGACATCCCAAGTTCCATTTTTTTCAGTATAACCTCATGTGTGTGACTGTACAGTTATTTTTTCATTTTTACATCGTGTACTAACAACCACTCAAAAATCTGAATAGGGAAAATGTAGCTTTTTTTGTGTGTGTAAAAATGTCTAACCCTTCTTGTAACTTAGAATGCAAAAATATATATATAAAAATGTATGCATAAATTTAGCAAACAAAGATAAACGTAGTAAAACACTTATTTACCTCCAAAGCCAGGCGAGGTCTCCACTATTTACGAAACTATGTACACAACAAATCATTCCAAAACAATGTTTTCCCTTACCTCAAAAAGCAGAATACAACATCCTAAATCATCCAAAGGAAAAAGTCAGGCCTGCGTTGGCCCTTTAAAGCCTCGATGTGCGTCTTTGCGTCATTTGGACACTTTACGGCACACCTTCGTGGTGTTGGTTCACCTTCCCCCCCCTCACCTCCTGCAACCAAACGGCTGTTCATGCTTTGATTGATCAATGACAAGCTTTTCTCCACCATCGAGAAGGTGGTATCATGTTTCATTGCTCGTTTACTTTCGCTTGGAAAGAGGGTTCCTACCTGCGCCAAACGCGCTTCTAAATAAGAAATGACATTTATGGTGTTTATGTCGACAATCCGCTTTAATGCCTTTGTAGTGAAGACATACAACAAAATGTATTTATTGGTACAGCAGCGTATAACTTAAAGCACTGCTCAGTAACTCTTCTTCTTTCCCGGGCTGGCTTTAACTAGCAGGCATAGCCACTGCCCCCCATAGCCCAACCCTAGAATCACAGCTCAGAACTATCCATAATACTTCCGTCGCCACAATAAGGAAACAAAAGAGCCAAAATTAAAATATGCACAAATGGAGGAAAACAATGTTAGGTGAAAAACAGTCTTTTATTATGACCAACGTCTCTGTCCAAACCCACAAGTAAATGTGCACGCAATAGCTTAGTAGATTTGGTTTACATTTCGGCTTGGTGCCAATCCAAAAGGTCAAGATAAGCAGTTTCCACTATATTTTATTAATCTTTTTTTTTGCAAAAGGGTCTGTAGTTTTTCATTACTTTAAATGTATGTCATTTTTATGGCAAGTTTGAGTCCCAGAGTAGAGAAACGAATGGAATTTCTTCAATACTCAAATGATACTTCCGCACGCTGCATGTAAAAGTAAGGCGATGGCTGCTTTAAATGTGAAAAACGTCACAGTCAAATAAATTTGTTGAAGCAAACTACACCAATTACTTCCATCGACTGTAAAACGTTAGGTATTGTTACTGCACACTTTAGCTAGAAAGAACAGTCCTACGTGAAAACAAACATTACAGGATTATGCTGGGGTTATTTTTTTAATTATTAGCACTTATATTCATATATGGTAAACCCTCAGTCCCCGCAAAACATTTTCCAAAATGCAGTACTTCTCTGCACCCTTCTCCAGTTCTCCTTTTTTTTTTTGTTTCTCAGAATGCAGAGTTCCTCCCCTGCTCTTGACACACTTGAGCACTGAAAGGACTGTGCGACTGGCCGTGCCCTCACTGGTGAGATTTACATGTTTCTTACATCTTACAAAAACTAGACCTTATAATTATATGGGACGTTGCATGAAGCTTGGCGATGTTATATACAAAGAGGAGGTCAGATGATGGCGAGTGGCACGACAGTAACATGATGAAGGTCTTCTTGTGACATGGTCTGTGGCGTCCCAAAATACATGGTGTGGGCGAGCCTGTTTGGAAGGGGTCATGTCCGACGTCCGCTACTACTAAATGTGGGCCCGACAAAATTTGGGTCCATAGTTTAACAGACAAGTAACAAGAAAAACTGGTAATATCCAAATCAACCCATATTTACATTTGCACACTTCTTACTGATTGATTTTATAATACATGGACGTGTAAGTGCTCTTTATGTATATTGTTTATTATTTTTACAAGGTTCCCTGATGGCCAGCACAGAGAGAAAGACAAGGAAAACAAAAAGGTAGACAGGATAATTGACCTATTTCACACATATACAGTAGAAGCCAACAGCTGAAGAAGAGGGGGCGCTGTCCCCAGGGAGGCGCACCCAACCTGATAGGAACAAGGAGAGGAAGGGAGAGCAGAGGAATAGAAGGAAGCAGTGTGTCCATCCCACCAGTCTCCGTTGGAGTGTCTCCAGAGGCTCATCAAGAGTTTTTAAAAGTCTTTGTCCCCTTCCTCCCTTCCCTCTTCCCTGGATGTGTCTCACTGGCCCACGACACTCCACACTGACAGACTGCTGGTTTTAGTCACTGAGTGGGAAAATAACAGGCAGATAGCATAGACTGAATAGACACTCAGTTTACATGTTTTTCATCTAGTGACTGGTTTATTCATCTAGCCCAGGGGTCGGGAACCTTTTTTGTTAAGAGAGCCAAGAAAGCCACATATTTTAAAATGTATTTCCGTGACAGCCATATACAACTAACAACAACTGACAATACAACTAAATGTGTGCATTATTAAGCATGACCAACAATTTTAAGAGTATAATAAGTCTCTGAATTTATTCTTTTTAATAACGTTGTTATATTGAAGCTAACCAATAATAAATACTGTAAAATACTTCTTACAATTAATGTGACTTCTGTGCTTGTGGTAGAAAATGGATGGATGGATTAAAGTGCATAAAGAAGTTTTATATTTTCAATGTTATTTTTAACACTGTGATTTCTGTCAAATGAAATTACAACAACAAATTTTTGTGTTAAAGCCAGAGAGCCGGATGCAACCACCAGAAGAGCCACATCTGGCTCCCGAGCCATAGGTTCCCTACCCCTGATCTAGCCTGTAACCCTTTGCAACCCAAAGCAGCCACACAAACAAGTCAACCACGTGGTCCTGCTTAGTGATGGGAGTGTCGATTCCCTTTTATCAATATATCATTACCCCCAAAGTTTGTGTGTGTATGTGTCACTTCCACATGTTTTGGGGTAACTTACTACAATCGATTCATTGTTGCCCTTTAGTCTGGAAAGCACAAAATCAAGTGCACGGTGTGTTAATGTTTCATTCGCTGTCCTCTACGTGTGTGTCCCCTTAAACCATGCACTATTCGATAGCATCAGAAAGAATTGTAAAACAACCGCAACAGGTGCAGGATACCCCGCTCACCTACTGCATAGCAAATCTGATCTGGTACAATAAAGTGCAGTACCACCTAAGTCGTGACACTCTAGAAAGAAAGTGTACTACGACAAACTAGGAAAACTTGGAAATATGTGAAAAATACCATCCGGCAAGGATAGAATTTCGTTTGTATTGCCAGTAGGACTGCAAAGAAACACCCCATGGATTTTCCATCTAATGATGATGGAAGTGTGGAGTCGGAGCTACAGGGGAAACCGGTACATCGTGGGTCAGATCTGGATCACTGGACAATTGCTACAACATTATATGTTGTTAATGTTATAATTCTGGAAATACATCCAGATTTACACGATGGGTTCCGTGGCTTTGGCAAAGGCCTCTGGACCGCCTTCTAATTGCTGTTGTGTCTTGTCTCTGTTTGGAACCCTGGGAGCGACCGTGTAACGACTGGAACTTGGCAGCGGAACCCTCTTGAAGTGGATTTGAGAAGTACTTTTTGAACTGCAAATATTTTGGATCAAGTTTGACTTCTAAAAGTCACTAGCAAACTCAGCCTGCCTACACAATGGACTCCGAGTATGACCGGTCGAATTGGAACACCTATCTATTTAATGGTCTTGGCTCCTTTAAGAACCACATCACTTAACTTCAGTTAAACGTGGAAAGTTGGTGGACTGGTAAGTTTCATACTCGGATCAATTTAAGGAAATTACATGGCGAACGATCCAACTTTGTTATAAAATGCTATTCATTTGGAAAGTAAAACACAAAAGTGCTAATTTGTTCAGGTTATGTACAGTAGTCCCTCGTTTAGCGCGGTTAATTGGTTCCAGACCCGACCATAATAAGTGAATTTCCATAAAGTAGGATTCCTTATTTATAAATAAAATATTTTCATAGAGCATAGAAAACCTGTTTTATGTTTTTTTTTAATCTTTACATTATTAGAGCCCTCTAGACATGAAATAACACCGCTACAGTCACCTTTACACTCCTATTACCCAATATAGTAGATATAATGCGAAAATAAGACATTTATGACATAAATAAGACTTGTGCTCGTGTGTGTTGCAACAAATGTCTTCCGGGCATGTGGACGGGAAGTGACGTTGGGGGTTCAGAGTTGAGTTTTAGCTGGATTACAGCCACAACAGCAGCCCGTGTCATTATTATTTTTATTATTATTATTATGATTATTATGTTATAATTGTGCCTGTTGTGAGATAATTCAAGCCTGCAATAAAAGCCTGTTCTGGCGATCAAGTCTGGTGCACGTGTTACTAGTGACACCTAGTGACCAGTGTAGAATACTACATTTTATCAATATCTTTTCATGCCTTATACTGTATTTGTATTTTTGTTTATTTAGCCATTTTTATTATTGAAAATGCTTAATTTAGGCCAAAAAATAAAATAAAAAAATGTGCTAAAATATGCACTTTTATTAAAAACTAATAATAGGTCGTTTAGAAATGCGTTAGAGTGAGGGCACAAAAAGTGTCTGTAACATGTCCCGATCTAAAGAATATGTTATTGTTGAGGAAGAATGATAACACCAACCTTATGTTAGCTTCTTGGCTTTGTTGTAAAGCGAGTCCACCACCTTGCTCATATTCTGAATGGTCTCCAGGGCTGCCTCATATGTCTTGTCGACCATAGGTTCATCAAAGACGATGAGCACCCCTTCGCCTTGGTCTAAAATACCTGTCATAGAAGGAAGGACAGTACTGTAAATAATATGAAAAAACACCGTCGGGTTGCTAAAGCAGGCCTAGAGGTGGGGTTTTCCAAGTCTGAGTCGAGCTTCCACTAGAGGGCGCCGCAGTCCTTCAGGGGAGGCGAGAAAGGGGTGGCATTGGGGAATGGAAAGACAGAAAACGGCACTTAAAATTGTAGTAACACCTAAATGCCACTAGATGGCGGTAAAGAGTATAGATGACTCCAAGACACGACTATAAAGACCTCTGAGCTACTTTACATTATAACATTAGAGGTCAAATATCATTTCAAATTCCACCAAAAGAAGAGATCATTCATAAGAGATGTCAAATGTAAATATATACAGGTTTATGACATCTCTATTGAATGTCACATATAAATAAATAAATAATAAATACATTTTTAAAAAAAAGAATATAGACATGTTTAAACTATTCAAATATTTGGGCTAAATGTATTGAATGGAAAATCTGATTATATTTCAAACTTTTTTTAAATATGAATTCTTTTTCCCGATTGCATGAAAAACATTTTTTGCAACTTAAAAACTCAAATAATACTTATGGCACTTTGTGCATAGGCTTCTGTTTGAGGGTTTTATTTGAGGGGGATTGGTGGGTGGGAGGTTGGCAATGGCCGATTTTGGTAGCTGTTTGGTTCCTTGGAGACCTCCACTGAGGATTTATTTGTCAGTTACATAGTACAGTATACAGGTACATCTCCATAAATTTGAAACTCTCTGAAAACTGAATTTCTTTTCGTAATTCTAAAAGCAAAACTTTTATATTCTATAGCTCCTCTACACACTGAAATATTTCATTAAAGGACTTCATAATGCCATTGGTAATGGTTTAATTTATCTTCAACATGCACACAATTTCCACTGGAGCCCATCACGTAACACAATTCACAGTTCCGCATGTCCCAAAAGGGACTAGGAAGAAGCAAAGCTTATTTAATCCGACCCCTCATCCGTTTCACATCAGTTGCAATGCATTTGTTAACCTCCTGTATTCCAAATGTACTTCTTGCCTATTGTAAGTACCTAGGAAAGTGATACGGCAATATAACCATAGACTGTTTGATAATGAGTGAGCACAGTGTACTCACTCGACATGGAGAGTTCGTAGTCAGTAAGAGTGGTTAGACATAGAAGTGTATGCACACCGTGGTTCAGGTGTCTTCTTTCTTGTACTTTACAAACATCAACCGCTTGTACTGTTTCTTGAAATTGCTCATTTTAGTGCATTGTTTGAGTTCCTTACTCAGTCCGTTCCACAACTTGATTCCACATACAGAAATGCTAGGTATTTAGTGTTGAAAAGAATTGTTTGACGTGTTTGGGTAACAAGTTAGTGTTTGCTTCATGCATCATTTTAGCTGTTTGAAATTTTACCACAGCAAATTTTAATTTTAGGAATAAAGTGTTTGTATGTTCTCTGTGAGCTGTGTAATAATTATAGCTTAGAGCTAATAAAAACCCCAAATTCTGTAGTTCACAAAATTTGAAAAATTGTCAAAAAGTTCAATATTGGAAACTACTGGTTCACGCTCTAATCAGAAAGTAAACTGCAAAAGCGTCCCAAGCCTTTCTTTGCCTCTAAATCTGAATTGAACTCCTGAAATCCAATAATATATGCACAATATTGTAATTTATTGAGATGCACCTGTATCTTTCATTAATGATCTTGCACTGAGTCAGAGTTGTAATCACGTCCCCTGATTGTCTAAAGTTACTCTTTTAAATGTGGTGATTACAGTTCCAAGGATTGAACTTTTACAATACAGTCAAACCTGTCTATAGCGGCCACTTTTCTGCGGGGGACTTTTCAGTGGCCGCTATAGGCAGGTGGCCGTTATAGACAGGTTGGTGGCCATTTTGAATTTGTGCGCGCACATATTAACATGTCTGTCATTACAAGATTGTTGTGTTTGCAGGTATATATAATTATACTGTTACATGTTGACCAGTAGAGGGCACTGTGGGACTGCGGATAAAAGTTGTAAAAAACAACTAGGCTTATTAATCTACACCACCCACAGAACAAAGCTGTGCTATATACTGTATCATTATAGCTTTAGTTCATCAGGAAGTGACACGTAAATTTTCTGCAGGGGACTTTTCAGTGGCCGCTATAGGCAGGTGGCTGTCATATACAGGTGGCCGCTAAGACAGTTTTGACTGTACTTTTACAAACACAAAATTCTGAAACCTTGGAAAAAGTATTACATAATTTAGAAAATGAAAACAAAAGAAAAAGTCCTCCATTATGTCCTCATATTCAAAAGAGAAGCTGCCGTCTCAGTAACATACCATGAAACTTTTTGTCCAGTATCATCTGCGATAATTTCCTCTCGACATCTCCCTAGAAGAAAGACGCTGTCAGACTCTGCCCATTTTGCTGCACACACTATAGGAAATTCTGCATATTATTGATGATCAAGCACATTACACACGTTCAGGACAACTACTGTACCTTGGGAAGTTTAATGAGGGAGGAAATGTGTGCTATCTGGTGGAGAAAAGACAGAATACATATTCATTTCTGCTCATTAGATTTACTGAGAGTCTAAACTTGCATAATGAATATCAAAAATAAATCATAAGAATACATTTATTTAAATGTTTTGAAAACGTAAACAAAATAAAACTGAAAATGTCGTGAAATGCTTACCTGGACCCTAGAGAAAGGTTCAATGACCCTGATGAGGTTCTGCTCCAGCAGGTTGTCATAGAGTTTGGTCAGATGGGTTCGGATGATGGGATCATCCCTCAGTTCTGCTTTGTACTCCGTCAGTGCCTAACAGAGTACGGAATTAGAATATTACACCCATTATTTTCTCCACTGGCATACAGTATATGTAATACAAACCTTTTCAAAGTCTGCAAGTGACCGATTCTTGCTAGCCTGCGCCACACATTTCAGAGAATCTGTCTGTAATAAAAGAGAGGAAGAATAAATATGGATGAACATAAAAGGAACAGTTAAGACATTTTCCAGCTATTTTTTCATAATGGAGGTGTACAGTCAGCCATTGGCGCTCTCTGGCACTGGTCCTACACCAGATAAAAGGAAGGGCTGTGTCAGAAAGAGCATCTGATAATGATAATAACAAATAATAAAATGTATTAAAAAATAACACATCATGCCATTGACTTGTTGTGGTGACCCCTAATGGAATAAGCCTAAAGACAACTACAAGATTTTCTAAAAAAATAAAGAAAAGTGATCCTTTGGGCGGGGACCCTCTGAGAATTTACAAATTCTAGCAGCAGTAAAGCTACAACAGCATACACAACAAGAAAAAAAAAAAAATCAGGGAGGCGTACAACTGCATCAAACCAAAAGTACAATAATAAACACTGCAACATGCCTCTATGACACAGTACTCCAAAATTGTGGATTATCTTTCCAAAGGGTAAATTATTTATACAGCTCTTGTACATTCTTGGATCTGGATTGTACAAATATACTCAGTTCCGTGGCTTCTGCATCTATATGCACGGTACGGCTATGAAAGTGGCAATCTGGATTGGCTACACCAGCCTTGCAGAGCCACAAATTGACAACAATTTAGCTTAGACTCAACATAAAAATCTAAAT
The DNA here is from genome assembly GCF_027744805.1 of Dunckerocampus dactyliophorus. Lineage (NCBI taxonomy): Eukaryota > Metazoa > Chordata > Actinopteri > Syngnathiformes > Syngnathidae > Dunckerocampus > Dunckerocampus dactyliophorus. The sequence continues at coordinate 14,281,913 of NC_072836.1, forward strand.
AATGTTTCTTCACAGAAAAAAAACTAAGTGATACCTGTCTGCCAGCATACCGCAGAACAAGCTTGCCACTGATGAGGGCCTGTACATCCTCTGGTCTGAAATCAAAACGTCAGAATCAGAATCACGTGACTATTTAGGGTAGCAATTGCGTGTAACTACTTTCAGCAACTTCCCCCCTTAAGTGAAGACAATATTGTTGATTGCTAGATTACACGATGCAAAGCTGCATGCCGATGTGTCCAACCGAGCACTGTACCACTTACGCATTGAGCATGATTTTGCAGAGCAGCATGTATTTGAGTCCTGTGATGGCTCGGGGACTGTCAATGGAGTCATAGCCCTCAAAGGTCTCATAAAAGTAGGAGTAAGCCGTCTTCCAGTCTTTCTCCTCTGCTGCGTGAATGATCCCTTGAAGCACACACAGTACTGTCAGGTTAACAGCAATGGAGGACAATGGGAAGCATCTTGCAGTGTTTCCCACACATTCATTTATGTGTGGTGGCCACCATTAAATTTGTGCTTCCACAAAAGGATTTGGCACTACCCATTCTTTTTTCTTTTTCTTTAGATCTGCTAATAGGACTGTCTGTGTAGCGTAATGTAAGTGCTAACAACAAACACGTAACTTAAGGTTTACAAACTGCCCACAAGGCATGCTGGGTAGTCCAGTGACAACTCTACCCACTGCTGCAATATAGTAAGACATTAGATGTTCAGTGACATGTGATCTGGTCTGATCTTCATGAGCTGTTGTTAAATAAGGTTTAAAAACATGATACAATGTCACACACAAACCAAAAGGCTACGTCTGACCTGTGCACACCCAAACACTGCGTTGTGCGTCATGGCCAATTATGTAAATTAGACTGTTGTCATCTCTCACCTGCAACCCACTGCCACAAATAAATTGTAGATCTGTGGGAATTTGTAAATTTATAACAATCTACCCCTTAGATTCAGAACACCGCCTTCGTCAATAGTTTCCTCCTGACGGTTAAATATGTTCTAAGTGATACACACCTTAAGTGCCTGTGCATGGTATGCTGCTCAATAGTGATTCATTTTGGTTTCTTCTGCTTTTTACCTGACTGCATATCTAAAGCTGCTTGTAGTTTTGGTGGGCAGTAGATGGCGTTGGCGGTTGTCCTGGCTGATGTGAGTGCTGCTCGGGCCTTGGGCAGGTTACTGAGGGCGTGATATGTTTTACTCTCCAACAGTTGAACCTCCACCAGTAGGGCTTTGTCATCCATCTTCTTCAGCTCCTGCAGCAACTGGGAGCCTGGAGGTGGAAGATACGTGTTGTTGTTGTTGTTGTTGTTGTTACACAGCTTTCCAAACATAATCATGATAAGTGCCACAGTTACGGCAGAATGTGTAGTAAGAAGCTTGCAAACAAACGGTGGAGACAGTACATTGTAGTCAAACTCAAAATGAGAAACAATAGAAAACACTCACCAAGTTGTAGGGCCTCCTGGTAACACTTTGTGTCGAAATATAGTGAAACAAGACGAGCCTATAAAGTAAACAGGATAACAGTCTCACAGTGGAAGTGTATATTGTTTCTGAATCCTGTGCACGAATAAGTCAATAACGCTGCTATATCAATGTTTTCAGATTTAGACTGCAGAGATGAGTGAAATGTTTGGTGCACTTTCAATCGCTTCAGGCAATGATGACCAGAACATAAAAATTACAATATTATTTGATTAAAGTCATCCATCTTCTTCTGCTTATTGGAGGTTGGGTCGCGGGGGCAGCAGCCTAAGCAGAGAAGCCCAGACTTCCCTCTCCCCGGCTACTTCGTCCAGCTCCTCCTGGCGGATCCTGAGGCGTTCCCAGGCCAGCTAAGAGACATAGTCTCTCCATCATGTCCTGGGTCTTCCCCGAGGCTTCCTACCAGTTGGATGTGCCCTGAGCACCTCCCCAGGGAGGCATCCTGACCAGATGCCCGACCCACCTCATCTGGCTCCTCTCAGTTCACTTGAGCATTCAGGCAGATCTCCGCTCCAGGTGGCAATAATATTCTCTACATAAAACTGGCACGGCTCTGAAGTTCAGAACAGTCAAACATTCAAAAACATTGATTGACTATTAATTTTCTCTGCAGCTAATCCCCAATTCCTATCTTTTCTGTCGAGTATGTCTCACCTCTAAAGCCTGTCTGAGGAAGGTCCTCTTCTCAGCCTTGGCCCATTCTATGCACTCAAGGCAGAGCTCTACTTCCTGTCCTGTGGCAGCATCCATATCGAGGAACAGGTCAAGCAGGGAGCGGACCAACCTGGCTGCTTTGGCCTTAGAGATGGAGTTGAGGAACGGTCGCACATACTTCAAGAGACCACCGAGCTCTGAAGGCAGAGGGAAAATAATGAATTGTAATTAGCATAGGGGAAAAAAAGGGGAGCGGGAACAGCCTGAAGGATAACATTTAAATCAGATCTTGCTGAGTGATGATTTGATTTATGTGTAATATCCTTAAAAAGGGACATCAGTGTTTCCCATACATTTATTTGTTGCAGCCTGCCACGAATACATTTGGGCCGACACAGACATGCCATTTGGGTGGACACAGACTTTTGTAAAGATTTGACACTACCCGTCGGCCCTCGCTCACAAACACATTATAATGGTGTATCTTGTCGTTACAACTCCGCACTGAAGATGGTATCAACTCTGCTTCTCAAGACACATCATACGCACATACCACAACTGACTTGGTTGCGCATTGTAACGCATTTGTCATGAATATCGGGAGATACCATACAGTGGTGCCTTGGTTAGCGTTATTAATCCATTCCGGAAGGTCTGACTCAAACCAAAACGAACTCTAACCAAGGCAAGTTTCCCCATAGAAAACAATGTAAATCCAATTAATCCGTTGCAGTCACTCAAAAATTTGAACACAAAACTGAAAATGTACATCATTTTTACATGGTTTTGCAAAGACCAAGCAGGATGAGAGACGTTTAAGCTTGGAGAGCAATCCCTTTTTTGTTTAACTGTTACTGCACTCATGTGGCACAAAAAAATCTATGCAGAGAGGTCTGTTAATGACTTGACATGCACAGTTTTACATTCAAAAAACAATGCCTCAAACATGACATATGAAATGGAGAAATTAACATTTAACATCATTTTACCTGAAGCGGACACCCACAACAACCACAAAAGGGAGGCATGGAGCAGTTTGGAGGCACGTTTGTCCGCACTTGCAAACTCGCCATGCCTCATGACGCTTTGTATGCCTGTTCTTTTTTTAAATTTTGCAATCAGCCACTGCTTGCCTAAAATTCATCAACAGACTCACTCAGACCGTGTTGCGGTCTGAGTGAGTCTGTTGATGAATTTTTTGCGATGACTTCTTTCTTGAATTCAATAGTGGTCTTCACCCTCTTTGGAATGTTGCTGTTACTCGCGACCTTTTTTGGAATCATAGCGGCTTGTTTAGAGTTCCTCGCAAATACACACACAGGAGTCACCAACACCGAGGGTCCATTGTTTGGCCACTTGATTCTGGATGCCTTACATGTACGTGCATTACAGGCTGCCGTAGTAAAGTGAACTACTCGTGTGTTTCAAGATGGCTGCGTAAACAAACCAAGCTTGTTACGCGTGTCTTACTGCACGCTAACCACGCGGGTGAACACAAACCAAGGCAAAATTTTAGCATAAATTTTGGATGTTAACCAAGGCGAACGTTAACCGAGGTGTTTTTTTATTGTTTTGTTTTTAAATCGCCCGTGAGTGTTATAAGCTGCATGTACGTACAAATTTTAAAAATGGGTTTCCTGGCCTTGTTGTAAGTGTAAGCTGATTTTAAAGATAATGTACACATCATTGTACATCTAATACAGTGTTCCCTCGCTACATCGCAGTTCACCTTTCATGGATTCGCTCTTCCGCATGAGCAATTTTGCACATTTTTTAACAGCTATGAACGGGCATTGTGTTCTGCGTCCTTGTGGTGTATTACAGTGATCTATCGGTGCTCTGTTGCATGTGTCTGTTATTGTATTTACTACCGCTACCAGCAGAGGGTGTTGTATACTCATGTGAGAGTTGAATACGTGTCCAGAAGTGCCGGTTCGTCTCAGTAGTTTCACAGCCACAACAGTCCTGATTGGCTACGGGAGAACCCGCCCATTGTGTTCTGCGTTCTGATTGATTGACAATGGTCAACAGCCAATCTCCTTCGTGCACGACTGCCTGTTTCCTGTTGTATGATCACTAGCTGCTAGCAATCATACATGCTGAATGAAGGCAGAAGTTACGTGGCTGTACGGCGCATGGAATACTGTAAATGAATCTCCGGTTCACGGACGATGTTTTAACAAGGATACAACAAGGATACAAAAACGCTACAGCCTAACGGTGCCAGGACAAGCCACGATCAGAGGAGTGAATACGCGTGTCCAATCTCGTAAGTTGATCATTAAAATTCAAATGAAATTTGAACTTTGAGAGTGTTTAAACAAGAGAGAAATGTGATAAAATGTTAATGCCTGTCCGAGAAAAGTGTATAAAGTGTATGGTGAGGGGTTTTACAGCCTTAAAACATATTATAATTGCACCTATCTGACACGAAAAACGAGGGAACACTGTATTGTCAACAGATGTGTTGACAAAGTCAGTTGTGGTGTGTGCGTATGAGGTGTGTTCAGAATCACAGTTATTATACCAACTACTGTGCGGAGTTGAGTTTGTAACGACAAGCTACACAGACTGTCCCATTATGATGTGCTTGTGAGCAAAGGTGAACAGGTAGCGCCAAAACTTATAAAAATAAAAAAATGTAGCACCAAATCTATCTGTGGCAGTCTGCCACAAGTGAATTGATATATGAGCTACAAATGTATGACGTTTATGGCTACAAAAAGCATCTGGACGAGGTTAAAGTTGCTAAGGGAACATGATAAGACAGTTTTGCTGGATATACTGTACATCTTTCTGTTGATATCAGATAGTAAGAATAAGAATATTAATATTAAGAATATTTCCAATGTTTTCGGCAATATTGGTGAAAACACAGTGACCAATTTAAATATGTCTTCTCTTATCAAGGGCTAACAAGACTGTCAGTTAAGAGAACACATACTGTTATCTTAAGTCAATTAACCTCCGGTGTCTCACTGAAATATGTCTTCTCTTATCAAGGGCAAACACGACTGTCAATTAAGAGAACAGATATCTTCCATCATGCAAGTCAATTAACCTTCGTTGCTCAATTATTTTACCCATTTGGCTTGACTGTATGAATTATGAACATTGGTAAATCAGTACACAACACAATGACCTGATCAAACAACACATTCAGATACAACTGAAGTTGTGTTTACCTGTAGCTTGTCCTGTCTTGGCCAGCAATCCACCCAGCTCCAAGATGCTTTGCTCTTTAACCCGCACAGCCTCCTCATCACTATCCTGGATGTCTCGCTTCACTACAACGCACACAAATAATTTGCCACAAATGTTGTCCTTAATTTGTTGATCATGATTATAATTACAATATAACACATTTTAGGCAAACAAAAGCAAACAATGTCAATGTCAATATCATTTTTTGCTAGACATTTAACAATATAAAGATATATTTTTATATATACATTTAAAATTTCACACTCATCCTTGCTCACATTCATATTACAATGCTCTGTCTGAACTGAATGGAGTGTAATTACAACTCTGTCCAGTAGATGGCATATATCGTTCTTTTGCGATAATGCATTTTAATGACGGAACAAATAAACAACAGGTGTTACAGGTGTAACAGGTGCCAGCCAGTGCAAACCTCACACCTTAAGAGTCAACCTGGACATTGAGTTGACGGCTTGGGCTTTTAGGGCGATGTCGAGCACTCCCGACTCTCATTCGGTGGACTGTGGTTCGAACAGGGGGTGGCCAAGACCGGTTACAAAAATATAACAATACGAAACAACGCAAAAATATAGACCAGAATTGGAAAAATCGATACAGATACTGATACAACCCTTGGTATCGACACTATCGATGTTTGGCTCGATCCGCCCACCCCCTACCGTTAACAATATTTGACACAATTGGGGAAAAGTAATAAGCGGCAACTCCGCTGACTCCCCGCTATGGTGAACTCGCCAACTGTCAGCCAAGTCCAAGTGAAATTAATGCAAGCCGGTGAAGCTAACTTCTGCTCTAGGTATCATCTTACCGGTATGATGCTAGCCGGCTAGCACGCTGGTGGTGCTGCTGACTCACTGTATAAGCATGGACAATCCAGACTGTCACTTAGCTAACTAGCCCACAACATAACCCATTCAATTGGTCTACTGGCAGGATGAACTGTGCAGCTCCGAACGGTAGACGTAAACGAATTGACTGTCTAATGTCACACACTGTCAGTTATATTTACCTATTGAATGCAAGATATCGATTGAGGCATTCCGGTCTGATCCAAGCAGTGACTGTGCTCTCTGAAACTCAGCCACTGCCGCGGCTGCCATCTTTCCTGTACCTGCCCGGCTACACTTCCCTCCAATCTGCTGCTTAGTTTTCTGCTCAGGTCATTGTCGGAGCAAAGCGGAGCAATGCTGCCCCCAACCGGCCATACCTGGTTCTTCTTTAAGACGTGATTGACGCCCGGCACCGGTACCAACTTTGGCCTTTTACCGCCACCTACCGGACTGGAGCGTGACACGGTCTGCTCTTTTAGTGTCATTTGCAGCCTGCTTTTTGAGCCCATCTTAAGAAATACGAATGGTTTGCGGGTTGATAAGCCTTTATATATATAAAAAAGGTCTTATAATTGCCTCATGTTGTACAAAAAGCATTCTTACTTTTAATATTTGAATAAAATAGACGCAAATGCGCAACATCCAACCACAGAATCGATCCAAAACCATAAAACACATGCAACGCAGCATCATCCTGTATGATCGATTCTTACCTGTCCAGCCTTATTCCCCATCAAACATGTTTTGTATGACGTACTGTATACTGTAGATGTCCTCCTGTGTCTGCTACAGTAAGTCCCAATACTGTTGCCATGTCTTTTGGATTATGGGTTTACCCTCTTCTTTGCTTAGTGGAACATTCATGTTTATTGTTTCTGATCTGACCAGAATATCAACATCCTGATTTTCTCCACAAACAGACCCGCCTTCGACAATTTGTACAGCTGGTGGATTATGGGAAGAAATAAAACAAAATAGTAAGTAGTACTAAAAATATATTTTTTTTTTAAAAATAGTTTATTTGAATGTACATAACTATAAATAAATTTAAAAATTCTGTCTTCTGGCAGTCACAGGACGATCGAGAGGTAGTCACAAACCTGAAAGCAGAGTGACATAATGTGATGGTTGATGTGTAGGTTTAAGAACACAGCATGCTACAGTGAAACCCGTTTAAGTCGAATCCCCTCAGACTGGCTGACTCACGTCGACAACACATACCCGAAACTAGCCACTGCTTGCACATTTACTTGTCCCTTTCAGCGGAGACATGAGGAGAACGGGTGATAAAGGATTTTTGAACCTACGGCAATTTCTTAACATGCTTTTCCTCCATATGTGTATAATTTTATTTTGGTTCTTCTGTTTTTATATATCTTTAACTCCTACCAAAGAGAGCTGCTGCGGTAATTTTGTTCCTGTACATTTTCATGACAACGACAAAGCTTTTGCACATGTGCAAATCTTTCTCCTTGTGGGTAACAACCTTGAAAAAAATGAATAAAATGGATGCCTTTGTTATCTGTTGTGTTAAATCCAGGTTAGTACTGCCATGTTTTTATTTTGAAGCTTACTTTTCACTGAACAGGAAGCCACTTGTTGCCGTTGTCGTTTCACGCTGCTTGGCGATAATGGTGAAGTTACTGCTACAAAACAAACTGACCTATTTTTCATAGAAATGACCCCTTTGGATCTAAAATGTGACGTCTACAAAAGCGGTCGACCACGTAAGTCGACATTGACTTAAGCACTACTTAGTAATAAGAACACTCTGGACTAAGACTTGAGTTGTTCCACATAAACAGGTTGTCGACATAAATGGGACCGACTTCATCGGGTTCCACTGTATATTGTTAAATTACGTGCAGCATGCATGTTACTGGTTCTCTGGAAGTCAATTAGGTTGCAGGGAATGGCGAGAACTGTTTACAGACGCTGCTGACTCAATTTGTCGTACTTGGCAGCTAATCAGCAGGTTGGGAGATGTATCTGCGCTTGACGCCAGTGAGAAAACAGGGTTGTAGGGACAGTCTTCCATGTGCTCCGTAACTCTGGATTCTAGAAGGCGCTGTAGGACGTCTGGCGTGATGTTCTTCCCCTGAAGCCGGAGTACAACAAAAGATTTCAGCAAAAATCTATTTTAGAAATAAGACACCCTGAATATACATGAATAAAGAAAGTGTGATAAACAATATGAACTATGAACGTCCCTCCTTTTTTACTTCCCCAGACAGGGCAGTGGGTAAGTTACGCTGTGTGTCACATACTGGTTGACTGGTGTTATGTTATTGGTGTTTGTTTGGCACTGTGGGTGAGGTATTTGTCGGGATTGCTGTGTATGAAAAGCTACTGAAACCATCAAAAGGTTGTTCTCAGATTGACTGACTGACTACGTGCAAGTCATGTTGCCAGCTTCTATGTTAAAAAAGTTTCCATTAAATACTTTGGAGACAACTGACAAGCTGGATTCAAACGCTTGGCGGGCCGGATGTGGCCTCCGGGCCGTAGTTTGCCCACTCCTGCCCTAATGTGTGCAACATGACATTTTGAGGACATATGTAACCCATTGTTTTGTATTGGTGGCTGGAGTATACAAACCTTTGTATTACTGTAAAGTCCACAGGGGCAGGAGATGAAATGAGTGTTTATGTTCAAGTAATTCCTAGCAAACACAAGCAGATTATGTCAATTTATAAAAAGTCCTGAAATCATTCAACAAACACAATTTCATCCATCGTCACACTTACGCGTGGCACAGGGGGCAAATTATATGAGTCTCTTCCATTCCTTCCACAACAGATGAAAAGTACTGCTCCTCGAATTGTTGGTTCCGTTCATACTCTTCCATAATTGATATTTCTGGAGTAAGAGGGGAAAATGTTCAGCCTTGCCATTTATGTTTGAATTCGCACTACAGCACTGTGGATGAACGTGTGCTACACTTTACCGTAAGACAGGAGCTCCTGTTGGATTGTCTCCAATACTGCCAGTTCATCATACTCCTTCATGACACTATACATCTATTGACCACAGAACAGAACAGAAGAGAAGAGTTCGTATGTCTCGAATGGAAACGAAGCATCTCCAAAGTAAGGTGGCCGAGAGGTACAATAGCGCGCGCGCGCGCGTGTGTGTGTGTGTGTGTGTGTGTGTGTGTGTGTTAAAAAACCTGTTTTGGAGGCCCTATGCGCCACGATAGAAAAAGCTTGCGTACCTCTGCAATACCATCTGGGCCCCACAGAGACGGCAACCTCTGGTCCTCTGACTGCAGAGCGGCCCACTCCTCCTCCATGATCTCTTGTACAACGATGGAAGCAGTGGAGCCGTGGCATTTCGGGCTTTCACCCATCTTGCGATACTTGTCAAGCAACCTCGACCGGCTACCCTTGAGCCTTTCTACACAGCGCTGTTAAATATAGCGACAAACATACACACGGTAAGCCACTGTTTATGTATACTGTATTTGTGAAATGGCTACAGCTATCATGCTAGCGTGCAAAAGTAACTATTTAAAATGTCCCACCTTGCGATATGTTTCTTTCCATGGCGGTGTTGTTGCTTTATAAAGCAAACGGTGCCTCTGCAAAGCATCCATTTTATAGTCCGGTGAAAAAAATAACAAAAGAAATAGCTACGATGTACCTTCACAACCACAGTTAGTCTCTTCAGTTCCGCGAAAACAAAACCAGATCCTGTTTTAACACATTGCACCGGAAGTAGTAGTTGCACTACTTGCATTATGGGTAATGGTGTTCAAAATTTGTAATACAAAAAACACGATACTTAACAATTAAGTCATAGAAAGAGTAATTTTATTTGAAAAAATATCCCAAATCCGTATTACTGCAATGTAGTTGTAATATTACGAGGAAAGGACGTGATTTCCCAGGAATTAAGCCGTAATATTACGAGAAAAATGTCGTATTTTCAACAAAAAAGGGAAGATTTTATTATTATTATTATTATTGTTATTATTATTATTATTATTATTAATATTATTATTACTATTATTATTTAACTTACACTTCAATCATTAACGACAAATTATAAACGTACTAATTATTAATAAGTTACTGACAAGTATTGTAGTTGCGTTAAGTGTATGTGGGAATTTTAACTTTCACTCTTCAAATTCCAAATTCTTTCTCGAAATATTATCATTATTTTCGATAAATTTATTAATGTTTTCTCCCCACTGTGGCCACAATGCTCTCTTGTAAATACTCGCTTGTCGCAGTCGTCAGCCTCAATGGAACGTTTTTAGATCGTACCTCGTATGCTTCGGTTGAAATATTTCAGATTTCCCTGAAATCACGAATGGAGCGTCACATTGAGTTGGGCGACCGTCACCGGATGAGCGATTTAAAGAAAGTCATCTGTCTGTCTCTTTATTAGATGGGGGCTGAGAGTTTGGAAACGGCCAAAGGAGATAGTCAGATAGCTTTAGCAGTTGTGTCAGGAAATAAGCACAGGAGCCGAGTACAGAAGTAGGAAAAACAGCACACATGACCACATATCCCTTTATCGATGTGTTGTAAGCTGAAATAGTAAATATGAGCTTCTTTATGATGCATGCAATATATGGATTGCACTAATTACTGAGTGCTTTTTTAAAAGTTGTATTTCTATTTTAGGGAGATTTCAGTTGTTGTTTTTTTCAAAGCATGTTTTTTGATCATGTAATGAAAGCCTATTTCAATTTTATGGTTATTTGCAATAAATTGCTTACTCAAATTTTTTGGGGGTCTCACTCCCATTTCTTTTTTGTCTTGAAAATGTGAATCCTTGCAGTTTTTCAACTGGTGTAAAAGTTTAGTTCGGGAGTGTACCTGCAGACGGTAAATTGGACATCTTTGCAAACATGATATTAAAATCGTCAAACAGACCTTGTGCTTTTGTGGAGGGAGTTCCTAATTTTTAAAAAGCAACATTGATTACTTTAATTTACATAAACAAGTTAAAAATCCGATCCGATCAAGATATGGAACAATGTTAAAAAAAAATATATAAACGGGTATGGGGTAATGATTTTTATAGGCCGGGGAGGGCGGATGGTGCGTTCAAATCATGGTAGGAAAAAGGATGAAAAGACCTACGGTATATCTGTCAGAACCAAGTATAATGTTATCTTTTGACCAACTGAGAGCCAAGTACAATCTGGACACTTCTTTAAATACCTTCAATGTTAAAAATTGTATTAAATCGAGCCAAAATGGTGACCTAGCCCTACCTCTCTACTCATCTTTAGAAATGCTATTAATAAAAAAACAGCCTCACTATCATAGTTAATAATTTCATTACTACTATTGTGTGACTTTCAATGCAGTATTGTCTTTGTGGTTGTTGATATTATTTTGTCCTTTCCGTCAGGGTCTTATAGTCGTCACAGACATTTGCTGATGTAGTCCTGTTTGTTTCTGTTGTTTTGTTGTTGTCACAATTGTTGTTGATGCTGTTGTCCCTGTCTCTGTCTTTTTTGTCCCCCTCTTATCCCCACGCCCCACCCTCTGTTTTCTTTTCTCTTCTTCTCTATCCCCTCTTGCTCCGGTCCGGCCGCTCCAAATTTGCATAGTAACAAGCATCCAAGTCAAATGAATTCTGTATAACAGAGAAAGTGTATCTCACACTTTTCCCTGGCAGAGTAAATCCGTTGAGCACGTGAGGGCATTTAGATCTACAATTCTATCTAAAACTAAACTGCAAACTAAATCAATAAATGTAAGACTTAAATTTATACATTATAAGTGGTTAATGTGTATGTATGTATGTACTGTATGTTTGACCTAAACAGATAGAACACAAACATACCAGACATACAGTATGTACAAAATGCATGGAAAGTAAGGGAACTCTATTCCACTTCTTATGGCAATGTGGGACAATTAAAATATTTTTTGAAGGAATTTGAACACCGTTTGTTGCATACGTCAAGAATGTGAATATAAATCCTGAAGATGAAGATGATTTGTTAAGATTTTCTTGCCTTAATTGTTGAGTTTGTTGTAGCCACTTAGCTATTACTAAAGAATTGTTGCTTGTGGTTGAGTTGAGCGGAGGGTAAACTGATTGGTGCCACCTACCTCGACTCCTGTCTGGTTGTGAATCGCATCTTCACATTTGGTGACCTGCGACGTGGGTAAAAATGTCGACTGACAACAGAGACAGCGAGACCGTGCCGGCGCCGCTACAAAGCTAACGAGCACATCAGTGCTATCTGCGCCACACCCACATGTTTTCAACATATCAAGCCCAGTTCCGACTGCGAGGAATAACTCAGGACGTGATGAAGGATTTCCACCGCCATACGGGAGCGCAAAGGCCTTTATATACAGGTACAGCAGTTTTTTATCATAGGGAAAAACCGATATCAACTGAAATTACATTTTTATAGCAATATCGGTGTGCCGATATTATCAGACATCCCTATATTAGGGATGTGCAATATACTGTATATACAGTATATAAATGTGATTTGCATCGTATGTGCACAACGGACATTCCTTTGGAAGAATACTAAGGGAAGCCTCTGGTTTTGTTTTTATTGTTTTTCTTGCATAATTTGTAAAACTTCAATAATAGAGATTATTATAGATATTATAGATATTATATACCTTAGCTGTGTCCATACGCTGAGCAGTTTGAGTGCGTAAGTGCGATAATAGTGAGAAATAGGGCGAAATGCCCCAAATGGTAAGTGTGCAGTGATGGAGCCTAACCACCCTTAAATTATCGCCATCTTGGCTACATAGCAAAAAGGAGAGGGACTAATTTGAGTGGTTGCAATTCACAAATAAAATGGAGAGAAGAAAAAGAGGAAGCAGATAAACACGTTGATCGTCATTTTTGGTAAGTGAGCAACAACATTAATGGATTTGGCAGCACTACGCTGTCAAAATGTGTGTAGTACGCAGTGTACAGTACATAGTATACAGTACATACTGATTTGTACTGATGGAAGTATTCGATTTGAGACGCAGCCCTTCTCTTACTTTAAATGTCATTGTTGTCAAGACCATCCATCCATTCATTTCCTATGCTGCTTATCTTGTAGGGTCACGGGGGTATGCCCATTCCTGCTGACTTTGAGCGAGAGGCGGGGCACATATACTGTAGACACAACAACCATTCATACTCACATTCATACCTATGGACAATTTTGAGTCATTGATCGACCTAACATGCATGTTTTTGAAGCCGGAGTACCCGGAGAACACCACGCACGCACGGGGAGAACATGCAAACTCCACACAGAGACGCCCAAGCAAAGATTCGAGCCCAGATCCAAGATCTCCTGACTATGTGGCCAACATGTTAACCACTCGCCCACTGTGCGGCCTGTAGTCAACACATTCAATGAAATGATCACTGCAGCTCCGATAGATAAGTGTATAAAATACCATATGAAAATAGAACAATCAAAATAAAAATAAGCACAAAATGAGGAAAACCACGTTTGCTGTATTGGTGAAAAAAATCCTTTCATTCTCTTTACGTCGCACTCGAAATTAACACATAAATGTGCAAGCAACGGCTAATTTTGATCATGCTGACCACCGCTTACGTCCACGTCATTCAGCCAGTTCAAGGGCCGTCGACACAGACAGGTTCCGCGCTACAGTATTCCACTTTCTCTGCTTTTAAGGGTTTGATGGTGTTCTTAGAGGTACTGAGCTCATCTCAGCAGTTCAACAGTAAAATCCACAGGCGGCTTTTCCACATGCAGCGTACGTGGTGGATTGGCCCACGCAAACGTAATCACCAATCCCCAGGGTTCACTCACTCTATCTCTACATCTGCCTCCCAGCACCTCCTGCCACTGCCCAACAGCAGCTTTGACACATCTGCTCGGCTGGGGTCAGCACCTCGGACAGCGGAGCGATTCTGATTGGCTGGAGCCGGTGGCTGTCCAATGGTTTCACGAAGAAGGCTGCGACAGAGACGGCGAGGCGGCAGCAGCAGCAGCAGCATCCACCGCAGCAGCCAATCAGAAGGCGCCATTTCCGTCCTGCATCCAACCCGAATAACTGTAGACACCCGCATCAAAGCAGCGCCTCTCTCTCTTTTCTCGCAGGTTTGCATTGCCAAGGGTATAAGCCGAGGTCTATTTTTGGAAACTGTAGTGGCCATTTTCTCCCGCTTTCTTTGTGTTTGGTGCATTTTGTTTTTGTTGTTTTTACATTTTATTTTTAAGTCTGTGCGTCGTCCTGCGTACACGCGATGTGAGCATCACTGTGGCCGTGTAGGTTTTGGAATGGAGGACACCTTCCGGCTGCACATTTCGCATTTTCTAATCGCATTTTAATCCCACATGAAAACAACAGTTTTTGAAATGAAGATTGGGAGGAAGCTTTAGCCCACGGGGGACGAGACAACATTCGGGCCTGCAGCGTGGGGGCTTTTCACGGACCGGTGTTGCGTGGAAACCGAACAGAAGACCTGGAATCCGACTGCATTTTCCTTGCTGCAAGGTGGTCATAGTCTGCATGGAGCCGACAAGGAGAGTCGACTAGGTGTCAGGTGGGAAAACACTGCACATTTCAGTATGAGTGATTTAAAAATGTTAATAGACCTACCAGGACGCAATATAGACTGTAAAAAAATAGGACCAGACTCAATTGTCTACCCAGTTCAACAATATAGAACCAGAACTCAATAAGGGCTGTTCTTTTGTGGAGCTATTTGACTGAATGAACATAAGAATACACACATGTGACGTTTCTGAGTATGTGTGGGAAAAAAAAGAAGAGGAGGTGGGGAGTCTTGTTTTCAGGGCTTCCATTTTGAAGCTAAGATGGATGCTTGCGCACATTTCTTTCTTGGCCTATCTTGATTCTTATATAATACTGATGAGCATTGCGGGCCTGTAGTAGGGTAGGACGCCGCATCAGCGTTAAAGTGTACAGGTGAGGATTAAATCCAAATGCATGTGTCTTTTTAAACACTGACGATCATCATGTGAAGGAATGTCATCCAAAAAACATGACTTGTTGATTTTTGGAGCTAAATACATCATATCCGTGGGTGAATCTTGTTCGGCTGACGTAGAGCTGAAGGAGGCTTCAATTAAACGTGCATGCACTCATCAAGAAGTCCATTTGTTGGAAATGACACTTGAAAGTGTCAAAAATACTGTCAGGGGATATAAATTCAGAATATTCGCCATTTTAGCTATTTGTTAAAATAAGATAACTCTTTCACCTCAGCTCAGCTCCAATGATAATGACAATGTAGTCAAGTCATTACATTTAAAGGAGACATCAGTAGACAACATTAGGCTAACAAAATGCACGCTATAAAAATGCGTAATGGGTGTGAATATGTTCATCATATAAACATTACAAACAGACAGTAGAATCAACAGTAAAAAAAAAAAACACCCTAACAGTGTTGGGCAAATAACTTTAAAATAGTAATTAGTTACAGTTACTAGTTGCTTTCGCCAAAAAGTTATTACAGAGTAAAGAAATTACTCCATTATTAATGCAGTTAGGTACTGGGAAAGTAATTATTGCGCTACTTTTTTTAAAAAAAAAACCTTCAAATATGTAAAATAATTCGCATTAAAAACATTTTTTAGTGGTGTGTGTCATTGAGAGATGTTTCATAAGAGCTGAGGGCTGAGCTGGGGACTTCCCATAACGCTAGGGGCCAGTAAGCGTGAGGAACCACAACTCTTAGCTTCCTGTGTAGTAGTAGTAAACAACTGCGACTGAAGCGACATCCAGAGAGTTGATGTAGACGTCAGTGCTTAGTCATGCGTCACATTTCGTGGCGTTGTAACGTTAGAAATAGTAATTCAGGAGACTACCCTTTACTGGAAAACAATAGAGTAGAACGCATACAACACATTTCTGATGTATTTTCTAAAATACTATTAATCGATGTCAAATACGTGTGATGCATGTATGTTACATTGGGTGTTTTTGGGAAATGTATTCCTTTTTTGTTTTTTTTGTCCACAAATGTGCCTTGAATTGAATAAAAGAACAAATATTGTAGCAATTTTAAGGCTAATAGCGATAGCAATATTTTCCCAGCTTTGTTTATATGAATTTATTGAAGAAATATAGCGAGGACAGCTATTTGACAGCTTATTTAAGCATTAGAATTGTTAAATGGGTTGAAAATGACCTTTAAATGGCAGAAGATAAGCTTTTGGCAAAGCTGACACACAGCCATTTTGGGGAAGCCATATCCCGGGATAGTCACATGACAAACACTCCGAAATGTTTCCGATTGTACGCCATTTAGGGACTTAATGAGTTCAAGTCAAGCACAAAGCTGTATAGGGACTACAGTGATGGGAAACTCGATTTCTTTTACTGACTCGAGTTCATATGTGACACTCGATGAATGGAATCGGGGGCTCGGTTCACTTGCGGCAGAGCGCACGCGCAGAAACTCGCACATGCGCAACAAGCTGTGAGTCAGGTAACCAATTAATTTCAGTCACCAGTCACAAAGCGCATGCGCAGCAACTCAGAAGCTTTAAGACATCTAAAGTGTTGATGGGGTTGTATGAGTTATTCATGCAAGTCTAAAAATAGTTTCCAGAAACTCTGCTGAAATACTTAAGAAAATTCTCTATTTTGCATACTGTATATATTAAAAAAAAAAAAAAAAAAGAAAATGACATGAAGGGTATAGTCCTGATTTTTCTGGAGGGGATGGAGACTGCTTAGTTGTCATGGCAACTGGGCGACTGTGACTCACAATGGAAGCAGCTTTCTACTGTAGGGAGCCAACTTGAGCAAAATACTGGGATTTGTTTCACAGCTCAGAGGGAAAATGGAGGATTGCTCTTTTAGTGTGTGCTGCATTTATTTGGACTGTCTTGCTGTAATAATGTTTTACATCAGGACTTCTTTCTGCTCACAGATTCACAGAGGTGAGACGTTTTGGTCCGGTTCCAATAACGGAGCTTTCCTCCCACTGGTCCTAATCACCCGTCCTCTGCCGCTCCGCTGACCCTCGGCAGGCATTATGGGTACAGTGCTGTCCCTCTCTCCCAGCTACCGCAAGGCCGCCCTGTTTGAGGACGGCCCGGCTACGGTGGGTCACTACACGGCCGTCCAGAACAGCAAGAATGCCAAGGATGCTGCAGCAGCTGCTGCAAAATCCCTCAAACGTCCCTCCATCATCAGCGTGCTGCCGTGGAAACGTATCGTGGCCGTGTCAGCAAAGAGGAAGGGCTCCAAAAAGCTGCAGTCCGACAGCGGCGATGGCGGGAAAGGATGCTCGCCAGACGCGGACGCCGTCATCACCTCTAGTTCGGCTTCCAACAGCTTGAAGCTGAAGAAGTCGCAGTCCTGCGCAAACCTTTCCTCTTACGCTTCCAGTCAGGATCCCTCGACCACCACAACTACCTCTTCCCACCTCCCCACCTCCAAGACCCTGATTAATGTAGCAACAGTAGCTGCCAAAAAGAATTCCCTAACAGGCTCCGGGATCCAACCTTCGACTGCAGTTGGCACGCCCAAGCGTGTTATAGTTCAGGTAACCTCATCTTGCATAATATTGCATAATAAGGTGTGTTCCTATTGTCGTGCAAGAAAATGTCTTTACTTGAGACCTGACTCGAGACTTGAGATAAAAGACTACGTACATCAGACTTGCAAAACACTGACTTATGACCTTCTAAATACGGTTTTACCATTACTAGAGCCCTGTAGATATGAAATAAAGCCATTACAAAACCTTCACACTTGTATTTCCCAATATAGTAGACATAATAATAGAAAATAAGAACGCTAAATAAGACAAGCTAGACTCATGTTAGCACTGACAACGTACTTCCTAGTGGCTATCTACTCAATGTAATGTTACTGACACCTAGAGACCAGTGTAGCATACTACTCTACTGCTGCTTTTTCTGGTTAAGGAGAGACTCACGATGCACTTCAATCGCTCTATTAACAAGCAGAGAACACATGCAGTGAACATTCACACAGGAGCTGCTGTCGGCCACTCTCGACACTGCTAACCGGCTGCTAGCAATCAGCTAACAGTCAACTCTCGCTGGCTGACGTCACACACATCACTTCCCAGGCCCCACTTCTTAAAAGCGCACACAACAAGTCACAGACGCCTTATTATGCTTCATATCTGTCTTTTGAATGCCTTATATTTGTATTTTCATTCATTTAGCCATTTTTATGCTTGAAAATGCTGAATTTAGACCATGAATACGTACTGTTTGCTTTAATACGCATCATTTTTTAAAAATACTAATTATAGACCATATTCAAACATGAAACAACAATCATTTATGAATTCATTAATTTTTGAAAAACTACGGTAGAGTGAGGGCACGATGTTTGAACCGCGACGTAGCGAGGGACGACTGTACCCCGACACCACCCGGATGCAAATGATACAACAACAGAGCCACCCACAGAGACGTACTCAAGGACGAGACAGCGTAACAGGCTTATGTCGACAACACGTCTATGTTGACCGACTAACCAGTCCTTGTCCTGGTACCACCATTGCTATTACCTTCATAAACGTGTCTGCTTAAGTTGCCATCACATACATGGTCGACTGCTTTAGTCAACATAAAATGTGAGACCCCGAAGGGTCATTTCTATAAAACTCAGTCCGAAAACTGAGTCCGAAAACACGTGGTTTTCTTGATAATCACCAAAATCACGTTCGTACATCAATAGCCAAAAAAGTAAAGTCTTCTGAGCTATTTTTGTTGTTAAACTTGTCCAAACAAATGTATCTTTAGTTGTACCGGGCATTAAAATGAACGAGAAACTAAAGAAACAAGGGTGGTCTACAAATATTTCCCATGACTGTAGAGATGTGATGTTTGCGAACCAGTCAAGTCTTTGGAATGGCTCTTTTAACCAATTCCTTACTGATACGGTATAGGATTATAAGATAAACGAACGAGCCATTCTTATAACTGGGAATTGGTTGTCATCGTTCAGTCAAAAGAGCTGCTCAAAACACTCGGTTTGTTCGGAAAAGGTCACATCTCTAAGCCGCACGAGAGGACTCGATGCAACAATGACGAGCCAGAGTGGTCTGTCAAGTTAAAACTACTTCGAGGTCATTAACATAAAAGGCAAGAACATGTGACATGTACATTATGTCCCAGAGTAAAGTGACTCTAATCTCATCAAAGCAAAATCCCAATTCTTGAACATATTTGGAGTTTATTCAAAAAAGTAACACAATAAAATGAGTTTACCGAGTAGCTCGTTTATGAACGAGTAATTTTGTTACTTATTTTGAGTATTTTTTGGGGAAAGTAACTGTAACTAATTACTTTTTAAAGTAATTTGCCCAACTCTGGTTGTAGTATTGTTAACTTTGTCATTATAACAACATAACGTGCACAATTTGACTTCCTGTTTATTGCGATGTAAGCTTCAAAATAAAAGCATGGCAGGATTAACCTGTATTCTACCACAGAAACTAACAAAATGCATCTCTGCTAGATAATAGTATAAAATAAATAAAAATAACATCTTATATTCAGGTCGATATGGTGCTGTGATGTATTTTAGCGTCTCTAAGGATTCATATGCATTTTTAGGGGGAAACACGATGTCTTCATAATCCTTTCCCAATTCCTCTACCTTTGCGTTCTCCTCCCACACTGAACCTTCTTCTTCTGTACACATCAGGCCTCCACCAGTGAGCTGATGCGCAGCCTCGGTGAATTCCTGTGCCGCCGTTGTTACCGACTGAAGCGTCTCTCCCCGACCGATCCGGTCCTGTGGCTGCGCAGCGTGGACCGCTCCCTCCTCCTTCAGGGCTGGCAGGACCAGGGCTTCATCACCCCGGCCAACGTGGTCTTCCTCTACATGCTGTGCCGCGACGTGGTCTCCGCCGAGGTGGCGTCGGAGCGCGAGCTGCAGGCGTCGCTGCTCACATGCCTCTACCTGTCTTATTCCTACATGGGCAATGAGATCTCCTACCCACTGAAGCCCTTCTTGGTCGAGGCTGAGAAGGAGGCCTTCTGGGACCGCTGCCTGGAGATCATCAACCGCATGAGCGGCAAGATGCTCCAGATTAACACCGACCCGCACTTCTTCACCCAGGTGTTTGCTGACCTGAAGAATGAGAGCAAGAAAGAAGAGGAGAAGACCAAACTCTTTATAGGCCTCGACCGATAAAAGGACGTGGGAGGTGGGAAGAAAGAATGAATGGAGGGTGTTAATATGTCAAGGACAGGTGGACTACTGTAATGCAGTGTACTTTAAAACAGTGGTGTTGTCTGGCGTCTCTAATGTTTTATAGTTGTGTTATTTAGGACAACGGGGGCACAGAAACGGGCAGACATGATCTGCTAAGTCTCTGAAGACTACTGTGCCTGACAAAGGTAAAATCGTACAGTGACTACGCCAGGGGTGTCCAAACAGAATACCGAAAAATTGAAGGATGCGGGTGAGCCATCTTTGATGCATTTGATGCTCTCACCAATCCAGTGTAGGTCAGTACATGCTAAGCTATTGACATCTTAGCATTGTGTCATAGGCAGCAAAGCAAAATAGTGTAATATCTAATCATATATCTTATTAATAATGGATTTTATGTTTAGAATTTGGCTGAATACCAAATTGGCCGCACTTTAAACACCCCTGAACTAGGTCATGACATTTTTGGGCCAATTGCTGAATTTGGCATTAATCAAGAATAAAGGCTGCGGGTCAGGCACAAGCTTTGTGACCTGTGTGTTGCATCAGTGAGGTAAGAATTGTCAGTCCTGTGTCAAGTGGTAGTGATAGTCTTTTTTTCTTTGTGACTGAAAGATTAGAAACACCAGACAACATGCAGTTAGAGTATGTAAGTAAAGCTGAGTAGTATACGTAATCATAAAATTACAGGATACTGATACCGCGTCGCATGAGGTCACGTCATAAGTCACCGGTCATGACCACCTGCTTATTGCCAACTCCAATTAACCTTATTCCTATTCTCATAAGCTTAGACTTATTGCACTCATCGACACTCTGGTTTTTAATGATGTTCTTATGTGGGGGCTGCTTGGAATTTCAACAGTGAGAGCACATATTACAGTGGAACTCGTTTAAGTCGGTCCCCGTTTATGTTGGCAACCCGTCCATGCCGACCGACTCTTCAAGTCCTGATCCACCGTGTTCTTATTACTAAAAAGCGCCCGCTTAATTTGACGTAGACATACATTGCTGATGTCAAATTTGAGATCCAAAAAGGTTATTTCTATGAAAAAACTGTTAACTTCATCGTGATTAGGCAGCGGTGGCTCAGGAGGTAGAGGAGGAGAGACCGTAGGCGCAAATTGGCAGCCACGTTTCCGGCAGACCACCCCGGGGCAGCTGTGTCTACAGATGTAGTTTACCACCACAAGTGAGTGAATTAATAATGGGTTCATGGGTGCCTTGAAAAGCACTAAATAAAGTCTAATCCATTATTATTATCGCTAAGCGGCGTGAAACAGCAACATCACTGCTGCCTAGTTAGACGGGATTAAAATGTGCACGCAGTTCAGTGCAGAAGTAAGCTTTAGGGGTGTGACAAGCTCTTACGAGATTAAAGATTTCTCGTTAAAAAAAATGTCTCCCTGGCATTAGGCCTGGGAGGAGCCCTTTTGTTAGTCATACAGTCTCTTTGCATCAATGGGTGGAGGCGGGGCCCGTAGCATTCACATAGAGTGCAGAAGAGTGTAACGTAAATTGTGATGTATTGTTTATATATTTAATATTTTTTCTTTGTACTTTTCTTAATGTTAATCTTGTGTATCGTCTCGTCTCATGACACCCCTAGTTAGCTTCAGTTAGTTCATTCTACCCATTTTCTGGCCAAAAAAAGTAAACTTGGAAGCAATGGTTAGTTTCGGTTTCAGTGATGTCGACAACCGCTTGTGTCATTGATGCCATGATGTAGACATAAACAAGTTCCACTGTATTATCACCGAACAGGCCCAGCAGTAAATTGTTTACAAAAACATAGCAAAATGCAATACTGACCCCTCCAATGCTTATCCTCAATGGGGAGTTATATAATAACTCCTCATTCTCCTGCACTTTTTCCTTAGGTCAGGGTTGTCCAAAGTTTAGCCTGGTGGCAAACCAAAATGGCCGGCTACCTGTACATCTTACAAAATGTCTTTGATGATTTTTGTGCGTCACTCTTGCCACTCTTCGGCGGAGGGTGCAAATAAGCAGGGTTCTGGGTGGGATGGATGTCGGGTCTGGGACCCCTTATGTATGAAAATTCGATGCCGCTTGTTCTCATCAGGGTCGCGGGGGTATGCTGGAGCCTAACCCAGCTGACTTTGGGCGAGAGGCGGGGTACACCCTGGACTGGTCGCCAGCCAATGGCAGGGCACATATAGAGAAACAACCATTCACACTCACATTCATACCTATGGACAATTTAGACAATTTAGAGTCGCCAATTAACCTAACATGCATGTTTTTGGAATGTGGGAGGAAACCGGAGTACCCGGAGAAAACCTCTCCTGACTGTGTGGCCAACATTCTAACCACTAGACCCATTTATGTTGACCAACCAGTTCTTTTTAATACTAAAAAATGGCCACTTAAGTTGACGTCAACATGAACGGAGACTGCTTTTTTTCTCAAAAAAACTTCAGGCCTTTGGACAAATTTGTCAGTTTATTTTGTCGTCTCATCAACTTCCTCGTTATCGCTACGCCGCATTAAACAACGTCAGTCCTCCCGTTTAAAACTCCCATATTTTGCCCTTCTTTCCCAGCGCCCTCCTGTTTTTAGTTTGAGTTTTAATTTTCATGACAAAAAACATCCTCTCCAGTTATGCCAGAGCAGGACAGTTTGTGGTCCTCTCTGCAACACTCGGGCAACATCGGCGTAACACATCCTGTAACTGGTAAAGTCGGGCCTTCAAAATAAAAGCATGCCAGTAAAGTAACATGGCGGAAAGATCAGAATTTTCCTTATTTTGTGTTATTTTTAATTTTCAAATGCAAATATAGGGATGCATAAAGACATAAACAGGTTCCACTGTGTCTTACACCCCAAAAAATAACAACTGTGTCGATTTTTCATGTGTTTAACAAATTCAAATGCGAAATACGTCCAGCCGCATACATACACAAGCGACCCTCGGTGGAAAACGTTTGGACAGCCCTGCCCTAGATCTATAACGGTGCTGTCGTCATTGACAACAATAACAAAAAGTGTGACAGTACGAAAGAAAGCAAACCATGATGGGAGCATCACTTAAAAAGAGGATGTGGCATTTTTTAGCACTTATCATTTCACATCCATTCTACATAAGTCTCCCCTTTAATGGTCTCATAGACTGTATAAATGTAGATGCAGATTCAATTCTAACGTTTGTGTTATGAATGAGGGGTGGATCTGACTGTATTGGAGATATATGAGGGAATATGGAAGATAACAGATCAAGTTTGTATTATCTTTCAGTTTTCTGGAATGACAGTATTTTGCAGTGGGGATTTATTTTTTTGTCAATTTATCGAGAAGAAAATGTGCGAGGTCATGGAGAGATTGTAATTCCCCCCCAAATGTGAATGGCGGGGTCGAAGTCAGGGCTCTAAAGTTCTTCTACACCAAACTCCTTCATGGACCTCGCTTTGTGAGGCACAGTAAGTCAAGTTGGAAGCATACAAATGTATTTTGTGTGAGACTTTTGTAGAGTAGCCATCTTGACCTGCATCATCCGCCCTTTTATACAGTCTATGCTCCTCACAGCAGCAAAGAAAAACTGCACTTCTGAACTTCACTCATTCAGCAAATCGCATGTGTGCTTTTATAGCTTTATAGGCATGCTGCTTTTGGCTGGGCGCTGCACATGACGATACGTTACAGGAAAGACCGGGCACAATGACGTCTGGTGACTGTACACAAAGACTCGCTCATGAAGGAAACGTGAAAAGGCAGTCAGTGCTGTGCGCACATCAATAAGGGCAAAGCACTCCACATGCATTGACTGTAAAGGGCATCTTGGTCACATGGTAATGACAGAATACTACAAGGTTACATTGTTAAGTACATATAAAAGTAAAAATGGTCATCAGCGTTATCAATCACTTCAAATCTGCAGTTAACGTAAAATTATTTTCATTCATTAATAGGAAACTAGAATGAAGTTCTACTTTAAATACTTTCATATTAAATCATAAAATAATACAGAAATACAGTGGAACCCGCTTAAGTTGGTTCTGCTTATGTCGACCAACTCCTCGTGTGATTAAAAAGTGTCCGCTTAAGGCGACCTTTAAGGACCAGTGGGGTTATTTCTATGAAAAATCGGTCCGTTTATGTCGACATGTGTTGTAGTATTGTTAACTTCACCATTTTACTCTAAGCAGCGTGAAACCAACCACAATATAACTACTGTCTAGTTACACAGCATTAAAACGTACACGCAGCGACTTCCTGCTCACTGCAAAGTAAGCTTCACAATAACAGCTCGGCAGTATTTACCTGGGTTCTCCCACAGCAACTAACAAAATGCAGATTTTTAATTCCATTTTTGATCCCCAGCCACAGGAGAAATGATCTGAACGCACAGGAAAGCTTTATTGTCATTGTAGTCGAGACATACAACAAAATGACTGCAGCGGCTCTGTTACAAAAGAGTGTAAAACATAACATGAAAACGCAAGAATAGAAATAAAATCTACACAAATGGAGGAAGTGCCAAAAATTCTTTTGAGCAAAGTCACACGTAAATGTGCGAGCAATGGCTGGTTTAGATTTCAATTTCGGTTGAGCTGACAACCACTTATGTCGGCCTCAGTCCGAGGAGCGTCGACATAAACGGGTTTCACTGTATCAGCTAATTTAAAGATACTGTGAAGGAAAATAATGAACAGTCGGTTTCTCCGTTGACTCCAATTGAACACCAAACCTGCATTCATCGACATTTGGAGCATTCAACTTTGTAAAAGTATGAGATTATTCTGCACTACACGCGGAATTAGAATTATAAAAACACCACAGAATGCCATGTCTACCTGTGGTTGTTGGTGTTTTAACTAAAGTTTTGTGTTCTGGTGGTAACCTACAATGTAGCCCAGATCCAGAATCTGACCTCACGATACATGTTATGCATACGGAGATTGACACACTCGTTTTTTATGTTGTTGTTTTTCTGTTTCTGCTGGATTGAATAGACTAATAGTAGCATTTCTCTGAAGGACAGTTGCTTCAGTGATATTATATATACTTGGTTTGGTTGGAATTATACGACATAATTGCAGGTTCAAATATCACCAATGGGCTTGGCGAATAGAAAAGGGGGGATTTAAAACCTGGATCTGTATTTTTTTCACAATACAGTCACGTCATTGACATTCATTCACTTGTCATTGACAAGTGAATAATGCCGTAATGCCGAATAATGCCGTATTTTGTATACGCGTTTATATATATTGAACGTCACTTCATTTCTCTACTGTCAGCAGATACAATATTCTTGGTAGCTACTAGCTGGACAAATAGGCGAATATAATACAAGCTTTATGAGTTGTGTGAAAGCACATATAGTTGGTATAACTAACAAAACTGCACATCTTTTTTTGGGCGTGGAAATAAGCAAACAACATTTTAAATCGGACAATGAGCTCACGCTGTAGCTTAATGATATGATCAAACACTTACTTTTATTGTTTGTGCATGTGAAAAGGCTTCTCACTGGTGTGTTTTTCCAGTACTAAATGTTTAAGCTGCTGCAAATGGTGCAGCTACCAAACCCAATTACTGTAAGAGCAAGACATCACGGTCCTTATTAGGCTTGAATCTTTTATAAGCTGTGTGGGCTGGATCACGTAATATTTATGTTAGAGCAGATGAACACTGTCTGTAATGAATTCTCTAGTCTTTTTCTATTTGGACAGGTGAATTGTCAACTATACGATGTATTTTAGAGGCAATCTTCACCCGCTGTTTGTGTTCTTCATCACACGGGTTCACAGAATTGCATTGAGACTATTTTGTGGCATGCGGATTTCCCAGAAAGAAGCGCGGGCGATGATGTGTTTGTGGTGAATGTTGCTGGAATTGTTCACATTTATTTCTACAAACGGATCTCGCCTGCTTCAATGAGGAAATGTGACAAGGAGAGGAAGCATTTTAAAGACACTGACCTTCTGAGAGAACTCTGAATCCTTTCAATCATCTCTCATCAACTATGTGCCATATTTGATCTTGCAACGCGTACAAGACAAAAACTATCGTGTAATATAATTATTCTCGCATTATTATGTTTTTTTTTTGTCCCATTTGTGAATCATACTGTGTAACAATCTTTGTTGAAACTGAAATCTACTAGTGTTGATAGAATACTGATGCTGCAGTCTGTTACTATGTGGAGGTATGACTATGTATGCAAGAAAGAACAAGTTGATCAGCTGTTACAGGTACTTTGTATTAAAACATTTACAAGCAACGTGGTCTCGGCTGGCTCATTTAATAGACAAATGATCGCCTTTGCATTACAGCAGTTGGGAGACATAGTCTCTCCAACATGTCCTGGGTCTACCCCGAGGCCTTCTACCGGTCGGACTCCCCAGGGAGGTGTCCGGGAAGCATCCTGACCAGATGTCCAAGCCACCTCATCTGGCTCCTCTCAATGCGGAGGAGTAGCGGTTCTACTCTGAGTCTCTCCCGAATGACAGTGCTTCTCACCTTATTTCTAAGGGGGAGCCCAGCCACCCTACGGAGAAAACTCATTTCGTCCTCTTGTACCTGCGATCTTGTCCTTTCAGTCACTACCCAAAGCTCATGTAAATGTATTTTAATAAAATACAGTGAAAACTGAATGAATCAGTTTTTTACATGGTAAATAATGTAAATCCAATGTATCCGTTACCCAAAAATAGTAACAAAAATACATTTTATAGAGAACAATTATAGTTTTACATGCAAAAAACATAGCAAAATCCTATACAAAATGTGAATGAAATGGACTAATGAACATTTAACATCACTTTTACCTTTATTGAAGACTCTTCTTGGTGAAGACAATGAGGAGCGGTTAGGGAGTAGGGGAAGGGACACCATCTTTGTAGCATGCAACGAGTTCTTTCTTGAATTCAATAGTGTTTCTCACCTTTATGATCAACTTGCTACTTGCTGCTACTTTTGGCCCCATGGTGTGTCATTTAGCCATCATGCCGCTTGTCCTCAATGGGGTGTGCTGGGGTATGCTGTAGCTTATCCCGGCTGACCCACGCACACACAAAGATGCCCAAACGGAGGAGATTCAAACCCAGATCTCCCGGATCTCTCCTGACTGTGTAGCCAACATGCTAACCAAAACAATACCAAAACTTAATGGCAGGGGGTTGAGTCACTGATGGAACAGACACATATATCGCATATACCTTTACACATTCAAATGTATTCATATTAACTTGCTAGCATTACACTCCTAAATACCCTTCTTAACATAGTCCACCCAAAGCAAACCCAATGTTTGATTATGTATTATGTATTTCAATTTCTGTCAACATTTATCCGTGTTTTTTTATTTCATTTTTCTTCTATACGCTTTTGATGCTCACACGTGAGCGTACTGGTACGTCACACAGGCAAGCGCGTGTGAGCTAATGGGGCGCGTCCTAGCCTTTATACTTCCGGTTGAATTATCCAATCAGAAAGAGGTGCGCTGGACCTGATAAATGCCATCGGCTGTCCCGCCTCCTGGCTCACTTGTTCCCTTGTCATATGAACCGTCTTCCACCGCTACAGCATCACTAATCCACCACAACCCGCGAAGATGGCTACTCGGGTAAGAGCATCATATATAGTTGAGCTATTATCATTACTATCACATTGTTATATAGCGTTGCCAAGCACGTTTCCTGATTTGTACGCACGGTGAAATAGACAGCAAAATGTCGGACTAGCGTTCAAACGTATTGGACGCAGGACGTCTTCAGTCACTGAATGTCGTTGGTGCTGTGTGTGTATTTGTATTTGTATTTTTTTTACTGAATTTGACTCGATGCTGCAGTCTCACCATTGTGCCTATAATGAGACATGTTCTGTCAAACGAGCAGAGAGCGCCATCAAGCTGCTCCTATTTGAGAGTATGGCTGCTTAATCCTGGAAGCTGCTTGCCCTTGAGCCGACGCTGCAGCGTAAAAGAGAGGCTCACTGATAATAAGATTCCACCAGCATCTAACATAATAGTGTGCCGGTTCATTTTGCGTTAAAGCACAAAAATTAGATAGGGTGGCACGTTGTGGTTCGAAAATGCATTGTAGCCTCCTTTCACCATGCTGCAGTCTTTTTAAGCATAGACTGTGCTCCCTGTTTAGGTGATATGATGTCAGGTAACATGATACCTTGCTTTAATGGGCTTAGAGGTGGTGTTATTGAACGTCGGGGCAACTTTTTTTTTAAATTGGAAAAGCCTGAAATGATAGATGATGGTGATTATTCTCTGTAGTTTATGGTAGATTCTGCAAAACTGTGAAATTTCTTTCTTACAATTGAGATTCTCTGAGATTACATCATGTTAAAGGTCATGTGTTTGTGTTTAAAGGAATTACTTTTTATCTTCTTATTCTTATCATTATTATTATAGTCCTCGTTGACTTGTGCCCTAAAGAAACTTCCAGTGGTCTTTCTGCCATTCTTCTTCCGTGTTTCCCATACATTCATTTGTTTTTGGTTTGGACTGCCACCAATAGAACACACACCTGATATGTACATACCACAATCATCTAGCCCACCCCGACCAACCAAAACCACAGATAGATTGCAGTCTTGCGGGAAACACTGTTCTTTGGAGGTCCTGGAAGGATGGTTGACGGCAGACTTTCTTGAAAGAAATGATCAGTAGAGGTGGGCGGATTGATCCAAATATCAACGTTATCGATGCCACGGTTGTGTATTTGGTTCGATACTAGCTAGATATTTTACAGTTCTCTTCTATGTTTAATTTCACAAACATCTGTGTTTTTTGTTGTGTCAAATATATTATTATAATGTTTTGAAAACTCATGGAATAAGTTGGACACAGGAGGGCTTTGGGGGCAAAAAGCCAAAGGATTTGAATGAGAGCCAATAGTAGTTTTTGGTTTTGTTTACTTATTTTGCACTACTGACTTTATTTTGCGCAATTTGATATAATAAAGGAGAACAGGGTATTATAATTGATATTGTTACATTGTCGTATATGGTTGTACAAATATTGTTAAATAAACAAACAAGCTTGTTTGACTATAATGTTCTGTGTGTTACTCTGATTCTAGTCATTATCAACAAATTATAAGCAAAAGTCACAAACTCATTCATTGATCTTGATCGGTATTGGTGTCGGCCATATCGGCCCTTTATTTACGGCATTTACTTACCGGTTAAGTCGCCCAATTTGTTTCAACAGCCTGTCTATGTCGACCAACTCATCAAGTCCTGGTCCACCGTGTGCCCGCTTAAGTCGATGTCGACATATATGGATGACCGCTTTTGTTGACATAAAATTTGAGATCCAAAGGGGTAATTTTCTATGAAAAATCGGTCTGCTTATGTTGACGTGTTTTATTATTAGTCGGGCTGTCAAATTATTAGATTTTAAAATCAGATTAATCTGTTTTTCAAATTAATTAATCATGATTAATCAGCGTTTGCAACTATGTCTGAAATATGCCAATTTTGTGTTGTGATGTTCGGAGTGTCCCTGAATGCATCTCGAGGTCATCTAGTGACAATGAGGAAGTGGCGTTCCGAGGCTAGAAACGGACTAGAAATGTGTTTGTGAGTTGGAGATGGTGTTGGAGTTGCACTACCGTTGATGTGTTCAGGTCAGAATAAAGTTATAAAAGAGCGTCAGACTCTGTGTGACTCTGTGGGGACACCGTGCCGCCGTCGTCATAGCACAGAGGCGTCACTTGCTATGATGCGTATGTTGTTAATTCTGATTAAAAATTTAACGTAATTAAATAAATTAGTTACCAGCATTAACGCGCTATTTTTGACAGCCCTAATTAATAGTTAACCTCATAATTGTTGGTAAGCGGTGTGAAACGACAACAGCAAATAACTACTGTCTAGTGACACCGTATTAAAACATGCACACTGTTCAGTGCAAAGTAAGCTCAATAATGAAACCATGGGTACATTAACCCAGATTCTTCTGTAGCAACTCATAAAATGCGCCCGTTTTATGTAGATTTTTAGAAAGGTTTGCGCATGTACGAAAGCTTTATTGTCACTGTAGCCAAGACATACAACGGAATTACAGCAGCAGCTCAGTCAGGTAAGAGTATAAAATAAAAATATGCACAAATGGAGGACAACCGTCAACAAACGGCTGTAGGTTGAAACAGCCTTTATTATCACCCATTCTCCTTGTGCCGCTGGTCACAAGTAAATGTGCAAGCAATGGCGAGATTTCAGTGACGTTGACAACCGCTTATGTCGACGTCAGTCAGCCAACATAAATGGGTTCAGCTGTAGTTTCCCATGTTTCATATGGCCACACTTTGTTAATATAAGCTTTGTAAGGTCCAAATAGACAGCAATTGAGTTAACACGTGCAATTCATGGACATGAATGCCACACGATGTGTTGGATTATTGCAGTCATCACACCTAAATGTGTGAACGTCCCTCTGAATGCTTTGTGTACAAGACCTCATGGAATCAAACGCTTACATTTTTAATGTGGAGCTGGGAGGACTCTCTTTCTCCCTGCAGAAAGCAACATGATTAAAACAGAAGCAGTTTGATGCGTCTGAACAATTTGACCTCTTACTTGTGACTCAGCACCCACAGGAGCTTTACCAATACCAATTTTTAAAGGCCACACAGTCGTACTTGTCACTTTTATTCAATTCTTTTACATACACACATTATAATGGGACTTTCGATGAATGGAGCTTGTCGTTCCAACTCTGTGTAGTATATGGCAGTGGCTATACTTCTTAACACACCTCATACGCACCTTGTCTGCCAGAGAATAAGAAGATTTAGCAGGAGGGATCGGCGTTGCCAAATCTGTGACTAGGTCAAATCTAGCAACCTTTTCTAGTCTAATTGTCTCCCACCGTGTAGATGATGATGCCATCAAGCCCTCCCCCCCTTCTCCAAGACCACCACCACAAATACATTGCAGCTAACATAAAATATGACCTTGAAGACATGTGGTTCCTTGGAACATGTATGAGTAAAGTAAAGCAGTGAGACGGTGCTGTGGCACAATACAACTAAAAACAAGAAATGAGTAAGAAAATGACCTCCAATCTTCCACATCTGTGCACCCAGCACAGCAGACATGCTAATGTTTCTTTGATGGCGCCTCCCATCTGTTTGGAATCATTCACTGGTCTGGTCTTGAAATGCAATCCAGGGCTTCCGCCAAATGTAATTGATCGTGGCGCACCGCCAAGACAAAATAAAAGCTGCCACACCTTAAAAATTAGTTTGTTAAGTAATATATTGTATGGATGGATATATATGCTATATGGACACATATATAGCTTATTATTTATGCACATATTGAACACAGTTAGTTTAAAAACTATTTAAAATATCATAAAAATGTTTCACTGCGCTTTATTTTGATAAACATGCACCAGAATTGCCTGTCTGCCCTGTTGGCACTTCTTTAAAATTAAATGAAAATTAAATAGTAAAATGAAATAGTCCGTAAAAATGAAATAGTCCGTAAAATGTGTAGTCAATTGACGACAGCTTGTCACTTTCTGGCATCTTTGTTTTCTTCCATTCACATGATCCCTGCTGAGCACTTATCAAATGCACTTCTGCCACCTTGTGGCCATTTTCATGGCTTAAAATCGCTCAAAAAAATTGCTAAAAACGCAGCAGCGGCACGACACAGCTCTGGCAGCCCACCCTCCCATGCAGCCCACCACCACGGCTTCAAAAAAATCCTAGGGGAAGCCCTGCAAGCCAGGAAAGTGCTAATCACATTTACATGAAAATATCTGTAAAATATCTCTTTCACGTATCACCTATGTTCTTGTGGGCAGAGATGTGATGGTCATGCAATATGAGTCAAAAGAGCTCCGAGCCACTGCTGACACAAACACGCACTTTCATCCTTCACTCTTATTGGCCCAGCATGATAGTTGCTGGGCATACTGAGTCTTGTCAGTGTCCCACAAACATGGTCACAGACTGGCGCAATGGCAAAATGACTAACCTTTTTGTAATCAAGCTACAGTATCCATTTTGTAAAGGGCAATGGCTTTTGCAAATGGACAATAAATTGACTATTTTGGTGGTAGAATGGAGGCAGCTTGACTTATTGTTGTGATTGAATTGGTAAGGTCAAAGTACTTTATGTACTTCATGCATTATTAATGCATTATTTATGCTTTTCTTTTCAAATAATTAGATGCCAAAAATATCAGACCCTTACAGATATGAGTCACTGTATATATATGCAGTATTTTTCAGTGTTTCCCATACATTCATTTATTTGTGGTGGCTCGCCACAAACTTTGGTGCTACCTGTTCACCCTCACTCATAAACACATTATATTGGGACTGTCTGCGAAGCTCTGCATGACGAAGTAGCTCGTAGCTCAGCCTCAGTTCCGGAAGTGACGGCATTGGTGTGACACCTCTCAACTAAAGCAGAGTAAACAAATGCTTCTCGAGGTAGATCGTCGATTTGGTTCAGGGTATTGATCATCAAAATACAGTAGTAGTCATGCCAAAACGTTTTGTTGTTGCTGGATGTTCATAGTATCCGAGTGATACTGTAAGTTTTTCTTTTCCAAAAGAGGAAGGTTTAAGATCACAATGGACGAAGTAAGTGCAGAGAACGAGAGACAGATGGATGCACACCTCGAGTTCTGTTCTTTTGCAGTGATTGTTTCACTGATGACTTCTTCGAAGGAATACCTGTACAAGAAGCATTTGGCTTGAAAGTACAGCATAAACCTATTTTGAAAAAGTATGCTATTCTAATTATAGATTCAAGATTCAAGAGAGTTTTATTGTCATGTGCATGGTAAAACAGCAGTTATACCATGCAATGAAAATCTTATTCTGTTCATTCTCCCAAGAAAAGAAGAAAACACAAGAAAGAATAAGAACACAAGAAACAAAAACACATAAACATATATACCAATAAATTAAGCAACAACAACAGAAGAGACATTAATACAAGTAAATAATACAAATAAATAAATAAATAAAGTGCTATGAGTGTGTGCGTGTGTTGCGTGCGGCGAGTGCGAGTGCTTCATTGAGAAGCCTGATGGCCTGTGGGTAAAAGCTGTTTGCCAGCCTTGTGGTCCTGGACTTCAAACTCCTGTAGCGTCTGCCTGACGGTAGGAGTGTGAATAATGAGTGTTGTGGATGTGTGCTGTCCTTGATGAGGTTGTGTGTTCTGCGTAGGACTCTAGATGTATAAATGTCTTGCAGTGAGGGGAGGGCTGCCCCAACAATGTTCTGTGAGGTCTTGATCACCCGCTGGAGTGCCTTCCTATCACGTGTTGTACAGTTACCGTACCAAACAGTGATGGAGGCGGTAAGGACACTTTCGATAGTGCATCTGTAGAAGCAACTCAGGATTGTGGTGGACACGCCAAATTTCCTCAGTCTTCTCAGGAAGTACAGTCTCCTTTGGGACTTCTTCAGAATTTGTTGGGTGTTGTGAGACCAGGTGAGGTCCTCGCTGATAAGTATGGCAAAAGAATGACCACTGTGTCAAAGTTGCCACAGAACAGAGTAAGTCATGTCTTGTTTACATAATGTCTTCTAAACACTAGTCCATGATAGCGACAAGGCTGCAAAGCATTATACATGTTATATAGACATCTTTTGACAGCGATGTTTACTGTTGTTCACTGTGGGTGGCGGGGGCGGCGGCGGCAAACATTTATCCCCATATCCAATCAAACAGGCTATAAAAAACCCTTCAACCTCATTAAGCCGATTTAAAACAATAATTGAAGGCTAAGCAACTCCAGAGTAATTTACACTTACCATTATGTGTTTTGACGCCGACCAATCTTTATCTCTATGTCTCAAGTCCGTGTTCTGCAAGTTCTCTATTTCATCTCCAAATGTTTCGAAAACTGCTGACACATCGCTCAAATCTTCGCTATAATCACTGTAAACATCCTCGGTCACGTACACCTCTATGTTTGTTTACCTGAGTGATAGCACCCCGATGATGTCACTTCCGGAAATGAGGCTGAACTGCAAGAGCAAGTTCGTCATGGGTGGCGGCATGAACTATAAATGTAATTTCTGCAAATTTACCGTTCACTTTCAAAAACTGAACAATGTAAAACATACACTATATAACATATTTAAGCAAATGCGTCACGAAAAACTATGAATCAATGAAATAAAAACATAAACGTAAAAATTGTGGACTTTCTAACAGAGATTCTGACATGAAGGCATGCATCGCTCTTCTTAGCAAGCAGTGGGAGCTGCTGTGGGCCCAACCCCCATCTGAAGGTGCTCACAGTCGGCTCCGTCTTGTTTGTGACCTTAAGAAGTAGTTATGTGCATCCACATATTCTTTGTAAACTAGTTATCGAGCGAGTCTAGTATTTACGTATCAGACCAAAATTACAATATGTTTTAAGTCATTTATATGAGAGTGTCATAACCGTGTGGAACACGGTGTGTTTGTGCAAATGCATGTGTGTGGGCATGTGCATGATTACGTGTATGCGTGATCTCAAATCTAAGCAAGAAAATTGCGATTCACATTTTTTTGCAGATTCATCGGCTCTAGTCCACAGTGATGCAGCAAACCTATGGGCTGTAAATGTGTTATTGTTTTTTCCCCTTAACAGTCAGTGCGCTGCTTTCCTCATAAATTTCTACTGCTCAGTAGCGTTATCTTTCTCCTCAGCTTCAATGCCTGTTTGTCCACCCACACTCTTTCATGGCCAAGAGAGGATTTGCTGATGTTTGAGGCTGTTTGGAAGAAGCTCTTGGCTACATTTAAGCACATCACCACCTCCAAACAACTAATATGATCTTTTATTGTTCTGACAACAATTTTGACACATCCTTCTGTGTCTGTTCTTGAATTGTTTAGCTTGTTTAATGCAATAAAGGGAAAAAAAAACATTTGATAACATAAGACGACCCGCTCTTTTTTAAGCTGTTTTGGAAAAAAATGATTTGTATTTCTTTTAATCATGTTTTCATTGTTAGTGAAATCATATTTCTTTCACCATGTAGAAAATGAATGAAAGAATGAACGATATATTATTCATTTATCGCATAAGACGACCCTGAACAAAAGGTGACCCCTCTTTTTAAACCCTTTGTTTGGGGAGATGTATTTCAAGATATTTCAGTCATGTTGTCAATATCAGTAAAATGGTATTTTGCTCATTATATATAGAAAATGAATAAAAGAATGACAACTATATTATAGTAGAATCAGTAGTGCATGCCATTTTGCATCAATTGCTTCAATATGTGTGCGTGTGTTAGTTTGTGAAGTAATGAAAGAGAGCTACATTGTACAGCTAGGCCTGTCATGGCAATCGATAAATGGATTAATCGAACAATAAAAAAAAAACCCAAAGTCAGTCATTTTGCTGGCCTCGATAAATTGACACGAGCATGCGTTTTTGTTTTCCTCTCTCTCCTCTGTCTTTACCGCATGGGCTGGATAACGAGAGGGTTCACTCTGCACATTGGTGAAGTTAATTTCATGTTGGACGTTGGATATTCGTCTCCGTCGCTGAATTTCACCTTGGCCGTTGGCTATTCGGCTCCGTGGCAAGAGCGGTATTTCCCCCCTCACTGTGCCCGGACTGCTGTCTCATGGTGCGGGGCGCTCACATGGGAAGAGCGTGTGGAAATATTCCCCCAGTGGACCGCTCATTCACAGCGGCATGTCTTCATAAACACTAACCAGCCCTCTCCTGAACTAAACTAAACTGAACGCTAAGTCGGTGAAAAAACTTTGATACTCTTACAGGCAACCGAACGTCAGCCCTGTATAAACTAGCTGAGTTAGCTTGGTTTAGCGGAGCATGCTAATGCGGCTGTGTGTGTGTGTGTGTGTACCTGTATGAGTTGTGCTTCAGTGCTTGTTAATGTAACCCAGCGTTTTAGGTTGGCCGCTGACTTCGTACAAGCTGCGTGTGAAATAGCCAAGGCATCAAGAGGCACTTGATAGCTAGCTCAATTAGCCATAGTCAAAACATATTTTCAACACACATCACACTTCACACTTCCCGCCTTCAAAATAAGAGCGGAGCACTTCCTGTCTACTAGTGTTAATAAAAATAGCTTAAATTAATAAAGCTATTACAATTGCATCTGCAATTTTATTTAAAAGCTCTTGACAGTCCAATTACAAAAACAATGTTAAATGAAAGAAATGAAAGTTTATTGCTTTAGATATGATGTACTCGCATTATTATGCCACATAATTAATGAAGAAATGGTCTCAAAAAATGCTATCAATAATATCGATCATCGAAAATAATTCGTAGGACAATTATCATCCAGTAAAATGTGTTACCGTGACAGGCCTAGCTACAACTATATTTAGCAGCCACATAGAGAAATCCACTCTTGCTCTCACAAACTCATTAAAGCGCATAACCACTAAGTAGATACACAGAGGACAAACAAAAGAAGGGAGACAGATATAGACAAACACAAGTATATTGTGTTTCCATGCTCTATATGTGATGCAGAAGCTGTTGGTGTCGTCTTGTCAGTTCTGTCCTAATTCACTAGCCTGTGCCCCAATTTATCCATCTGAATGTTGTGAACGCCAAAAATCTTCAATCTGCATTTTTAGTAATAAGTCTTTAGATGTCAAAGGCAATATTCCAAGGATTGACATTTAGGAAGGAGTCGCCGATCATTTCAGTTTGTCAGCCGGGTCGCTGTGACTTGGAGTGCTGCTTTCAAGTGAATGACTGAGTGATATCGGTCATTTCAACCTCACTGCAGCCTAAAAACATCAGTAAAAACACTTAGAATATACGGGCACCTGTCCTTCTCCACACAGTAACTGAGGTCTGTTAACACCAGTGAACAGTACAGTACTTAGGGCCCAATGAAATCTGTTTTATTTTGCTTATTTTATTTTCCCAAATGTTGTTTTCATTTTTTTTTACAAATTCCGTTTTTTCCAGTTAAACTTTTAACCTTTCACACTTATTTTACCAGCAAAGAATTTTTGTGACAGTAAGTAAAATGCAAAAATCCTTACACTTATTGATAGAACACATCATTGGCCAATTTTGGCCAGTATTTCAGAAACAGATGTACCTTGGCTAACTTTTCTAATGGGAGGAAAGCCTCTGCACATGTTGCTATAAAATCCTCAACAAACTGTAATGCCCGTGCATGTGCTTGACGAAGACGTAGTCACCAAAGCAATTCCAACTGCGTTATCAATGTAAAATATTTTTTATGGCACCCTTATGTAGTTTACACAATTAGACATTATGTGTCAAACACAGGTCTTATTCTGAAGGCCGGAAGTTTGTTGTGTGTGTTGACAATGTTGACGGTTAAGATGAGCTGGGGGCAAGAATAAACGCGTCTCTCTTTCTTCGTTCACTCAGAACTTGCACAATGTCAGCGGGCATCGTAAAACGCTTGGTGTAAATACGTTCATAAGCCGCACAAGCATGCTCTGCTAAACCAAGCTAACCTTACTAGCTTCCATTCACGCTCTGTAAGAGAGTTTAGAAGTTTTTCCGCCAACTTTTGCTAGTGTTTCAGGTCGCTGTTTCAACATGTTTTTTTCAGGAGGGGGCGGTTTAGTGTTTGTGATGAGATTCCACTACGAATGAGCGGTCCCCGCACAAACGTTCCTTTTTCTCACGATGACAGCATTTTCATTCACTTTATGTCAATTTCTGCGAGGTTCCACGTTTATCAGTAGTTTCCCTTTTTATCGGCCAATTCCGCAATTCCGTCTGCGATGTTGTTAACGCCGAAATTATAGGGCCCCAAGTACAGTGTGGAATGATTTGTGGTCCAGAACATGTTTTGCTTCAGTACTGAAGTGCTTTGTACCATTTTGTGTTGTAAATATAGTGTTTAATGTGAGATGTCCAGCTCATTTTATCTATATCTTATGTCTTATGTCTTATTTCTTATGTCTAACACAAGCAGCTTTGGTCCCAGTATTAATAAACTATAAATAAACAATATCCAAGCATGATGATGTATGTTCTCTCTGCTTCACAAATGGCTTCCTGTTCATTAAACAGTTTTTTACCCCAATTCAAAACCACCTCCTGATGCTGTACAGTTCTAATATGTAAATATATGATTAATTGTATCAAATGGTTTTGTCATATTCATAAATACTCCAGCTATTGTAGGTTATTTCAATTGGTGCCATCGGTGTTGAAATGTTTATTCTATATCCATATTGGACGTCCAAGATGAACGTACTTTTATTTAATGAATTTATCGAACCTGTTGTTGAATAATTTCTCAGTCGTTTGGGGAAATTGTGGAAGTAAAGAAACTGGTGTGTAGTTTGTGACTTCTGAAGGAGCCTTGTTTCAAAAATAGACACTTTTATGGGCGTCTCAATTATCCAGACCTGGGAACATCTACTGCATAACATGGTTTTAAATAGCATATTTTAAGCCTTGTCAGTTAACCAGACAAAGTACACTAATGCACTGAATGCTCGTGTTTCCATGCTCATTACCAGTCCGAATCTTGCTTGTCTTACTCAAAATAGAACCGCAATTCCCATCCTTTCTATTACAGTATACAGTATATGTTGCTATCTCAAACCCTCTGATGCTGCAGCATTGATAGCTGGTGCAAACATCAAACTGGATTCCTCCCCAGAGGAAAAGGTCAATGAATAATTCAGTGAGATGCTTGGAAATGTGGCCTGTTCGGATTAGCAAGGGCATGTATGGGGAGGGACCACTTTACAGCTCTACTCGTACATGTGGGCCATTTTTAATATAGAGACTTGGTTCAAATAGAGAAGACATCAACATCAGACTTAATTCAGTGAAATTACATCTGTTTAGCTTGCAAATATCAATATTGCATACATATTCATATACAGTATGTTTTCATTTATTTTGTTTCAAAACATGAAGGAGTAGGGACATTCTCTTTGTCTCGGTGGGTGGAGGCGGGGCTGGTAGCATACACACACAGTGCAGAAGAGTGTAACATCGTAGAAATGATATTAGTAGATTATCATATATTCTGTATACTTTTTCATTGTTCTTTCCTTAAAAGTAATGTTATAATGTTGTCTCGTCTCATTGTTGAAGAACCAATCTCGTATCGGGACACCCCTACTGATTATTGTTCTCTGTATGAGTAATACCACCGGATGAAAACTTTTCTAACATTCCACACTACAAAATATGTCATAAAAGTAGGTATGATTCGTGTTGATATTGAATTGATACAGGTATTGGCCAATATGCAAGGCTGCGACGTCTGTATTGGATGGGAAGTGACAAAGTTGTATCGTTACTGTCATGTTCCACATCACAGGTTGGACTTTTAGTTTTGGTTTGTCTTTGTTTTTACGTTGTTTCCTGTTTGGTGCTCTTAATTTGTTTTTTCGTTTTCTGTTTTGGGATCATGTGCAGCAACTTTGCTTCTGCTGGTAAAGGCTGGCAGAAGCACCTGTTGGTAATTGTTAATCAGGATACTATTTAGTTTAAACGGGACTCTCTGCTAGTCACCTCATTATTGTTTGATGTTGTGGGGGTTTGCTGCATTCGCCATGGACTTTTCCTTCCTGTTTGCTTATTGTGTTTTAGTGAGAATGTACTGTAGCTGGCTTGTATAGCCAGCCTTTGCATTCTTGCATGTTTCTATGTGACTCACATGTTTTGTGGGCTTCTGCTCCATGCGAGCTTCCCTCTTTTTCCCTGAATTAAAAGACTTTATTGATTGCACCTGCACAATGTCCTTGAGTCCTGGGGTGGCACTACATGCTTTAATAGCAGAACATGACGGCTACACCTGTAATCGAAATGATACCAGTAAGGACGTAAATGGTAGTGACCAGACCGAAAAACGACATGCCTCAGGATCCAGGTTTTGTAATAGTTACTATTTATTTAATAGCCCTGAAATGATGTGTAGTAACTTGCACGGGTTTCTTTGTCACTGTCCACAACAGCAACACAACACTTCATCATTATCCACCACTAACGGCACGGTGCATTCACCAAAAACAGAATTGTGGACATCACCATACAATACAAGCAGTAACTTCACTTTGTTCAATTAGTACACGGCCCTTGCAACCCGTAAACACTATTTAAGTATTTAAATTACTATTCTGTTCAACTTCAATGTCACAAAAGTCTGTAAAAATAAGCCACTATTACAGTAGAACCTCGGTTAGCATCATTAATCTATTCCAGAAGGTCCGACTCAAACCGAAGCATACTCAGAGCATATACATTTTTCCCATAAGAAGTAATGAAAATCCAATTAATCCGTTCCGGACAACCTAAAATGTGAAAACAAAACACTTTGTGAGAGTTTTACACAGGCTCTTGTGTTCCTGGCTGTACTGAAGTTGGGTGGCTCCTCCAGTTAGCCTCTGTGACGCTAACTGTTAGCCATTCAGTGAAGCACAAATGAGCTGCACTCCCTGAAGGTCTTGACGTACTTGCCAGCTCGTCGACCTTGCTCGGTAGTGAACTCACGTTTTCCATGCTAATGGAAGCTACCGAAGGCTTGAATCTCCACTTCCTTGCGAGCCGCTTGACTTTCATCTAAGCCCCGGTGCTGCCGCCTTGACAGGGAATCACACCGATGCCAGACGTCGCACATCATGGCACGTAGAATAAACATACGGAGCTGCTTGAAAGGCAGCCACTCGTGGCGGTCATGTTAATTCCACGACATACATAGATAGATAGCTAGATAGATGATGGCTAAACTTTTACACTTTTCCGAACAAAACTGTGATCAGTGTTCTTTGCATACATTCTATGCAACTATGCATCCATAGTATTCCCTCATTAACCATGGTGGGTTACAATAAACAATCCATAGAGGCTACACATCCATCAAACTAGCATAAAAGCAGGTGTGCCAACTCTCCCAGAGACTCCTGTAAATGTCCCTAGTCTCCCTACATCCCGACTGAAGTTAAAAATCTCCCGGATTGGGATGTTTGTGTGTGGATATAACACACTTAAGAGATTACTAGTGTGTGAATGTGCTGTGTTAACAGCGGCATTGAACACAACCAAAAATAAATGTGTTCGGAATTGAAGTTATGGCGACGAGCATCCATTCTGTACAATCTGCCAGGCCAGACGTGAAAATAATAGATTGTGAATTAACCTTGAATTCCTTGTTCATATGAGGCTTTCAATTTGGTATTGCACATCATTCCAAGGTGAAAGATGATTATCGACTGACATTTGAAAAGCGCTTTGTAAATAAAATGATTAATATATGCTAATGATGTTTTCATGGCTGGCATGGGAACGTAATTATTAGATTAAACTGCTGAAATGCTGGTATGAGTCTTGCTTTCATTACTTGTTCCTTTTAGGATTGTAATTAGAAAATAAGAACACAATCAATCACATTGCACACACCGAAGGACGGTATAGCTTGAGACTTCATGAATTAGAGTCCATTTTTCCTGGTGTGTGCTTTCAATATATGTGACAAGGATCAGCAGCGTCACACCTCCCTTATGAAGTCATCACTTTGAGCCCTTGCAGTATTCTACTAATGCAATGGATTTTATGAAAATGTGGCCAACAGAGGAAAAACGCACAGCACGCTCCAGTCACAGAAATCAGAAATCAGGTCTGGCAATTTTCGGGGTTTGTGTGTGTTTTTGGCGTTTGCAGCCGTTTTTGTTTGCATTCATTTTTGATCCTGCAGCATTTTTGTTAATTGTAGCATTTTTAATTCACAGCATTTTTCCGTAACGTGTGTTTTCAGGTGTGTGTGTGTGTGTTTTTGGTTGTGGATCATTTCTGTACTTTTTCCCCCTGTCGGCCACTGTATTTTTCTTTTATGTCTTTCTTCTTTATGTCAACTTTTATGTCTTCTCTGTCCTAGCATGTCAGCTAATAAGCAAACTAATCCATTTCTAACAGTCTTAACAGCACAACGCAATAGCCAGAATATGTGGGAACTACTCCCCTTCCACCACCAGTCCAATTAGGAAATTAGGATGTTGTACTGTGCATTTTCCAACATGAACCCATTTCAGCGCACATTCTTCTGATTCCTTGTGTTCATGCCACATGACGGCTGTTGGAGCAGAGAAATACTGCCATCTCATGAGCACTTGCATGACGCTTTTCTAACGGAGTCATAGTATACCAGATTTGGGGTGTAACTTGTCAATATAATGTTCTAATTATATTAGATTATATTAAAACAAAATCTCCAAAAAATAAATACAGTCATCCCTTGTTTATTGCAGTTAATTGGTTTCACACTCGGTCGTGATAAGTGAAGTTGTTAGCAGTTCCTTATTGTTTTTTGCTGGACAGCGTACTTCCCGTGGTGGCTATTGTCTCATAATGCCATCTTTGAATGGCTTTACATTTGTATTGCCCAATATAACAACCATAATAAGACTAAATAAGCTATTTAAGACATAAATAAAACTCCTGTT
The DNA here is from genome assembly GCF_027744805.1 of Dunckerocampus dactyliophorus. Lineage (NCBI taxonomy): Eukaryota > Metazoa > Chordata > Actinopteri > Syngnathiformes > Syngnathidae > Dunckerocampus > Dunckerocampus dactyliophorus. The sequence continues at coordinate 14,324,658 of NC_072836.1, forward strand.
TGTTTGTGTCACATTAAATGTCTTCCCTAGTGGACCTAGTGGTTGGCAGACAGATATGTAGAGGACAAGAAGAAGCATTCTAATTGTGAATGTAGTATTCTACATTGGCCACTAGGTGTTGGTGTTTGGTGGAGACAAGGGCCGGAAAAGGTTTAAATTTTCTCACAACAGGCACAATAATTATAACATAAGAATCATAGTAATAACACGGGCTACTGTTGGGGCCAGAACCCACAACAAGCTAAAACTCAACTCTGAACCACCAATGTCACTTCCTGTCCTCTACACATTTGTCCGCCCGCCATTACGGTCCGCTAGGGAACACATTTACTGTGACACACACAAGCACACACAATGGTTTATTTACTCGAATTAAGTCTACTATATTGGGTAATATGAGTGTAAAGCTGTTTAAAGACACCATTCCAATACATTCATGAGACAATGGCCACTGCGGGAAGTATGCTGTCCAGAAAAAAACAACAAGCACCTGCTAACATAATGTTAAAAACTGTATTTAGAAGTTCGGAAACAAGTTTTCTATGCAATAACGATGAAAATATCGTAATTATTAATATTTAATCCTACTTTTGTGGAAATGTACTTATAGGGATTGAGTCTGGAACAACTGACTGCGTTAAGTGAGGGACGACTGTAATATACGGTAGGTCTGAAAAACCGTGATAGAGTGAAGCCGCGAAATTCAAACGACTGTATAAGGATTCAGTGTGAAATATCCTCATTTCTGGCCTTCATGCATCTGATTGCATCCCTCCATTCATGAATTCATACCTATCATTGCATCGGACCACTGACCCCACGGCTTCGCAGCTCCATCTCCAGTCCCCCTCCGTCTCAAAAACTGTCTTCTGTCCTTCCTCTCTGCTTGCCTACGCTGGCGCCACAAGGTGGTAATATTTTTCAAGGTATGTATGGCTACACAACAGTTAAACTACCAAAACGAGGTGGAAAATATTTGCAATTCCCGCATGACAGCCTGCTAATTGCTGTCGGACTGGAGGGTTGGTTGCGTAGAGGAAGTGCGCCACTGCTGCAGGCAGGATCACTTGGCGGACATGGATATGATGTTTTGGTCCCATTGCAGCTGAGTCACCCAGCGCATAGACAAGCAGACAGGAGGAGAAATGCACCTCGCATCATTAGCATTTATTAATTCAGCCTCCAGGGTGTTCTCCCTCCTGCAGAGAATATCTGTCCCTGAGGACAAGCGCAAAATAGAGTTACTGCCTTCCAGTATTGGCATTTTCATTTGATGGCTTGTCAAAAACTATGCACTAATAGATGACATAACAATGAACCCAGCAAATTTGTGATGCAGCTTTTGCGAGCCCTCAAATTCACACATTTATGCCTCCAAAATTTTTTGTCCAAAAATAGGCCGATTTACCACAGAAAATCCATTTCATTCACCCAATGTCTAATAATTACAGCAGTTGATCTGAAATTGGAGGAGGAGCGAGCCATGTGTAAAAAATACACATTTTTATGGGTGACGTTTTTTTGCCATTATGGGGGATCTACTGTAAATTGAATGGCTACAAATATGGTAAAACTTGCTAAGGGACATTTAACCAAGTATTAGTGAGGGCATATGTATATACAGTTGTGCCGTGGTTAGCGTCATTAATCGGTTCCAGAATGTCCGGCTCAAACCAAAATGAACTCTAACCAAAACAAGTTTTCTCATAGAAAATAATGTAAATCCAACTGATCCGTTCCAGACACCCAAATGTTTTAACATACAACAAATTTTACAGAAAATAATTATAGTTTTACATGCAGAAAATGGACAACTGAACTTTTAACATCGCTTTTACCTAGTTTTGCAAAGGGGGGAGGAGGAGAGGAGATTATGACTGTTGTTGCACTCATGAGGCAGTAAAAGACTTTTTAATATGCACAGTTTTACATTAAAAAAACAATACCACAAGCATGACATATGAAATGGAGAAGTGAACATTTAACATCACTTTTACTAGTTCTGCAGAATAGGAGGGGGAGGAGAGGAAATGCTTGGACGGCAATCCCTTTTTTTTAATATGTTTTGATACGTTACTAGACTCATGCACTAAAAAGACGCTGCGTATGCCTGTTCTTTTTGGAAATTGCTTGCTTTAAATTCATCAACAGACTAACCTGTTGCAGGCGTTTTCTGACAACAGGTTAGCTCCGGCTGAACACCTTCATAACATGAGCTCACTTGATTACGTTGTTATTCTTCACGATGGTACTTATTGTTGATGAGGGCTTCCAGTACATCCTGCCGAGATGTGACGCAATGTGGACGCCATCCTCGCAGTTATTTTTCTTTCATGAATTCAACAGTGGTATTCACTGTCTTTGGAATGTTGCTGTCACTTGCAACAACCTTTGGACTCGTAGTATTTAGAGTTCATCGCACTCACTAAAAAAATGCAGTTGCCATAAAAGCAAGGGTCCATTATTTTTGGCCACTTCATTGCATGAAATGTGCTGTATGTTGCTTACAGGCTGCCGTAGCTAAGGGTGAACTCAGTATCGCGAGATTTCGTCTTGAGGCGTGATCCAAGATGACTGCGTAAACAGACAAAGCACAGATACAACAGTTTGTAACGCGCGGCAATTGCATGCTAACCATTCTGGCCAACACAAGCCGAGGCAAAATTTTGGTGTTAACCGAAAAACACGTTAACCACGGCCGACGTTAACCGAGGTACCACTGTATTTCAACTTGTATGGAATAAAAATAACAACAGTATTAATAAATTATGTAAACATGGGTGAAATTTCGTATCTTGGTTGTCCAGGTTACATCGAGAAAGAAAATGCTGATCCATTTCCTGTCCTTCCCACACCACTGTACTTTATATTTAAATATGGAGGAGATGTGGTGTGCTTTGTCAGTTTGTTGGATGCAGTTTCACTGAAACATTTGAGCTTGGGGTCATTTGCATTTATTGACCAGTGTGCTCTACATCACGCCATGGAAACAAATGAGCATCCTGGCTGTGCAGTCGCAATGCAACCCTACTGCCTGCCAGACTGCAGCAGGGAGGCAAAGCTTATTTTCAAGGCTGAAAAAGAGTCATATTCTTCTTGCATTGCTTGGGGAATATTGAGGTGGAAGGCGCGTAAGGTGTAAGAAGACGACAAGGGAATGAGAGTGATCGGAATTATCACATGCTTGAAAAATATCGTTCTGAAAAGGAGAGAGCCTGCCCTAGATGCCATAAATACTTGGGAGACATTTGGAATTGTGCCAGCACTGCAGCTTGCTTGTCTTTCTGGTATCAGGCTGTAAAGTTGTTAGTATTTTACTTCTAGTTTTATCTACTTGTGATTGAACACATAATTTACCAGGAATTACAAAAATAGTCACTCTGTCTTGGTATGCCAGTACTATTAGTGTGTGTATGTATAATTTGAAGGTGTTCATTCAATAAATTGAAAAAAATCATTGAAGATGTGGGTTGTACAATCTTTCCACCCTTGAAAAAGCAGTAGAGTCAAATGAATCATCAAGCGACCAGAATTGCTCCAGCATAATGCTGATAATGGCCTTTTATCTCCTTGTGCTTTTGTTGTTTTTTGTCGACGGCCTTCACACTTTAAACATCTGACATACTGTACATTGGTGTCAGGGTGTTGAACGAGTCGTTCAAAACTCTCAAGGTTTTTTTTTTTACTGAATCGGGACTCAACAGAATCGCGGAATTGGCCGATAAAAACTGTCAAGAGACTGTCAACACCTTCAGGTGTGCCATCTAAATGACACACATTGCCACGGCGAATTGCGGGACAACGCAGAGGCAAAATATGTGCAAGTGACCTCAGCTGTCCCCCAATTTTAATTGCCACTTTAGCTGTCACTCACGTACATCCCTACCACATACGTACACACACATACACCCCTCAGGCACATCGAGGACAGCCCTCCAGAGCTGTCTTTTATTTATTTATTTTTCTAATTGCGTAATAGACACAAGCCCATCTCATCACATACACGGGTAGAGTGTGCTGGAGCGGGGTGCCTCCTGCCTGTTCCGTGACACCTGTCCACCGGGCAGTTGTGGGCCTGTCCGCTGTGGGCGCACGTAGAGATACATGCACACATACGCACCTACAGAGTTAACTGTACACGCACACTCACAGTACATACGTACTTCCCCACATAACTCACTGATTTATCCACGGTGTTATCATGCTGTTTTATTACAGTGATGGTGATGTCGGCAATAAGATTGCTAACAGTTATTGTCAATCTGTTCACGATTATAGTTAATGGTTTCATTACCACTGTTCCACTAATAAGTATGACTGTTTCGATGCAGTATTATCACTGTGGCTCTTTCCATTATTGTCTTTATGACTTTTATAGACATTTGCTGATGTATTCCTGTAGTTTCTGTTGTTTTATTATTGTTGTTACTAGTGTTGTTGTCTTTCTCTGGATTGCCCCCCCCCCCTTGTCCCCGCACTCCCCCCTCGGTCTTCTTTTCTCTTCTTCTCTGTCCCCTCCTGCTCCGGTCCGGCCGTTCCAAATTTGCATAACAATACACATCAAATAAAGCCAAATAAAATCTATGGAACAGGAGAAGAGTATCTTACACTTTTCCCTGGCAGAGAAAATCTGTTTAGCATGTAATGGCATCGAGATCAACAATGCTATCTGTCCCAATTGCTGGACTGGCCAAAAAATAATAAATACATAAAATTAATTGGTGCCAGACTGACTATGATAAGTGAATTTCCACAAAGTAGGATTTAATATTAATAAATTTAATATTTTTGTAGCTAGAGCATATAAAACCTGTTTATGACTTTCGAAATATGTTTTTTAACATTATTAGAGCCCTGTAGACATGAAATAACACCCATGTAGTCACTTTTACACTCCTATTACTCTTTGTTTACTCCACATTGTGCAACTCCTATGTCCTATAAGGACAAAGTAAGAAGCCAAAAACTTACCACTTCCACATGGAATGGGAGAACTTGTTTTCACTATGTAATGTTAGACATGCCATGGCTGACTACATGCAGTGTTCTGATAATGTAAAGTAATGTATAATAATAGTTACATTTAATAGTATCTACTGAATAGTTACTATTTAATGTGAAGAACTGCTCAATTAATAGTAACTATTAATTTAGCATCAACATGAAGCACTGATACCTAAGTTACTATGTTATACGTCGGCACCGGTGTCATTGTGTTATCGTGTATCGCGTATCAATACCCATCCCAAGCTAAGCGCTTCACTGAAACACGTGCCATCAGACAGTTTGTGGTCGAAACACCTTTGCTGCCTCTGATGGACTCCGACGAATCTGCCAGCATTAAACCTGATTTATTATCTATAGCGCTGTCGGATTGCTTAATGCAGTTGCCATGGTTACAGCGTCACGTGTTCAGGCTGCAGTCATTTGCATTGGAATTTCTATTCTCAGCTAAGGCTCGAGGTTGATTTTCTGTCAGGTGCATTTAATCAGCATGAATGATTCAATTGTGCTGCAAAGTCTTTCCATTTCATTTATTAAGATTAAAGTGAATGGAAAAACTACTGCAATAAAACATAAAATAGCAGCCACGCTTGAATTCTTGTTGATTTATGCCTTATATATATCTATATTAAAATTAAAGTTGACGACAAACACACGTACAGCCGAACCTGTTGGTTGGCTGACTGGCGTCGACACAAGCGGTTGTCGACGTAATCGAAAGGGAACCCAAAACTAGCCATTGCTTGCACATTTACTTGTGACTTTCTCCAGAGACATAAGGAGAATGGGCAATAATACATGTTTTTTTTTTTGTTGTTTTACGTACAGCTTGCTTTTATTTGCATTTGCGATCAGATGCTCAATTTCATGGGTTGTGTACCTGTGATCTGCACAATTACAACAATGAGGACTGTAATCTCTCATCTGTGTGTCTGAGTGTAATCTGCCCATTATGTCATATAATATCTAGTCGGCATTTTGGGTGAATGCTAAAATACCGTCATTTTCTTGTCCCTCTCTCTTTGCAGACCATGCAAGCAGCACGATGCCCGACAGATGAGCTGTCACTGACAAATTGTGCTGTGGTCAGCGAGAAGGATCTGCAGTCCGGACAGTGAGTCGCCATCATTATTACGCCCCCTCATCTCCGTCTTTCAGTGCCAATACACAGCAGACACCACCCATTTTTTAATGGGAGCAATCTGAAACGAGACTGATGTAGGGCTTCGGCAGTGTAAGTGTTTTAGGTTGGCAATAATGAAGATAAAAGGATGCAGGAATGTCTTTGAATTCCCTCATATTCCACATCATCATTATGGTAGGAAGGTGAAAGGAAAGGCTTGATATTAGGGAGGGGCGTTTTACTGAATATACTTGATTAAATACAGGGACGATTAACAATTCATTCATTCATCGTCAATTTTAACCATAATACAGTAATTAAACATTGTTTTCATGATCAGATTAATAGATAAGTGTACGTGTGTACGTAGATTCTCAGTCATCCAGGTCATGGCAATCTGCAAAGGTTGAAACAAGGAAACTGGACTCTTCTTGTTTGTAGAAGATGTTTCACCTTTAATACAAAAGGCTTCTTCAGTTGTACATTTTTAAGTGTGGAGTTTCCCTTTTTATGTTTCTGGTGGGTGTGTCCCCAGAGGGTGGTCACGATAGGGTTGTTGTTGTTTTTGTTGTCCAGCGTGGTTGATGGACGACCATCTTGCATAACGATAGGTCATCCAGCTGCGTGATGGCAAAACTGCTTGTTAGTGGCCATTCTTCCCACGGAATGAGATAGTATTTGGGGGAGAGATGCTAGTACATTGTTGCATCGAGACGATAGGAGATGGCACAAACTTCTCTAGTTTGACATCGATTACGTCTTTCATACCCGTTTCACACCAACAGTCCTCCCTATCCAGACTTTGGGCATCGTTGTCCTCAAAGGCTGCTCCGTGAATAATCACCTTATCGTGATGAAGGGGTTTGAGTGCCCGAGTGATCCTAGGAGCTATGTTGTCCGGGGCTATATGCCCCAGGTAGGGTCTCCCAAGGCAAACAGGTCCCAGGTGACGGGCCAGACAAAGAGTGATTCAGAAGACCCTATGAACAAATACAAGAGGAGGGACCGCACCTTGCCCAGACGTAGGATACCGGGGCCTCACCCTGGAGCCAGGCCCAGGGGAGGGGCTCACAGGCAAGCGCCTGGTGGTCAGGCCTTCAACCGTGGGGCCTGGCCGGGCCCAGCTCGAAGAAGCTACGCAGGACCTCCCCCCCCGTAGACCCACCACCTGCGGGGGCAAGCATAGGGGTCCGGTGCTATGTGCTTTGGGTGGCGGGCGAGGGCGGGCGCCTGGGTGACCTGGTCTTTAGCGGCCAAATCTGGTTCTTGGGACAAGGAATGTCACTTCTCTGGTGGGGAAGGAGCCTGAAATTGTGCGAGAGGTTGAGACATTCCGGCTACACATAGTCACACTCACCTCGACCCACAGTTTGGGTTCAGCGGTGGTCGAGGCAAAAACCTGGGTGTGGGAGGAGCTCTGTGAGGCCATGGAGCACGACTTTCGGTCGGCCTCGAAGAGGTTCTGGCAAACCGTCCAACACTTCAGAAAGGGGAAGCAGTGCCTGGTCCGCACTGTTTACAGTGGAACCGGTTTAAATTGGTCTTCAAGTCCTCATCAAGTCCTGCTCCATTGTGTTCTTATTAATAACAAGTTCCTTAAGTCGACATTGACATTTATGTTTTGACCGCTTTTGTCGACATATAATTTTGAGTGCCAAAGAGATCATTTCTATGAAAAAAACGTGTCTATTTATGTTGACGTGTTGTATGTAGCAT